>NC_084540.1:8717424-9317424 GCF_024500275.1 Phycodurus eques | reverse complement strand
GGTATAGGGCACATATCATCACTGCCGGATGGAACTCTCCTATGCCCACATTTGATCAATTTCTTTTTTCTTTATTTACAAATCGATACTTATGGGTCAGTCCCCACATAGTTCAGTTATTTTTTCAATTTACTGACCAATCTAAAGTATTGAAAATGGCTTGTTCTTTTTGATAATGCAATGTTAATGGCTCAACAAAGTTTTGTTTTGTTTTTTTCCCGAAAAGTGATGGTTTTGAAGATGCTGAAAATTTATGGTTTTGGAGATGCGGGGATTCCGCTCGATGCCAGCGATATAGACAAACAACCATTCACGCTCACGTTCCCACATATGGACAATTTTGAGTTTTTAATTGACCTAACATGCATGGTTTTGGAATGTGGGAGGAAACTGGAGTACCTGAAGAAAACCCACATAGGCATGAGGACAACATGTGAAGGCGACATATACAGGAAGGCGGGATTTGAGATTTGATAACAGAATCTTGGAACTGTGGAGCAAGCCTGCTAAATACTAGTAAACTGCTGTATTGAAAAGTTAACTTTTAAAAATATTCTGTTAGCAGTGGGTAGCTGCACATTGATATGTATATTTTCATGCAATATTGATTCTTTTTCATCTGAATTTGGAGAGTTGCCCACATGTTCCTTTAGACATACAATTTTGCTGTTTGCGTCGTATAAACAAGATTGCGCAATCAGACAATGCATATGTACTTAATGTGTGGATGTTGCTAACTTGATGCTTTTTGTCCTAGCAAGGGCATAATTCTTGTACTAGCATCTGTTTCACCGCTCTCAAAACCTCTTCATTGCTTGCTCCAAAGAGTTTTCACTTTTCACTATTCAAACGTTGCTACACTGCAAAAACTTTCCTTAAAAAAACAACAGTAAAAATAATGACATTTAGAAAGTATCACTTAATTTAAGCAACATGATCTAAGAGCAGGAAATTTTGACGAGGCAAGATTTCTGAAACGTAAAGCGAAAATGAGCATTTGCGTCACTTTATAGAAGTTGCGAAATGTTCTTAAACACGTTTCAAAAGTGTTGTTTTGGGGGAGGGGTGCTAGTATCACAGATGCAAGGGCGCTCTGAACTCTGAAAAGTTGCTGAATCTAGCAACAAAATTGCCTGATTGGTGTTAACGTCACTGCCCGCTTTTTTTTCTACAGGCTAGATAGCGCGCAGCCTTCCTATTGTCCAATCACTGACTTATTTGTATTTCGAGCTTCGAATTCAACCAATGATGTAAGCGGGATTTGATTTAGGCGGGACTTCCGGTCCTTAAAGCCTGTGAGGCCTCACCATGCGGTTTTGATTCACTGCTGCTGGAGTCGAATCTATTACCGTACTGTTCAGGTAAGAGTCTCACATTAGTTGATTTTAATGAATGAAAGATAATAAGCTTTGGACGGCGCTTTTCCACTTGCGTGTCTTCGAGATTTTTCTGTAAATGTACGCGGAACCAACACTGAATATATAATAGATATACTCTTCCTTTATTGTTTGTCTCAGAGGGGTTAGCATTTGTAGCCTAGCATTACTTAAGGTTCGCCGACTTCGCCAGTGCAAGTATGTCCTCGTGATTTACCAGTTGGATAAGTGTATAGTAGCCCCCACTCCTGCACTTTGTAATTGCAAACACTATGATGGGATTTTCATAGTGGTGTAGGATTCAGCGAGTTAGCTTGCCACGTTAGCAATTGTTATGCAACACAATGCCGACTGGTGGGCTCCTCAACTAGCGAATTTTAAGTTCGAGGAGCCCGAACTTTCTAGCTGATCTGTTCCTCAGAATGCTGTTTATTTGATCAAACTGACCTATTTTTGCGTTGCCTCTATTTGAAATCATGTACTATTTGATACCCGACCATATACATGCGTACATTGTTGTAATTTGTGTGCTCCATTTGGCCTCTCATTCCCATTCAGATCAAGCCCTCATTGTTTAATCAAGAAATTGTGTCCCCACACGTTCATGTTATCAGCATCTACTTTGTACAATCTGACTGAGAGTATCACCCAACAGGTTGATGTGGGTGAAACTTCTCCCCATTGTATTCTCATGACTTCAAAAAAGACGGTACGGTAGCTTTTATTGTAAGTCTTAAATATATGTGGAACATAAAAAAGGCCGAAATTACTTTCCCAATAGGCCACTGTCAAAAAACAATATATATATATAATTTTTTTTTTAAAAGCATGAAACATAAAGATATAAAACATTCATTACTACATGCTCTGTTATATGAAGTGATTATAAGCCGGGTTTAAATGCAGACTTTTTGTTGTCGTTCCGATTGAAGATCTCTGGTCAACTGTTTACATGTGACGTGATCTATTCGATTTCCACTATATTTAATCAGAACAGCCGTTCCACAGACGGGTGACATGCGCAAATCCATGTAAATATCACGTCATTTATCGTCTTAAGATGTCTTAGACGAGCCAAATATTGTACTCAAGTAAGTTACTTGACAATAATGTGACTCAAGTAAAAGTAAAAAGTAGCCCTCCAAAAAATGACTTAAGAGCAAAAAGTACATCGTGAACAAACTACTCCAGTACTGAGTAAATGGTGAGTAACTTCAGATTTTTTTTTTTAAATCAGAGCATGAACATTAATAAAATTAAAATATAATGTGAATGTGCAAATTCTGATATTTCTGTGTATGTGTGCAGTGTGAGCGAGATTATCGTACCCCAAGAAATGCATGCTTTACAGTTACTTGTGATAAGATAGGGCTAATGTGGGGTAACATGCACAGCCAAAACAACAACAACAAAACATCTGCAATTTACTGCAAGGTGTTTTCTCAAGTTAGAAGCTGGCTGAAATATCTACGTTTGAGCATACAGTGACAAATACTACAATACATGAAAGCTGTGGTTTTTCTACGTCTAAATGTAAACACGAGTCGTGTGCCGTTGTATTCAATGGTAACGACGAGCTTCCCAACATGGTCGTCACATAGGCATGTCGATAAGCCGGGTTTGGCTATGTAGTGTTAATACCTATGCTTGGGAAGCCCAATAGAAGACATGTGTGCAGGCGGTCATGTGACTTCCTTTTGTCGTTTGATTGGTGTACTCGACTTAAACGTCACTTGTGCTTTAAATCGGATTGGAGCGAACAGCGCCCAATGCGGAAGGGGGAGTCGTAGTCTTAAACAGATTGCACGAAATAGTTAATAAATAAGCAATAATTGATCAAAGTAGTGAGCGGCATTTAGATTATTGGAACAGAATAAAAGTTTCTTAACCTAAATACTCAGTTACGGTGGTAAGTAAAAAATATGCAGTTTGCACAGTATAATCTTTCTAAAATGCTACGTGAGTAAATGTAACGGAGTAAATGTCGCACGTTACTACCCACCTCTGGTCGCCTATTTTTGTGGTTGTTTTAACACTTTTCTTAAAGCAGCTTGTTAAAAACATCTTCGCAGACCAGCTCTGCTAGGAACCCGCCATGTTTTCAAGTGCGTAAAGGATGACGTCGCCGTGCATTTACGTCAAGACAGAGCACGCGCAGACAGCGCGCGGCCCGACAACGTTCCAATTCACTGTTTACATCACGAAAATTTACTTCTGACCGGTTTGGAAAAAGGAATATTCCACCCCTCTGAATCCAATTGAAATTCCATTGGGATTCGGCCTGTTTATCCCGACAGGTGTTTTTATGGAGCTTTTTTATTCAGTTTGGGTTTCTAAATTGATTATAACCAGAATACAAGACTCCATGTAAAGCCACCTATAGATGAAAGACGAGACTTGGGCTGTGTCCGAAATCATTCACTAATCACTATATAGTGGTTACACCCTTTTGTACTGGTATCCGAATGCTTGGTGATCAAATTCAATGCCCTATATAGTGCATTCAAAATTTGTAGTGACCAACCGATGTCGTGATATACCATAATGTATTGCATCTTCAGGGAAGAAGTGGAAGAATAGCAGTACGAGATGCATCACAAATGGAGGGAAGGAATCTTTTTGTATAAATGTAACTTTCTTTTCAACAAACAAAAAAAAACAGAACACGTATTTGTTTACAGAAATCATCTCGTTTGAACAATGTGCAGCAATTTTAAAAATATTTTACCCGCCTTAACAGCCTACTTTGTTATTGTGCCACAGCTCTGACGTCATTAACAGAGTGCCATGTAGTGTCCGAAAGCTGTTAGGAATGAGCTCAGTATGTAGTCAACTATATAGTGCAATCCTGCATGAGGGAGTAGGAAGTAGTGAGTGAATGATTTCGGATCACAGCACTGGAGTCTCCCTTCACAGGTGGATCATAGATGTTGCCATCACAGCGTACTTGATGTCACTCCCGTTAGCCAGAAGCCAAGTTCAAAGTAAACAAGCAACTAGGGCTGTGGGGTGGGAATCTGCTAAGTCAACCACAATAATTGGCCGACGCAAACATTTCTTCTTCAAGGCAATACAAAATATTAATAAAAGCATCTTTTCACCACCCAAAACCAATTTGCAATGGCTGGAACCATTTGGCCACTGTCCATGTTTACCGCACAGAGATTTGTGGCTGACTGATGCATTGTTGGTCCTGTGAAAAACATTGGCAAAAACTACAGAGGAGCGTCTGTGATCTTTGTTTTGTTTTTAAAGTCACTATTAGGTGTGTAATGTACATATAACATGATGTATGAGTGAGCTGAATGGGAGTTAGAAAAAAAATTCTTGGGGGCAGGTTTGAACTTTTTTGGGGGGAGGGGGGTTGCGATTGCTTGAGTACTTGAAATATCCATCCATCCATTTTCTGAGCCGCTTCTCCTCACTAGGGTCGCGGGCGTGCTGGAGCCTATCCCAGCTGTCATCGGGCAGGAGGCGGGGTACACCCTGAACTGGTTGCCAGCCAATCGCAGGGCACATAGAAACAAACAACCATTCGCACTCACAGTCATGCCTACGGGCAATTTAGAGTCTTCAATTAATGCATGTTTTTGGGATGTGGGAGGAAACCGGAGTGCCCGGAGAAAACCCACGCAGGCACGGGGATTGAACCCTGCTCCTCAGAACTGTGAGGCTGACGCTTTAACCAGTCGGCCACCGTGCCGCCTACTTGAAATATCTGTAGGATAATCAATTCTAAACCGATTCAATAGTGACAGCCCTACAAGCAACTGTAGCGTCCGTTGTCTGGTAACACAGACACAGAAAGAATGTCTTAATTCTCCATTCCCATCTAGCTCCCCCCGGCCAGCCGTCGAGTCATAGGGCACCGTTGTAGGCAGTCCGCCAACTCTTTTCTGTGGCTGTTGCAAGAGCGCTGCCTATCAAGGTGCAAAAACAACAAGTGGCGACAGTCACTTATTGTATTGATCTCATTGTTCCAGGTCAAAAAGATGGCTGAGAATGATGTTGACAATGAGCTGCTCGACTATGAAGATGATGAAGAACCCCAAGGAGCACCTGAGAGTGCAGCCCCTGCCGGCAAGAAGGAGGTGAAGGGATCCTACGTTTCAATCCACAGTTCTGGCTTCAGGGACTTCCTGCTCAAACCCGAGTTACTTCGTGCCATTATCGACTGTGGCTTTGAACATCCATCTGAAGGTGATGCTGCTTTGACATTACAAGGCTGATAGGCTGTCGGAATGGTGTTGATGATTCTTTGCATAGGCAGCTTTGATCTTAATATTTGTGTCTGTCTTGTTTAGTCCAGCACGAATGCATCCCACAAGCCATCTTGGGGATGGACATCCTTTGCCAAGCAAAATCGGGTATGGGCAAGACAGCTGTGTTTGTGTTGGCCACTCTTCAACAGATTGAACCAGTCGATGGACAGGTTAGTATTTAACATATCCACGTTGGTTGTTTTATGTTTAAACCTAGTTGTGTTTGAGAAACTGACTTGTATTAGGGCTGAGTGATTATTTCAGGTTTATTGATCTGGATGTTTTTTTAAATCTGTTTCTAGTGGCATTCATAATGCAAAGCATCGCACTGCTTACACTTAACATGGCTGTGAACAGGGTGGAGCTAGTCAACAAAAGCACAGTCATTGTTACCAATTTAGCGATATTTAGTGACTTTATCGACCTCTGGTAATTTTGTTTTTAGCAACTAAGAAACAGGCAACATGAGCGGAACAATGTTCATATTGTTTTCCGTATGACAAGAGTCAGTTGTGCTCTATAGTGCAATCCTGCATGGGGAGTAGGAACCTGACGTATGTGCTCTTAAGATGCAAATGTTTTCTCACGGTTGCATAACCAGTACTGCTTCTACGTGAAAAAAGACCACAAGACCAGCTGAGCCATGTAGTTTGATGGCTCAATTTATATTAAATAGTTTTTAATGCTAATTTATTAACAACTGTGTTTACATGTATGTTTCAACAAAAGAGGCATTTTTTTCTCGAGAAAACACTTCATATTTTCATATCTGTGAAGGAAAATTATTTATTTCTGTGGAATGTGATGCATGTTAACTCTATGGGGACCATATTTGGGGAAGCGTTTTAAAGCTTATTTGGTATTAGTATCAGAAATAAAGTAATGCGCAGGGGGAAATGTTGTTTTAAGTGATGTGATTTTATTTTTCATACAGGAAAGGAGGAAATAATTCAAATGGATTTTTTTTGGGTGGAATTTATTTTATATATTTGGCTGAATTGCCTAACCTTTCTGGGTACCTTTTTTCTCCTGTACTGTCAGTTGACCACCAATAAAACTCTTGCTCTTTCACATCATATCCTTCTGTCTGTTCTTGTAGGTAGCAGTATTAGTCATGTGCCACACGCGAGAGCTGGCCTTCCAGATTAGCAAAGAATACGAGCGCTTCTCCAAGTACATGCCCGCGGTCAAAACGGTGGTATTCTTCGGGGGGCTTCCCATCAAGAAAGACGAGGAAGTCCTAAAGAAGAACTGCCCCCACATAGTCGTTGGAACGCCGGGCCGCATCCTCGCTCTCGTCCGGAACAAGACGCTCAGTCTGAAAAACGTCAAGCATTTTGTCCTGGATGAGTGTGACAAAATGTTGGAGCAGCTTGGTACGTTGTATTGAAATAGTTGCTGCTGTTTCGTGTTTACATGGGTGGTTGATTTGTCCAACTGTCTTGTGCAGACATGAGGTGTGATGTGCAGGACATCTTCAGAATCACGCCTCACGAGAAACAGGTCATGATGTTCAGTGCTACGCTGAGCAAGGAGATCCGACCAGTCTGTCGCAAATTCATGCAGGACGTAAGTGAAACCGAAATGGCATTGCTTTGGAACGGTTTGCACCTCATATTTGGGCACTTAAACATGTCCGCCTATTGTCTCTTGTCCAGCCCATGGAGGTATTTGTGGATGACGAGACTAAACTAACCCTGCACGGTCTGCAACAGTACTACTGCAAGTTGAAGGATAGTGAGAAAAACCGCAAGCTCTTTGACCTGCTGGATGTGCTGGAGTTTAACCAGGTGAGTTGAACTATTATTATTATTGTTACTGTAATAGCAACAGTTTGACATTGGAGCAGATTAATTCGCGTCACATTTACTATAGGGAACTATGGGTTTTAAATTATTATTATTATCTTTTTATTATTTGAGGCAATTGGACTCATTTCTTGAAAACTTTCACTTTACGTCCAGACAGCTTCTTCAGTTCTGAATTTTACGTGTGGAGTCTCCCTATTTCTGTCTCTGGTGGTTGTGTCACCCTGGGGTGGTTAGAATATGATTGTTGTTGTTGTTGCCATGTGTGGCTGGTGAGCCTGGCAACAACAGCAATGAGTTTAGCCAATGTACATATTTTACATTAGAAAAATCTTAAGACACACCACTTGAGAAAAATGTTGCACATTTATATAAAGAAATACAGTGCAACCTCGGGTTACGAATGACCTGGCTAAATCAGGTTACCCACAACATGTTTGAAGAAAAACTACTTTGGTTGATGCGCTATTTTCGAGACCTCTTGGCATGGACACGCAGTGGTACGTTATCTCGCACTGTGTAAACTCACACATTACACGTAACTTTGTTTGTTGTACATTAGCCCTCAGTTTGGCCCCAAAGTACCGTATTTTCACGACTATAAGGTGCACCGTATTAAAAGGCGCAGTCTCAGTTACGGGGTCTATTTCTGTATTTAACACATACATAAGGCACACCGCATTATTGGGAGCAGGCATGGTAAAACATACGCTAGCTTAAAACATACGCTAGCATGCATGCTAGGGTATGTTTTTAAAAAGGCAGCGGGGGCGAAACTGAGTTCGGTTGTGCTTTATTGAAGTATTTAACAATGTACTTGCGTAATTTTTTGATCAATCCTCATCCACAAATCCATCAAAGTCCTCATCTTCTGTATCCGAAATGAACAGCTGGGCAAGTTCTCCATCAAACATGCCGGGTTCCCTCTCGTCATTGTCGGAGTCAGTCTCGTTGCTGTTCAGCAAAGATGCCGTCATTTTCCTGGTTACTCCACTTGCGAACCATGGATACGTTGATCTTGAATTCTCTCGCGGCTGCTCGATTCCCATGTTCCCCCGCGTAACTGATAGCTTGCAGTTTAAACTGTGCTTCGTAAGCGTGTCTCTTCGTAGGTGCCATTTTCGGGGGTCCTTAGCCAAACCGATGTTGTTTTGCACAATGCACATACCGGCGCTATATACCTAATGGGGGCGTGCCTTTAGCGTCCTCTTTCACGCGCGCCCTTCCCCCTTTAACGTCCGCATGCTGTCCTCAGTCACGTCCGCCTTTCCTCTATATAAGCAGCGCGTCGGCAGGAAATGCTCCCAGTCAGTCAAGCGGAGTGCTCATCAAAGTCACACAACATTTACAGATTTTGGAACTCGGTGCACACATAAGGCGGACACATTGTAAGGCGCACCGTCCGTCCATCCATCCATCCATTTTCTGAGCCGCTTCTCCTCACTAGGGTCGCGGGCGTGCTGGAGCCTTCCCAGCTATCATCGGGCAGGAGGCGGGGTACACCCTGAACTGGTTGCCAGCCAATCGCAGGGCACATAGACACAAACAACCATTCGCACTCACAGTCATGCCTACGGGCAATTTAGAGTCTCCAATTAATGCATGTTTTTGGGATGTGGGAGGAAACCGGAGTGTCCCGGAGAAAAGCCACGCAGGCACGGGGAGAACATGCAAACTCCACACAGGCGGGGACGGAATTGAACCCCGCACCTCAGAACTGTGAGGCTGACGCTCGAACCAGTCGGCCACCGTGCCGCCCGTTTAACACATGTAAACACTAATTCACCACAATAAAATAAAACCATAGTTTCATGTTAAAAACCGTTATGATGCATATTCAGTATCATGAAAGTATAATCTCAGGTTTTGTGTGCTGTTGCCATCAAGAGGTTGTGTAACCTGGCAAGAAAGTGCTGACTAAATTGTATGATACACTGGTCTGCCTCTAGGTGGTGATCTTCGTCAAGAGAATCCAGCGCTGCATCGCCTTGTCGCAACTTCTGGTAGAGCAGAATTTCCCTGCTATTGCCATCCACAAGGGGATGGACCAGGGGGAGAGGTGAGGCTACTACGCGTGTTCCGCTCATAAAGTGTGCTCCGTTGACCTCACAAGAATGTTAATGCTGCATTTAGTGGCACCGGTTAGCTCGACACATAATTGCCTTCAAAGAGGCAAGCGTTCCAGTCATGCTGGTGGCAGCTGTACTGATGATACTTTGCTCCCCTCCGCAGACTAGCTCGCTATCAGCAATTCAAAGAATTCCAAAGGCGCATTTTGGTGGCCACCAACCTCTTTGGTCGAGGGATGGACATCGAGCGAGTCAACATAGTCTTCAACTATGACATGCCAGAAGATTCAGACACTTATTTACACAGGGTAAGATTGCAAAAGGTTTCATTGTTTGTCATGACAAAACGATACGGTGCCCCCATTTCATTAAAAGCATAGTGTCAAACCCGCCAAACAGTCATAATGAGCCTCTGAAGGAGTCCGTAATTACAATGTGGCCTGTGACAAAAATGAGCTCAAATAGTGTTGAATTCTAGTTTTCCTGTCCTTTGTTTGACTCTCCCCGTGCATTCTTTGCTTTCATCAGGTTGCCCGCGCTGGTAGGTTTGGCACCAAAGGCCTGGCTATAACCTTTGTGTCGGACGAGACCGACGCCAAGACTCTGAACGACGTGCAGGACCGTTTTGAGGTCAACGTGGCCGAGCTGCCCGACGAGATCGACATCTCCTCTTACAGTAAGTCCTGGCATTGTCTAATAGCAGCTGAAATGAGGCTGAGCCCCGTGGTCTGGCCCGCTGGAATGGTTTGCGGATTTAGATAGATTCCTGTCACTTTACTGTAAATCACCTGTAATTATCCTGTGTGCAACTGGTCAGTGAGCCCCTAGACACTAGTGTCAAAGAGCAGCCCACAAATAATCAGTGTTATTTAGTCGTTTTGGCAACTCGGGAAAACAGTTGGTGCTGCTATGCAACTACACAGCTCGTTAAATTGAAATGGGGTTTACATCTTTCACCTGTTGAAGTTGGGATGTTCAGCTGTTGCCCTTTGTGAGTTTTTACATACTCGACTCATGTCTTCCGTCTTTTTTTTTTTTTTTTGTTCCACTTTAGTTGAGCAGTCCAGATGAATCCCCCAGCCTTGCAGACATCGCCTCTCCGTCTATCCCATCTTGTACTTGGATTTAGGCGTACTTTGCTGTTTATTTGAAAGCTCTGCTAGTTCCCTCTCATCAAACTTTATTTTTATTGTCGGTTTTGGGGACACGGTATATAATTGGTTTTATTTGTCTTTTTATGGTTTTTGTTCAATGAAATAAACTTTATAAAAAGCCATTTCACTTGAATTCCAGATTATTCCGGACAGTTGTAGTAGGCAAGCAGTATCTATTACTACAGTATATGTTGTCGAGGAAGACATCCCAGTGGATTGTGAATTTGTAAATTGTAACAAAAAGCATTGCCTGGCCTTCTTGACCAGGAATTTACAAACGTTCTGAGACCCTGACGGGGGGGAGAATGTTTTTTTTTTTTTTTCTTCCAAGGACGACCCCATCATTATCCTAATGCTAATTAAACCACGTGGACCCCTATATGCCAAATGGAATGGAAAAGTTGCCTTTTTTTTCAGGGGGTGGGGGGGGGGGGGGGTTGAAATGTTAACTGGCAAATTAATATTTTTCTAGAGGAAAAAAAGTTATGAGAATAGGCTTACTGAAGTAATTTTTTCCAGAATTATAAAAAACTCAATCTTTACAATAAAACATGCTATTTTGCAAAATTGTTTCCCCCCTAGGTAGTCATGAAAAAAAATTGTGGGACGAGAGTAATATTTTAACAAATCAATTTAAAAACAAATCTAGTCGTTTTGTTTATTCCAGAAAATGTATCTAAAAATAGGATGATATTCTTAAAAAACAATTCTGGGGTGATTATTTCCATAAACGCTGATTCATGCAGGCATGTCAAGTTTGTGATGTCATGATCGTATCAGGGCTTTTTTTTTTTTTTTTTTGCACTTGTAGGTATGCACCTTTTAAAATGATACATCGTTTATTGCAAATTATTTTGCTATGGCTCGTGAACCCCAGTTTGAGAACTTATGTTGTAAACCAGTGATTCTCAATTGGTGGATCGGGGCCCAAAAGTGGGTCGTAGTTAGGTAGTAAAAATCACAGGGGTTCCTTAGTTGACAAGAGTACTGACAGCACAGTATGTGCAACATTTCAAAGTTAAAGATGGCGAAAGAATACGTTATCATGCAATTCAAGAAGAATAACTCAATTAGCGCTGTATTTACCATTTTTCCATTGGATTGTTTTATATTTAGGGCGTGTAAATGTTTTTCTTACAAATATTTACTGTAATTACGACTTTAATACTGCGTTACTATAGGTTAGTGATTGTTTCAGCTTGCATACAAATTTGGGTTATCTCACCGCTGTAGGAGCAGTGAAATATTTAACGTGCATCCCAGGTCCCATTATTTTGACTGGCACGCATCAGAAACGATATCAATTGACGTGTAAATACAACTTCCAGACTTGTGACTTATTGTAAGTAATAGTACAATTAAATAATAAAATAAACTATTACTTTCTACATTTTATATATCGTCGACACTTACCAGTACATGTCCAAATTTGGTCAATTTCATATTTTTTTCCTCTCAGTTCTGTACTATTGGTCAGTCCCCATGTGTGTGTTCCATCCATCCATTTTGTGTACTACTTCTCCTCACCATGGTCGCAGGTGTGCTGGAGCCTATCTCAGTTGGGTCTGGGCGAGAGGCGGGGTACACCCTGAACTGAGCCAATCACAAAGCACATATAAACCAACAACCATTCGCAGTCACATTCGCACCGACGGACAAATTAGAGTCTTCGATTAACCTACCATGCATGTTTTTGGGATGTTGGAGGAAACTGGATTACCCGGAGAAAACCCACGCAGGCACAGGGAGAACATGCATACTCCAAATAGGCGAGGCCGGATTTGAACCCGAGTCCTCGGAACTGTGTGGCGGATGTGCTGACCATCCATACACCGTGCCACCCACGTGTGTGTTATTCTTACAAATTAATGACCAGTCTAAAGTGTTGAAAATGTTCTGCTCTCTTTGACAATACGATGTTAATGGCTTATTAAATACTTGGTTAATTATACTCTTTTTAAAGCAGAATGATTTTTTAAAAAAAAACTTTACATGCATATTTAATCGCGTTTTTTTTGTTTGTTTGTTTGTTTTTTTTTAACCTCATCTACGAATGACCTGGCCCATCTGTCCGTTCCAAAAATCAACCCTTTATAAGTTTGCACACCCCTGATAAAGTGTATAATTTATGATATTAAAATAAGGTAATGCTTGACATGTTGGCCAGTGGTTATATGATGAATGATAACAGTTCTGACATCCAGCTGGAGGAGTGATGTGTTTTTTTCCAATAAATCCCTCGACGACAGCCGTGAGGCAGTCTTTCTACCAATAATTGACTCTGTAGAAGTCTTTAATGGAATATACAATTAAAATCATGCTGTAATTATTACAGATGGAGTCTAATGTACACTCATAGATTTACAATCCTCAACATTTGCACTGAGATGCATATAAAGGATCCGAACCCCGACGTATTCAGTGCTAAAATATACATGAACTATGTCAGTACAACTGGTAAAAATGTTGGCCCATATACAGCCCGGACATTGCTGCTCTAGTATGTCCCTATAACAAAACTAAAGGTATAGTTCCAGAGCAACGGCATCTATGTAGGCAAAGAGCACAGGAAACATGGAGAACACTTTTATCTGACATTTGACTAAGAAAGGTCGCATGGTAAAAACAAACAAATGTGCTAAAGCCGCTATGGCACAGCAGTAAGAGAACTATGGTTTCGAATTTGTAGTTGGTTAAGGACAAGACATGTTACTACATCGGGTCATGACTCAAGTTCCAAAAGCATCCTAAAAAATGAGCTTCTTGTTGACTACGGAGCCAAAACACTCTTCTGACTACAGTCCCTTCATTGACTCCAATTTACAGTAACAGTAAGAAGCATGACTAATGGTTTGGGTTCAGGAATCAGCTTCCAACCGTAGCTTCTTGATGACAGGCCCTTTTCGGCAGCGCAGCGGTTCCGCCCTCTCATCATAAATGATAGGTTTACCTCGGTACACACAGTTTTGGATTTTTATTTTTACAGCAATCCAGCGGGCAAGGATTTATCTCTCGCTGCTTAAATAAGGATTGTAATTTGCACAGAATCGGGCGGTCGACTTCCTGACGCCAGATTCCCAGGCTTGTTCCTCCGGTGCTTGCTAAATGCCTCAGTTTCTTGAGGAGACAAACCAGGGGATGAGTCCAGCTGTGTAAACAACCTTTGACATGCATTTCAAATCCCTAACACATCAGGTTTCATCTCTTTTTTTTGGGAGTGGGGGGGGGGGGGGGGGGGGGGGGGGGTTCCCCGGTAGCTTTCACCATCCAACGGTGAACTATGATTGATGTCAATCTGTGGGAGGTCACGTCCTTCAGTAGCTGACGGACCTCAGCTGTTTTGTCCCTCGGATGCTCCAAACTTGCTGCCTTCCCTAACGGCCGGCCGCTTGTGTGTGAAACCCAACAATAAATACGAATGAATAAATACCAAATAAGGTCACGGGCCACGTGTGTGTCAGAACGACATCATCATCATCAGACCTTTGGGACAAGTACTCTCCACCTCCATGATTTGGATTATCAGTACTATTAGGCCGCATTCACTCATAACTTCTGTCACATGACTAACAAAATAAATCAGCAACAGTTATGTATTTGTGTGTCAGCTATTTACATGTCACCCCCAGCAAACAAAAGTCTCACAGAGTTCGGGGGGGGTGGGGGGGTTCTTGGTGCACAGCTGGCTGGCTTAGAGAAACAAAACTCTCCAGCAAGGCCAAAAAAACAAACAAAAAAACAACAACATTTGAATCTACACTGAAGCAGAGCTAATCTGATGAAGATGCTCACAAAATCCTTCCCCTTTTCTCCCCGAAAAATTCGCAAATGGCATCTTGCATCTACTCATTGATAGGATAAGGACAGTGATTCTACAGGGTGATTGAAAAGTCACTCCGTATTTTATAATACTTATAAATAAATTATTCTTTAATTGTATTTTTCTTTCTCATTTTTTTGTTTGTTCTGTCATGTAAAGTAAAATAATGTCATCTTTAATTATTTTCTCATTTCCTTATTATTATTTTTTTAACTTTATCGAGCCACGATTACATTTTTCATTACAAAAATCTAACAGCACACCACCAAACTAAAATGTCAAAAAGTAGATATACTGAAATAATGAGCCACAAATGAGTGTGAAATCTTTCTGACAGAAGGTGGATATGCAGGATTATTGCTCTTTCTGCCACCTACTGGAAGAGCATGGAATTATTCCGCCTGTCAATATATGTCATTGGCATCGATAGATGAACAAAGACACATTATTTGTAGTGAATATATAACAATTTTAGGACCAATTAAGTCAAATTGGATCATTTTCCACAGCACATTTGATGATGTGTCGCACAATGGTGGGAAATCTCTGCTTTAATGTACTGTCTGAGAAAGTAACGCTGTGGTGTGGGTTGACTTCAGACTGGATTGCGAGTCCGTACATAAATTCTACACATTAAAGCAATGATTCCCAACCAGTGTGTTGTGGCACATTATTGTGCCGTGGTGTTCAACGGGAAATTGTATATTAACTCTAAAAAAAAAATGTAGCAATGTATAATGGGCGGCGAGTTAGCACATCTGCCTCGCAGTTCTAAGGACCGGGGTTAAAATCCGGCCTCACCAGTGTGGAGTTCGCCTGTTCTCCTCGTGCCTATGTGGGATTTCTCCAGGTGCTCCGGTTTCCTTTCACATTCCAAAAACATCTATGATAGGTTAATTGGTGTGAATGTTTTTTTTCTTCATTTTTTTTTTTTTTTTTTTTTAAATTTTATTACTGTGCCCTGCGTTTGGCTGGCGTCCGGTTCAGGGCGTAGCCCGCCTCTCGCCCAGACTCAGCTGGGATAGGCACCAGCACGCCCGCGACCCGCGTGAGGATAAGCGAAACGGAAAATGGATGGATGTACAGTGACAGGCAAAACAATTCAATGCTTTTCCACTCGGTCGCAATTAACCTGTGCATCCACTTTTTGTGACTTTTTCTGGTGGTATGCTGTGACTTTTTTCCTAATGTAAAATATGTGTATTGGCTGAATAATGGTATCATCCACAAAATGAGAATTTAAAAAATACAGATCAAGTTCAGAACAAACAAAAAAATACAAGGAATAAATAATTCTTAAGTATTTCGAAATAGGCATAATGGGGACTGCAGGGGTGGGGGTGTCATGTGGCTAGGAATGTAGGGTCTGAGGAGCTAGTAAGTGAACTAGTCAATGAACTTGTGTGTGTCTCCGTAGAGCCAGAGCTGCGGGGGCATGGCCGCCTCATTGAGATGGTTGCACTCGTCGCTGCACTTGCACGACTGGATGAACATGACGGATCTGGTGAAGCGTTCGCCGTCGGGGCAGGCGAAGGTGACGCTGGCGGTGCGCGTGCGACGTGGTGAGCAGCAGCGGCCGTCTCTGCACACGCCGCAGTAGTTGGGCCTGTGCAGGCGAGTGCTCCTGCAACCGGCGTAGGACAGGCGGTGCGGCTCGGGGGCCTTGTGGGTCCGGGAGCACTTCCTCCCTTTCTGTAGAGGTACAACGCGTAGAGGAGGAAGGGATTCAAGTTAAAAGGAGTACATTTTGGTGTTCGCTTTGAACAGTGTGAAAATTAATCATATTTATATCAACTGTGGCCCATGAGGGCCAGCAAGGCCCTATCTGATGGCAAAAACACTATCATAAGTATTGACATAACAATTACAACCAAAACCTGTATTCATTTATTCCCAGCATTCTAGTCTGTCTGCGATCGGCTGGCGACCGGTTCAGGGTGAAAATGGATGGATGGATTCTAGTCTGTTCATTTTGTGGCCTTTGTATTGGCTGCACTGCTTCCAATACCTCTATGCGGATGTTGTACATTTTGTCCAATCAGATTTCAGCCTTAATGTGTTGCCAAGTCAATCTAAACCTGCCCAGTGCCTTCAGAAGCAGTCATCCTGGCCAATGTAATTCAAACGATATTAGCAATAGCACTGTTCCTTTAACCACCCGGATTTCAAATTTGCCTCTGGTCCACAATAACGTCAGCATTTTTCCGTCCTCTGATTGGTTGGCCATAGCAAAACTTGTTACGGCCAAGTTCGATTTGCAAAACACATTTAACCATCTGCATATTTGGTCAGTATAATGTATTTATATTATATTATAAATATTGTATTTGTAATACATCATCACTGTCGGTCAGGAACCTCATAAGTCCGAATTTGGTCAATTTCGCCAGTCAATGACAGGGCAAATACTGTACGGACAAATAACCATTTACACTCACATTCACACCTAATGTCAATTTTGAATTTTCAATTTACGTAACATGTATGTTTTGGGAATGTGAGAAGAAGCCCGAGTACAAGCACAGGAATAAAGAAGAAGATTGAAATGCAGAATTTCTCAACTGTGAGGCAGATGTGCCTAGCCACTAGTCCACCATGCTGCTCAAATGTACATTTGGTCTTGTTAACCGTTGACATCATTCTACACTCAAGTTTATTTTTCCGTTGCCAAATGCTGGAGCCCGCACAGTTATTTTTAGAAAGTCTTAGACTATGGCAGCACGGTGGGCTATGGGTTTATACTTCTGCCTCACATTTGAGAGCTCCCAGGTTCAAATCTCGACTCTGGCTCCCCTGTGCGGAGTTTTCATGTTCTCCCCTTGCATGGGTGGGTTTTCCTCTGGACATTAATCCTCTTCTTCTCACATTCCCAAAACATGCATGTTTGATTAATTGAAAACTCTAAATTGTCCGTAGGTATGAATATCACTGTGAATGGTTGTTTGTCTATATGAGCCCTGCAATTGACTGGCAACCATTACAGGGTGTACCCTGCCCCTCGGCTGAGTCAGCTGGGATAGGCTCCAGCTAGCCACAAGCCTTATGAGAACAAGTGCTATAGATAATGAATGGATGTTATTTTCTTAGGTATGAGATCTTCCGGATCATTCTGAACTCTTCTTTCCATACCAGTGTTGTATTGCAAGGGATAACGGAACGTCCGGTACATTGCTGTCCTTTCAACAGAAATTAATCAACAGCACCTTTGCTGTTTGCAGTATTGGTGCACTTACTTAAAGATCAATCAACAAACATTTCCATCGAGAGAAGTATTAACGATCAATTAATTGTCCGATTTATTATAATGCCCATTAGCGGTATGCACAGTGATATTTCTTATGCGTAAGTGCACTCAAAATGATTCAACCCCCATTGTAAATAAAAAAATTAAAAAAATAAATGGCCACTTCAAAAATAAAAGTTTGTAGACTTTGTAAATAAATACATTTTGCATTGAAGGTTTGATCATTTTGAATGCAACTGTAAATTGGCAATAACCCCCAAAACTTAGCCATATATACACATATAGCCATTAAAACACAATAATCCTTAATGACCTCCAAAACAGTAAATCCAGCATAAGTGACCGTTAATTTAGTACCATTTTTCTCACAACCACAACAACAAGAAGGACTGCGGCGTTAGTTTGTGAATATAAGGCTTCTCCAACAAAGTGGACCGCAGCAGTACAGATGCATGCATCACATTTTAAACCCACATGTACGCTAACCAGTGACATTCAAAATTTGCTCTTGGATAAAATCTGTGATGAAGTTTTTTTTTTTTTTTTGCAGGTCCGTGTGAAGGGAAATAGCTTTGACAGCGTTATTGGCCTGTATGCGAGTCTTTTCAAAAACACAAAGGAAAAACTGTTGTTTTTACTGGTGTCCAGTTTAGATACACTAAATTGCCCATATTAGTGATAACTGAATGGTTGTCTGACTCTATGTGTCAGTCCTGTGATTGACAGCTGACCGGTCCAGGGTGTACCCGACCTCTTACCCTCACAAGTCAGATGGGATACGCCCTAGAACACCCCGCGCCCCATGAACGGAATGAGAGGTAAAGAAAACGGATAGCAGAAAAGCGCATTTCTGTAACAGCTTTTATGATATTGTGTTACCATTTGCTTGGTATTAGCACTGTGAAATAAGCAATTACTCAAACACACAGACTTGAAAACAAAGTTAATGCACTAAAGTTGAGGGACAGACAAAACAAAAAGAGGTCAGAACACAGCATGGGTTAAGAGCCTACCAACAATAAGCAACAACTGACGCCGATGCACATCCTAACGCCCACGAAGAGCTCTGCAAACACTGCCTGAAACAGGTGCATAACAACCCATCAGCCTCCGAAGTGGCTCGTGGCGTCGGCAGAACATTTGCCGGGGGGCGCTTTGTGTGAAATGTGAGGGAGTAACAGAGTGGGTGACTCAAGCGCTCTATAAATCACACCGCAAAGGGATGCTGAGTGCAACAACAATTACAAACCCTCACAAACAATGAGGGAAAAGTTTTCAGTGTTATGAAGTGTTTTAACAATTCTAAAACACAATCTCCTCCTTAATGTGTTTAGTAGGGCTTTATACTGTATATTTATATTGTGAGTAAAAACCTTCTCTTTATAACCCTCCAATTTTGGGGGGCAAAAATTAGTTACAGAAATGTGATGGGTTTTAATGAAGCATTTACAACATAGCCAGGACAGTTTGAAGTCATCTGGCTCAACTTAACATCCACAAGCACAGATAAGTGCAGCATGATCGAGCTAATGGGTAGCTTAGACTTGGTCAAACAGTGGGCATTCTTCACCCTGCTTTGCAAACCAATAAATGCATTTGTTTGTTTGTTTTTCTGTAGTATGAAATCCATTTTTATGACCTCTGGTTGTTCAGTCCAAGTAGAGGTTAAGGTAAGAAAAATAGGTTCTTTGACGTAAGAAATACAGTTGCTTAAATTTAAATTAATATGTAATTGGCTATTCCGTTGAAACTCAGTCAACCTGCAGTTCAATTTTTTTTAAATATGTGAGTGGGAATGGTTAGGAACAGTGAGTGATTGTATAGTACATAATTACTTAAGGACTTAATGTCCTTTCAACAAAACTACATTTTAAAATACTGGACACTTGATATTCTGGTTTAGGAACTGACAACTTTGCCATCACACTTTGCTAGTTTAGACGTTTCCATGCATTTATTAAGACCCATAGTTGGATTGTCAAAAAAAAAAAAAAGAGATTTAAATGTTTAAATCCAATCATATAAATGATGTTTGACATTTTAAACTATGTCCTCATAGCCTTTTTAAAAAAAAAAAAAACAATTATTCATGTTGGGCTTTGAGTGGACAATCGCTAACATTTCTGGGTTCATAGGAAGTGACAAATTCCATCATTCATCACAACCCAGATGGGACGTTGGCCACACAGCAACAGAACCGTGAATAGATGGAATAGACCAGCACATGTCTTTGCGACTCAGCAGCGGGGCCTCGTATGCATGCTATGATATTAATACTGATCTAAATCCCTGGAGGGCAACCATTTCCTGAATGACTTTAGCACATCATGGATCGTTATTGTGAGCCACATAGGGGCAAGCATTCTAACCTCACCCTTGAGCCCTTCTTGAGAATGTTCCTCACCTTGGCTGGGATCGACATGGAGCTGCAGGGTCGTATGTTGCACAGACGGGTCTCCTTGACCAGCTTACAGCGGGCGTTGTCGTTGGTAACGCGAGAGGAAATGCCCATCCCACAGCTGCGAGAACACTGGGACCAGGAAGTGGTCTGGACCACGCACTGATCTCCCACCTGCTTCCACGCTACGAGAGAGGAGGAAAAAGAGCGTGAAGAACAAACTCGAAAACGTTTAGAGTTGCGGAATAACATGTAAGATCAGTGAACGTTAAATTTGAAGCAGCAGAGGGGGAGCGAGGGGAAAAGGAGAGGCAAATAGAGATGCAAAGCACACTGGCCTCATTCAGTGAACAGGCAACACTAACACATAGAGACGGTGATTACAGAGAGGGATGGCTGGGTGACAGGGGTATGTGCTGTGTGAGACCTGTGTGTGTGTATGTGTGTACGCGAGCGAGCGAGAGCACCTCTGGTGTGCAGGGAGCCAGTGGAAAACAAGCCACATTTAAATGCTGACACACACACAGAGACACACAACGAAAGGCTCACAGTGGGGCCATTTGTGCGTCAAGAGGGCCAAAATGGCTAAAGCACAAACACGATGCTTTACTGCGCACACGAAAACCGAGGGCATTCGGAAGCGCAACTCTTACCCGCCAGGTGCTTGTGGCCATGTGGCTTGTCCCATTTGCGGCCCACCTCCACTAACTCATTTCCCAGGGTGTCCATCTCGTTTTTGGATTTGTAGGGATACAGCTTCTGGTAAGGTTTTGCATACGGTTTCACGTAAGGGTAAACCGGGTAGGGAATGAAGGGGTACGGCGGGTAAACCGGAGGTTGACGTCGGCGGTGCACCGGCGGCACAACGGTTGTTCCCTTGTGGCACTCGATGCTGAGGCAGCACTGGCCCGGCACCTTGACCAGGTGTGGGGCCGGACAGGAAGGTGATGCCAGGGGCACGTGGCTGGGGCAAAGGGGCACGCAACCCACTGCCCCGTCGATGCAGGTGCACTGGTGCTTGCAGCCAGCTTGAAAATTCTCGCCATTTTGATAGATTCGCCCACTGTATTCGCAGGAGCGGCCCTCTGCCTTTGCTAGAAGCAGGAAAGATAAGTGTTAGATTCAAAAAGAGAGCAGGAAAAAGAAAAAAAAAAGTCAAAGGAGCTCATCGGCATCTTTAATATGAGTGCACCAAGAGAGGACAGACACACTATCTTCAAATTTGTGAAGCAAATTCTATTCTTAGCCCTGAAAGTAATTTTGACTTGTTTACAATGTCCTTCCCCTTCACTCCCTCAGTGGGACTCCTCCATACAACACCCCGGATACCCCCCTTTATATAGAAACACCCCCAAATAAATACACATTTAAAAATATCACTCTGTGTGCGTGTGTTTGTGTGCTTCATGGGGCTGTTTGTGTACACACTGAACTACTTCTATAAATCCCGGACTTGGCCGGTTTTCAGTGTGCAGCTCATGAAGGTGCTCTGTTTTTGAAAGGTGGCTCTGGCTTCAAACCTCAAGTTCCTATCAAAGAGAAACTCCAGCCGTTTGGCTCAGGAGCCAGATTCCCCTCCCTGAAGTTACACATTTCCTAACACAACCCTGAAGTAAGAGCCAATCTGTGCCCAATGTAAACCCAAAAATGTTCCCCGCCGTGCCCGTCCCACCACTTCATAGGTACTCACCCCTGCAGATGCCATTGGTACGACCAACATCATTGCCATAGTTGCACTCCAGGCCTTTATGGTGGTCACAGGGCCGACCTTCGCGGCAGTCCTGGTTCAGCTGCGCGGCGCACACTTTGCAGCAACCGCATCCATCCGGGACAGAACTCACCCCCGGGGCACAGGATGGGGGCCCGGCGGGACACTCGCACACCACGGGACACTCTGCAGTCACCTACATGAAAGAAAGGGATGCACTGATTTTCAAAACTGTTTACAGCAGTTTCCATGCAATGGGGAGCTACATTACAACCTCGCAGGACAATAGTTTGACTCATGTTACACACATCACAGAAATTCCTCAAAGTGTGCGAGGCTAAGCATTAGCTGAATACCCAGCTCTGTCCCGAGCCCCACAGGGATATCTGTAACCCACTGCCGCCTTCCGCCTGGCTTTCGCCGGCTGAGCATGGATGAAAGCGATGTTCTCTCACCCCCACCATCCTGCTGCTACATCTTTTGTTTTGCACCTTCTCCTTTCTCCTTGTGCAAACACACTCAAACAATTCCCAGCAACTACTGAGCTCTTCAAAAAAGATCAACAACAACACTTACCCACTTACCTATGAAGTGATGGGGTCTTCGCTTTATGTGTTGGTACTTAACTTCGATAGATAGTGTGCATTAGATAGATAGATAGCGAGATAGCTAGATAGATACTGTCGATGCTAAGAATGTGAGTTTGCACACTAATCATTTAGATTCATAATTTACATTGTCTGCACCTCTTCTGGAGTAAAGGACTGCAGCACAAACATGCCACTTCCCACATGAATTGGAACTGTTAAAACTATAAAATATTTACACACAACAAACAATCAGCAATGACAATCCACTTTCATCAGATAAGAGAATAGTAAACATACAAAATGTTATTTTAGTGGCGTAAGTGTTTTTACGGAAGTTGTATATTGATGATATATCATATATTTATATGACTGTATATAAAATTAGAGAAATAGCGCGGTGTTATTGTTTCCTAGCGAATAATCCCCATCAGATTAACATAGAAGGTGAAGATAAATACATTGCCGCCACTGTTCAGGGAGCTGTTCTTCCGCCCTCTGTTTTCCAAATGATAATACAATCAAGCGACGCATAAACAATTATTTTCGCTGCTCACAGCCATTGTAGCCGCAATCCCATTCCAGAGAAAGCCAGTGTGACAAAATAATAAAGCTCACCCACTCACCAAAGCGACTGTCACCGCTTGCATGACAGCAAGTAACAGCAGAATCCCCATGCTGTCAGCTGATTCACATAGAAGACGACAAGCGCGACTTGGTACAGAACAATAAATCCTCTTCCGGTTCAACAACAATAGAGTTTGTCCACAAAAGATTATATCCGATTCGTTCCGAGTTCACGAAACGTCGTCCATCACTTGTTAAATGTCATCGATCAAAGTGCCAGGGTTTGTTTTATATGAGCGCGGTGATTTTTATAGTAGCCGCGCCCACTGCTGCTCCGCTAACCAATCGCCACGAGGCGCGCGCCAACCCGTCCCAACCAACCAAAGAAGAGACTGGAAGGGGGCGTGGCCGTACA
Organism: Phycodurus eques; assembly: GCF_024500275.1. Classification (NCBI taxonomy): domain Eukaryota; kingdom Metazoa; phylum Chordata; class Actinopteri; order Syngnathiformes; family Syngnathidae; genus Phycodurus; species Phycodurus eques. The sequence continues at coordinate 9,294,016 of NC_084540.1, read as the reverse complement.
TGAATGCGGTCATTCATAAATTCAGAATTACTACATTCCAAAGACGACCTTTGGGTGTTTATTTATGATCAAGTGGAAATAATATTTTTGCTGCTTTAATGTTCTTTTGACATGGATACCTCCTTCCCGCCTGCTGTTTATGTCATGTGACATGCTACATGGGCATAACCATGAATGACTCGTTAGCACTTTCACCTCACAGTTCTGAGGTTCTGGGTTCAAATCTGGCCTTCCTGTGTGGATTTTGCATGTTCTGTGTGGTGTTTCTCCGGGCACCCCAATTTCCTCCCACATTCCAAAAACATGCATAGTAGGTCAATGGAAGACTCTAAATTGTGTGGAGGTGTGAATGTGGGTGCAAATGTTGTTTGTTTATATGTGTTCTGCGATTGGCTCGCGACAAGTTCAGGGTGGACCCCAGCGGCATGCAAAGCTCATTGGCTACCCGGGGCCGGATTCAATTGAGATGCCACCTGATGGTGCAATCCATTAGTTTGTCTGAGATTATGAAATGGTTAGACTCATACAGTAGTTGCACTTAAACACAATGAAGAACAATGACTTTTGGACACTTTCATCTTTATAATTTTGGACTTTTTTACATTCACTTATTTGGGTTGGCATATGAATCATTATTGTCTAAATTGTACACATTTGTCATTAGGTCAGCATGGTATGGCATGGTGGTTTTCCACATGCTGTCCACGCCTAATGCAACAAACACATTTTTTATTGTGCATTTCAGTTTATTTTTTGTGAAAAGGACAAATATGTGGCTAATTCCAAAATAATGATGTATGGTTTGAATCCACTTTTTGAGAGGAAACATCCAAGGGATGCATTCATTAAAATTTTGGAAAAGGAATCCAAATGTAATCAAAGGAAGTGAGTTATTATACAGGGTGATTGAAAAGTAACTCCCTATTTTAAAATACTTATAATTTATTCATATGTTGTAATAGTCTTCTCAATTCTTTTATGTATGTTCCATGTTTAAAAGAGCAAGTCTATTCTACCAAACCAACGGCTTTGCGACTCTCTCGCTCTCTTTCTCTCTCTTTTTCTCTCTCTCTCTCTCTCTCTCTCTCTCTCTCTAGCTCTCTAGCTCTCTAGATCTCTGCTTTCCTTAGTTCATTTGGTCAGTAGTTTTCTTTAGTAGAGAGCAGAGATGTGGACTTGCCTCCATATTCTCACTGTCATTTGTCAGGAAGTGTGCGCCACCTGAGCGCTGCGCATGCAGCTAACTGATACATGCACACTTGTTGTTGTTGATGTTTTCCTTTCCCCTTTCTCAGACTTTGAGCAAAAAAAAAAAAAAATCAGTCATTTGTGCCAACAGGACATAAAGTATACGTACCCTCTTCTTCCTTACAGTATAAACAAGAAGTAGTAGTATAAGACGTACACACCTGCTGCAAACAAAAACACACCAACTTGTCGTATTTTAATAGCATTAAAGCACAGCCAAACAATATTTTAATACTTGTTAACTAAAACTGCCCAGTCTGTTGTAGTTTAAAGGAAATTAACTTTTTTTTACCTTAGTGGTAAGATTTCAGTTTTCAATTATGGGTGCAAAAAGAAAAAAAAAACAAAAAAAATTAAAGCAAAATACTTGGCCACTCGAAATTCAAATGCCAAAGTTTTATAATTTAGAATTCTGGGGGGAAAATAGTCATAATATGATATATGATATAATATGATATATATATATATATATATATATATATATATATACAACCAGTACCCCGCCTCCTGCCCGATGATAGCTGGGATAGGCTCCAGCACTCCCGCAACCCTTGTGAGGATAAGCGGCTCAGAAAGTGGATGGATGTTTTTTGACATTTTGAGGTGATCTTTGAGATTAATTTCTTCGATCTTAAACTCCAGTAAATAACTTCGAGAACATGCATCCCATCAATTGTGATTGTGGTCCAGAAATATTTGGACAATGACCGAGTTTGGCTATTGAACATTCATTCATTCATTTTTCGTACCGCCTCACTAGGGTCACGGGCGTGCTGGAGCCTATCCCAGCTATCTTCGGGGGAGAGGAGGGGTACACCCTGAACTGGTCACCAGCCAATTGCAGGGCACATGTAAACAAAAAAACATTCACACTCACCTTCACACCTACGGGCAATTTAGAGACTTCAATTAACCTACCATGGATGTTTTTGGGATGTGGAAGGAAAACGGACAACCCGGAGAAAACTCACGCAGGCACATGGAGAACATGCAACCTCCATTCAGGCGAGGCCGGGATTTGAACCCCGGTCCTCAGAACTGTGAGGCAGAGGTGCTAACCAGTCGTCCACCGTGCCCCATTGAACATTACTGTGGTCAATTAATTGCTTTGTGTTAACTACAAGTCCACTGCTTAAAAAATGAGGTGAGAAAACTTTAATATTTATTTATCCAGGCAACTACAGGTGAAATATAATTCAAATAAATGTTCTGATTATATATTAATTATAATTATGTAACTTTATATACTGTGTATAAAACTTATGTGCTCACACACACACACACACACACACACACAAAGAGGTTTACAGAGTGCAAAATTTTGCATTGGCCAAACCTCCATCTTCTTCCCACACAATCCATCTCTCTCTGTCAGTGCTCGGAGGTGATGTAACAGGACCATGTAAACAAGCCCAATGCGTCAAGAAAAAATGCAGGCAATGAAACCAAATGAGGCTCACAGTGGACACACACAACAGTCCATCCATCCATTTTCAACACCGCTTATCCTGGTTAGGGTCGCGGGGCGCTGGAGTCTATCCCAACTGACTTCGGGTGAAAGGCGGACTACACCCTGAACTGGTCGCCAGCCAGTCGCAGGGCACATATAATCACGGACAACCATTCGCACTCACATTCACACCGTCACTGAGTGGGAACTGGACCCATGCTGCCCGCACTAAAGTCAGGCGAGTGTACCCACTACACAATCAGTGACACACACAACAGTGTTTTCCCCATATTTCTATGTAATGTCAATGCACTCTTCAAAGACTTTTTACATCAGTGGCTTCCATCCCAAACATAAAAAAACAAGCCTGCCAAATTTCTAAACACATGCCAAAGCAGAAGTAGTCATTTGCCTTTGGGAGACCAGCACTACCACTGAGAACTTGCTTTATGTGTGCTAACCTTTTGATTCTAAGCTGACAGCAGACATCAAAATTTGTCATGGTCAGAGTGACACAAGTTTGCTTTACGAGTTTATTGAAAAAACAACAACTTCTCGGCAGGATTATAAAACACTCAGGCGGAGTAACGGTCAGAGTTGGAATAAAAGTTCATGTGAAATAGTTGGAAAAGTTGGGCAATGGCAGGTGACACAGAAAGGAAACTTTAAAAACAAGTCAGTTAAAGCTTCAAAGAAGAGCGTGAGGTGATGGGAGGATGTACGTATACATTGGAGGAGGTGAGAGGTGTGAAGCGCATGCCAGCAGCTAAGAAAATGGTAACAGTGAGAAACGGCTACAACTGGTTAGCAGAATGAGTTTAGTGGTACAAGGCAGCTAATTTTTCACATTAGATTCATCAACACAATGAGTTGTGCCGTGTATGGGAAATGAAAGAAAGGGGGGGGGGGGGGGGGGGAGGCCAGATGTGTGCTGTGAGGAGCACTTCTCATTACTATTTAAACTTCCTGTGGCACACTACATTTTTTAAACACAAACATTGAAACAGATCACAATTTCGTATCTCTCTCTCTCTCTGTTTCTTGCATTCATATCGCAACAGAACATTTTAAACAGATTCATTTGTGCAGTAAATCAATGTCCCAGCCGCAAGCCTTATATACAGTAAATGCTCGGGGCAAGCTACGAGGTGGCACAGAGACAATTTGTATCGTAGCAGGGGTGGGCAAACTACGGCCCGCGGGCCACATACAGTCCATTGATCATTTCAATCCGGTCCGCCAAAGTTTGGTACAGAATCGCCCAAATCATATCAAAATCATGACTGCAGTCATTTGACCTTGTCCTGTAATGCCCAGTGGTTCCACCAGGTAGCGCAGTAGGTACAGTGATACTTTGACTTGACTTTGGCTGTTCTGTTTTTACTCTGCTACTGCTCTGAACCCTTCTTCAACCATGAGTGGGCCAAAGAAAAGAATAGTCGACAGTGAGTGCCGAGTGTTTAATATAGAATGGACTACTAAATACTTTTTTACTGAAGTCAAAGGTTGTATGTAATTTGTTAAGAAACCATTTAGAGGAATATAACATCAACCGTCACTTTTCTACCAAGCATGCTGATTATGCTAACAGCCAATCAACACAGGAACTGATTGCTACGGCTCAGCGGTTAAAATCAAGCTTGCAGGTTCAGCAAAACACCTTTATCTGACAAACTGCCATCCAAGATTCAGTCACACAAGACCCTGAAACAGCGCCACGGGAGCTCCAGATGGAACTGATTGATCTCCAATGTGATACGGTCTTAAAAGAGAAGTTCAACTCTCAAACTGGATGAGTTATATGCTTCATTAAGCGTTGACAAATTTCCAAAAATCCAGAAGATGGCACAGAGGATGCTTGTGGCGTTCGGCTCTACATGTGTGTGTGAACAAACTTTTCGTGTGATGAACACCAACAAAACATCCTATAAATCCCAGCTGAGTGATAAACACCTCAGATGTGTTCTGAGAATTGCCACAACAAAACTAACGGCAGACTTTGATGTACTGTTAAAAAAAGGTCATTAACAAAAAAACACTGTTCCCATTAAAAGTAAATCTAAGTATTAACACTACGAGCTTTAATTTTTTAAATTTTTTATACGAAAGCATCTGGTCCTGGCTTGGCCCGCCTGTCAAATTTTAAATGTCAATCTGGCCCCTGAGCCAAAAGGTTTGCCCACCGCTGCTATATAGTATCGGAACTATATAAATATATTGCTTTTGTGATTATCAAGATACTTTAAAGTGTGAAAATTGACGTTTTTAAATACAACCCCAATTCCAATGAAGTTGGGACGTTGTGTTATACATAACTAAAAACAGAATACAATGATTTGCAAATCATGTTCAACCTATATTTAATTAAATACACAAAGACAAGATATTTAATGTTCAAACTGATAAACTTCGTTGTTCTTAGCAAATAATCATTAACTCTGAATTTTATGGCTGCAACACGTTCCAAAAATGCTGGGACAGGTGGCAGAAAAGGCTGAGAAAGTTGAGGAATGCTCATCAAACACCTGTTTGGAACATCCCATAGGTGAACAGGATAATTGGGAACAGGTGGGTGCCATGATTGGGTTTAAAAGGAGCTTCCCTGAATTGCTCAGTCATTCACAAGCAAAGATGGGGCGAGGTTCACCTCTTTGTGAACAAGTGCGTGAGAAAATAGTCGAACAGTTTAAGGACAATGTTCGTCAACGTACAATTGCAAGGAATGTAGGGATTTCATCATCTACGGTCCATAATATCATCAAAAAGCTCATTTCTCAGAAGCTAGAGAAATCACTGCATGTAAGCGCCAAGGCCGAAAACCAACATTGAATGCCCGTGACCTTCGATCCCTGAGGGCAGCACTGGATCAAAAACCAACATCGATGTGTAAAGGATATCAACACAGGAACTCAGCTCAGGAACACTTCAGAAAACCAATGTCAGTAAATGCAGTTTGGCGCTACATCCGTAAGTGCAACTTGAAACTATACGATGCAAAGCAAGTACCCAGAAACGCTGTCGGCTTCTCTAGCCCCGAGCTCATCGACGATGGACAGATGCAAAGTGGAAAAGTGTTCACATTTAAAATTGTTTTTGGAAATTGTGGACGTCGTGTCCTCCGGGCCAAAGAGAAAAAGAACCATCTGGACTATTATGGACGCAAAGTTCAAAAGCCAGCATCTGCGATGGTATGGGGCTGTGTTAGTGCCAATGGCATGGGTAACTTGCACATCTCTGAAGGCACCATTAATGCTGAAAGGTACATACAGGTTTTGGAGAAACATATGCTGCCATCCAACAATATTTTTCATGGATGCCCCTGCTTATTTCAGCAAAACAATGCCAAACCACATTCTGCACGTGTTACAACAGCGTGGCTTCGTAGTAAAAGAGTGCGGGCACTGGACTGGCCTGCCTGCAGTCCAGACCTGTCTCCCATTGAAAATGTGTGGCGCATTATGAAGCGGGCGGCATGGTGGCCGACTGGTTAGAGCGTCAGCCTCACAGTTCTGAGGACCCGGGTTCAATCCCCGGCCCCACCTGTGTGGAGTTTGCATGTTCTCCCCTTGCCTGCGTGGGTTTTCTCCGGGCACTCTGGTTTCCTCCCACATCCCAAAAACATGCATGGTAGGTTGATTGACAACTCTAAATTGCCCGTAGGTGTGAATGTGAGTGCGAATGGTTGTTTGTTTGTATGTGCCCTGCGATTGGCTGGCAACCAATTCAGGGTGTACCCCGCCTCCTGCCCGATGATAGCTGGGATAGGCTCCAGCACTCCCGTGACCCTTGTGAGGATAAGCATCTCAGAAAATGGATGGATGGACAACGTCCCAACTTCATTGGAATATGGGTTGCATCGTATGTTCTTGTTTTTCTAAATAATTGGGCATATAACCTCCATAAAACCATCAATTTTCTATACCATTATCCTCATTAGCGTTGTAGGTGAGGTGAAATCTATCCAAGCTGACCTTGGGCAAGAGGCGGGGTACAACCTGGAATGGTCACCAGCCAATCGCAGGGCACAAATAACCATTGACACTCATATACATATGGGGAATTGTGAGGCTTCAATTAACCTGACATGCATATTTTGGGAATATGGGAGGAGTGCACGGAGAAAATCCACCCACTCAAAAGGAGAACAAAGTCTACACAGGAAAGCTGTAACCCCGGATTCGAACCCCCAACCTCAGAACTGTGAGGCTGATGTGCAAAGCAATGCCTCGTAAAATCATTGTGTGTGACAACCTTGTTGCATCGAGAGATGTTGTTTTTCTCTTCAATGTCCATCTTCCCCATCGAGGAGTGACCTCACAGATATGTTGCAAGTTTTCCTGTGCTAAAAGTCTGATGACATAACCTAAAAGAAGCCACGCAGTGTACAACCTGTTCCAAAACAGAGGAAATGGGATTTAAAAAAAGAAGCAACGAGAAAGGCGTAGAAAGGACTTGTGGAGGAAAGGAATTAACTTCCAAAAGTTATTTTTAAACCAAGAACAGGAACTTTAATGTTGAGTTCCCAAACAGAACACATAAGTAAGTAAGTTTCCTAACTTACTCTTATGTGTTCCACTGAGGAGACAGGGCACTGCAGCTGACAGGTGTGTCATGTACACGAGTATCCATCTAAGCACCTTTTTAAAAAACTTTTCTCTCAACATGTGCTTTATGGCTACCCAATTATCTTCGGGCAAGTGATGTTTATCTCTCTGCAGACATAGGCACGCTCTATGCTCAAACCCCAAATGAAAGAAGAGAAAAAAAGTAATTCATTTGAACTTATAATAGTACGTTCCTGTTTTGCCACATCTGTATAAATGTCTCGTGCACATTGCATCTAGGGTAATTGATACTAACCATCAGATGGTATACAGAAAGGAATAACACAACACTTCAATTACAGGCCAGATAAAATGAAAAGAATCCAAATTGAAAAAAAAGATGATAGAGCGGGACTAAGTAAAAGAGTTGTCATCAACTCTAATCCTCTTGGTATATACTGATACACCCATAGGGAGTTATCATACAGTTCAGTGGTGCCTTGAGATATGAGGGTCTCGACTTAAGAGCAGGGGTGGAGCCAAGACTTTTCAGTGGGGTGGCCCAAAATTTTGTGTGGTGGCTACTGAATGAAGAAAGAATGGATGAAGAACATTTTTACTATAGCAATGTGGTTACCGCATAAACCAAGCATAGAGCCTAGATTATTATATTTCTTCTCCTAATATTATTACTACTTCTACTTTTTCTTCTTCTTTGTATTTACCAGTAGTCTGGGTGCCCCGTGGCCCCATGCTGCCTTTCACAGGCCAGTCTCGGTACAGCACCAGACCGCTAGCTTGGAGGAGGAGACTGGCAATTACCGGTATATCGTAAACATCCGCATATTCGCAGTTGGGCATCTGCGAATTTACCTATTTTCAGATTTTGAGCGGGGGGAAGCTATTCTCTATTGCTCGCTGAAATTTGCTGTTTTTGTGATCAGGCCAAAGCCATGTTCAATATAAAAATAAAGCCTTGGAACCATATTTTTGGCATCTTAGGCTCAAGGAACCCAGTATGGGGAGGGGCTTCATTTAGTCATGCCATAGCCTTGTCTAATAGAAAAAAAAAAAGTACTTTGCCGCCATCCTGTGGCATGGATTGGGAATTATACATTTTTTTGGGTGGGTGTCACGATTTCCCTTACAAATAGCGGCGGAACACTGTATATCGTTATGTGTGTAGTGTGATGCGCGTGGTGTAGGTCACCACAAGTACACCACGAACTACAAGAGCAGGAAAGCACACGTGGCAATTTTTCCCTTGTCCCGTGGGGTCTCTTACATCTAAAAAATCTTTTAAGATGCCAAATCAATACGCATGTACCCCTTGTAACACGTTATCTGTTTGGGAACACAGTGCACTTTGACTGGCGTCACAGAGTATAATTTCTTCTTAACCTTTAAACTTTGTCAGCTGTTGACAACCTAAGGTGAACCTTAGCACACACTCCCGACAGGGTCAGAGGAAACTGGGTCACCTGTACCTGTTACTGAGTGAGTGTGTGTCTTCCTGATGTAAGTCCACCCCACCAAGCACACAACGCAAGGTTACACCCTCCACGCTGGATACCAACGCCCCTCGCCTCCCACTCTGTGTCTTTGCCCTCCCCTCACCTACAAGGTGTCACAGAGAGCACCCTTGTTCAAGCCTTGTCCAGCTTTCCAGTGGGACCCTAAAAAATTCCAGATATCCATGCAATTTCCGGTGCAATGTTTATTTGGCAGTAAGGGGGGCCAGTGGGGCGGGCGAGATACCTTGAAAAAGGAGCCTCACTGACAAACAGTTTGGGCTGCGTTTGAGAGTAAACATGCGCAGGACAGCTATGTGAGGCCAGCAGTGAGATGAACTGAGGCTTGTGTGTTCTGGTCCTGGACACACCAATCCCACCTCAGCCAGCACATAGAGCACACCTCTGTTCAGAACCCAACCGCCACAGTCTAATAAACACCCACCCCCTCATGCCCTACTACCACCTCCTATTTGGACCTATTTGGACAGCGTCCTCTGTTGGAAAAATAATGCCACGACATTATAAGTAGGTTTATAAACAACTATCTGCATGAAATTACCTAACAACATAATTACGCAGAGTGATTTCATGCAGTATGCAAGGACAAAAACACATGATACAAACAATAATACAAATACGGCCACAGACATGCCACGTTCCAAGGATACAAACGGTATAGGGTAAAAATTGTCACACGGCACAAAAAGGCATACTCAGTTACCACCATACTCACAGTTTTTCATTTACTTGTTCTATATTTATAGTGATGGACTTCCGACTCTGATGATCCCCTGTATATAAATTCAGTCCTGACAATCTTGAGTCTCCTCCCCCAGTCCGTACCATGACTCCTGGAAAGTAGAAAGAATAAAGAGTAGTCGTGGAAAGTACAAGGAATAAAGAGTGGTAGTGGTGGTGGTCATCGTTGTTGTTGTTGTTGTTGAAGAAAGAAAGAAAAGAAGAAGCTAGGCTAACTGTTAGCTTAACTGGTGACTGCTCTGTGGTTGCAAACTCTTCTCCTAGTCATTTTTATTTTGGTTAATGACTTGGAAAACGGGCGGCACGGTGGACGACTGGTTAGAGCGTCAGCCACACAGTTCTGAGGACCCGGGTTCAATCCCCGGCCCCGCCTGTGTGGAGTTTGCATGTTCTCCCCGTGCCTGCGTGGGTTTTCTCCGGGCACTCCGGTCTCCTCCCACATCCCAAAAAACATCCATTCATTGGAGACTCTAAATTGCCCGTAGGCATGACTGTGAGTGCGAATGGTTGTTTGTTTCTATGTGCCCTACAATTGGCTGGCAACCAGTTCAGGGTGTACCCCGCCTCCTGCCCGATGACAGCTGGGATAGGCTCCAGCACGCCCGCGACCCTAGTGAGGAGAAGCGGCTCAGAAAATGGATGGATGGATGGACTTGGAAAACGGCAGCGCGGCTGACGACTTGTTAGCACATCCGCCTCCCAGTTCTGAGGACCCGTGTTCAAATCAGGCCTCGCATGTGTGGACTTTGCATGTTCTCCCCATGCCTGCGTGGGTTTTCTCCGGGTACTTCGGTTTTCTCCCACTACCCAAAAACATGCATGGTAGGTTAATTGATTACTCTAAATTGTAGGTGTGTATGTGAGTGTGAATGTTTGTTTGTTTATATGTCCCCTGCGATTGGCTGGCAATTGGCTGGGGACCAGTTCAGGGTGTACCGTGCCTCTTGCCCGAAGATAGCTGGGATAGGCTCCAGCACGCCTGCAACCTTAGTGAGGATAAGCGGTACGGAAAATGGATGGATGGACTTGGAAGACATGTTATATAAACATTCAACACTATTTATGTTGGGCAATTGCGCAAGCTTGTGGTTGCTTCCTAATTGTATGAATTGTTCCGTTTCACGTCACAATCACGGAGTCCGTAGTTCCAACTTGTCATCGTAGATATTGAAAAGGTATAATATTTGCGATTTTTGACATAACCATTTTTTGAGCAGGGGAAGAAAAATAATTCTTAACGCATCACATACAGCAGGATAATCATTCAGGCATTTGATTATCGGGCCTTTGCTGACTTTGATCGGAAGAGAGGAAAAATAATCAAATTTGGCCCGTTTATCGGTATTTATGATTTATTCAGGGCAGGTTATAGCTGAGCGCATTTAATACAGATGATGTCCTTTCATGTGTGAAATTATGAGAGTAGGGTCAAACTGAAGCCAGAAATACACTTAGGGAACTTATATACAGTATCTGTTTCTTTGGCAGAGAGCGAGAGACCGCATCTCACATCAACGTCTGTAGTGGTAAGTGAAGGGAGGGGATGGGGGTGTTTTGAGGGTCGGGGCTGTTTTCAGGAAGCAGGTGGAGTACATGTAAGAGAGAATTCAGCTGACAGGTGGGAGGTGGGAAAGTGGGACTTGTGTCTCTAGTGTGGCCAGCCACTCTGTCTGGCTCTCTTGGATACAAATATCCATTGCCTGTTATTTGTAGTGATGTAGTCCAGGCACTTACCGTCTGCAATACCCCTCCGTCAATGCTAGCAATAAATATTTGACTTTACATTCACATTGCATCCTCCTTCATTTGCTGTGGTTTATTTTTTTATTTTAAAGCATTCTCTGATGTCTAAAGTGAAGTCAAAGCTCTGTACTCCCTGTGGCTGCCTGCTGTTGGCTATCTCGGGGGTTAAGAAAGTTCATATTTGTCCCACTGTGCATTTTATACGTTAAGGCTTGTTGACCATGTGTCTAAAAACAGATCTATTTGAAATCCTTATATGGGAAATTCAATTTGAACTATTTAATTTTAAATCAATTTAGACACATACACCAGATATAAAAAATCTACACACTCCTGTTCAAATGTCAGGTTTTTGTGATATCAAAAACACTATGTTTGGAGCAAACACAGCACTGCTCAGTCAACACTAAAAGAACACCATACCACAGTGACGTATGGTAGTGGCAGAATCATGCTTTGGGGCTGTTTTTCTTCAGCTGGAACTGGGGCCTTTGACAAGGTGGAAGGAATTATGAACAGCTCCACATACCAGCCAGTGATGGCAGAAAACCTTCAGGCTTCTGCACTAAAGCAAACAAACAAACAAAAGGAAAAGCCCACATCTGAAATGGAATAGTGGTTAATCACCTAGGGGTCTAGAGACACTCCTTAATTGAGGTTGGTATAAATTCATATTTATTCATTCATCTATCTTTACTGTTACTTCAATTGCATTCAGTGATTAAAATTTTAAGTCTGGAGTACATGGTTGAATTGTTTGCATTGTTTTTTAAAGCACTCTATATAAATAAAGCTTAGTTGAGAGTTCAGTTAATTTGATTTGATGAGGACTTGAGCCACATTAATATGTATGCGATTCTGTCTTGACCACGAGATGGCAGTAATCACAACACTGTGTGAATGAGAGACGTTAAAATGCTGCCAAACTACACCGGAAGTACTGCTTGGGTCCTTGAGACCAAGTACAGCGAAAGTCGAGCAGGAAGGTAAGCTCTGAAAGAACTTGACTTTTATATCGAATTATTTTGCGTGTATGTGGCATTTGTAGCATTTTTGTCAGTTTCGGTCGGAGTGTTTTTTGTTGTATTTTCAGTGAGGGGTGTTCGGGTAGGGTTTGGTCGAGGAGGGCGAAGAGGGCAAACATACGTAACGTATCTTAATGGAAGAAGGAATGGCTGTGCTGGTTGATAGTTACGCAGTAAATATAGTGGCCCGGAAAGCACTTACGAGGATCATGGCAGAGAATTGCTCAGTTCATATGATCCACATCAGTTAAACGACGCGTTAAACTCTATCAATATCTATTATTCTCATGTTCGCGTTGATCAGCATAGAAAGATGTCCCCTTACACTCGCACGCCACTTGACAACCCTCAATTAGTGCACATCATGAACACATGCAAACTGTCTCAAAATACTCTACTGCTTAAATAAGCGGATGGAGTGCTAAAATAAATGGATTGCATTGATTGGTTCAGAGCTAGCTATGATATACATCATATCCATCAGTCAGGCCAAGGGAAAACCACTAGATAATTAGGCAGAGTCATGATTGGGTATAAAAGTAGGATCCTGGAAAGCATTGTATGAGGTTCACCGCTTTGTGAACAACTGCATGAGCAAATAGTCCAACCATTTAGGAACAATGTTTCTCAACATACAATTGCAAGGAAATTAGGGATGTCATCATCTACAGTGCATATCATTTTAAAAAATTCTGTGAATCTGGATAACTCTTTGCATGTAAGCAGTAAGGCCGAAAAACAACATTGAATACCCATGACCTTCGATCCTTCAGGCGGCACTACATTAAAAACCGGATATTGCCACGTGGCCTCAGGAATGATTTATATAACCGTTATCAGTTAACACAGTTTGTCGCTACATCTACAAATGCAATTTAAAACTCTACCATGCAAAGCATACCTAGAAACTCCACTAGCTTCTCTGGGCCTGAGCTCATCTGAGATGGACTTACACTAAGTGGAAAAGTGTGCTGGGATCTCACGAGTCCACATTTCAAGTTGTTTTTGGTAGCTTTTACACAATCAGGATTTTTGGGGCCGATCACCGAGTTTAAAAAATAAAAAATAAATGACTGATCCGATCACAAGATGGAGCGATGTGTCTATTTAAATGACTTGTTCATTTACTGTATATACTTGTATACTGAGTATCTTCAAAAATATTCTCTAGTCAGGTGATGGATTCTAATCAGTCAGGTCAAACCAACATTACAACATGACAGAAATAATGGGTGCTAACTTACTGTAATTAAATTACTTTGTTGTAGTTAAATTACTTCACACACCGAAAATTTTTCGAGCATGATTCAACCTAACGCCGGCATGTTTATGTACAACCATTTGTGCTACCACTACCTTGCTAGTCTACATAATGTTTTGTTAGCTGCTTGTGAGCCGTCTCGTATTAAAAGTAAGTGAACATACCTCAAGCAATCGTTGAACGAACGTCTTCTCCCGAGCACCGGTGACCACTACGCGTTTTCTCCCAGTTTGTTCGTTTTTGACCCAACACAACACGTGTGCGATCCATTGTTTTTGTCGTGGCCGTGGAAACGAGTGTATCCGGTCGCGTATGATTTGACAAAGCCCAGTGGTCGTAAATAATGTCAAAAGAAAATAAACTAGATTTTCAGAATCAGAATCATCTTTATTTGACAAGGATGTCCAAAAAACACACAAGGAATTTGTCTCCGGTAGTTGGAGCCGCTCTAATACGACAACAGACAGTCAATTGACAGAGAACACTTTGAGACATAAAGACATTGACAAAAAAAAAAGTCACTGAGCAATAAAGGGTTAATAGTTATCTGGTTATGCCGGTACAAATTTTTTTTTGACAATAGTGCAAAAGATGCAGAGTCCTCTAGCACTTAGAGCAGTTCAAATGACTAATATTTTTGTATTCAAATATACTGTATACGACGGCAACGCGGAGTAAGTGTCTTTTGCGGAGCCAATCAATGACGTAATTGATCGGATCGGCGAATTATGACATTAAGCCCGATGAGTCGATCAGCATAAGATGCAAATTATCGGCCAATACCGATCAAGCTGATCAGATCGGTGTAAAGTCTAGTTTTTGGAGGAAATGGATGTCATGTTGTTTTGGCCAAAGAGGAAAAGGACCATCCGGATTGTTATCAGCTCAAAGTTTGAAAGCCAGCATCTGTACCATCCCGTTTCAAACGCTCCACCATCATTCCAGTCCCCAAGAAACCTGCTATCTCTGGTCTGAATGACTACAGGCCTGTCGCTTTGACATCTGTGGTCATGAAGTCCTTTGAACGTCTCGTGCTGGACCACCTCAAGAGTGTCACAGGTCCCCTGCTGGACCCCCTGCAGTTTGCCTACCAAGCGAACAGGTCTGCGGATGATGCAGTCAACATGGGACTGCACTTCATCCTAGAACACCTCGACAGTGCAGGGACCTACGCGAGGATCCTGTTCATGGACTTCAGCTAAGCGTTCAACACCAGCATCCCTGAACTCCTTTCATCCAAGGTTCTCCAGCTCAGCGTCTCACCTGCCATCTGCCAGTGGATTTACAGCTTTCTGGCGGGCAGGACACAGCAGGTGAGGCTCGGGGAGGCCACCTCATCCACACGCAGTATCAGCACTGGGGCGCCCCAAGGTTGTGTCCTCTCTTCTCTCTCGACACGAACGACTGCACCTCAGCGCACCCGACTGTCAAACTCCTGAAGTTTGCAGATGACACCACTGTCATCGGCCTCATCAAGGACGGTGACGAGTCTGCATATCGACAGGAAGCGGAGCGGCTGGAGCTGTGGTGCGGCCGACAACCTGGAGCTGAACACGCTCAAGACTGTAGAGATGATCGTGGACTTCAGGAGGCATCCTTCGCCACAGCTGCCCCTCACGTTGTCCAGCTGCCTTGTGTCAACCGTCGAAACCTTCAAGTTCCTGGGAATTACAGTCTCTCTGGACCTGAAGTGGGTGACCAACATCAACTCCGTCCTCAAAAAGGCCCAGCAGAGGATGTACTTCCTGCGGCTTCTGAGAAAGCACGGCCTGCCACCGGAGCTGCTGAGACAGTTCTACACAGCGGATCGAATCAGTCCTGTGTTCTTCCATCACAGTCTGGTTTGGTGCTGCTACAGAAAAGGACAAACTCCGACTACAACGGACAATCAAACCTGCTGAAAAGATTGTCGGTACCCCCCTACCCACCCTTGAGGACTTGCACGCTGCCAGAACTAAGACAAGAGCGTGCAAAATCCTCTCGGACCCTCCGCATCCCGGTCACCAGCTCTTCCAGCTCCTTCCCTCAGGTAGGCGTTACCGATCAATGCAAACTAGAACTACCAGACATTCCAACAGCTTCTTCCCTCTTGCGATCAACTTCTTAAACACCTAACACCTACAATTTCATTACAACATGCTGGCAATTTTTTTACTTGAGTTTGTTGTCACATTTCTGTGAGGCCAATTATGTATTACTCGTGCAGTCACTGTAGTTGTCTCGCCATGCTACACTATTTGCATATACTGGCCACTCATGCCAGAGTAGCAGCTGCTCCATTTGCACACTGATTGAGGAGTATCTGCAACATTTGCACAACCAACATTGTCCCAGACTATCGCACTACTCGTCACTTTAAACCGCATACACTCCTTGAAGTCTCGGTACCCTTTGCACAATGGTTATTGCACCGGACTATTGCAATATTAGTCATTCGAACTGCTCTAAGTGCAAGTGGACTCTGCATCCTTTTGCACAATTGTAAAAAAAAAAAAAATTGTACCGGCATTACCAGATAACTAGCAACCCTTTACTGCTCAGTGACTGTTTTTTTTTTTTTTGGTCAATGTCTTTCTGTCTCCAAAGTGTTGTGTAAATTGACTGTCTGTTGTCGTACTAGAGCGGCTCCAACTACCGGAGACAAATTCCTTGTGTGTTTTTTGTACATACTTGGCAAATAAAGATGATTCTGTAATGATATGAGGGTGTGGCATGGCATGGGTAATTTGCACATCTGTGAAGGCACAATTAATGCTGAAAGGCACTTACAGGTTTTGGAGCAACATATGCTGCCATCCAAGCAACGTCTTTTTCAGGGACGTCCCTGCTTATTTCTGCAAGGCAATGCCAAGCCTGCTCATGTTACAACAGTGTGGTTTTGTACTGGCCTGCCAGCAGTACAAACCTGTCTTCCATGTGAAAATGTGTAGTGCATTATGAAGTGCAATATACGACAGCGGAGTCCGCAGGCGGTTGAGCAACTAAAGTGGTACATCAAGCAAGAATGGGAAAGAATTCCACTGACAAAGCTTCAACAATTGGTGTCCTCAGTTCATAAATGTGTATTGAGTGTTTTTTAACACAGTGGTAAACATACCTCTGCCTCAGCTTTTTTGGAATGTGTTGCAGGCATTAAATTCTAAATGAGTAAATATTTGCAAAAAGAAAACAGTTATCACTTGGAGCCTTAAATATCTTTGTGGTGTAATCAATTGAATATGGGTTGAAAATTATTTGCATATCATTGTATTCTGTATTCCAAACATCCCAACTTTATTGGAATGGGGGTTTGTACAAATCTCTTAATTTTGAAAACAATTATCAACAAATCTCTAAATTTTGAAAACAACTATCAACATTTTTGCCTATTTTCTAAGATGTTACGGACCAAACCGGGAACTGAATCATAATCAATTTATATTTGTTCATTTTCTGTAGTCAATTTGAAATGTCCCATTTTTAATAAAGGGATGGAAGATTTTTGTAATCTTTCATCGATTAATCAAAAAAAATAACAGATTCATTTATTATTAAGGTCATTACTTGCCGCCCTAAACATATGTACAATTAAAATGGGATGCATTTTCCAGATGTGAGACAGGCCTCAACTCCAACAATGTTCAAATCCAGGTGGAAACAGTTCTATTTAGTTGTGCAAATGATCACTCATAATATTTCATCTGCCATCCTCTCTTTTAATGTAGCTGTACTTTGAATTGCCTTTGTGATCTACAAATAAGCTTTGCCTCACCTTGTCATATAAATTACCATTAACTGGATGCCTCCCGTTTGTATTCAATTAAATTTACTGGTCTTGAGCATTTACACATTTTTGTAGTCTAGTTTCTACACACAAGAACACTTTTACACAGAGGTCTTTATTGTTCTAAGTTTCGTGGCATGCTCCTCTCGTGAGGATAAGCGGTTCAGAGAATGGATGGATGGATAGTAACAAAGATAGTAAATGATGAAGATGTTGGTGTAACTATTACAAATGCATACCTACTTTTGCACCCACTTCTATGTGTGTGCATACATGCACATACAGTATTTGCATACATGTACAGTATGTATACTATGAACGTCATGAATTCAGAAACTATGCTACAAGTCAAAGGTTTGGACACTTACTCGTGCTATTGAATGAGAAACTGTGTCCATACTTTTGACTGGTAGTGGATCTTGTTTGTGATTGTTATTAATCTTTAAATTGTATTGGTGTGTGGCATTTTTGATTGCATTTTTAATGGTATGGTATACACTCCAAAGAATCACTAAAAGGACTAAGGTGCCTTGATTCTTAGCTGGGCTTTTACTCTACTCATAACTCGACCAACTTTGTTTTGCTTGATAAGGATTTAGGATTAATAGTCACCCTCTGTTGTTGTGTCTTATGCCTTTGGCTTAGATGGCTTATAGGCTCCTAGTACGCAGGATTTGGACGCTCTCTGCAAAAGAGATCCGCTGCCTCCCAGCATCCTCTGCTGCTGTCGCCTCCACTTCCTTTTCCACCTCCCTGCAGCCTTCAACAGCCCGGGTCTCCTTCCTCTCCGCCTCACACACTCTGCATCGTGCTCTTCCTCACGCCTCCCGTCGGCATGTCTCCTTCAATGTTCAGGACAATGAGGATTTCACAGAGAGGGTCGTCAAGAGTCAACTGCCAGTGCTGATTGACTTTCATGCACAGTGAGTATGCACAGTGCAGATAATTGTTTTTAATAAAAGATTGCCTTGAAGGTTACAATATAATGTTGCTGAACACTGCAGTATATCACAAAGATTATTTGCATTAAATTAACAATTCCATGTTTATAGGTACAGTTGCAACATAAATTATTCAGAAAAATTACATGCAAACTTCAAGAACAATTTTAAATAGTGCAACATTAATATTACAACACAAGATGTCATTTCCAAGTTATACTATCTCAGTTATATAAGCACTTAATGACAAGCATCTTTAGTATTTAGTAGAACACCATTTTGTTACTGTTATTGTTAATGATCTGCTGCAATTGTGATGCTTTAACCACACACCAGCTCCTGGCAGCATAGAAAATGAGGGTTGAAGATGCAACCTTAGTCAAATGCCCATTGCTACATTGTACAATGTTGAATGCATACTACCATTTTTGTGTATGCTTCCAGGTGGTGCGGTCCTTGTAAAATTCTTGGCCCAAGGTTGGAGAAGGCTGTTGCAAAACAAAAAGGCCGTGTTGCCATGGCAAAAGTAGACATTGACGATCACACAGACCTGGCTATTGAATATGGGGTGAGATGGACACTTTATTTACTTTGGTCCAACATCAATGAAAATGATGCATATAAACTCATTAAAAAAAATCAAATGTGGCTCAGTGACCCAGTGTTTTCTTTTTCAAGCCATGCTTTATTACTGGTAAATTGGTCCAAATAATGAAAGGGGGGGATCCTCTCCTACAATGTTCATATGTTGGATCTCCAGCAAAACAGTTCTGTTGTTCTGGTGCCAGAGACTTTATTTTCTAACTGTTGAAAACATAACCTTCTTGGTGGAGGCAAACAGACTACATAATAAAGTCTGGAAGGCACTTACTAGACAACTCGTTATGTACACTAGTCTAATGTAATGTTTCTTAATTTTGAGTTAGACTGTCAGAGGTTTTGTGTTCTCTATGTGCAGTGGTGTCAAGCTGCACTGCATCATACCAAGCATAAATGTATGTAAGCAATTAAGGTCACGAGAATATTAGAAATATCTCTTGGCATCAGTGCCATTCTGCATCCCTATAAATTACAACAATTACAAAGTTTTGATGCAGGTCTTTTTTTAAATGTCATAACTAGATTTTGTAAGTGCCTCAACTGTCTGGCGAGTGTATCATAAGATACATTTAATTCAAAGTCTGCTGCACCCACTGCAGATAAATCTGTAGGCACCAACTACTTGATCTCAACAACAGTATCGTTCTTCAATTTTGATGAGGTTATATTGTTTTCTCAGATTAAATATAATTCAAATCGCTGATAACGTTTAAATTTAGGCTAACCATATTATTGGAACTTGTTTTGTTAGTTAAGATTTTGTGGTCCATCTGCATTGTCATAAATGCGTTTCCAAATGTACTGTTTCTGATTTTGTACAATATTGGTGACTTTGACAGAGGGATTCTGTTTGCTGTCACAGGTGTCTGCCGTTCCAACAGTTATCGCGATGAGAGGAGGCGATGTTGTCGACCATTTCGTGGGGATCAAAGATGATGATGAACTGGACTCATTTGTCAGCAAGATCATTGGGAAATAAACCAGCTTTCCCAGGCCTGTCACTTCACCACCACCATCACTGTGCCGTTTTCAATGATTCTGGCGTTCCCATTTAGAGTCTGTTGAGCATCAAGACCTCGACAACAGCCAAGCTGTGTCCGTGCTCACACCCATCCCTAGTGTCACTGCTTTTGCCGTGTACTGTCTCGTCTGTCTCTCTGTTTCTTGTTTTAGTAATGGGTGTGGACCTCCATTGACCTTGGAAGTAAATTCTGTGCACCTTCCTCAAGCACTTACTGTCGTTAGTGACAGCTCCAACAGCTTTATTCAAACCTTTACAGGCGGTGTGTTACGTGTAATAGTTGTTCATAGGAGAAAATACACCACAGTACTGAGCTTATATTGTGGACTATGAGGGATGAACATTTAAAGTTTTAGTAGTAAAGAGGATTTAACTTAAAACCTGAGAACTGAATGAGGTATGTTAGTGTTAACTGTAGTTTCTGCTTTCGTCCACGCGAGGGTAGCGTTTCTCTTACATGACCAAACCACACAAATGATCGTTTTACACCAATATGCCTAGTAATGTGATTGAAAATGCGAGTTTGTGCATGTGCACCTTTGGGTCCTGACTGTGAAACTTGCAAGATGCAGGAATTGCAAAGAATTTGCTTTCATTTATTACTGAAATGAACGCTGTACTGAAAACAACCACATGAAGTAATAAAGAAATCAAAATGTTTTGCATTTGACTTGGTTCATTTCCTGTGATGAAAGTAAAAATTTTCCATTGAGTGTGACAAATGCATGTGTAACCCATGAGCTGTTATTGGTGTGTTTGATAGAAGTGAAGGTACCCTAAGGACAGGCACATATTTACAGTAGTCATTTGGGGGCCCGCCACATCTGTGTAGTGCACTGATAAAAACATTTTTTTTACCTCAGGACAAGGTCTTCAATGATAAAATCCTTATGAGGAATTCAGATGTCCAGTGGGATTCATTGTTTTTTTTAATATATAAATAACACTAGCTGTAACATGGAGGGTAAATGTGAACTTTACATGAGACAGAATAGCATTATCACCCTGTATTGTGAATGAATCCCATGGGTTGAAAAAACAAGACACACATGGCCCATGCAGGGTCTCTCTCCTATTGTATGTGGTAGTTTGAGCACTTGATGAGTCATGGTCCCAAAGAAAAAGGGTAAAAAAAGTAAAAAGTCATGCAAACGGAGTTTGACATGACTGTTGACTCTTTCTCATCATTGCCCTCATCTCCACACAGCTGGCAGACCAGCCTTCCTTTGGTTCCTCTTATTCATTTTTATTATTCAGAGCCCAGTTGACCTAATGCTTATCAAACGACAATCAGTAGACTTGCACTTTACTCTTTCCTTCTCTGATGAGATCACTGCAATGATGTGGGCATGCAGAGCCGTTCAGTAGCACCCACAGGAGAATTTAGTCGGGGGAATTCCACTGGTATTATTTATAGTATGCATGATGGAAGCAAGTACAGTAAGCCGAAGCAGATGAAGGCCCAGACGTACGACTGTTCCATCGATCCATCCATCCATTATCTTATCCTCACAAGGGTCGCGGGTGTGCTGGAGCCTATCCCAGCTATCATCGGGCAGGAGGCGGGGTACACCCTGAACTGGTTGCCAGCCAATCGCAGGGCACATACAAACAAACAACCATTCGCACTCACATTCACGCCTACGGGCAATTTAGAGTCTTCAGTGCTGCCTCAAAAGACATTCCTAACATAGTTTTGTCTTGGACGGAATGACAGCATCGTTGTTAATGATGTACCATCAGCAAACACTGCCTGACTCTCTTTTAACCGCCCTGGACCTGACACACTCAATCAAGATTAGGTCATTCTCTCAATGTCAGCCTTTTGACAAGAACAGAGAAATAACGACAGGCTCCCGTGGTTGGAGAACAGCATGTAACTCGACACCTCTTCCGGCAAAAACAATAGACCACACCTCCATCCTCACTCCCGTCTGCGTGGATGTGTGTTACTCAACTCTCTCTTGTGACCATATAAGGCAAAAAAAAGTCGTGTGAGAGCTGCTGGTCAAACTGCACAGTGCAGACAGGCAGAGCCGCAGAATTCTTCTATGACTCCTCCGATTTGTTTGCCTTTCTCACTAACTGAAACCGTTAATATTGGTGGCGTGTTTGATGGAAATCCTGTGTGTGATTGTTGACTAAGTTTTCTGTTGTGTGCGTGGAACAGAAAAGCCCCCTGGAACAACACAAAGACTTGGCTTGGCTCCTGACTGTTTAGTGTTTACAGTAAATTCATTGCTGTATTTATATTTAAAACACAACACTGACCTCCAACCTGTTGGGTCTCCACTTGATTCTTTCCGATGTTTTCTGGTTCTACTCTATTTTTCCCATGCTACAAAAACAAATGCTCACTTTAGCCTTAGCGTGATTGTCAAATAACCTCAGATGATATACGAGCAAGGAGACATTTCAACAAAAGAGGGCAAACCGTCAACATTTCCTTCATTCCTGACTCAGTTTTGTGAGTCAACGTGTCTTATCACTCCTTCCTTTGTACTGATTATCAAAGAGCAGGAAGATGTTGAAGGAAGGAAAAAGTGACCGCTGTTGCCTCCTATTTGTTTATTTGACTTTGTAACATTTTGGGGTTTCACAAACATCTTTTGCATTGCAATATATGTAGTTTGTATGGAATGAATGTAGCTTGGGAGGATTAGTTGCAGCAATGACTGGTATTGTGTTTGCAAGGAAGGCTCACCTTCTTGTGTGTGTGTTGAATTTTTTTTCATTGTAGGTCAGGTGTGTGGGCAAAGCTTTAGTATTTGGGTCAGACAAGAGTGCTAAAGTTGACGGGCGGGTGTGGCTACAGCTGACACTATGTTCTTCATTTTGCACAATCCAGTGAGATCCAATAGAAGACCTGAGGCACATAGTCTGCCCTGGAAAAGATATGATTGGAGGCTCAGTTTTGATTCACAGAGGTATTAATTCATCAACGTTTAATATTGTGGATTTCGTTTGCAATGGTGTAGAACAGTCAGAAGACTGACTTAAAATTACAACCTGAATTCTAATATTTGTAACATGAAAAATAATGTAATTTATTCCCAACAATCTACTCTATTGTCTTCATTTCATGGTGTTTCTCTTGGTTGCACTGCTCCAGTACATATGTTGGATTAGTTTGTTGTTGTTTTTGTCCAATCAGATTTAAGCCTGTATGTGCTGCCTTGTCAATCTAATATGCCCCTGGACTTCGGAATCAGTAGTGCTGCCCAATGTAACTTAAACTATTAGCAATGAGGCTATTTCTTTAAGCAGTCAGAATTAAAATTTGTCCTTACTGGGACAGCCATGGTCAGAGAGCTATTCCTTGATGACATCAGCATTTTTCCCTCCTCTAGTTAGTTGGAGCAAAAATTGTCACAGCCAACTTTGACAGGCAAAACACCTCTGTAGCAATCTACACAAATTAATACATTTGATAATCAGCATCTCTGGGGAGTATGATGTATTTTATTTTTAAAATATATGTTTCTTCATGTTATTCGATACATTCTGAACTGCTGCAGATGAAGTTCATGGCACAGTTGTGTTCTATTATATTGCGTTTTTTTGTATATTATTGATGGTTTCTATACTTGCAATGTGATAGTGTTGGTATTAAGCAGTAGTAAATAGACAGTAAATAGACTAGCTGCATGCAAGAGGCTAGAGATTCTCATCGCCACACTGACGCATGAATGGCCACACACATGCAGTAATTTTATAGAGAGCGAGAATGGTCACTGAGTTAACATGCAAGCCGTTGGACGTGTTTACACTGAATGGGTTCCTTTCTCCCTGACTGCAGGATATAATAGCTTGACACACCCTGAATGACAGACACACCCTTCTGCTAGTAGTATAACCAAGGGAAGGCAAAAGGGAGACTGGTTCACAGTGCAGAGGAGGAGGAGGAAAGAGATGGTGAGGTCAGATGTATGTCTCCATATTTGGTCATCCCATGCCTTCATCTTCATCCTGTGTTACTTGCTGTGCCCAGAAGTATTTGTTATTGTGTCTTTTGCCATTGTGCTATTGTGCAACAAACTCGCACTTGTGACTGTTTGTCAGCAGAATTACGCAAACATTTGTGAGGGAGTTTTACGCATGTGGTGGAACATGAATTTAGGAAGTGTGTGTAAATCAAGTCTGGTGCAGATCATTTGTATGTTATTTTTTTTAAATTTAATTTGGGTTCATGTACCATTGGGAAATGGTCTTTGACAATACATTAACCTCGCTGGAAACAAGGACGTCGGCGATATAATAGTCCACAGTTTTGAACTCTCTCCAAACGTAACTTTCACTTAGCCTTGGAGGAGGTCTGTGTCCTTTTAGTTTTATTTTTCAAACCAGCTTCCATGTCAAAGTTGCTCATTCTGTTGAGAGCTGTTTTCTTCCACTCCTCCTCCCTTGTCCCTTTCCCTGTCTGGTCCAGCTCAAGCAATATAACAAGCCAACCTTTGACCCACCAGCTGACATGTCAAATATTTCCCATCTAGCCCAGCGAGAAACAGAGTGCGATTTATTGATTTTTCCACACAGTGCAGGCATACTGAATGTTCAGTGTTGTGTTCCACATACATGCGATGCTCTGTAACTAAACGTATATGAAAACACAGACACATTCCTCCCCATAATGGCACATAGCACATTGTTCAGAAAATGTGATTTTCCAGTGTTTGTCGGGAAATGCCAGTCACACCTGAGGCTCCCCCTCTAACATAATGTAACTGAAGAATACAGTATAGAGTAGCCATTTGTTAAATAATAGCACTCATTGACGCAATAGTCACAACTTGTTGTTCATCCGAGGAACATTGCAACATCATCATCTGGTTTGCATTTGGAATCAACTCTAATATTGGATAGAACAACTTGTTTATTCAAGACACATTACATTTGCACAGTTCTCCCTCTTTCATCCAAGTTCTCACATGTCCCAAACTGTAACTTTAATTATCCCCAACTGATCAAAAGTGTTGATTCATTAATCCCTGTTTCACAATGTGTAAGCAAACTCTTTTTTATTTTCCACCGTTAATGTCTCCCTGCTGGTTGTGGCATTTGTACTGGCACTGGGCCAGCAGTTCCACTTGGCCCAGTCTTGGCCCAGGAGAATATCTGAGGTAAACAAGTTCAAGATGAACTGTTGTATTTATTGTAAACTTTAAAAGCGTTATTACTTTCATCTTTGTTATTTTTTCAACAATCACATATTTCTTTCTTTATTCTTTCTTCCACTAGGTTGAAATATTTTTTTTATACCTTTAAATCAATTATTTGTCAAATGTGGTTACTTTTAACATGGATCCACCTGCGCAAGCATGCAAGTCATTGCATTATCAGGTGTTTTTGAAGAGAACAAAGAAACCACGACCAAGTCAGGCAGTATTATGATGTCTGACTATAATTTCCCTCCCTAACATTAATTAGTTGATCACCTGAAGCAGTTCCCATGTAGTGTTTACATGACTGGGCATGCACGTTGGCTCACCTGTCTGACTGACAAAACTGGGAGGGTGATGCTCTTAACTACAACACTTCTCATAAGAGGTGGTCCAAAACAGGTGGAAAAAATGTTTTACCGAAAACTGTCCATAGCAGTGCATAAGCGTGTGAATGGTTGTTTACATGTGCCCTGTGATTGGCTGGCGACCAGTCCAGGTGGTACCGTGGCACTTGCCCAAAGTCAGTTGGGACTTCGGCTCCAGCTCAGCCGTGACCCTAAGGAGGACAAGTGTTGTAGAAGATGAATGGATGGATATGTTAGGAATATTGTACTTCGTACAAAACAGATGTAACATTAGTTACTGATAGTGCAGTTAGTGGTTTGCTCGCCTGACTACAGTGCAGGCAGTGTGGGTTTGTATTCAGGATGGAATGGTTGTCTCTCTCTATATGTGCCGTAATTGACTAGTGAACATTCCAAGGTGCAGTCTGACTTTCGCCCGAAGTCAGTCGGGATAGGCAAAGCTCTCAACCCTGTACTGGATAAGTGGTATATAAAAGATAGCTAGGTAGATAGGTAGGGTTATTTGATTAGCATTGATGGTTAGATTACTTGGATTAGTACATATTAAATGAAAAAATATTGACTAAAACAGGAAAGCATTATAGATTGAATGTACGTAACTTGAACACTGACATTAGCTTGTTTATGAGTCACATTATCCACACAAACAAGAAAATCCCTGCTGAGGTGTAACTGAATCTTGACCAGGTTTGTGTACATTGATTTGCTGTTTTTGATGACCCCTTGCCCCTATTTTGCCAGGCCAAAAAGAAATCTCCCAACATATGAGGTGGAGCACATTTTGCCCAGCTATCCCAGCTGACTTTGGACAAGAATTGGGCTAAACCATGGACTGGTCGCCAGACAATCGCAGGGCACATATAGACAAACGACCATTCACATTCACGATTTATTTAATTTAATTAATTTAGAACAGGGTCCAAACCTTTTTAAGCATGTCTACCTACCTATCTGTATCTTCATGTGGCCCTAGAATGAAAAAGTTGTTACACCCCTGATTTTGAGTCTTCAATGAACCTAACCTGCATGTATTCGGAATATGCGAGAAAGTTTAAATACCTTCAGAAATTCCACACATGCACAGGAAAAACATGCAAACTTCACACATGAAGGTCAGAGTCAAGATTCAAACCCTGAACCTCAGAACTGTGAGGCACATCGCGCTAACCAGTACGTCACCAAACTACAGCTTTCATATGATGCCAATGAAACAACTAAAATTTTCTTGTCTACAATCATTTGTGGAGCTTTAATTCACGTTATACATTTGAGGTATTCACATAACCCAGTCATTGAAAAGTGGTAGCAGACTGGACTCATGACAGCAACTGGTTTTGACTGATCATTGTGGTCAGACAAGACCCTGTTGACACATAGGGGGGATCTGGATGATGCAGTCCCCTCTTGAGAGTGAATGCTACTTATATGGTCATAACAATTCTTACTATGCACATACCTTTCTCATTAAACACGCCTTATCTCAACCTATTCCTCCTCCTCTCGGTTTTTTCAAGTTCAGCTTTTTTTTTTTTTTCTTTTTTTTTTTTGCTGGCTTGTTTTCCCCGCCCTCCTGTTGTCAATCAGGTTTTTGAGAGGACGTGATTGGTCCGCGGGGTAACGCTAGCAAATAAGCGACAGCCGTTGATCAAAGGGGCGGATTCAACATGGCCGGTGCCCGCCTCGACTTCCACCGTACCCCAGTGGGCAACGTACTCAACTGAAGTTGCACGAACCAGTGAGCTGCAAGTGGAAGAGGGAGGGCAGAAGGGAACAAACGATAGACAAGCAGAGAAAGAGAGAGAGGAAACGATTGCTTGTAGTGTAGCTTCAACAACCGGCGAAGCTGCGGCAGTCGACTGGAAGAAAGAAAGTTTGACTCACGTCGACGCCGACTGAGCCACCATTCTGAAAGCGTCTTGTACCTTTTAAACAGGTAATAATTTACGACTTCATGTTCTTGCTGCGGTGCTCCTCCACAATTAATTCAATTTCCCGTCACTCTAGCATTCGAACCAGGAAGCTGGGCATGCTAGTCCATTACGCCGCTGGCTTGGGGTGGCACCACATGGAACAGATTTTTTTTTTTTTTTATGTTAGAGTGTGACTTGAGTCAACCGTCAAACTCCTGACACAAATGTTAGTATACCTAACTTTATGTACTAACTTGTATGTTTCGTTATATGTGAGGTGCAAGAAGTCAATTGTAGCATCCGCGTTGTGGCAGCTGGCGCGAGCTAAACTAAAAGCCACAAGGGCAGGGGCAGGAAGTGATTCGCCTGAATGAGGCTGGCCGGCGAACAGTTTCAGCCCAACTGGGATGGAAATAAAACGGAAGGTGCATATCGTCTCCGTCGAGTGTATTATTAAGTGCACTATTATTTAGTGGTTGAACTTGGGTCCCGAGTGTGGTCAGTAACGTGTCGGTCTGGCGACATGACGTCACTAGTTCACCGGACGACCAAGCCCAACCCTCCCCGAAGCGTGTCACCTCAATGTCGGACGGCGCAGTTTTTATTTTATTTATTTATTTTTTAACAACTGATGTTAAATGCCAGGGTCTCAGTGGCGCACGAATACATTAGTCATTTATTTGGCTCGAGGTTAATTTGAATGATTGTCCTTATGTCCCCCTTATGTAGATGCTCCTCTTGTTGCAATATAGCATGGGTACCAGTTTGCGGATCGTAATTATGCTGTGCAATTATCCATGCTATAATGGTAATATGTTACTACCGTATTGTTGTTTCTTTGCTAGAATTCAGTGAAGCCCTAATCAATAGAATTGCTTCCACCTGAATATGTTCCATTTGTGTCATGTTTCCCAACTTTTTCTCTCGTTTCCCTCCCCCCCCCCCCCCTAAGTGTAGACGGAACATTGCTCAAAGATTTTAGACCTGAAGAACAATTTTTGTCATTCAAATGTGTGTGTGTATATATATATATATGTATATATATATATTTTTTTTAATTAATTTATTTATTTTACTCATCCGACGATGCAGATTTTGCCGACTTTGACCGCAAGTGTAGGTGGTAAAAATGCTCAAATTAGGCCCGCTTGACAGTAGGTGTGTCCCTCACTTTGAGAATTTATCTTCAAACCCCTTATTTAGCACTAAAATAAACATTTGGCAAGTTTGGTGTTTTGCAAATTGAAAGCAGGTGAATGCACATATGGGTTTGTAGGCAGTGACTTAAAATTATAATGCAAATTATCTTCAGTAAAAACCAGTTTGTCTCGTCACGTTTGGTCCATCTTGCTATGGGTCTGGTATTTTTTTTACACATTAATCTAAAATGTTAAATGGCTTTGAAAATTTTTAACAAGCCAATGTTTAATAACTCAAAAGACATGCAGGTTTAAAAAATATATATATTTTCCTGAAAAGTAATTGCTTTGGAGCTCCGACAATTGTACTCGACAGCAACGTCCAGTTAGATTGCACATCTATTTTCACATATGGTTGCAAACGCATACTTGGTATGCTTCCAAACATGACTTCACAGCCAGTACATTTAATTTATTTTAATGGTTTGTGTTTGTAGTCTCGGGGAGGGTGGAGAGTGGCACCTTTTTTGCCTTCAGGGGTATAATCAGAAAGTCTTAATTTCCGCTTTCTGCCTACATGTTTTTATACCAGTGTGCAGTCACCACATTAAAGGCATTTTCATGCGTTATTTGGTGAATGATAGTGAAAATGTCATTACAGTTGCTAAATTATACAAATGTGTGTGTTAAGCAATGGCCTGGCAATATCCTATGAATCTATTTGCCTACTTGTGATGTACTGTAGTTTTATTACCTTGTAGAATACTTAGTTTTATTCTGTTGCATCCTGGTGTTTCAAATCATGAAATTCACAGTTATATTGTGCAATGGATTTTCTAGAGGCAAGCACTTTTCCCACTTTTAATGCTCTTCTTGAGTGAAGCCCCCTGCTGAGATGTTGGCATTCACCCCTTTGTGTGTTAGCTGTGTCTGTACTGAAGACCACCTAGGAGATGTTCATTATGTGTGGGCAAAATCTAAATGCAGACATGCACAAAAAGTTTTTACTTTTGTCATGGCTTTCTGTATTTACAGGGCAGTTGTACTCCTGGCTTGATTGTTTCTTTGAATGTAGCAACTACAATAAGTATGGAGTTTGCGGCCGTTATTCATAGTTGTCGCAAGGTTGCGCTTTGGAGTTTCTATTCTTTTGATGTGCTCACTTCTTGTGATATCTTTAACAGAACAGATAACCAGATAATGTCAGCAGATAGAACTAACTTGTGCCAGAACTGTTGAGAGATTAATGGGTAGGGCCATGTCAATCATGCTTTTTAGGGCGGCACATAATGATTATTTTTTTACTATGGGTTCGTCATTGATTTGAAATGAAATGCTTTAAGAATGTCATTTTAATGAATTGCCTGAGATAAAAATAATTGTTGTCCACGTTCACACACTTGGAATCTGCATGCTTTTTAAAGAAATGTGTACACATTGCTTTGACCATACTATAGTTGCTGTAAAATCCATTTATTGTTTTTATCGTAGTCCTTGTGGGTAACGTTTAATAGTGAGTAATGTTGATGCACCAGTTTCTGACAAGACCTGTTAACTGAAATATATTCATGCAAGCAAAACCTTTGTCATAAGGTTCTTGGTTTCTAGCATCAGCTTATATTTTAAAGAAGAACAGTGGTTAGCTATAGGAAGTTGCTCTACTTCCACACAGATTGTCGCTCTGGCATAACTCCTCCAGCCAGCATTATTCTCCTCAGTACAACAATGGCAGTGAAACGGGTGTTCAGAACACCTCATTAAAATACATTACAATAGATTTTATTCATTTAATTTTCCTTATAGTTGAAGAAAAAAATTGTCAAATGCTGAATCAGTAGTCAAAACATGTATTTCCGATGATGAAAGATGGTTTCAGTGTTATATTATTATTATTTTTTTCTATACTAATTGAAAACAGAAATATACAGTTGTTCACAAATGTGGGGCTCCTTATTCAGATGCCAAACAACCACTGTTTTTAATCTATTTTATTCTCTTCAGAAATCTGTGGCCTGATTGACATGAAGAGCATCATTAAAAACCGCTCACAGACGTATAGTATCATGTTTGCTCTAGGTTTCCGTGTTTTAGTCCACACTTTTTTTTCTTGCATTTCCTTGTCTCAGTCTGTCCTCTTTTCTTCTGTTTCCTTCACCCCTGGCTGTCTTCCTCTACTTGTTCATTTTTTTTGGTTGTTGTTCCCACTAGCCCATCCCATCCTTTCCTTTATCCTCCCCCACACAATGCGCACCTGTATGGTTTGAAAAGAGGCCAACAATACCAGGAAATGTTTGCACTCACTGAAACCACACTGTTGAGCGTTCTTGGCAGCAAAGATGGACTATGGACATGCTTTGCTTTGTGGAATAAGACATGACGCAATGCATCATCAGAGATAAGGGACCTACAGAAAAGTCCTTTCTGTGCTTCCAATTGAATGAGTTGAGATCAGTTTTGAAAGTGAGAGCTACTTCTTGGGTACTGATTAATGCAATGGGCTATCAGTTTGATGCACACTTCTGAAATAACAGATTTGCTCAAATTAACTTATTATTAGCTATCTCCATTATGATTTCTCACAGTAAGTACCAGCAATGATTTAACAAGGTAAGAAATGGATAAATATCAATATGCAACTCATTAAATCTCTGCAAATGTTAAAATTCTCAAATTATCATTCCTAGGAAATCACAATGTCCCATCACTGTTGCGCTATTTTTAGAACAGGCCCACAGGCTACTCATGTAGACCTTGGTATCCACAATGTTGGTGAATCCTAGTCTAAATGGTGATGTTGGACTAGGTTATACACAAACTTGGACAGCATTTTCTAACCCTCCAAACAACGAGGCTAATGGTGGGAAAGAAGCATAAATGTATTACAGAAGATGTTGAAAATTGAATAACTTTTGTGTGTGAAATGTGCACCTGGCATGTCTACATGTTCTGTAGAGGTTAATGCTTTTGGAGATTATGCAACGTGTCCACTGCTGATGCCGAACTTCTGAAAGCATGCTTCATCATGAGACTTGTTTCTGACTCTACTGGATGTGACATGTCAGCTGAATGAGGTCTAAGCATATTGTTTAATGAGATTATGGTTCAAATGATAATACAACACTCATCTGTTTGCCGTCTTCACATACTGATAGGGAGTAGCCCAGATAAAGGCTGCAGGTGATAAGGCTAAAGTTCAAAACAATAATTCAGAAGGGTGGAGGAGGATAAAGCGGTCAGGTAATAAACGCTAGCCAAGATGTGCCCATGCTGCGTTCCTCTCACAAAAATGTGATTCTAAATCCTCCTCTTCATTCTTTCATGATCTGTTTGGACACTTTATTTATATAATGGCCAATACAGTTGGTTTATACATTTGCAGTAACTCCTGTTAAATAGATCACTTGTGTATTCAGTGTCGTAATCAGAGAAATATACTGTAAGTAGAGTGGGCCTTGTAAATTATGTTCTTATTAGACCAAACACCCTCTTGGCAATTAGTACCCATCCAGTCTTTTATTCATCAGCAAAGGTGTTGAAGAACAGTGCTTTTATTTATATATTTAAGACTAGTGTTTTAAAAGTCTGATCTGGCCTGGATGGCATGTTTGGTAGAGACTACTGCACATCATACTCACACATCAGTCATTCACATGTAAAACTTTGTCAAATAAGATTTCTATTCTTGATTCTTGGCATGTAACTGTTGAAACACAACACGTTCTCTTTTTTTTCTTCTCCATGAGGCAATCGTCTGTTGACCTATTAGTGAATTATGCTGTTATATCCTAACAGTGTGACAAAACGTGGTGTGGTGTAGCATACATTTATTATTCTGACACCCTGTGAAATTGAAAGAACAAAAATTAAGTAGGCAAATACTGCTTGCTGGAAACTGAGCTTAATGTTGATGGCATCTGCCAGTTTACCGTTCAAGTGGTCTTGGTTTTAGAGGAATGTGGAAAGTAATGTGGGAAGGGATGTAGAGCTCTTATGCAGAAAAGTCATTTTCCAGCCAGGTCTACATTTCAGTGTGTGCCCAAGAAAATGCCACATATCCCTCAAATCTCTATACAATGAATTTCCGCAAATAGCAGAATAGTTTTCAGTTTAGTTCCTCCCTGGTTTTCGACTTGCCTCACCTTGTCACTTTCAGGGTAGTCAAGGTCAGATATGTGACACTATAATGAATTATTACCGAATACTTTGCAGTTGCTTTTTGGCAACTCCCCCCTGCATGAAACTAATCCGGCAGTTGGTAGATCATGAAATGCAAGTTCTTAACACTGAAGGCACTACATTCTTTTTTGGTATGCACAAATGAGGACCACAAATGAAACCGAGCAGTGTAAAAGTATGCATAGTATGAGAAGAAAGGGATAGTTTGAGTCATTGTTTTGATCCAAGTTGCTGGGAACACAGCAGTATTGACACTACTGTTAATATGCCTATCAGTGGGACAGTCAGTTCGACACTACCATGTAGCCTTCAGCTGGAGCAGAATGGGCGTTGCAAAAGTATGACTGTACATGGTCATTCTGAGGTAGAAGGCGTCACGACCCCTGGTTATTACAGTAACTCAAGGAAGTCAATGAGGCGGAAAGGAATGACTCTGATGGGACTCGTATGGGCTCCGTTTCCAGACCGACGTTGACCTGCTTTCTCATTGGAGCAATTGGGACCTATATGATGTTCAGGAGCCATTTCCTTTGCCTTTGCTCGCCTTCGTTCTCCCACATTTTCTCAAGGCCCTGCTCTTTTTTTGTGCTGTGTTCTCTGAGTTTGATTTCCAAAGCTACCCTTTTCTTACTTCCTCTTGCTGTTTTATGGTTCTTCTTTATAGTTTTATTCATTTGACCATATTTTAGTTGCACAGATGTTTGTGTAATAATCATGTTTACACCTTAATTTTTTAACCAATGGTTGGTCTCTGGATCAGTGTCCCACCAAATGCCAGTTAATGAGTAATGTTGCCTCTAACCTCATGAAATAGGAGTAGGGCTGACAGTGCAAGATGACAAGGATTTGGGAAATTGTAAAAAATGTTTCCTGATTCATCCTGTAGGGTCCACCAGCAGGAAGGCTCCTGTCTGAGCCAACAATTATGTTTGGGTGGGTTTCAATACTGTTTTGGCTACTGTTCTAATTCAATTCAAGGTAAGGTCCAGATCTACAGCTGTCTGATAGGAGTGCTTTATTCCTCGTCTTTTCAATGTAGAGCAGCCCTGGTCAAATTAGCTGTCAGCTATTTTCGTCTTAAGGCATTCTCTTGAGATGTAGTTTGAAATGTGTCACTGAATTTTCTGTGTCAAACGCGTGCAGTAGAAATCAACAGAATGACTTTTACATACTACTTGTATATATTTTTGCCGCAACATGACCCAGGTTTGTCTGCACAGAAGGATACCAAACATTATTACAGCGACCATTTTTTTTTTACAGTGGAAATGGGTCAAAAGTAACAACCTAACAGCACAGTTTTCTGCATAACATTGTCCAAATGCGCAGTCTCTTGAGAATGAGTTTGGTTCACATTTTTGTAATGACCTTGTCGTTGCCTTTTAACCTTTAGGCTTTGAGGCTGCAAGCTGCTGAATTGTTTACATTTAATGATTGCAACTTATTGTATGTTTGGCATATTTAAAACACAGTTCTCTAAAACAAATGCAGAATTATGGATAAGCTCATTTTATTTTTTTAACCATCAACCTCACTCAAATAAATCATGTCCTCTCTACAACCTGGCTAGTGTGCATTTGATGCAATTGTACCACAGATTGGTGAGTGCGTTTTTAAGAGTAAAGGAAGTAGAGCATCAAGAGCAAGGATCTTGCCGTCTATTGGATCAATGCAGTTTCACAATGGGTGTGCCTCGGCTACCCTCAGAGTTAATGGGACAGATTTAGCTGTTGAAGCCACAACCTGATATGTGTGTGGAAATGAGATTACAAAAACATGACGGATGTTCAGAGAAAGATGGTCTGAGGCAGGGAGGAGGCCTAGTAGATAAAGTACAGACATTTGTGGAATTTGTCTCTCCCTGATAGAGAGTGTTAGTATGGCAGGAATGCGACCCTGAAAAGACTGGATAAACAGTAGAGCGTGGTCGGTGTACAGGGTGGGGGATGCTAGTCTTATGGCGAGAGACAGAAGTGGTTTTGAAGGCCTAGAAAAGGCGTATAGAACCAACTGAGAGCAACAGCATCACCAGTTTCCCCTCTGTAGTTTCACAGGATGTGGGCGTCCAACAAGAGTTGGATTTAGGCAGTTTTAGCAGTGATGGATTTCAGCTGCAGCCTTGGGAGGTTGATGGGAGGATAGGGGGAGGTATAGGTCATGAGAAGAATGCCGCTCCCTCTGCTTTCTTTCTCACAGATCAGGGTTAATGTGGTGGAACGGGTGCAACCCTGTTAAATGAAAATGACTTGCTCTGAAACGACATCAAGGGTCTGTCACCTTTTGAGTAAAGATGAGTTTATTTTTTCCCCTAATATGTCGCCGAAGATGATCATCTTTAAATGTCAGAACTACATTAAAAACCAGTTAATGACAAAATTGGCTGAATCTCAACTTGCATTATGGTACAGTGTTTGGGAGGGTTAATGTTTATGAAGTTGACCCTTTGGAGGGCAAAATTGTCAATACATGACTTGACACTAGAAATGTTCTCAATTTGAATTTTTTTTTCTTTTAATAAAAGTGTGTGACTACAATGTCTACACTGTTTCATAATGTTGAACACGAGAATTTGGCAACAGTATGTGTTCCAGTGGAGCATTTTGCAATGTTAAATTATAGTCCGAGCCCAACATCTGGCCCAAAGTATTGTTTGACGTAATTATCACTAGGTTGCATGGGTCCTCTGATGTTGTTTTCCATGTTTTACATATGATCATAATTATGCAAACTTGCTGGAAGGCAGCTCAGCTGGCTATGCAGGTCAGAGAGCACTGAGATCACCAACAGCACTGGTAGTGTGGGGCACCAATGTATGAGAAAGCAATTGCCAAGAGACTCTTTGCACTAGTTCACTTATTGCTTGCTTTAAGCACACAGGCTTCTTTTCCCTCTGTACTGGTAATACTCGTCGAGTCACTTTCTATTGGAGTTGAACCGGAGCACTCCCTGTCAACAGGCTACTATTTATGAGGTTTTAAGGGTGTAGGTTATATGAAATATGGGTTAGTATGTGCTTTTGAATCACGATTGATCAGAAGAGTGCATATAACTTGTAGACTACATTACTGTCTGAGTGTTTGGGTTTGCAACCTAATATAATGGGTTGGCAATTATCCTTACTCTTGAATCCATCAAAAAACAAAATTTCTTTAACAAGCGTTTGAGGCCCGAAATAAACTAGAATTGGGTTGGGGCATGTTAAAAATGATTTGGTTAATTTGTTTGACCTTTTAACCAATTGGATATTTTAATGTGAACCTGAAATTATTAAAAAAAAAAATTTTTTTAACTGAACTCAAGCAGACATTTCCTGTTGTGCATTGCATCAGTGGCGACCTTTATACACACTCCAAAGATTACCGTATTTTCACGACCATAAGGCGCACCGTATTAAAAGGCGCAGTCTGAGTCACGGGGGTCTATTTCTGTATTTAACACATACATAAGGCGCACCGTATTATTGGGCGCAGGCATGGGAAAACATACGGTAGCATGCATGCACGCTAAAACAATGTTTTAAAAAAGGCAGCGGGAGCAAAACTGAGTTCGGTTGTACTTTATTGAAGTATTTAACAATATACTCGTTATTTTTTGATCAACCCTCGGCTGGCTTGATTGCTACTTTACAAGTGGAGGCTGGCTTGACAGGTGCTATTTACGTACCGGGGGCGGGCCTTTAGCGTCCTCCTTCACGCGCACCCTTCCCCCGTTACGTCCGCCTGCTGTCCTCAACCACGTCCGCTTTTCCTCTGTATAAGCAGCGTGTCGGCATGAAATGCTCAGTCAGTCAAGTGGACCGCTCATCACACAACAACATTGATAGTTTTTGGAACTCTGTGCACACATAAGGCGCACCGCATTATAAGGTGCCCCGTCCATTTTGGAGAAAATTTACCACTTTTAAGTGCGCCTTATGGTCGTGACAATACGGTACATGTGAAAGTAGAAGACGACCAAAAGATATGGTCTGGTAGACTAGCGAAACGTAACCTAGAGTTGATGGTAATCCTATGAATGTTAATTCTATATTACTATACTAATTATAGCCCACTTTCTTCCCGTCTTTTCTTTTCATTTTTGACACAGCTAGCATGGCAGACCCAAACAAGTATCTGTATGCGGACCGGAACCTGATTAACAACCCTCTGGCACAAGCTGACTGGGCCTCCAAGAAGCTAGTATGGGTTCCCTCAGAGCGCCTGGGCTTTGAGGCTGGCTCTTTGAAGGAGGAGCGAGGTGATGAGTGCCTGATTGAGCTGGCAGACTCCGGTAAGAAGATCAGGGTGAATAAGGATGACATCCAGAAGATGAACCCTCCCAAGTTTAGCAAGGTGGAAGACATGGCTGAGCTCACCTGCTTGAACGAAGCCTCTGTACTGCACAACCTGAAGGAGCGATACTATTCTGGACTTATATACGTAAGTATGAGGCACCAGAAGGATTGAATAAATCTGTCACTTATATTTTTACCTATTTGTTTACTACTACTTAATATTGTAACTGTGATACACTACATTAACAAAAGCATTTATTCATTACTCACCCCTTATTTAAAGGCATTTTGGACAATTCTGTGCTTTCAACGTTTGGTAGTTTGTGCATTGGGGCAGTCATGCTGGTACAGAAGAGTATTCCACAAAGCAATACCCGTAAAGGCATGTTTTGATGACGTTGGTGTGGAAGAACTTGAAGAACCCTAACTGCCATCCATTTTCTGAGCCGCTTATCCTCACAAGGGTCACGGGAGTGCCGGACCCTATCCCAGCTATCATCGGGCAGGAGGCGGGGTACACCCTGAACTGGGTGTCAGCCAATCGCAGGGCACACATAAACAAACAACCATTCACACCTACAGGCAATTTAGAGTCTTCAATTAACCGACCATGCATGTTTTGGGGATGTGGGAGGAAATCGGAGTGCCCGGAGAAAACCCACGCAGGCAAGGGGAGAACATGCAAACTCCACACAGGCGGGGCTGGGGATTGAACCCCGGTCATCAGAACTGTGAGGCAGGCACGCTAGCCACTTTCACGCCGAGCCCTGACCTCAACCCCATAAAACACATTTTAGCTGAACAAGACTGTCAATATCAGTTGCCTTTGCTCTTATTGATTTGTGAACCAAAATTACAAAACACTCCAGAGTCTTGAAGAAATATATTTCAGGGGGTTTAACTATTATACTCTTAGGTGGCCATTATAGGAAGAAACTATATATTTATTACCAGTTCGTCTCATGTTGTTTGCTACCCCAACTGTTGTGTGTGTTGCTTTGTGAACAGGAAGCAGAGTTTGATATGTGGACATGGAAAGCTAATGACATTTTAATTGATGTTCATTGTTTATCCCATGTTCTGGACTGTGAATGATTTGGTTTCTATGACCCGGCCCCTGGCCCTTGTTCCCTCCCTTGCTCGCTCTTGAGGTCCAGGCTCCGGTTGGATTGAGTGCCTCAAGGCTCTGAAGGCTCTCATGGGAGAGCTTGTGCTTCCCAGAGGAAAAGATGCCTTATACAGATATCTTGTAATGGCACTGCAGGAATCAGGAAACTTTATTAAAAAATAAATAAATAAAAATCACTCCTGGTAGAACTAGAAAGAGAAACTTGGATGTGGAAGAAAATCTAAGTTGCACTGTTTTTGTGGGTTTAAAGCATGTATTTGATGTTGGTATTGAAGCAGAAATGATTATCCACCGTCAATATTGGATATGACTGAACCTGTCATGTAGCAGTGCTAGTTTACAATGCAATACTTGCTCTTCATTTTGGGTGGGTTTGGCATTACATAACATAGGAGAGGAAAAAATCTGAGTTCATGAGAAAGCCTCAGCTCTGTGCTTAGGGTGGACAGGACGTTTCAGCAAATGAGCCTACTTGTTCAGAACATAAAATACATTTGTAGTCATCAATATTTCACTTCATGCTGATGAATTGCTCAATAAATAGAAATGTTTTCAATGGCATAGTCTCCAGGAGTTAACCAACTTGAAACCCTGTTCAAAAGCTGTTTTTAACTGCATCTTTTCTCTTCTCCAGACATACTCTGGGCTCTTCTGTGTCGTCATTAATCCCTACAAGAACCTGCCAATCTACTCTGAGGAGATTGTTGATATGTACAAGGGAAAGAAGAAACATGAAATGCCACCTCATATCTATGCTATTACTGACATATCTTACAGAAGCATGATGCAGGGTAAGTCACTGGCCCAAACAATTGCCCTTCTGAGTGTTCCATAAGCGAAAACAAAGCCACATGAACAAACAAAAACAGCTGCCAAACAGAATTGGCAGCTGTTGTTTACTGGCGTTGTGGCCCAGTGCAGGCAGATAATGGGACTAACACATTTCCGGGTCACAGATATACAATATTACTGGATCACATTTCAAAAGACCTATGTGGCAGCCATGTTAAATGTGGGGCATTGATGTGGCGCCCATGTGACGCTGGTTATATCTATTGTACATAGAGCAGAGTGAGAGTGGCATGGCTGCCAAGTCTTTGGAGTCTGGAACATGCTATTTTTGTGACAGTAACAATTTTTTTGTCAAGCCGTTTGCCTTTGGCAGCAGATTTGGAACTAGGAAGCACACTAATTCCTCATGGCGCATGAAAGCGACTCTCCTATGATGAGTGTACTGTACGTCAACAATATTACCATGACCAAGCACACCATTGTAAGTTTGGATAAAATGTGAAACTTTCAAACATTATCAAGCTTTTTTTTCTGTTTACGATATTGGAAAAAAATTACATTGCAATTTATTTATTATTTTAAAAATCTGCGACATATATTGTGATGTCAAATAATACAGGATCAGTGTTGGGAAAGTTCATTTTCTACGCGAGCTAGGTCAAAGTTCAGTTCATCGTTCCAAAACGATTTTCTCCTCCAATATGTTGCTGATGGGGTGTTACCCTCAAAATACTGCCTTTTCATTTCTCCATTGTTGCCGCCCATTCAGTCCACATGAGTAGCCAGCTGCAGCCTTTACCCTACAATCTCAAAAACATGAGGAAACACTTGTTGCTTGAAAGGTATTTTTCAAAATGAGGAATTAAAAGAAAAACGGGAATTTTGTCCTTAACATGCAAACAAAACGCGCAACACAGTATGACTGGAACAATGGGGAAAGAACATTAACTTTGCATTCCTCGCAGCTTTGGCTGACTATATTAACAAAATAATTAATCTCTTATATTACAAA
The DNA here is from genome assembly GCF_024500275.1 of Phycodurus eques. NCBI lineage: Eukaryota > Metazoa > Chordata > Actinopteri > Syngnathiformes > Syngnathidae > Phycodurus > Phycodurus eques. Next base: position 9,254,189 of record NC_084540.1, on the reverse strand, counting down.
ACAAAATAAATTCCGTATCATCAGTGTGATCATAGTGTTTTAACTAAAGCATTCTGATACAACCGATAATTTTCCTAGTAATCCATTTTTACAATTATGTACTGTATTACAAAAGCACACATTCGCTCCCATTTACACAGTGTCCCTGAACGCACTTCGCTCACTCGCGCAGCTGCTGTACCTGCCTACAGTCGTTTCATTCTGAAGAGTGAAATGCAGCAGGTGTACATTGTGTTCCGCATCTTTTTTCAGAGTTATCCTACAAGGAGAAAAGTATAAAACATTGAGTTGTTCCGTGTGTTGTTTGAAGCGTTATAGATTTACTGTAACATGGGTGCTAATCTTATTAGAATGTCCCATCAGGTCCCGCCGCTTGTCACTTTTAATATTAGTTGATTCACTGCATGTTACTGTACACCAACATCTTAGCACACACTGTAATGTGACTATTACGCGCACGTACATCGCGATGACGATCCAGCAGGTGTACATTGTTTTCCGCGTCCTTTTTCATAGTTATCCTACAAGGAGAAAAGTATACAACATTCTGAGTTGTTCCGTGTGTTGTTTGAAGCGTTAGAGATTTACTGTAACATGGTGCTAATCTTATTAGAATATCCCATCAGGTCCCTCTGCTTGTCACTTTTAATATTAGTTGATTCACTGCATGTTACAGGACACCAATATCTGAGCACACACTGTAATGTGACTATTACGCACATGTACATGACGATGCGCAAACAAAATATCGTGCAGCCCTATAGTGTATTTGCTGGCGTCGGGCTGAAACCTGTCCAAATTTTTAAATTTTCACAAATATATACTATTGGTCAGTCCCCACGTGTTACTTTTACAAATTATCGATTTAATCTAAAGTGTTGAAAATGGCTTGCTTCTTTGATTTAATATTAATGGCTCACAAACATGCTGTTTTTGGTTTCCAGAAAAGAAAGTTTTGGAGATACAAGGATTACGCCCGACTCCAGTGATCTGTAGTGTAACCTTTTGCTTACAATTATTAGTGTTTGACATTTACATATACATATATTTACATTGGCCTGTTCCGGTCAGGTCTTCTACCTTCTTCAAACATGGTCTGCGTAGTTGTATGAACTCCTGCTAGAAAGTTCTCATCCCTCGTACCACAACTGAAGAAGTTTTGTTTTTGCTTGACAACACGGAACTAATTTAACTTTGATCACTTTGCAAACGACTCACCATCCATTTGCATTTTTATTTTATTTTTCCCCACTCGCATCATACATCGTACAGCCAGAAGACTGTCCAGGCCTTAGATAAGGAAGTTTGTAATTAGCTTTGTCAGACACATCTGCGGATATTTACAGTTACAAGAAGGCGGATGTTGATTTCCTGTTTTGTGGCCAGGGTGTTCTGGTTATACAAACCAGCTGCACAGGCGGTAACTTATGATACTTACTTACTTAAGTCTGCCTAATCATTAATTTGCAATCTTTTTGCAGATCGTGAAGACCAGTCCATTCTCTGCACGTGAGTGACAGCTCATGCACACTAATTTTTCCTCTTTAGTTGTTATTTTTGCTTTGTATTCCAGTTGACTGTGAGCTGATTTGATTATCTTTTTGTGTTTGCTCTTAGAGGAGAGTCTGGTGCTGGTAAGACAGAGAACACCAAGAAGGTCATCCAGTATCTGGCACATGTGGCCTCCTCTCATAAGACCAAGAAAGATCAGGTAAGTCATCCTTCATCTTTCCTCTTTTGCAATATGGTTCACTCTTCATCACTCTATACTGTTCGTCTTCGTTCGTTCTTGACTAAGCATACACCATGGCTGATATTGTACAGGACAATCTTTGTCTTATTCTGTCCTGAACTCCTCACCAAACACTTTGGCACACTCTGGTGTTTACCTGATGGTGTGGTGTGTCTGAATGGGTTATGTGACAGTCGTTTATCCATCTTCACATCATTGTATTCTTGTGCTGAAAACTCCTTTCATGACAGAAAAAAGCCGCCACAAGAGAGAAAAACACAACAATCGAGATAAATGACCATTTGCTGATTTACAGACTGAAATACTAAATGCTCTTGGAGCTTTGACTCATACAGAGCAGATGCCTTAGTTCATCACTGTTTGTTTTTTCTGACTTTAAAGTAAAGCTTTATAGAGCACATTTCATACACAAGGTAACTCAATGTGCTTTGCATGATTAAAAACATTTTAAAACGACTAAAAAATACTGCTTAACATTGAAAACAAAGAAAAATCAAAGTACAATTAAAACAGTGTACAATGCAAGAAATATTTAAGTGGAAATGCTCTACAAAGCATGAGGGCGGGGGGAGTTTTTAACCTGAACTTAAAAACATTCACACTTGGGGCAGACGTCTCTTCTGTTGGCAACTTATTCCAATTGTGTGCAGCATAATAGCTAAATGCTGCTTCACCATGTTTGCTTTGGACTCTGTCCTCCACTATTTGACCTGAGTCCATAGATCTCAGAGCCCTACTGGGTTTATATTCAATTAGCATTTATTTCATGTATTCAGGACCTAACCATTAAGTGATTTATAGACCAGTAGCAGAACCTTACTGCATCTTACATGAGAAATGCAACTGTCATGGTTAACAAATGCATCTGGCTGCACTAGAAAAACTAAGTAGCTTGTCGGGCTTTTGATACATGCTGCAGAATGTGACCCAGTGTGGTTCAGGCAAAACCACATCAGTGTCCATCATTCCATTTTTGAGGTTGTCGTATTTCTCTCTTCCCATCAACAGAGCAGCTTGATCCTGACACATGTGAGTTAACTCTCTCCCTTTTATTCAGTCTTCCTCCCCACCTGCTTCTGTCATCGCCTTCCCTCCTCCACCTTCTCATCCCCATCCTGCGGCTTCCCCTCACTGGAGCACATTGCTGTGGGAATTGTTGTGTTGCGGATGGGGGGAGAGGTTACTTACTGAAGCTGGTTGGAAGTCTGAAGGAAGTTTGTTGTCAGATTAGTGAAGCTGTATGTGTTCCTGTGAAAAGATTCAGCCAGACAATTGTAAGATAGGAGGGGAGGAGGGATCCTTAAGGAAATAACTGCAATTTCTGGTCTTTATGTGCTCAGCTGATAGCTGAATTTAGATTTGCCTGGCTGAATTTTTCAGGATTTCTGTGGCTACTTGATGCGTGCTCTTGTCCGAATGTGCCATTCTTTGTCCAGGGATCTGTTTTCCAGTTTCTTCATGATCTCTGAGCCAAGGCATTTAATTACTAAGCAGCTTTTGACATGCCATGGAAAATCTGTTTTTGTCCATAACATAACCTGCAGATTAAAAAACTTCGTTAAATGTAAAACAATACATGCACCTATTCGGATTATCATATTGCAATGAGCACAGTCATTACAAGACTACTTCTTCTTAGTCTTGAATTCTTAATGTCACTGTTTGAATTCAGTTTTATTTGGTCTGCTGTTTTTTTATTTTTTTTTTATATGCAGCAGTCAGAGTTATAAGTAATGGCAGTATTTTAAATGGTAGTTGAAACGATTCCATTTTTTGTTGGATACTCTCTATTTTCTAAATTACCCACATGTTGTAAAGGGACTACTATAGTGTCCATATAGCCTATATTTCACTAACAACTTCTTTGTATGTTTTGCTCAAGAAAATGAAACTCGCAGTGATTTCCAATATAAATTTTTTTTGAGCAATCGGTAAGAAACTAATTGCCCTGAGAACACCCCCTTTTCATTGCCAAAATCGAGTCGCTGCCATTGTCTTGAAGTCAGCGACGGAACTGGAGACCAAATTCACTGCTTTTGACAAAGGAATGTACTATACGATAATTTGGCAGTATTTAGTCATATTTTATATATCGTAGCTGTCATGCGGAATCCCCCCACATTCAAAATGACAACTTTTCAGAGAAAAAAGACTCCGTGCTTGAGTTTCCAAACACTGCTTTGTTCAAGTTGTTATTATACTTTATTGCTGTCATACTGTAAACTATTGCATACGCACATCAACACAGCAGCACCCCAGAATTACGTTCAATCGTTAATCGAAGCTAAAAAATGCTAATTACAGTGCTATTGAGTAAAATGGTACGAAGAAGGTGCTAGCTAGCCGTGCCCATCAGTTAGCTATGGTCACAACTGACCGTTAGAACTTTAATCGTGATTTTGAATTTGGCTTCTCACAATCATAAAAAGTCGAGAAAAAAAAAACTAAACTTAATGTGCTGAACAGCACTGTGTGTGTATGCAAGTTCCTGCGTTTTAAAAGCACCCTGCATGCACCGTGTGATGTACTGTATGTTATTCTGCCCTCCCTGAGTGTGCTTTAAGCTGTTTATTGACACCCCAAATGAAGTTTACTGTAAAACTAAACTCATAACAAAAAATAATTGTATATCGTCCAGACAGTCCGGTTTGTAAACATTGCCAGCTGAATGCAAGCACTCAATCGAATACCCCATTGACCGGCTAGCAAAAATTAGCGTTAGACATCAGAGTGACCCTCAAATAGCAAATATTCACACACACAAACGCTGTTGAAATGCATACAGACAGGTAATATAACAATTCTCACGAGCATATATTCTTCCTAATATGTGGAAAAACTGATATTAATGAAGTTGGCCACTTTCTTCTTCTCCTAATGAAAGTGTATTTCCAAGTGTACGCCACACTGCCCCTAAGTCTGGGAGGGGGTGGGTGGGGGGAGATTCAGACTTTCAATACAAGAATGAATTACGCCACAGAAGACATACTAGTTTAGTAAAGGGGAAATGTACTCGTCCTCTGTCGCTGACGTCAGCAGACTCACTCAGGTTTGGACTTTAAATGTGGGCGGGCCAAAATCTGGCTGAAAATCAAATATGTCATCAGAAAACGAGCCTAAAATGACTGTCTACTTTTTGTTCTGCACACATCGTTTTTCAGTCCAGAGCAATGGAATAAGTGCCAGGCTTCACAACCTTAGAGTGGTCCTTTTAAGGGTTACAAATATAAATCAGGTGACTGTTTAAACAGAAAAGATGTCAATTTTGTTTTATTTCTCGATCTATCCGCTCTGGTGATGGGTGGTTGAGGTTCTCTTGGTGTTTCTTTCTTTTTTTTTTTTTTTTCCCTTCTCCTCTTCATAGGTGTATTACATTCCTGACTCTGTAAACTATGTATGCTTTAATTTGGACTACTTTGTAGCTATGAAATGCAATGTTGCTTAAACGTAGATTTGATGGTCTCTCATGCTGCCACAGAGAATTTTCAGTTTTAATAACATTGACCCTGCACAGGGTGTTTGTAACTGGGAAAATGTTTTTTATATTCTCCTTTACTGTTTTTTGGTCTTACCAGGGGGAGCTGGAGAAGCAGCTTCTGCAGGCAAACCCTATCCTGGAGGCATTTGGAAATGCCAAGACAGTCAAAAATGACAACTCCTCTAGATTTGTAAGACACACTATAGTGTTTTTTGTTGATTTTAAAATGTCCACTTTAATTGTTTTTTTTATTTGTAGGGTAAATTCATCAGGATCAACTTTGATGTCAACGGTTATATTGTTGGTGCAAATATTGAAACGTGTATCCTTGTTTCCCTATGATTAAGTAAAAGTTGCCAAATGTCCATGAGGCCGGAAGGGGCATGTCATTTAAAATAAGTCTTCATTTTGGGAGGTGGCTGTATATGAAACCTTGACAGACTGATTGCTAGATTTGCTGGAGAAGTCCCGTGCCATTCGTCAAGCCAGGGAGGAACGGACATTCCATATCTTCTACTACCTGCTCACAGGAGCTGGAGACAAATTACGTGGTAAACCCTGTATTCGCCATCACTTCAAAGACAAATAATTAGCCAAGAACAACTGCAAATTTCTTCCTCTCATTTCCTAATGATCTCACTGATGTAATTTGTTTATAGCTGAGCTCCTCCTTGAAAATTACAACAACTACCGTTTCCTTTCCAATGGGAATGTTACAATTCCGGGACAACAGGACAAGGACCTGTTTGCAGAAACCATGGATGCCATGAGGATTATGAGTATCCCAGAGGATGAGCAGATAGGTAAGGCCAATGGAAAATAATTTAAAATTGTCTCTTGTTATTTGGATACCAAATGTTATGTTCTTTTTGTGAAGGCATGCTGAAAGTGGTGGCTTCTGTGCTGCAGCTAGGGAACATGAGCTTCAAGAAGGAGCGTCACACTGATCAGGCCTCCATGCCGGACAACACAGGTAGGTTGTACCTTTTAACCCCACTCATTTATCGCTCTCTGGTGATAGAATTGAAATTATTCGAGCCCTAAACTTTTAAAATTAGATTGTGATTGTAGTACTGTATCTATAATTGCTGTTTTTATGCTCTTCTTCCCTTTCTATTGAATCCTCTCTTCACTTGCCCTACCAATCTTTCAGCTGCTCAGAAGGTCTGCCATCTCATGGGGATGAATGTCACAGACTTCACAAGGGCCATCCTGTCACCCAGGATCAAAGTGGGTCGAGACTATGTCCAAAAGGCCCAGACCCAGGAGCAAGCAGAATTTGCTGTGGAGGCCTTGGCTAAAGCCACATATGAGAGGATGTTCCGCTGGTTAGTTATGAGGATCAACAAAGCTCTGGACAAAACTAAGAGACAAGGAGCCTCCTTCATTGGCATCCTGGATATTGCTGGCTTTGAGATATTTGAGGTAAGGCAGCTACTGTGCCTGTTACAAATAGTGGGGACAACTGGACATTCTTGTCATTCATGTTTTCTTCCAGCTGAACTCATTCGAGCAGTTGTGCATCAACTACACTAACGAGAAGCTGCAGCAGCTCTTCAACCACACCATGTTCATCCTGGAGCAGGAGGAGTACCAGAGGGAAGGTATTGAGTGGAGCTTCATTGACTTCGGCCTCGACTTGCAGCCTTGCATCGAACTCATTGAGAAACCTGTGAGTTGGGGTGGGGGGGGGGGGGGGTGTACATGAGCATTTTTAATGAATATACTGTATTAAACACTTTCCCCATTGTGTGCAGGCCAGCCCTCCTGGTATTCTTGCCCTGCTGGATGAGGAGTGCTGGTTTCCCAAAGCCACAGACAAGAGCTTTGTTGAGAAAGTGCTCCAGGAGCAGGGCACCCACCCCAAGTTCTTTAAGCCCAAGAAACTGATGGATGAAGCAGATTTCTGTATTATCCATTATGCTGGGAAGGTGAGCAGGCAGAGATGTCTAGTTTTTATTCTTCTTTAGTCATTGTCGTCATTACTTGCTGTCACCACAATTTTTATTTATTTATTTTTTGTTGCTCTTTTGCCTTTGCTTGTTTTTGTTATAAATGCCACCAAATAGATGTTGACACAAGTCTCTTCTTACTCATTAGGTTGACTATAAAGCAGATGAGTGGTTGATGAAGAACATGGACCCTTTGAATGACAATGTTGCCTCACTGCTCAACCAGTCAACAGACAAATTTGTCTCTGAACTCTGGAAGGATGGTAAGACTGGAGATTTTTGTTCCACAACAGCTACTTGATACTTTTTGTACCAACTTGACCAGTAATCTTGCAGAAATCTTGCCTTATCAGACGACTACTAGACATTTAAAAAAAATCTAAATAGCCAACATTAAGTTGGCAGACAAACTCTTCATGTAAAAAATATTCTCTAAATTGTGCTACATGGCTTTTAGCTGCAGTATTACTTAATCAATAACAAAACAAGTGAGGTTAAGACAACATTAGATGCTTATTTCTTGATCGGCAAGTGCAAGTATTGCTAAATAAGGGAGAGTTTGGCCAACAATAAAAACAATCAGCCAGCTCACCCTTGTCATGATTCTCTGCTTTCACATGGGGCTAAAGTGCTGGGTTTGGGCAGTGTTTATTATTCTAGCTCATTATTCCTGATTTTCATTTCAGTGCTTTCTTTCTCTTTGTCTGGTGTGTGTACCTTTGTTTTTACCTTTTTTTAAATTCAAATTCCATTGTCTTCCTCTGTTTGGCTCCATTTTGTATGTTACATTTTACCCAAATGTCTTTGCTGGCTCTCAGAGGTACAGAATTCTCAGAGAGCCTATTTTTATCAGCGTTTTCCCATACTACACTCAGACTCAGGTGACAAGGCTTCTTCTTTCATGTGTTGGTGTTTTCCTGTCATTCCTACAGTCTGTCAGACAATTTAAATGCTTTGTATGACCCATCGGGTTTTTCCTCAGTCATCAAAGCTTTCAAGCTTATGTTCAAGTAACATCAGTAAAATGTTCAAGCTTTTTCTGTGCTTTACTACTTTTAAACTTGCCACTTGTTGCTCCATCATTGAACTTTCCCTTTCCCTTTCCCATGTAATAGTGTATGGGACTCCTGGTGGTGGTCATGGGTACTGGAGAAATGGGTACATGCTGCATGGGTTTGGTGTTTCTCCCCGTTGTTCGGGTCTTCACAAATATAAATGCCCACTGTCACAACTTTGTCACATTTCCAATGCACATAAACATGTACTAAACTGCCACACACAGTTTTCACGCCAAACTACTGTGTGAACAGTTGACATTCACCCACTGCACTGTTTTGCCTTTCCTGTTGTTCTCTGATTGTATTGTTTTTACACTTCACTGGATTGTACTTCCCCTCAATTTTCAGCCTGCATCCCATCCATTTGTGTGGTTTTATTGTTTTTGTATTCTCTCCACTACTTTCTCTGGGTGGTTGTCTACCAAGAGGAAGTGGATGGTACAATTTGTCACGAATTTGTTGAAATTTGCCATTTAGCATTCACCTTACTAAATTAAACCCTTTTGGGTAATTACTTGAGACATTTGTCTGTTGCTCTGTTTAGTGGACCGCATAGTAGGCCTGGATAAGGTTTCCGGCATGCCAGAGATGCCAGGTGCTTTTAAGACCCGCAAGGGCATGTTCCGCACTGTGGGCCAGCTCTACAAAGAGCAACTGTCCAAGCTCATGGCCACTCTGAGGAATACAAATCCAAACTTTGTCCGGTGCATCATCCCCAACCATGAGAAAAAGGTATCAGAGAAACACAAACACACTGGCGCCTAGGCCTGGTACACACACACACAAGGAATTTCTCAAGTCTTTAAAGATTTTTTTTTCTTTTTTTTTTAGCTTTGAAAGACCCCACACACAAAGATAAAAAAAAATAAAAATGAGGCATTTAATAACTTTGGTGATTGTGTGTGTGTGTGGTGTGCTCTGATAACACTGGGGAATACAATTTTTGTTGAGTTAGGTCTGACAGCTGTTTTTAACCAATTTTTTTAGTGCGGAATCCAAAACAGATCTGTTTTTCTCTATCACGTCAAGTTTTTGAACTATAGATCCCCGTTTTCTTAATTACAGTATTTTTCATATTTATTTAACAGATGTATTTGCTTTATAAAACTTCAAATATTGACAGGATGAACTATGGAAGAAACAGGCATGACTGCAATGTTTATTTAACTGTTTTACAAAGGATCAGTCACAAATCCTCTTAATTCCTACTATGCTAGCTTTCTGTTTGCAGATATTGGGAGCTGCACACACCTTACCGCACTGTCTCAATTGTGACTGCACAAACAAGTTGCCACGTAGCTGTAGATGAGTCCTATCGTAATCAGTGGAATTTTGCTTATCTGGAGGGTAAGCTGTGGAGAAAAACTGACTGCAATTTTGGAATCAGCATGCCAATTTTAGTTTTAATCAGCATAAAAATCTAACTCTAGAATAATTTTTTTTCAAATTGTTACCCAGTGTAATCTCAGCACAGAACACCCCACGCAATAAAGACTGTTCCACTACCGATGGTCAAACAAGCCCTCCGAGGCAGAAATCTCGCATGATCAAGTGATCGAACAAAACCGAAGAGGAAAAATAACTTCCGGGCATGCGCCAATGTTACCAGAGTGTTTCCAAAGGTTGCCGCAAGCTATACCGTTGTAAAATGACAATGTCTCAAAAAGACTTGCTTTGGGTAAAATACTTCTTGCCATCTGGGGAACCCATTTTCATTCAAAAAAAAAAAAAAGACATTAGGTAAAGGCCTCTTTATACTCTCGGCCGACAACGCCCACATTGCATCACGTGACCGACGAATTGCCCGCGCGTAGCTTGACGCGCGCACGGCAAAAATAGTTGCTGCGTGTCGAACACCGCGGAGATCATCTCTCGTGATTGGTCCGTTTTAGTCACATGCTGTGATAACTTACTCGGCATGCCCCTTTGTCCTACATACCATCTACACCACCGCCTTCTCGATCAATTTTTGCAGCATAATTAAACGTATCATCTGGTCATCTAGATCCATTTGTTCTAGCAGACACTTCCATGGTCGGCATTGTTGTTGCTTTGTTCCTTGTTACTGAAAGGAAAGTAAAAAGGGCTACCGGAAATGGCCAAAAAAATTCAAAGGAAACTCCACCCTGTGGTGTCCAAGCCTATACCAGCTGTAGCGACACCCCCGACTTGGAGGTGAACTGCAGTAAATTTTCAAAACTCCGCGCATGGGTTGCGCTTGAGTATAAAGGCAAACTACGCGAGGGACAACTGCAGTGACGTCAGCGCGGTCACTGTCCGCACAAATATACAGAAGCCTTAAGAGTCTTATTTACGGTCGTTACCTTGTTCCTGAGTGAGGGCGCTTCTTGATTGGCTACATTCTGTTCCACGTCACACTTTACAGCGACATGACTCGGCTTTCCCCATACACAGATTTTTTTAGCGTGAATATTAAATGTGTTCAATATTTAAGACGTGAGTTGGTGCGGAGAATACTTCGAAAGACCTCCTCAATTCCACTGACACGCCTTCCCATGAGGAAGCAGAGTCTGGGTTCTCTGAGGCGGGCTCTCCTATCTCTGGGGTTGAGGTCACTGAGGTGGTTAAAAAGCTCCTCGGTGGCAAGGTCCCGGGGGTGGATGAGATTCGCCCGGAGTTCCTAAAGGCTCTGGATGTTGTGGGGCTGTCCTGCTTGCCTCTGCAACATTGTGTGGACATCTGGGACAGTGCCTCTGGATTGGCAGACTGGGGTGGTGGTCCCCCTTTTTAAGAAGGGGCACCTGCGGGTGTGTTCCAACTACAGGGGGATCACACTCCTCATCCATGGTAAGGACTATTCAGGGGTGCTGGAGAGGAGGGTCCATCAGGAAGTCAAATCTCAAATTCAGGAGGACCAGTGTGGTTTTCGTCCTGGCTGTGGAACAGTGGACCAGTTTTACACCCTCGACAGAGTCCTCGAGGGTGCATGGGAGTTCGCCCAACCAGTCTACATGTGTTTTTTGGACTTTGAGAAGGTGTTCGACCGTGTCCCTCGGGGAGTCCTGTGGGGGGTGCTTTGGGAGTATGGGGTACCGAACCCCCTGATATGGGCTGTTCGGTCCCTGTACGACCGGTGTCAGAATTTGGTCCGCTTTGCCGGCAGTAAGTCGGACTCGTTTCCGGTGAGGGTTGGACTCCGCCAAGACTGCCCTTTGTCACCGATTGTGTTCATAACTTTTATGGACGCAATTGCTAGGTGCAGCCGAGGCGTAGAGGGAGTCCAGTTTGGTGGCCTCAGTATTGCAGCTCTGCATTTTGTAGAAGTGGTTCTGTTGGCTTCGTCAAGCCGTGATCTCCAACTCTCACTGGAGCGGTTCGCAGCAGTGTGTGAAGCGGCTGGGATGAGAATCAGCACCTCTAAATCTGAGACCATGGTCCTCAGTTGGAAAAGGGTGGCGTGCCCTATCCAGGTCTGGGATGAGATCCTGCTCCAAGTGGAGGAGTTCAAGTATCTTGGGATCTTATTCACGAGTGAGGAAAGAATGGAAGGGGAGATCGACAGGCGGATCGGTGCAGCGTCTGCAGTGATGCGGACTTTGTATCAGTCAGTTGTGGTGAAGGAGGAGTTAACCTGAAAGGCGAAGCTCTCAATTTACCGGTTGATCTACGTTCCTACCCTCACCTATGGTAACGAGCTGTGAGTCGTGACCAAAAGAACAAGATCCCGGATACAAGCGGCCGAAATGAGTTTCCTCCGCAGGGTGTCCGGGCTCTCCCTTAGAGAGAGGGTGGGAAGCTCGGTCATCTGGGAGGCGCTCAGAGTAGAGCTGCTGCTCCGCCACATTGAGAGGGGCCAGATGAGGTGGCTGGGGCATCTGATTTGGATGCCTCCCTGGTGAGGTGTTCCGGGCACGTCCCACCGGGAGGAGACCCCGGGCATGACCCAGGACACACGCTGGAGAGACTAAGTCTCTTGGCTGGTCTGGGAAAGCCTCGGAATCCCCCCAGAAGAGCTTTGATGAAGTGGCTGGTGAGAGGGAAGTCTGGGCAGCCCTGCTAAAGCTACTGACCCCGTGACCCGACCTCGGATAAGCGGTAGAAAATGGATGGATGGATAGAATATTTAAGATTGTCGGCCCGACCCGTTTTGGACCCTATAATTGGGACAAATCTACTCTTAACACAAATCAGACCGAAGGATAATATAAAGACATAAGATAGTCTGGCATTTTACATCTTTGGTCGGGAAGGGGCAAAATTGTGACGAAAAAAAGCCTGATTTGTCTTTGTGTGTACCGGGTCTTAAGCCATTTTTCAAAGTCAGATTTTGTGAATATCAGTGTTTAATTTCACCTCCTGTAGGCAGGAAAACTGGATCCTCACCTGGTTCTGGACCAGCTAAGATGTAATGGTGTTCTGGAAGGGATCCGCATCTGCAGACAAGGCTTTCCCAACCGAATTGTCTTCCAGGAGTTCAGACAGAGGTAGCCAAATGTTAAAATAAAAGATTCTCAGTTCTAATCTGGTGTGTATCAAAATATACCAAATGTTATCTGCTTTTCTTCAAGGTATGAAATCCTCACTCCAAATGCTATTCCCAAAGGCTTCATGGATGGAAAGCAGGCTTGTGTACTTATGGTAAGGGCTTTTTATTTTCTGTTTAATCCTCACAGTAAAAATTCACTTGCAAGATAACATGAAGTTTGTTCTTTTTCTGTTAGATCAAAAGTCTGGAGCTCGATCCTAATCTTTACAGGATCGGCCAAAGTAAAGTTTTCTTCAGAGCTGGAGTTCTTGCTCACCTGGAGGAGGAGAGGGATATGAAAATCACAGACATTATTATTAGTTTCCAGGCTTGGTGCAGAGGCTATTTGGCCCGCAGGTAGGACAGAACACGCACCACTATAGGCCTCTTTATACTCCCGCGGCCGACAATGCCCGCATTGCGTTATGTGACCGACTAATTGGCCCGCGCGGTCCATCTGCGTAGCTTGACTCGCACATGGAAAAAATTGTTGCTATGCGTTGAACAACCCCGGAGATCATCTCTCGTGTAAAGCCTAGTCAGTACTCGGGATGGTAATTGAGAATCGGTGGGAATGTTAACGATACCTTGGAATCGTTTGCTGAATTTTGTCGCGATTCTCATTATTCTATTTGAGGTGATGAAGTCGTGACGTATTTTATGCAGTGTACGCATCGCACGGATCAGCTGGTATTCACATAACTATTGGTCTCAAGTGGTATTAATATGCTACATGACACGATTGGTGCCAGATTACCACCAAGAGCGGCAGTAAACATGACACCAATTTAACTATAAACTAGAAATGGCACCACTAACTATTAAACAGTGTCTGTACAAAATAATACAAAGATGCATTTTAATGCAGTCAAAACATGATACAGCAATTTAAACTATTGGAATGCATTCTGGGAAAGCGCGCATACAAATAGCATGCATGCAAATTTTCTAGGTGTTGTGCTAAAATACACCCTGCCAGAAACTGCGACTGGAAGTTTCCCTTGGCCTCTTAGGGGCACTATAGTGCGATGCATGCATGGAGCTACAAGGTTCCGTCAACTTAGAGTAGAAGAAGAACTTTGTGGTAGAACTTTATTCAAGGAAAAATACATGCCTGTGAATATTGTTCTACTACCTGTCTGTATGTGTTACTTCGGCGTTTGTGTGTGAATATTTATTTGAAGATGAATCCCAGGCATTAATGCTAACATTAGCTAGCCCGTCAATAGGGTTTTGCATTGAGTGTTGGCATTAAACAAGGAATCTCTAAAATGATGTGTAATTGTTGTTGTGCGTTTAGTTTTATAAACTCCGACTGGGCTGTCAATAAGTTCCCATATTTTGGCTTTTTAGACCTCCATAGAGTGACTCTCTAACACAGACTTAGTGTGTCAATTTAATTTAAAAATACACTTTGGTTTTGTCATACAAATGCCCAGAGAAGACGTTTTTATTTTATTCATGTATCTTTTTTTTAAAACTATTTAAGTCCTGTAGATGGTTTTTGTCAGACCTGACGGTTTTTTTCCCTCAAAATACAAATTTGAGAATCGATGAATAGAATCATTAAGCAGTACTGAAAATGGAATGTAAATCATAAAAATCTTATCAATTCCCATTCGTAGTCGGTACTGTATCTTCAGGTGTACCATTTAGTAAAATATGTCTTAGTCTTCTCTCTTGTTAAACAACTTTGCAGAGCTTTTTCCAAGCGACAGCAGCAGTTGACTGCAATGAAAGTGATCCAAAGGAATTGTGCTGCTTATCTCAAACTCAGAAACTGGCAGTGGTGGAGGCTATTCACCAAGGTAACAATCGGAGTCGCCCTATTCCTCACTATTAGCAGGCTGTTTTCATTGCATATACACACACACTTAACACATTTTTAAAATTATGTCCTCAGGTGAAGCCCTTGCTTCAAGTAAGCAGACAGGAAGAGGAGATGCAGGCCAAGGATGATGAGCTGACTAAAGTGAAGGAGAAACAGATGTACACGCAACTACAGCTCCAGGAGCTGGAGGACCAACATCAGCAGGTGAAATCAAAGAATCAGGAAACCTGTTTTTTTGTTGCAAAAATGCATGATGAGAGAGAGAATACCCTTCACAATACCCAACACTTACATGCTTTACTCACTCCTTCTGTGTAGCTCAATGCCGAGAAGATGGCCCTGCAGGAACAGCTTCAGGCAGAAACAGAACTCTGTGGTGAGGCTGAAGAGATGAGAGCTCGCCTGGCTGCCAGGAAACAGGAACTGGAGGAGATCCTCCATGACTTGGAAGCCCGTGTGGAGGAGGAGGAAGAGCGTGCTTCTCACCTGATATCAGAGAAAAAGAAGATGCAGCAAAATATTTCTGTGAGTTGAGTTTCTCGCTAAGCCCCCTTTTGATTTGTAATCCTATATTCAGCAAGCGTAGGATATGACGCGTGTGTGTCACCCATGCGTCAAACTCTTACTCTTTTGGAAATAGGATTTAGAGCAACAGCTGGATGAAGAGGAGGGAGCTAGACAGAAGCTGCAACTAGAGAAGGTCACCACGGAGGCCAAATTGAAGAAGTTTGAAGAGGATGTCATGGTCCTAGATGATCAGAACGCCAAACTGAACAAGGTATAGATTTTATTTATATATATATATATATATATATATATATAAACTTGTTTGTGAATTCAGGAGAAGAAATTGATGGAGGAGAGAGTATCAGAGTTCACTACCAACCTTGCAGAAGAGGAAGAGAAATCTAAGAGCCTACAAAAACTGAAGACTAAACATGAGGCCATGATCACAGACCTTGAGGGTAGAATGGGACATCTTAACTATAGTTTGGTTTCCAGTAGTTATTGCTTTACAAACTCATTGTTGTAAATTTGTCTCAGATCGACTGCGCAGGGAGGAGAAGCAGCGACAGGAGCTGGAAAAGAACAGACGCAAGCTTGAGGGTGACTTCACCGATATACACGACCAAATTGCTGAGCTGCAAGCCCAGGTTGCTGAGCTTCGTGCTCAATTGGCCAAAAAGGAAGAAGAGCTCCAGGCTGCTCTAGCCAGGTGTTTATTGACTACACAGCTCATAAATTGACGTTTTAATCATGCAGTGTTAAATCAAATCTTCATCAGATGGTCATATTTGAGCATAAATTACGTGTTGGAGTTGTACATGTTAAAATATTTAAGGAATTGTAATGGATGCCTATCTCCATAAACTATTGCACTTCCATTTTAGGATTGAGGAGGAAGCAGCACAGAAGAATATGGCTCAGAAAAAGATCAGAGAGATGGATGCTCAAATATCTGAACTCCAGGACGATTTAGAGATTGAGCGACAGTCCCGAGCCAAAGCCGAGAAACACCGTCGGGACCTTGGAGAAGAACTTGAGGCTCTCAAGACTGAGCTGGAGGACACACTGGACTCCACTGCTGCGCAGCAAGAACTCAGGTAGTCATGCTGATACAAAGAGAGCTCATAATTTGAATTTATTTTATCCATCCATCAATTTTCTATTTTTTTTTTTTTTGTTTTGTTTTAAAGGGGGGGGGGGGGTGGAAGTCAAACACCATCTGTTCACCAAAGCATGCATTCAGTTACATGAATGCATGTGCACATATAGCTAGAAATCCTGAGCTAGCTATACATTTTCATTGTTATAGTTGTGCTCCTGGGTCCCTTGAAAGGTGCTATATAAACATTATTATTACTTTGCATTACTAACGGTCTGTTTTACAATTTTACTTCTCTTTGGCTCTACCTGCCCAGGACCAAGCGTGAGACAGAAGTGGCACACCTGAAGAGGACTCTGGAAGATGAGGCCAGAGTCCATGAACAGCAGATGGCTGACATGAGACAGAAGCATTCTCAAGGCTTTGATGAATTAAATGAGCAGTTGGAGCAGGCAAAGCGGGTATTTTAACATTTTAACTTCAAATTCTTACCTTTCTTTTTTTGATAAATGTATTGCATTACCAACAAATCAATTAATTTGTTGCTGTATTAAAATGAACTGTCCTACAGAACAAAGTGTCAATGGAGAAGGCTAAACAGGCTCTGGAATCTGAGAGGAATGAGCTTACCATTGAGCTGCAGAGCTTGATGCAATGTAAAGGAGATTCAGAGCATCGCAGGAAGAAGGCTGAAGTGCAAGTTCAGGAGTTGAACCTTAAATTTTCTGAGAGTGAGCGTCAGCGATTGGAGCTAAGTGAGAGAGCCACAAAAATGCAGGTATACTTGACTGATTTTGCTGAGCTGTTACATGTTTAGCTAGACAAGAAAAGCTATTGTCAGTAGTGCTCCATGCTTCTTACTAAATGTTTAAAAATAAACCCACATTTAATAAATTAGAATGACATGCCCAAAACGGTGACTGTTTGATACAGTATCTCACTCACTTATTTGTAATTCTCCACAGTCAGAACTGGAAAACGTCAATGGTCTGCTGAATGATGTTGAGTCAAAGTCCATTAAGGCAACCAAAGACCACTCTACACTGGAGTCTCAGTTCCAGGATGTCCAGGTATACTCCCAAGCATGTAGTACATGCTGTTTTTACCCCTCTTGTTTGTAGACTTGAACATATTTTAAAATCTCAGTAAAATGGGATATTTGTATATGCTCAGTTGATTGAAATACTTTAATTTTAGATTTTATGAGCTGTTCTGATATTATCAGATGTGTAATTTGTCTCAAAACCATCTGCACCCTTGTTACTTGATCAAATGTCCAACTGGTGATAAAAATGTTTGTCTATTTATCACAGGAAGTACTTCAGGAAGAGACACGGCAAAAACTCTCAATGACCACGCGTCTTCGCCAGCTGGAGGATGACCAGAATAGCTTAAGAGAACAGCTGGAGGAGGAAGAAGAAGCCAAAAGAAATGTGGAAAAGCAGCTTCAAATGGCACAAGCTCAGGTATATAACACAAAGGTGCTAACAAGATTCAGTTAGGAATGCTAAAAAAAAAAAAAAAAAACATCTGCATCAGTGACCCAAAAGTGTATTGACGGACAGAAATGGTAGACATTAACAAATTAAACTTTTCAGTGTGAGCATTTCAAGAGTTTGCACTCTCTAAATTTTGATTTGTTCAGCTGCCTCACTTGAGATATTTAATGCAGTACATAGTTACAGTGCTATAAAAACTTCATTTTTATTAGCTTTCAGAATTCAAGAAGAAACTTGAGCAGGATTCCACTTATTTGGAGAGTACTGAAGAAGGAAAGAAGAGGCTGCAAAGAGACCTTGAGTCAACATGCCAGCGTCTGGAGGAGAAAAGTTCAGCCTTCGACAAAATGGACAAAACAAGGACTCGTCTCCAGCAGGAGTTGGATGACATGCTGGTAGATCAGGACCACCTTCGACAAATTGTCTCCAACCTGGAGAAGAAGCAAAAGAAGTTTGACCAGGTGAGTCTACATTTGAAATGTTCAGAGGATCAGTCTGATGGTTGTGCTTTGGAAACTACCAAGCTTGTTCTCGCTTTCCTTGTTCTCTCCCCAGATGCTGGCAGAAGAAAAGAATATATCTGCACGCTATGCAGAGGAGCGCGATCGAGCTGAAGCTGAGGCCCGTGAGAAAGAGACTCGTGCATTGTCTTTGACCCGCGAGCTGGAATCGCTGATCGATCTGAAGGAAGACCTGGACCGCAACAACAAAATGCTCCGGGCTGAAATGGAAGATCTGGTGTCATCTAAAGATGATGTTGGAAAGAATGTATGTTTTGTTTACAGAGATGTTTTTGTCTTTTTAGTTTGTGTTCTCATGACAAATCTTTGTTGTCCTGCAGGTTCATGAGTTGGAGAAATCTAAACGTGCAATGGAGCAGCAGCTGGAGGAGATGAAAACTCAGCTTGAGGAGCTGGAGGATGAGCTCCAGGCCACCGAGGATGCCAAGTTGCGTCTGGAGGTCAACATGCAGGCCATGAAGGCACAATATGAGCGAGACCTGGCAGGACGTGACGAGATGGGTGAAGAAAAGAAGAGGTCTTTGGTTAAGCAGGTACTGCTTTCTAAAAGCCTCCATCTATGAAAGTCCAGTTTGTTTTGTTTAATTACTGTAAGTTTCCTTTTATTTTGGGGATTTTCTTTTTTTTTTTTTATGAACAATGACGTTTTCTTCAATTTAGATTTAAACATTTTTTTTTTTTTTTTTTACATTCATTTACAGGAGTCAGATAAAAAGAAACGATACAAAATAATCGGTTTCAACAGGTTAAAAAAAGATAAATTTAGAATATCCACTACTCCCTCAAGGGTCAGTGTGAATGTGCTCGGTATCATACCCAAAAGTCCTATGTCACCGACTTATTGTATTAATAAAGGTATGACAGGTTTCCAATGTTTTGGAAAGACAGATTTTTGAAGCCTTATTGAATGTGATTTGCTCCATCTTGTAAAAGTCCCATATTGTCTGAATCCCTACATTTTCTGTATGCAGGGATCTGATGGTAAAAACCAGATAGCTGATAGTCATGTATTTTAATGTTGCGAGCAGTATGTTTAAGAGTTATTTTACATTTCTTTCCGCACCCTTGGATGTTGTAAATTTACATGTTAAAATTTAAAACATGAAATACAATTCATTCAAAATGTAAACTTACATCTGATTGTTTAGTTACATTTCACATTTACTTTCAGGTCCGTGAGATGGAAATGGAGCTGGAGGATGAGCGGAAGCAGCGTTCAGCTGCTGTGGCTTCACGCAAGAAACTGGAGTTGGACCTCAAGGAGCGGGAGGCGGGCATTGACATGGCCAACAAGAACCGTGAGGAAGCCCTCAAACACCTGAAGAAACTCCAAGTGAGTCATTGCTGGTTTGGCTTTGAAGTGCCCTTGCAACGTCTGGTCATCTGAGTGTTAAACCACAAAGTTTGGTCTCGATTTCTTTTTACTTAGCTTTGATTGTTCTGTATGCTCCTTAGGGCCAGATGAAAGAACTTATGAGGGAACTGGATGAGACTCGTTTATCCAAAGAGGATCTACTTGCCCAGAGTAAGGAGACTGAGAAGAAGTTAAAGAGCATGGAAGCAGATATGCTCCAAATGCACGAGGTTATTATTTGCACATTCTCACCCCCCCCCCCGTTTATTCTATACATTTGCATGCATACAATATGAGCTACAAAGTAAAGGAACTGCACTGACATGTTCGCCCCTGTCCAGGAGCTTGCCGCTGCAGAGCGTGTGAAAAGACAGACTCAGCAGGAGAGAGACGAGCTGCAGGATGAGATTAATAACCAGGCAGCCAAAAAGTAAGACATCACTCCAACCTCGTGCCGCTCCTGTTATCTCCACATCCCGTGACCCCCCCCCCCCCCTCAACTTTTCCTTCGACCTTTTCACTACTTAGTGCTCAAGTCATAGAGGAGAGGAGACGTCTGGAGGCTCGTATTGCTCAGCTGGAGGAAGAGGTGGAGGAGGAGCAGTGCAATACTGAGCTGATCAATGACAGGCTGAAGAAAGCAATGCTTCAGGTCTGTATGTTTAGTCCACCTCTTGTTTAAAACAAGTGGGAGTCCATTTTATTTGTGGTGACAGCCTCACTCACTGACAGCGTTGCTTTCCTGTTGTTGTTGTCCCCCCCCCCCCTCCAGACTGAGCAGATGACTGTGGAGCTGGCTGCAGAGCGCAGCTCCTCTCAGCGTGTCGAAGGGGCTCGTTCCCAGTTAGAGCGTCAGAACAAGGATCTTAAACTCAAACTGCAGGAGTTCGAGGGAACCATGAAGACCAAATACAAGGCCAATATCACCGCCTTGGAGGCCAAGATCGCTCAGCTGGAGGAGCAGCTGGACTTTGAGACCAGGTGAAAGCATCAGTAGTGGGAGAAAGATCATGGCATTACACACATCTTGAGTCTGAACAGTGTTTTTCATTTCAGGGAGCGGCAAAGTGCCTCCAAGCTCGTGAGACGCACAGAGAAGAAACTGAAAGAAGTTGTTCTGCAGGTGGAGGATGAGAGACGCAACACAGAGCAATGCAAAGACCAGGTCTGTTTTTTTTCTCCCCTCTTCATTACAAATTTCTTTGGCCCCAGTGGGAGTTTCACATTACATCAGGTTAGCCTGGATCTAGCTTTTACCAGGCAGATTAGGGTGCTGTTGTTTTTGCATTGTCAAACATGAACATGAAGAGTGGTTGCTTCTGTGAGACAACAGAAATCAAATGGGTGTCAATAAATTGCCTTTACCCAAATATCTTATATTTGAGTAATAAACAGTAGTCTTTACAGCGATTTTTATCAGCCTGCTCGGTATCGGCCGATGATTAGCATTTTATGCTGATTGGCTGATCGGCTTTGTCATCATTCGTCGATTCGATCAATGATGTTATTGATCGGCTCCGCAAAAGACATTTATTCTGCGTCGCCATCGTGCACAGTATATTTTAATCCAAAAGCTAGTTTATTTTTAACTTTGTCACGTGTCTTTTGACATAGTACTGTAAATATCTGATGGCCAATAATTATTTAAAAAAAAAAAAAATGTCGATGTGGGACAGACAACACGTAATCCGGGCCGGATCAGACTACAAGACAAATGTCCTCTTTCACGATTGCACTGTCAGACTACTGCAATAAAATCATGTATTCCGACACCACCGCATCCCGTTTTTACGATCATTGGGCTTTATCGCAACTCAAATGCGACCGGATACACAGTGGATCGCGCCGACTGTATTATAAGGACAAAATGGGGGAAAACGTCTGTTGGTGGTCAGGACTTGCTGCCATCTAATAGAAGACCATGCATTTGTTCTGTCTGTCACTATTCCTCACTTGCATAAATAGATGAACAAATACATTTATTGTAAATATAATGTTTTGAGCAATTTAAACAGGTCATTTAAATACACATTGCTCCATCTTGAGATCGGTTACCGTTTTTTTAAACTCACTAATCGGTGGTTGGCCCAAAAAATCCGGATCGTAAAGGCTAATAAACAGCCATATATCAAGAAGCTGTGGCATAAATAGCACAAAGTAGCCCAACATTTTTTGTTCTCGTTTATCTTCTAGGCGGACAAATTGAACTCTCGCATGAAGCAGCTGAAACGTCAGCTGGAGGAGGCTGAGGAAGAGGCTCAGAGGGCAAACGCAAACCGAAGGAAACTGCAGAGGGAGCTGGAGGATGTCACCGAATCGGCAGATTCGATGAACCGTGAGGTGACCAGCCTCAAGAGCAAGTTGAGGTGAGCAGAAAAACTATCCCACTGGGAGAACTTTTTTTGTCAAACACGTGTCAGTTTTATTTGGATAACTTTAACATTTAACATGCTTTGTAAAAGTACTTCAGTCTACGTGGACTAAAAATGACTGAACCCTTTCTTATCCATCTCATGGACCGTAGTTTCACGACCATAGGGTGCACCGTATTAAAAGGCGCAGTCTAAGTTACGGGGTCTATTTCTGTATTTAACACATACACAAGGCCCACCGTATTATTGGGCACAGGCATGATAAAACATACGCTAGCTTAAAAGTTATGGTAGCATGCATGCACGCTAAAACAATGTTTTTAAAAAGGCAGCGGGAGCAAAACTGAGTTCGCTTGTACTTTATTGAAGTTTTTAACAATGTACTCGCGGTCTCTTTTTTTTTTTTTTTTTTTTTTTTTTTTTTTTTTTTTAAATCAGTCCTCATCTTCTGTATCTGAAATGAACAGCTGGGCAAGTTGTCAATCAAACACCCCAGGTTCCCTTTTGGCATTGTCTGAGTCAGTCTCGTTGCATTGCGGCTCCTCAGAAATGATGCCGGCTTTTACCAAGCAGACACGTTAGCCCAAGCATCCACAATCCATTCACAAATTGTGGCGTAACTCGCTCGGCGCTGCCTCCTAGTCTTAGTAAAACTGTGTTCGTCATCCATCGCTTCCACGTGGCTCGCAACTTCACTTTGAACGCTCTGTTTACACTGATGTCCAGCGGTTGGAGTTCCTTAGTCAAGTCTCCCGGCTGTTCTCCATCCATCCATCCATTTTCTCCCGCTGTTCTTTGCTCATTAATCCATTGCTCGAGTTGGTCTTCCAACTCGGGCCACCTCACCTTGTTTCCGCGTTTTGTGTTTCTTTTTTTTCCGCGGAAATTCAGCTTCGTCGTCTTGACTTGGCGAAGCTCATTTTCCTGCTTCCTCCACTTGCGAACCATGGATTCGTTGATCTTGAATTCTCTCGCGGCTGCTCGATTCCCATGTTCCTCCGCGTAACTGATAGCTTGCAGTTTAAACTGTGCTTCGTAAGCATGTCTCGTCGTAGGTGACATTTTCGGGGGTCTTTAGCCAAACCGATGTTGTTTTGCACAATGCACACCCCGGAAATGCTCCCTGTCAGTCAAGCGGTAACAAAAAATATATATAAATAAAAAACACCCCGGCGCTATTTTCCTACTGAGGGTGTGGCTTTAGCGTCCGCCTTCACGCACCCTTCCCCTGTCCTCAGCCACGTTCGCTTTTCCTCTGTGTAAGCAGTGTGTTGGCAGGAAATGCTGGGAAAAAAAAAAAAGGTAGGCGGAGCGCTCATCACACAACAACATTTATAGATGTTGGAACTCTGTGCACACACAAGGCGTGCCGCATTGTAAGGCGCCCTGTCCATTTTGGAGAAAATTTAAGACATTTAAGTGCGCCTTATGGTCGTGAAAATACGGTAATTTGAAAAATAGTTTTATTTGAGCTTTGTTGGAACAGCAATTGGTATTGGTGTGCATTATAGGAAGAGCTAAGGGTGTTCTTAGCTCTTCCTAAAGCCTCACTATGCTTCTCTGCATAGTGAGGTATTTCTATTTTGTTTACTGGTATATAAATAGTTGTACTTACCATTTTTCTCAATTATAGACGTGTTGACATCCCCTTCACCATGCGTCGTATCGTGACCCGCACAGGCGTGGAAAGTGATGATGAGGCCGAGCCCAAGAGCGAGACCCCTGAGCCCAAACCTGAATAAACTGCCACAGTGACACTTAATTTGCGCTCAACAAACCATTATTAGACAACCCCAAATACATATGAGCATGCTGTCAGTATATGTACTGAGCAGTGGCAAAGACATACTACAGGCAAAGACCAAGTCATCTTCTATGATTGGCTGATCATTTTAACCGTGACAATCTATGCATCACAGACACACAGTTAAACCAGACAATCGCCATGCAACCCATTCCCCCCCCCCCGCTCCCCTTTTCTGTTGACTAATAGTTCTTTCTCTGGGAAAAGTGACAAAAGAACATATTTTTATAAGGAGACATTCAAACTATAAATGCCCTGATGTAGGATCTATTTTTCTAATTGAAGAATGAGTAAACGAAGAAGCATACTTAAATGAAGACTGATTACTCGAAGGGGACCAAAGTAATATCTCAATCAATAGATTTGTATTTCATGCTAAACTTTTTACTACGATGAATGGAAGTACTACGTTTATGGCTCTTGCTTGCGCTTTTGCCTTACAATGGTTTATATGGTAAAATGTATTGCACCAATTTATTAACATGTGACTATGCTTTTGAGTTTAATCATGATATAAATGCATTTCATGGAAGTTGAGAAGGATGACACAATTGGAAACTTATTGGAGATCCAAGGATGTGGTTCAGGCAATTGATGACTGTGCAGAAATGTTGTCATTTTGCACTGAGGTAATGAAAGCCTAGCCACTAGCAACCACTGCATGTGTGCGTTTTGTTTGAAACAATCAAAGAAGCTTTCAAATGTTGAGGACAACCTGCAAATCCTCGAGTTGTACATGCGAAGAACATTGACACGCACACTGAGACCTTAAATGCAGCCAAATTCAGCTGGCAGTGTTTGGTGGTGTATTTTTCCTGGACATTTACTGATCTTTGTCATTACTGTTGTCTTCATTCTTGTTCAGGGTACATTTGAAATGGAGTTGTGTGGTAGTTTATTCCCAAGGGCACACACTGTATTCTCAGGGCACAGCTTATTGAGGGAGGAGTGGGTTGGCAGAGTCACAAGGGTTGAACACGTCATCCTACTGGTATCTAAGGACATATGTGATCATTGTAGCCTGTGTACACTTTACTCAGAATGGCAGAAAAGGTTTAGGATAGACAATACATACTGTATACATGTACCACATAAACCCTCTTCATGCAGACATAAACCCATCACACGCTGTGCTCAACGGTGGCTTTGGCTCACACTGCTGGGAAGTGAGAGGAATGTGTTATACTAAAGAAATCACTGCTCATTCAAATATTTGTACGCACTTAAAAACAAATTAAATCCAAAAAGACTGTCATGTTTATCTGCACCTCAAGAATGAAACGATGTTGTGACAATGTTGGTATTTGGTGTTTCAAATAAAGAGGCTTTCTAAATGGTTAAGTCCTTTGTGTTTACTTAACACGGCTTGGGAGCTCTCTCTCCTTGACCTAGCGTTTTTGTGCGTTGATGGGATAGGCTCCAGCACGCCCGCGACCCTCGTGAGGATAAGCAGTACTGAAAATTGCTAGATTGGTGGCTGATCAGACCCTATACTTTATCACCAGCAGAGGCCAGTCAAATACTTTTGCTTAAATTGCAACTAATATTAAACAAGTTGGAACCAAGTTGGAATATAAATGCATGTGAAGTCTAAAATGTGGAGTCTGGAGTGTGGAGTCTAAAATGGTACACAGCAAAATGTTAATTTGACATCTGACAAACGTTCAACCGTTTTTTTTCTCTTTTATAAAGAAAATGCTAGATTTTTGTGTAACCCTTTAACGCAACTATAGCGGTCTACCAATAAAGATTACGAGCGGTGGCCTACGTTTATACAAGTGCTCCCCTACTGACCGATACTGCTCTGATTATTTCGCTGCCGGATGTTTTCAAGTGCCGTAGTGCAATACGTACTTGACGCAGCTTTCGGAGTGCCAATAAAAACTACGTTTTCGTGAATGGGCGTGTCTTTCCGGTAACACCCAGCACATTATGGAGAGAAGACTGGATACGCCAGCGCGCTGTCGCAGCTTCATTAACCGACGTGCCAACGTGGCGGCCATGTTGGATGGGCTGCCGTTCCCATCAAAGGCAATGCATGGACACTGAAATTAAGTCGTAATTTTCTAATTTCTCAAACTATTTTGATGAAGTTTACTTTTTTTTGTAAATGTCAAAGCATGTGCTAACAATACAGAAGATTCTTTTTTTCCCTGTTTTTTTTTTTCATTTATTTTGTTTTTTTACCTGTGAATAGTTATTCCCAGTTCCCTTGTTGTGGTTGTGTGCAGCGTATGCAGCAAAATGTGCCGGGCAGGCATCCTGGTTCTTTCGGTTTTCTTGGCGCCCACACGCATGGGATGCGCAGGACGACTTTGACCCTCTTAGCTTAACGCGCCATAGGCACGCATCTTAAAAAGGGGCGTGTCGTATCAATTCGGTGACATCAGCACGGGACCGCCCTAATCAAGAACCGGCTCTTTTCATACACGGAACACTTCTGCTCAGCGCTGAGCTCTTGCGGCACCTGTCTGTCTTTAAGTTTCGTTATTACAGCACCAAGGTCTGTTTCTATTTCATTATTACTGTCGGGGAAACAAGGGTCTTCTAAGACTATATATGTATGCCGTGCGAAAGATAGGGAAAACAAACGGCGACTCAAAGGGCACAACTTGACAAGGTATGTACAGGATATTTTTTTAGTAAACCAAGTTCGTTTTATGAGGATAATAGCCATTCCTTATGAATTATCTAATGTAGAATAATCAGGATTGTGTGGTCCTGTTTATATACTTTTATCATGTGGCTAATTTGAGTAATAACCGCCTGTTTTGCACATGGTAAATATTATTGCTCTCTGTAATACTCATTCGTTCATCGTTTTTAACTTATTTTTAGTTTTAAACTATGTTGTTTTTATTGTGTGCACTTTTCATGTCTAAGTGAGCTATGCGTGCTGTTGGAAGGACGACTGAATTTCCCCAAGGAGATAGCTAAAGTATGTCTCTATAATTAATCCTAAATCTATGTATCCCGAACCGTTACGTTACATCGACCGCAATTATCGAATGACACCCAATAACGGTGACCCATTCACACACGTTATCCTACCTTTATTTATTTTTTAAAATTGTTATTCCGACACGTTTTTCGACTGCGGTCAGGCCAGCCTCCACTCGTAAAATAGCAGCCAAGCCAGCCGCCCCTAATTTTGTTCATACTAGGCATTACGGTAATAAGTCGCCAACGCGCGCCGAAGCCACCTTCAAAATAAAAGCTTCCCAATAATACGGACGTCACTGCTCTTGGTTTTAGGAACGCAACCATCAAAGTTAATTTGAATCTTGAAATACGTTACATATATACATGGCATACATACATTTAAAAATGTACTTTATTTGATATCTTAGGAAAAATAAATGGTAATGGACTGCACTTATATAGCACTTTATCTACATCATCACAGTGCCCAAAGCGCTTTAAAAAACTTCACATTCACACACACACACACACACACACATTCATAAACCAATGGGTGACTGCTGCCATGCAAGGGACTGCCAGGCCCACTGGGAGCAAATTAGGGTTCAGTGTCTTGCCCAAGGACACTTCGACAGGCGGACAGTCGTAGCAGGGATTCGAACCTGTTCTACCTACTAAGCCAAAGCCAACCCAACATAATCCCATTGGTATCGCAAGACAAGTCCAGATCTGTGTGACAGACCACCAAGGACTCCACGAAAAGAGGTTTGATGAAGATCTGATATTGTATTTCAAAATAAAAATCTCTGAAAACTGCATATTTTGCTGTCATTACCCCTGACTGAAAACATCTGTTAAATCTTTTTAATGAGTTGGTTCAAGGTCACTTAATAGGATTTGGCTCCATGTGCCCCTGTTGTGTGATTTTACCATACGACTCTTGAAATTGGTATATTTCACTGTCATGATCACGGATTTCAAAAATTCATTAAAGAAAATATCTGAGTTATCGCGACCCTAGTGAGGATAAGTGGCTCAGAAAATGGATGGATGGATCGCAACACCAGTGCAGAGGTCCCATCCAAATCTGATGTGGCATTTCAAAATAAAAGACTCTTGAAATTGGTATATTTCACTGTCATGATCACGGATTTCAAAAATTATTTTTAAAAAATCTGAGACTTATCGCAACACCAGTCCAGTTCTGGGGGACACTACACCACTCCAGGTCTCCAACACAATTGGTCCCACCCAAATCTGATGTGGCATTACAAAATAAAAGACGATTGGCTGGCAACCAGTTCAGGGTGTACCCCGCCTCCTGCCTGATGATAGCTGGGATAGGCTCTAGTGAGGAGAAGCGGCTCAGAAAATGGATGGATGGATGGATGGATGTTTTAAATCAGTGGCAGTGACAGTGAAATATGAATATTTCAGGAGACTTTTATTTTGAAATGCCACATCAAATTTGGCCCCTCCTTGAGCTGTCCCCTTATCATAGTGGAGGGGTTTGTGTGTCCCAATGATCCTAGGAGCTAATTTGTCTGGGGCTTTATGCAAACAGGTCCTAGGTGAGGGACCAGACAAAGCACAGCTCCAAAAACCCCGATGATGACAAACAATTCAGGAAGACGTTTTCCCTTGTGGGATGTGGGTCACCTCTGGAGCCATGCCTGGAGGTGGGGCTCGAAGGTGAGCGCCCATGGGGCCTGGCCGGGTAGAGCCCGAAAGGGTAACAGGGGTCCCCCTTCCCATGGGCTCACCAACTGTGGGAGGGGCCATCGCGGTCGGGTGCAGTGTGAATTGTTTGTCATCATAGGGGTTTTTGGAGCTGTGCTTTGTCTGGTCCCTCACCTCGGACCTGTTTGCATAAAGCCCCTGACAAATTAGCTCCTAGGATCATTGGGACACACAAACCCCGCCACCTCGATAAGGGGACAGCTCAAGGAGGGACCAAATCTGATGTGGCATTTCAAAATAAAAGTCTCCTAAAATATTCATATTTCACTGTGAGCTGGGCAGTGGCCGAAGGCAGGGACCTTGGTGATCCCATCCCCGGCTGCAGAAACTGGCTCTAAGGACGTGGAATGTCACCATCTCTGGCAGGGAAAGAGCCCAAGCTGGTGTGCGAGGTCGGGAAGTTCTGACGAGATATAGTCGGGCTCGCCTCCACACACGGCTTGAGCTCTGGTACCAGTCCTCTCGAGAGGGGTTGGACTCTCTTCCACTCTGGAGTTACCAACGGTGAGAGGCGCCGAGCAGGTGTGGGTATACTTATTGGCCCCTGGCTGGGCGCCCGTACGTTGGGGTTCACCTCTGTGGATGAGAGGGTAGCCTCCCTCCGCCGTCGGGTGTTGTTTGTGCCTATGCACCAAAACAGCAGTTCAGAGTACCCACCCTTTTTGGAGTCCTTGGAGGGGGTGCTGGAGACCGCTTCTGCTGGGGACTCCTTCGTTCTGCTGGGGGACTTCAATGCTCACGTGGGCAATGACACTGAGACCTGGAAGGGCGTGATTGGGAGGAATGGCCCCCTCAATCAGAACCAGAGCGCTGTTCTGTTATTGGACTTCTGTGCTCATCACGGATTTTCCATAACGAACACCATGTTCAAGTACAAGGGTGCCCACACGTGCACTTGGCACCAGGACACCCTAGGTCGCAGTTCGATGATCGACCTTGTGGTCGTGTCATCGGACTTGCGGCCGCATGTCTTGGACACTCTGGTGAAGAGAGGGGCAGAGCTGTCAACTGATCACCACGTGGTGGTGAGTTGGCTCCGATGGTGGGGAAAGATGCCGATCCGACCTGGCAGGCCCAAACGTATTGTGAGGGTCTGCTGGGAATGTCTGGCAGAATTGCCTGTCAGAAAGAGTTTCGACTTCCACCTCCGGCAGAACTTCACCCATGTCTCGGGGGAGGCGGGGGACATTGAGTCCGAGTGCACCATGTTCCGCACCTCTATTGCCGAGGTGGCCGACCGGAGCTGTGGCCGTAAGGTAGTCGGTGCCTGTCGTGGCGGCAATCCCCAAAACAGTTGGTGGACACCAACGGTGAGGGATGCCGTCAAGCTGAAGAAGGCGTCCTATCGGGCCTGTTTGGCCTGTGGGACTCCTGATGCAGCTGACGGGTACTGGCTGGCCAAGCGGAATGCAGCTTTGGTGGTCGCTGAAGCAAAAACTCAGGTATGGGAGGAGTTCAGTGAGGCCATGGAGAAAGACTTCTGGACAGCTTCGAGGAAATTCTGGTCCACCATCCGGCATCTCAGGAGGGGGAAGCAGTGCACCATCAACACTGTGTATAGTGGGGATGTGGCGCTGCTGACCTCGACTCGAGACGTTGTGAATCGGTGGGGAGAATACTTCGAAGATCTCCTCAATTCCACCGACACGCCTTCCTATGAGGAAGCAGAGTCTGGGTTCTCTGAGGCGGGCTCTCCTATCTCTGGGGTTGAGGTCACCAAGGTGGTGAAAAAGCTCATCTGTGGCAAGGCCCCAGGGGTGGATGAGATTCGCCCGGAGTTCCTAAAGGCTCTGAATGTTGTGGGGCTGTCCTGGTTGACACACCTCCGCAACATCGCGTGGACATCGGGGACAGTGCCTCTGGATTGGCAGACTGGGGTGGTGGTCCCCCGTTTTAAGAAGGGGGACCAGAGGGTGTTTTCCAACTAAAGGGGGATCACATTCGGGAAGAGCTCAAAGAAGAGCAGATGCTCCTCCGCATTGAGAGGAGCCAGATGAGGTGGCTGGGGCATCTGATTCGGATGCCTCCCGGACGTCTCCCTGGTGAGGTGTTCCGGGAACGTCCCACCGGAAGGAGACCCCAGGGACGTCCCAGGACACGGTGGAGAGACTACGTCTCGTGGCTGGCCTGGGAACGCATCGGGATCCCCCCCCCGGAAGAGCTGGATGAAGTGGCTGGGGAGAGGGAAGTCTGGGCGTCCCTGCTAAAGCTACTGGCCCCGCGACCCGACCTCGGATAAGCGGTAGAAAATGGATGGATGGACATCAGATTTTGGTGGGACCACTTTTGTTGGATACCTGGGGTGGAGTAGTGTCGCCCAGAACTGGACTGGTGTTGTGATAAGTCAGATTTTTTTTTTAAATAATTTTTGAAATCCGTGTCCATGACAGTGAAATATGCCAATTTCAAGAGTCTTTTATTTTGAAATGCCACATCAGATTTGGATGGGACCTCTATTGTTGGAGACCTGGGGAGGTGTAGTGTCCCCCAGAACTGCACTGGTGTTGCGATCCATCCATCCATCCATTTTCTGAGCCGCTTATCCTCACTAGGGTCGCGATAACTCAGATATTTTCTTTAATGAATTTTTGAAATCCGTGATCATGACAGTGAAATATACCAATTTCAAGAGTCGTATGGTAAAATCACACAACAGGGGCACATGGAGCCAAATCCTATTAAGTGACCTTCGGTTCGTTAATGAGTAGCTGTGTGTCAAGTCAGCTGGTCACAAGCAAAAAAACGAAACAAATTGTTGATCTTGTGACTTGTGTATAATTTGTGTGTAGTTTTAAAGCGGCCCGGCACAAACAGAGTGTGATCATGTGCCATATCATCTCCACTTGTCAAACCCTGGTGGGCATCATCAGACAAAATCCTAAGAGTGTTGTGTTGGTTGACTGGATCGCGCCAAGTACTGTAACCTATCAGTGTTTCCTATCAGTGTGTCTGAAAGAAGAGCGTCTGCAGAGTGAAGGTGCAAAAAAGGAGCAGAAACTTTAGTCAACCCGCTCAAGTCCCGTACGAACTATGGACCTGTCATTGGTATGTTTTAACTTCAGTTTTTACAAACATATTTTCTTATGCGTCGTCAACAATTTATAGAGCAGTGAAAATGTAATGGTTTACATCAGTGGCTCTTAAAGTGTGAGTACCACTAGTGGTATGTGGGCTCGCTCTAGTCTTATATCAAAGAACCACTTAATTTAAAGGTCAAACTGCATAATGTTACTGTGGCTTAAAGTTTTTTTTTTTTTTTTTTTTTTTTTTTTTTTTTTTTTATAAAACTACACACAGTACAGCACATTTGTTAAGTACAGTTGAGTTGTATTTAACTTTGAAGTACAATACATTTGCATTGCAAGTTTTAGAACTGTTTGTTTGTAAAGATGCATTGAAGTAAAATGTTTAACTTTTATATACATCTAAATTGAATCAGTACTTAAGTCGTTTATTTTGTTATATTCAAGTGCAGTGCTAATTTTCAAACTGTGCATTACAGTGGGATACCATAGTATTAGATATACCTTTTAGGACTAAAACCTCTGCCTTTTTTTTTGTTGAACGCTTTTGCTCACTACAAGCGTTCTAACTAATTTAGTTGTTTGTTAGTTCAAAATAGCAGTGAGAAAAATGTGATCAAGAATTTAGCACACGTCATGATGCATGCAGGAGACATGCCACTTTCTAGCACTGTATTAAAGGTTAGGTTATATCTTCTGCATTTTAACGCATAATAATTGCAGATAAGGCACGAGATACATAGTTTAGTAAATGTACGTATAAGACCACGTGTCAAACTCGAGGCCCAGGGCCTGATCCGGCCTGCCACATCATTTTATGGGGCCCGCGTAAGCAGATCCTGTGCGTCAACTTCCATGATTCTTCTGTACCAAATTTGAAATTGTCAAATGTAATGAATAATAATGTTGAGATATTACAAGCATTTTTTTGTTACAAAACTCCTTTTTGCAGTAACTTGAACAATATTTGCTATTGGTCTTAGGCTGATTTGTTTCATACCCATATTTGATATTCATCATAGTATTTAACCATTTAAAAAAAAATTCTGTTATGTAAATTGACATCAAGATTTGACATTTTCAAGAAATAATGATGTTTGTTTCAGTTTGGTTTCAAAACAGTAAATATGAACCTTCGTGGATAACGATAATTGTATTATAGCATTGAAATACAATATGTCAGTTAAAAAGCTTGTATAAATGAATGCCTCTTTTGCAGTGTCAATCATTTTTTTGTAAAACTCTTGTCTTGATCTACAGTAATAAGATTGGACCTATTGTTGTGGCCAGCAAGTGTTTTAATGTAGCTAGATGCATAGAAATATAACTCCTAGTCAACCCAAATCTTCAATTATCAGTCTCATCTGTGGGTGCATATAAAAATCATCACTCCTCCAACCTCTTTAGGCTCACCCAGCTGTCAAAGCCTTCATGTGTGGTGCTCTAAGTGGAACTTGCTCCACACTGCTTTTCCAGCCCCTCGACTTGGTCAAGACACGTCTGCAAATGTTGCAGAGTTGCGCGCAGCCTGGGTAAGGGTAAACACGCGCACATGTTCGTCTTGTGATGCTTCCCTTGTTTTTACACCCGATGGACTGGATGAAGGCTAAAATGTAACTTTGACTTGAGGTGACCTTTGTATGGCACTTGCAGCGCATAGGAACATGTCGTAGTGCAGTATTTTATTTATTTATTTTTTTAACCGCTTATCCGAATGTTGCTCTTTCAGTTCCGGCCCGCGTAGGGATGATGAGAGTGCTTGTGAATGTGGTGCGGACCGAGAGGCTGCTGGGACTGTGGAAAGGAGTTACACCGGTTAGAATGGCAATACTCACGACAGAATTCTTTCATGCTGATCACTGGACTCGCTCCTGTTTTTGTTCACCCAGTCATTCATGAGGACCATCCCTGCTGTGGGACTCTACTTCAGCACTTACTACCAATCGAAGCAGCACTTCTTCCAGGGGAAGAGCCCGGGGGCCTTAGGTTCTGTGCTACTGGGAGGTGGGGCCAGGACGGTGGCTGGGGTCCTCATGCTCCCTGTTACGGTCATCAAGACTCGATATGAAGTAGGAACAAGAGCAGTATTAAATAGGAACATCAAAATGGCAGTAATACAGTGAGATTTCTATGGTTGACTTCTACCTACAACTGTAAACTAAGTACCAGTTATATAGTTTACCCCACCCACATGCTTTAAACACATTTAAACTTATTAAAACTCCCTTTTTGAAATGTCTTTAGCACCTGGTCACACTCTCTTGCTCGCGCAGTTCTCCAAATTGGAGGAAAAGCATGCTTGCTTCAAGCTGCTTTTGTCACTCCCAGTTGAAGCGTACTGTAGAAATGACACAAAAAACAAGAGAATGAAAGACTGTATATTTAAACATCAAAATGTTAAACCAAACCATTTTATTTAATCGAACGAAAGTCCATTAGCTTAATGCTAACACATATTTCGGAACACCATAGACGGACGGACTAACAAACATTTGCATAGATTTTGCCGTAAATTATAAACTTTCAAAAAAATGCTTCTTTAACGCACAGAGCAGCACCCGCACACAAACAGCGCATACAACAAAACTCAGGCATATATTAGCTCTGCTCTGTGGGAACAACAACTATAACTGGAGATAAGTTGGAGACCTTCTCTGCCTCTTCTTCTTGCTGTTAATTACACTGCATGCATTCCAGTAGACCTCAGTGCTACCCGGCATGTTGCAGCACAAAGTAGTACACTCAAGGCGCGCAACTCTGAATTGGAACATGCCTATACTGTAAAAAAATTAAATAAATAAATAAATAAAAATAACTATGATTGCTTAAAACTCTGCAATTCAGAGGGGGTGCGAACTTCAATATCGTGGGAGCACACTGTAATTCTAAAATGAGAGATGGGGTTTACTCTGGACTGGTCGTCAGTCAATCACAGAGCACATACAGACAAACAACCATTCACACACACACCTATGGACAATTGACTGTCTTTAGTTAACCAAACATGTTTTTGGAGTGTGTGGGGGAAGAAGTACCCAACGAAAACTTCCACAACCATGGGGAAAACATGCAAACTCCACACAGGCATTCCGGAGCCGATATTCGAACACATGTGAAGGAAGACATGTTAACCACTATTCCATCATGTTGCCCTAGTAGATGAAAATAAAATCAATAACACACTCAATCTTAATGAGAAAGGCGATGGCGATCACATCACCAGTGTACTTTAAGCTTTTTACTGATTAAAATTCCTACTTGTCAAAGCGTAAAAAACAGGTTAACTACTGTAAAACAATATACTGTAACACTTCACCTTTAACAATAAGTCAGGCGCATGGTACCGGTTACTTCACATAACATCCGGTGAATGCTCGAATGTTTTTCTCGTAACTCCTTGTTGAGGCTGGCCTTTCTTTGGAGTCAGCATCACAAATAAATGGAAAACCCAAATAAACCAACAAAACAGCCACGACATTATACCACTTGCACAATAATAAGTATCCAACACAAAGAAAATACAGTACTGTGCATCAAATGTTCTTCCTTTAAGTTCACTTTCAATTGACACTGTCAGAGATGTATGAATTTTTTTTAACTATCAATATGTTCATTATATACACCATTGCACATTATAACCACAATCATGAACATATTGTTATCTTCCTACAGCTCTGACAGTGTCATTTAAAGATGAGCAGTATATATGATAGCGCTCTTGTATTGGATATTAATTTTGTAAGTGCTCAGAATTTTGTGGCTGGTCCGTGTACATAGTAATCCTTTATTTGAGGTACTATAAAGTCTTATACGCAATATGTTGACATCTCATGCAGTTTTACGTGCTTTTTGTGTGTGTGTGACCTTGGCAGCATATTATGAACTCTACAGACTTTATACATTTTACCATAACAGTATTTATGGTTTTGCTTCAGTGTGGCAGGTACCGTTATGTGAGTGTCCCCAGGGCTCTACGCAGTGTGTGGCGGACTGAAGGTCCCGTGGCTCTGTACTCTGGCCTGATGGCTACCCTACTCCGAGACGTTCCTTTCTCCGGAATATACGTTATGTGCTACAGCCAGATGAAGACTAATTTGCCAAACGGTATGTTAATAGCAAAGCAGGACAGTTTGCTTCAGATGGATACAGGAAACATTATTTCTGGGTTTCTAATTGAAGACTATTAAAATAACATCTGTACCACTTTCTGGAAACTTTCCATCGTGTTTATCTTTTAACAGTGTGCAGCACCTTGTCTCACTTGAACAATAAAGGGTTACTTTGTTGACTACAAGTACAAACAAATGTGCGGCTGCCCGTTTTGATAACTTTATTTGTCTTCATTTAAGAGATCAACGTGTCTGCTTTCGCTCCTCTGGCTAACTTCAGCTGTGGGATCCTAGCAGGGGTGTCTGCTTCGCTCGTCACCCAGCCTGCTGATGTGGTCAAAACTCTTGTTCAAGTGAACCCCCAGTTGAGGACGACAGACGCTGTCAAATACATCTATGCTGTAAGTACAGTACATCAAATAAAAAAAAAAAAAAAAAAAAAGTAAAATATTTAATGGTTGGGTTTTCATAATTTTTATGATTTTAGTGTACAGCTAACGAAAACACAGACTTCATCATCTCAAGAAGTTAGAATATTACATTAAGAAATTATCGCAAAGACTTTTAAAATATATATTAGGTAGGAATTGGCCTTAAAAGTACAGTATTTTCCAATGTATTAAATGAATCTGGTTACTGTATGTTTCATTTTTTGAATTAAACTAATTTTCTACGACATTCAAATTTAATGAGATTCACCTGTATATGACACCTTATGTTTTATCTTCTTTTCAAGGAACATGGATTTCAGGGCTTCTTAAGAGGGGCAGTGCCACGCTGCCTTAGGAGGACGATGATCTCCGCCATGGCGTGGACCGTCTATGAGCAGATGATGGCATATATTGGGCTGAAATCTTGAAAAAGAAAGAAACAAATAAGAAAGAAGAGATAAGGTCAAGTGACAAAACGAGGAGAAATGCACCTGTGGAGCTGGCCCTAACGTGTCACAAGTACAGTACAGTATTTGTCGTTATTAGGAGATGCAGATGTGCACAAAGACAACTCGTCCTAGAAGAAAGAATGTTATGCTGAGGTTAGTTTAAGAAATACTTACATTTTTAATGAGTATTTTTGACTGCGCTTTTAGATTTGTCACAGTGTAGAAATATCTCAGTAAGAGTTCTTGTTTTGGTTTGTCAAGAGTTGTACACCAGTGGGCCCAGACAGCCTACAGTAAGACATACATGACGATGTTCTGGAAAAAGGCTGTGACTTCTGTACCACACACTGATATCTTGTAGCTATTATGTTATTTTGCTTGCCTTTACCATCACAGTTTGTAGTCCTATATCACAATCATGCCTTAAAATGAATGTTCCCAGTATATATTTTTAAAACCTACCTAAGTATTTATATTTTATAGTACAATAAAACAAATATTCAATGTCAACATTGACGTGTGCTTCTTACCCTGCGCTTAAACTCTGTAAATGATTCAACCGAAGGAGTCTACCTACCATCAAGACCTGAAACATGACCTCAGATATGCTGCTGTGCAAATGCAAGGCATGTTAAGTTCTGGACCTGAGATCACTGTAACACAATACAGTCAGTCTTGGTCTTGTCCAACAAAGCAAATGTGAAGAGATGAAACACACAGAGCTGTCTGGTAAAAGTTGATCTACTTCCCAAAATAGAAGTTTTGCATTAAACCATAAATTCGATGAAGCATATTGGGCATGCATGCTCTCTTAATTCATTGACTATGATCTAAAATGACTGATACACTATGGTGTAGGCTTTTGAAATGAGAGACTAATTATTGAGTGTAATAAAAGTGATGCCATAAATAAGACGAGGACTCTCTTCATTGTCACATTCAGCTATATGACCTGATTAGCGCTCATTTATTCATCAATATATTTCAGTCTGTTTATAGTTGTATTGATCAAAATCTAAAGATGAAAGAAAATTAGAGGCTATGGATTAAAAAAAACCTGAAATGTCTTTTCCGGTTGAAATGTAATATTTTAACAGCAAAAGTACAGCAATCCTCTGCTGGAATGGGAATGACAGAAGTTAGTAGTTATTCTAAGTGGAGCGCCAGACATGACATGGGGGTTTGGGCATTAATCTTGTTTTAGGACAGAGAGCAAGAATAGTTCACATATGTATTAAACGTATTCACAATACTCAATTCCTATGAATGTTAATTAAAAAAATCCCCAAAATAAGTCCAAAGTCCATTTTGGTACTCACTCGGCCTATGGGGCTTGTTTACTCCAGAAAAAAAGAGAACGGAAACAAAATGCATACCAGTGTACTGTTAATGTGTATGTAGATGTACAGCTATATCAAAATAGATTGTCTAGACCCAGAAATTGGTTATTTTATTATTCAAATCCATTCCTCTTTTGCTGTGGCTCAACATTTAAATAACCTTGATCAGATTTGCTGGTTGAGTCACAGACTTTCCCAAAAACTGTTGCGGTTTGTATGTTAATTTTTCCAGAAATGTGGTAATGAAATTGCGTTACAATGTACAAAACTGAAATTGATCTTTCCTGGCCAGGAGCTAAGCATCCCTAATATACCTCTGATCCTAGAATCACCTCTGATTGGATTCGTTTCTCAGCATGTTACCAAGGACACGCTGTTCATTCTTTGGTCACGTTGACTGCAACACTTTATCTTTGTCAAATAAAAACACTTGCCGCTCAGGTCAGACTTTGACTGAGGAGTCAGCGTCTCAGCATTGTCTTAATATGGTCTTTCCATCTTTGTTTTCTTAATATGGGATGGTCATGCAACGCACCACCTCGCTGGACCCTCGCAGGGTTAAACACTGCCACCTTTCGATAAAATATTAGAACTACAACAAGCCCGGTTGAAAGTAACCAGCCAATCACAAGCTTAGGAATGTACTATAAATATGACGCCATTTCCTCCTAACGGCCTCTTTTCCCATCGTGTGGGTAGTCTTCCATACGGCGTTGTTTCGTGGTGAGTCCGGAAACCGTATTTTTCGACTAATAAACCTTCAAAGCCATCCATAGACTTAAATAAATGCCTTACGACCGTTTACCCACCTATAGTGACGGTCGTATTTAGACGTCTCGCTCTTAAGTCTTCTTAAATCGCCCTAACTAGTTATGCTAACATTCGAAGCTAACTAGTTAGCTTGTGACACGCGCTCACTCCATGCTTTGGGCTGACTTCGAATTGACATCGCACTGTCGTGAATACATTAAAACGTGTACGATTGTTGAGACGATATGCTTAATTCTCGATTTGAGTGCCATGTAGTTGGTGTATGTAAAAATTGTGGTCTGAATTTGTTTTACTGTAGTTGTGGAGGAATTTTTTTTTCAAATTGTTTGTGGCCTGAATGACTCCAGCGATTGACTAAATGTTAAAAATTTACTTTGATTGAGTGAACTATATAGTTCACATAAAGACAAAGGATTGAGTGAATGTTCCTCGAGAGTCATTGACTTGAAGCCAGTGTTACTTTACCATTACACGTAACATAATTGGTCATTTCTCCTTTTTTTAACACAATGTAGCGGTTTCCTTTAATTCCATAGCTCTCCCACCTTACTCGTTACTCGGGGAAAGTGGTCACGATGTCCGGAAGTCTGGATGCCCTTCAAATGAAGGAGGAAGATGTGCTGAAGTTCCTGGCTGCAGGAACCCATCTGGGAGGTACCAACTTGGACTTTCAGATGGAGCAGTATGTCTACAAGAGAAAAAGTGATGGTATGGAAAGGTGCATATTGTCTAATTTCTCATTTTCTTTACATGGTATCTTAACATTGTCTGTTCATATAAGGTGTGTACATCATTAACCTGAAAAAGACCTGGGAGAAGCTGCTGCTGGCTGCAAGAGCCATTGTTGCCATTGAAAACCCAGCTGATGTTTGTGTCATCTCCTCCAGGAACACTGGACAGGTGAATTTCAGTTCTAAAAAGTTGTTTTCTTCATGTTGTTGAGATGGAACAGATATTGTACATTTGAAAATGCACACTATTAAAGCCTGGCACTGTTGTTGGTGTTCAGGTGTCGGAAGTGTGCAAGAGTAATTTTGGACAGGGTTTCGCTAACACCATTGAGGACTGATGTCCTATGAATGGGGTTTGATGGTGACCTGAGCCACAATGTAAACCAGTTTAATAATAATAAAAAAAAAAAAAAGTCGATGAAATTCCATAACCACTGGAGTTGACAACTTGTTTCCTTTTCAGCGAGCAGTGTTGAAGTTTGCCTCTTCCACTGGTTCCACCACCTTCCATGGTCGTTTCACCCCGGGTACATTCACCAATCAGATCCAGGCAGCTTTCAGGGAGCCTCGCCTCCTGATTGTGACTGATCCTCGTGCGGATCACCAGCCACTGACTGAGGCCTCCTATGTGAACATCCCCTCCATTGCTCTGTGCAACACTGACTCTCCACTTAGATATGTGGACATTGCCATCCCCTGTAACAACAAAGTGAGTCGTAGTATGCAATAACTTGACACCTTGTTTCAATGCAGAAGTTTGTTTTCTAATAACATGTCTGTTTCAGGGTCACCACTCTGTGGGTCTGATGTGGTGGATGTTGGCCCGGGAGGTTCTCCGAATGAGAGGCACAATTTCCAGAGAGCACCCTTGGGAGGTCATGCCTGATCTGTACTTCTACAGAGATCCTGAAGAGGTCAGTGTTGTTATAACACAGATGGTAATGCAGAGGCTAAACACCAAATCTACCTATTAATGAGGCGTTTTAAACTGTAGATTGAGAAGGAGGAGCAGGCTGCTGCTGAGAAGGCTGTTGGAAAGGAGGAGTTCCAGGGTGAATGGACTGCCCCTGCTGCAGAGTTTGCCCAGCCTGAGGTTGCCGACTGGTCTGAGGGTGTTGCGGTCCCATCTGTGCCCATTCAACAGTTTCCAGCAGGTAGGATCGCTTCAGTTTCACTTTTCATGCTAATCCAGGTATTGAATGTTTTCTACCCCCTCTCCCCTACCAGGTGCTCCAACAGCTGTAAAGCCCACTGAAGTCTTTTCAGGTGAGAATTGTCATTTTAAATGAATCAGTTTCTAGACTTTACACGATCAGGATTTTTGGGACCGATCAGCGGCTTAATTTTTTTATTTTTTATCTCCGATCACATGATAGAGGAATGTCTATTTAAATTACCTGTTCATTTACTGTATA
Source organism: Phycodurus eques (assembly GCF_024500275.1). NCBI lineage: Eukaryota > Metazoa > Chordata > Actinopteri > Syngnathiformes > Syngnathidae > Phycodurus > Phycodurus eques. The sequence continues at coordinate 9,213,544 of NC_084540.1, read as the reverse complement.
TACTTGTGTACCTAATTGCTAAAAAAATCTATTTACAATGTCATGTTTACGTCAAACCGTTTGTGCTAGCAGTAGCTTGCTAGGCTACATAACTTTTTGTTGCCTGTTTGCAAGGTGTACGTGAATATACCTCAAGCAAGCCTTAAACGAATGTCCTGTCTTGAGCACCGGTGACCACAAACACGTTTTCCCCATTTTGTTTTTTAATAGTCGACGTGATCCACTCTTGTCGCCACGGTAACTGGTTTATCAGGTCTCATTTGAGTTGACAAGATAAAGCCCACTGATCGTAAAAAATGGGATGCGGTGGTATCAGAATACAATATTTTATTGCAGTAGTCTGACATAGTACAGTCGTGAAAGAGCTAATTTGTCTTGTCTGATCCCGGCATTACGTGTTGTCTGTTCCACGCCGCCGACGTTTTTATTTTTTTATTTTTTTTAAATAAATAACTATTGCCCGTCAGATATTTACAAGTCTGCGTCAGAATACACGTGACAAGGCTAAAAATAAACTTGCTTTTGGATTCAAATATATACTGTGCACGATGGCGAGGCGGAGTAAATGTCTTTTGCGGAGCATTGATCGGATCGGTGAATTATGACATTAAAGCCGAGCAGCATAAATTGCTAATCGTCGTCCGATACCGATAAGGCCGATTTTTAAAATGGGTGTAAAGTCTATCAGTTTCCAATTTGTGGTTTCTTGTTTTTTTTCTCTTGCAGAGGACTGGAGCAATCAGCCTACTACTGAGGACTGGTCCACTGCTCCCACTGCCCAGGCCTCTGACTGGGGTGGTGCCACTGCTGATTGGTCTTGAAAAAAAAAAAAAAACACAGATCATGGCAGGAAATAAAGTGTTGCACACCATTTTTCTCGTTTTTTTTTTTATTTTATTTTTTTTATTTTTTATTCTAAAACGTTCTGTGACAAACTAAGACACATCCTTTTTTTTATGTTAGTCATCTAATGAACAATGTTGTGAAGCAATGAATCCAGGTGAAGGCTTGATCCCACAGTGGAGAAATTCATTTGGGAATGACTAAGATGGGCTTGGTAAATACAATGTATTTAAGCAGTAGTACCACAATGATATACTGATTGGCCCAAAGGATGCTTAATATTCACTTAGTCAAACGTGCAATAATCAGAATCTTTATTGGCCAAGTATAGTGTTAAAACACATGGAGTTTGTCCCTGGTCTTCGCAGACACTAGTAAGTACTACAGCAAACATGCCACTATGACAAAATATACATTTATGGCATAAAAACAGTCATGAAGGATACCAATGATTTGTAATGCTGATTGATAGTTGCGTGGTCGTCAATTAAAGTGACTAGTATGATAATTATGGAACATGGTGCAGAGTCCTCAAGCACGTAAGTGGCCAGTAGTGATTGACAAGTTTACAAATAATGAAGCAACAGCACCGACCGGAGGGAAGGCGCTGGAAATCGGACCAGGATGTAGGGTGTCCAAGAGAATTTTGCATGCCCTTCCTTGTCTCAGGTCTTGCATTGCAGTATGCAAGTCCTTTTCTGATGCTATTTGTCATCCCTCCAGTTTCCAACTAGCAATTGAACATGGAGTGGGTTGTCAAATTATGTACCTACCGGTAACGTTTGTGTGTCAAGTTTAAATTTAAAAAAATATATCTGCAACCTTCAAGTGTGTATTGGGCAGATAAACGTGTGGATAGTTTTTTTTTTTTTTTTTTTTTTTTAAACAAACAGCTACTCCGCATCCACGTGGCTTCCTACTTGAGCAGTCGACAACCAACGTGTGTTGCCAGATGTGTATTGCTATGGAAACTGAGATACATAGGGCATGTTCCAGTTGTTGAGGCATTGGAGCACTGCTGAATGTATTGAAGTGATTGAACTGGGTCTTCTTTGTGTTGGATGTGCATCCCGCCTGTGACGAACAATCAGCACCTCCACATTCGCGCTCGACAGCTAGGTGGGCGTGTCCCAGGGCGGTTCCTACTACACTATTGGACGAACACCGATTCCTCTCCTCCCCGACTTCCGCTCTCTGCACGCCCAACCAACCACGGAATAATGATAATAATGATCAAGATGGCTACTACAGAAGTCTCTTTCTGTAGCTGAGCACCAATTACATGGGATCACTTAAAACGGCAATTTATAATTCTTAAAGTCCCTCGTAGGCGACGGCGGCTACGCCAGGAATAATACTACATGGATTCATTAAAGACTGAGAGGAAATACGAGTAATTGTATTGCCTGTAGCAGTTAGTCAACGGAAGCTAGCTAGCAGAGTAACTAGCTAGCCGTTTCGCTGGCGACCGTCTGCGGCGTTAGTTGACCACCCGCGGGGGAGCCTGGCCCTATTCCGTGCGTCAAATGGCAGAACCGAGGAAAGTTGCTTTCGTCACCCTCACGTCGTTCAACACATCCACTCCGGCCACCCCAGAGGTGAGCAAGAAACGCCGCCGCGAAGATGAGGCCATGACTTTGGGCAGAGACGGTGATGGAAGTGCGGTCGGGTCAGAAGGTGGCCGGGGTCTGTTTGGCACCGCGCAAGGGGATGCCGCCGAGCCCGAGGAGGCGAAACCCACCGTCCGTCTCAACCTCTCTCTTTCCGAGCCAAGTGAACGTGGTTCTGCCGAGTTCAACTACAGCGAGCTGGTGGTCCCGACGGCTTCACGTCATTCTCAGGTGGGGAGTCACTTGAGCCTCGGGGCACCATGTTGTGAGCAGGGGTAGCTCGTCTATTGCACTTGTGTTACCTAGGGACCTGCTTTCAAAGCGAATATTGTCTTCCATAATGTAACTTCCAGTCTAGACTATAATTCACTATTATTTACTGCAGAAAAGGTGACTAAAAGCTGTTTGAGATCATCTGTTTACATTAGCAAATGTAATCCCCTCTGCTGACAGAATGCTGTGTAATACACACGCACTATGAAATGTCATTAGCAGATAATTCATTATAACAATGTAAGGACTGTAAGTAAAATAGGTTATGACATGTCACAGCATTTCTTTTCAGTAAATTTTCTTTAGAGGGAGAGACCGATATGTACTTTTCAGAACCGATACAGATTATTAGTTGTCAAGGAGGCTGGTAACTGATATTTGGAGGTGATATTAATCTACAGTAAAAGGGAAAATATGGACATCAAAATGTTGAATAATACAAACTCTTAACACCTCGTTTGTTTGCCGTTAATTATATATTTATTCAACAACTTTTCGGATTAGCATAGTTTTTTCATTTTTTTATTTCAGACAATAGACATCTTTCTTTGTACATGTAAAATTCTCACAAAAACTGCAGGGAGCTTCCCAGCTCAGCATCATATCTAGTCTTAAAAATGTAAATGACAACTTTAACCAGGCTGCAGAGAACATTGGTTTAGGAACAGGCTCAGGACCCACTTTCCTTTTAACATACTTTAGAACAGGTTTACTTCCTTTTATTTTCCTTTATTTTATTTTCAATAGTTTCAATTTTGTATGACTATTTATTGCATTTGATCTTTACCTCTATGCTATTTTCTGGTCTTAGGTTTTTACTGAATGCTGGGTTTTATGCAATTGTTTTTAATGTATGTTTAGGATTATTTTATACAGAATTCCCTAAAGTTTTCTATAGTGAGTAAAGTTTTCAAAAATTTCAATATAACTGAGTGTTCAAAGAAAAAGAAAAAGTGCAGGGAGTTCCCAGGGTCAGCAGCATTTCATAAAATTAACTGAAAAATGCCGAATATTGGTTTTAATTTTAATTTGCTGAAAAAGTCCAACATTTTGGTCATGTGAACTTTGTTTCAACTAAGAATTCCATCACACACATCAATCCAACAAGTAACACTATTTCATTCATTCATTCATTCATTCGTCCATCTTCAGTTCCGCTTATCTTTACTAGGGTCGTGGGCATGCAAGAGCCTATCCCAGCAATCTTCGGGCGAGAGGCGGGGTACACCCTGAACTGGTCGCCAGCCAGTCGCAGGGCACATAGAAACAAACAACCATTCACACTCACATTCACACCTAAGGGCAATTTAAAATAACCAATTAATGCATGTTTTTGGGATGTGGCACGCAGGCACGGGGAGAACATGCAAACTCCACACAGACGAGGCCGGGATTTGAACCCCAGTCCTCAGTAATGTGAGGCAGATGTGCTAACCAGTCGTCCACTGTGCCGCCCTAACACTATTTTATTTCTGATAATATAAATCTGTTAGTCACACTAATCACTAAGTAATTATCATGTTGTCCCCCTTTGACTTTTTCCATGTAGGTACAAGTTGCAGCACCTTCAAATGTCCCAAAAGGACTCGAACCCTCCCTGGACCCTAACGACCCACTTGCTAATGACGAGAGGGAGAGACGGGAGGTTGAAGAATTGGCTAAGAAGTTTGAAAACAAATATGTAAGTAGGGGTGGGTGATATGGGTATTTTTATTTTAATTTTATGATAATGATAATTTGATGATATCCTATTAAAAAAGGATGTAACTCTGTACTTGCTTGACTGGACCTTTATCCAGTACACTGCACAAGAATATTGTATTGCAATACTTAACAATGAATAACTTAAAATTATGTCTAGGCTGTATACAGGAGAATTTGCCAAATCAGGTTTGCACAATAGTATTTTAGTGAAGTCAAATGTCCAAAAATTAAGATGACATCAAAATATAACCCTAATTAAATATTCTAAACCAAATAGACAAGTTTTTCACTACAGCACACACAGGCATACAAGTTTGGGTAGAACGCTACAGAAAGAAATCTAGTTGACGGCGTTCTTTATGTCTTGCCAGCGTTTACTGGCACTTGTTTTTGTCATATAGTACGTGTATGCTAAATGATATAGCGAGGGATTTCTGAGTGTGTTCTGCAGATTTTGTCATCTTTTCTTTAGCGGAAGTCATGGATGGATGGCTGGCTGGATGGATGGATACTTTATTCATCTCGTGAGGAAAATTAGATTTCCTATCTTCACATGCCTCGCCAGCAGTCGGGATAACTTTGAGAGACAGTTTTCTTTGTAAATCTGATCTAAAACAAATAAACTCTCCAGTAAATATATGATCTTAAGAGTGCCATCCATTCACTTCGTTTCACTTTTAAACTGGCCATGGTTGGGAAGCCAGCACGTACATCGGCGACCTGTGTCATTTTCCTGTTGGCCAACAAAAAAACTATACATGCGTTCCATTGAGGACCATTGTTTCACCTCACCCGCTTGTTAAGCTGCTAAACTCCTGAAAAGGTTGCTCAGCCCACTAATTTGAGAGCGAGAGTTTATTTTGCTTGCCACTGAGTCACCTGACTGAATCATGTTGGCTGATTTGGCAAATGAGGACTTATTCGTTTCTCTCCTCCTCATATGCCGTCCATGCGGCCGTTCGGTTGTTTTCTTTTAGAGATAGTATGAATACTTGATAATGTAAAGTTGCACATCATTAAAGCTACATTCATGATTATATCGAAGGCAATATATATCGCCATCCCCAATATGTAAGTTTTGTAATAGTTCTTGGTAAATCTGGCCGATATGGCCTTAATATTAAATCTTAATTTTTCCGATTTGAATAGATTTTTTCCCCCCATATGCCGATAGAAAAAGCAAACAAGAATGTACGAGTTTTAACTTTTTGTTGTCTCCCCTTGTGGAATTTGCCTTATTTCCTTTGAAACAAAACAAGCTTCGAAGTGTTTATTCCCACCATTGCCTTACATCAACTTCCACAGAAATAATTATATTAATAATAATATTTCTTTTCTTTTTCAGATAATGTGAAAATAAGTGTTCCTCTTGGAAAATGTCCCTTTTGTCAAAACATCCATATGTCTGTTGTAGAGTGTCGCACTGCCTCCAGCTCTCATGGCCTTGTCTCATGTAGTTGTACAGATGAGGCAAGGCAGCCTTGGCAAAATTTGCATCACGTACCTCACGTTAAGTTTCCATCCATCCATCCATTTTCTTTTACCGCTTATCCTCACTAGGATCGCGGGCTGCTGGAGCCTATCCCAGCTATCTTTGGGAGGGGTACACCCTGAACCGGTCGCCAGCCAATCGCATGGCACATAGAAACACACAACCTGATGCGTATCTCAGCTGACTCTGGGCGAGAGGCGGGGTACACCATGCACTGGTCGCCAGCCAATCGCAGATTTGCTAAGCATTCATAACGCCTGACTTCTTTCTTGTCATAGAAAAACAATGTTGTGTGTTTCCTAGCGGGAAGTAAACTTGCTAGTCTCTTTATTGAATTTGAATATTATCATCATTATTATTATTGAATTGTCACAGAGCAAAAAATTACCACAGCAGAAAAACTCGAATTGATATATACAATTGATTAATCTGCCATTGTTCTCAAATAGCGTGACCAGCAGGCAGACATTTGTCTACTTGTAGTGTGCTATTCATTACATGCGTTTTTTGCAGGGTGGCGCCTCCAAGAAGAAGAAAAAAGACAGGATGCAGGATCTCATTGATATTGGTTATGGGTACGACGAGACCGACCCCTTCATTGACAATTCTGAAGCCGTGAGTTCTTATAACATACACACATCATCAGGTTGGCGGTTCCTACTACTAATCAGTTCCTACTATGTGTGTTTTACTTTGCTATAAATGTTTCTGTTGGTCCTTTGTTCTACTTTCTGCTTCTTGCATATACTAATGTTATCACAGACTGCAGATTTAGTAATTTTTTTAAGGATAGTGTGAGTGATAATTGTGTTAAATGACGGTAAAATAACAGGAAATGTAATGATTTAAACATATTTATAAACAGTGTTGTAGTATTACTCATGATAAATATTTTCTTGTTGTACAGTATGATGAGCTGGTTCCGGCCTCGCTGACCACCAAACACGGAGGCTTTTACATTAACACAGGCACTCTCCAATTTCGAGCCGCATCTGACTCCGAAGGAGATGACATGGACAATAATCACATAAAGGCATGTTCTTTCCATTGCACCTCTATACTTACACAATCATTGTCTTTCATCTAATTTGATCATTACAAACATCCTTCGATAAAAGATGAAGGATGGCGAAGAGCGGGTGATTAAAAAGCGGAGGAAGAAGCAAGATGGTCCAGTTTTGGAAGAGAAGAAACCCAGGAAAAATAAAGTCCCAAAGCCCGGGTAAGGTTCTAACTTTCATTTTTTCATATAAATATGTTTTATTATTATTATTTTCCATGTTTTGCTTTGACAGAGTGTCATCCTTGAATCGACCAGAAAAGAAGAAGAGGAAGAAGCTCATGAAAGATTCCCTCCACCTGGCCAACATGTTGCGACGCTTCACCAGGGAGAAGGAAGAGATGCGAAAGAGGAACATGGCTGGTGCGGGTCTGCCACGCCCCCAACCCAAAGTGCCCGCTGCTAACAGCACGGTCGTCAACAACCAGCCCAAGGCTCCCGGTGGAAACGACTGCAACATGGCGGACTTGACATCCGACCCGGCTGTGATGTCACTACTCGGGTCAGCCAACAATGACGTGTTGCAGGACATGATGGGCGATCTGGACTTTGGGATGCTGGACTCTTCGCAGCCCTCCAGTCCTACTCAGGGGGAGAACGGCTCCTTCGGCACGGGCCATAAGGCAGGTGTAGGCCGTATGTCGCAGGGTAATGTGATGAGCCCTCCGTCGCTGCCCACTGGTCTCCCAGGCCCACTCATAAAGCGCATTGAAGACCTCAGAGCGGTACGAGATTTACTGTTACGGGGTTATGTGTTATATGTTGTGGTCATATCCCCTGTCGAGGAGCCTAATTGGACAAGACTGGGAGTAAATTTAATCCTTATTTCATATCACAGGCATCCCGTCAGTTCGATGAAGAGGGCCGCAAGAAGTTTTTCACAATGGACATGAATAACATCCTACTAGAGTGAGTAGTATTTAGGTTTTTTACTGAACATTTATTCTCACATTGCACGACTATTAGACATGACTGGAGATGGTGCGTTTGAAACAAGTGATATTATCTTTTATGGTAAATGTAAGTTTTTCCAAATTTTAATGTTTTCCCTTTTGACCAATGTGACTAGTCTCAACATTATAGCCACTTGAACAATCAATCTGTATAAACATTTCTGCCTTTACTAATGTGATGCACACTTTTCTACTGATACTGTGAGTGTGATACTAATTTAATACATTTGGTAGTCCTCTTCAAGTGTTAAGCTTGAGCCAAATAAAAACAGCTCACAGTTGGATGCATACAGCGTTACAACCACTACAAACCACAAGTACAATAATCTGTTACGTGATCCTGATAAAACTTTCATTTGATACACCATGAAACCACTTTTTTTTCATGTTCAATTATTTGGACTAATTAATTCCAGAGTCTAAATCAGTGCTTTTGTCAAACCTTACTATACGGATGAACTTTATACAGTGGGGCAAAAAAGTATTTAGTCAGCCACCAATTGTGTAAGTTCTCCCACTTAAAAAGATGACAGTGGCCTGTAATTTTAATCATAGGTATACTTCACCTATGAGAGACAAAATGAGAAAAAAAAATCCAGAAAATCACATTGTCTGATTTTTAAATAATTTATTAACAAATTATGGTGGAAAATAAGTATTTGGTCACCTACAAGCAAGCAAGGTTTCTGGATCTCACAGAATCCACAACTTCAAACAGTCACACTCCAAAATCCACTATGGCCATGACAAAATTGTAGACCCGCACCAGGCTGGGAAGACTGAATCTGCAATAGGTAAGCAGCTTGGTGTGAAGAAATCAACTGTGGAAGCAATTATTAGAAAATGGAAGAAATACAAGACCACTGATAATCTCCTTCGATCTGGGGCTCCACGCAAGATCTCACCCCGTGGGGTCAGAATGATCACAAGAACGGTGAGCAAAAATCCCAGAACCACACGGGGGGAGCTACTGTATGACCTGCAGAGAGCTGGGACCAAAGTAACAAAGGCAACCATCAGTAACACACTACGCCGCCAGGGACTCATATCCTGCAGTGCCAGACGTGTCCCCCTGCTTAAACTAGTACATGCCCAGGCCCATCTGAAGTTTGCTAGAGACCATTTGGATGATCCAGAAGAGGACTGGGAGAATGTCATATGGTCAGAAAAACCAAAATAGAACTTTTTGGTAAAAACCCAACTTGTCGTGTTTGGAGGAGAAATAATTCTGAGTTGCATCCAAAGAACACCATACCTACTGTGAAGTATGGGGGTGAAAACATCGTGCTATGGGGCTGTTTTTCTGCAAAGGGAAGAGGACGACTGATCCGTGCAAAGGAAAGAATGAATGGGGCCATGTATCGTGGGATTTTGAGTGAAAACCTCCTTCTATCACCAAAGGCCTTGAAGATGAAACGTGGCTAGGTCTTTTAGCATGACAATGATCTCAAACACACCACCCGGGTAACGAAGAAGTGGCTTCGTAAGAAGCATTTCAAGGTCCTGGAGTGGCCTAGCTAGTCTCAACCCCATAGAAAATCTTTTGAGAGAGTTGAAAGTCTGTGTTACCCAGCAACAGCCACAAAACATCACTGCTCTAGAGGAGATCTGCATGGAGGAATGGGCCAAAATACCAGCAACAGTGTGTGAAAACCTTGTGAAGACTGACAGAAAACGTTTGACCTCACTCATTGCCAACAAAGGGTATAGAGATGAACTTTTGTTATTGACAAATACTTATTTTCCACCATAATTTGTTAATAAATTCTTTAAAAATAAATGATTTTCTGTATTTTTTTTCTCCTCATTTTGTCTCTCATAGGTGAGGTATACCTATGATGAAAATTACAGGCCTCTCTCATCTTTTTAAGTGGGAGAACTTGCACAATTGGTGGCTGACTAAATACTTTTTGGCCCCAATGTATAACCTTTTAACATTTAAGCAGCGCTTATGCGCCTCACGGAACTAATTCTGCGAACATTTATTTTTATAGAATTAAATTGTCCACCAATGTAAAATGGTAAACATAAAACAGGCACGCACAGGCACACATGCACACACACTAACTGCTACCTTTTGATCACAAGTAACAAGCATGGGGACCAGCCAGATGGCGGCTTGCTAGCTAGTGTTAGAAAAGAGTGTCACAGTCTACATCTTCACTCGATGCTCTTTGTCAACAGCACTAGCAGAATATCCAAATCAATGTCCTTCGTTCACAAAAAGTTCGTCAATATCTGTTCTGTCTGAGGCAACAGGAATGCTAAATCCATTACAAATCCATATTAGGCATCCTTGGATCCCTTGAAAGGCACGATACAATTTAAAGTTATGTTGTTAGCAGTCACTGTATATCACTTGTACTAGAATGGATTTATTTTTATTGCAATTCACAAACAAAACCATCATTTGCCTCTTTGGCTAAAAGGTGCAACAATATGGTGACATTTAGTAGTTAATAATTCCCAAACAGGAATAATAGCGGCTTAGTTTTAACTATAATAGTGCACCTCTTCAACATGAGCCAGGCCCATGCTCCTCCACCCTCCATTATTTGCTTTTTCAGACATCCTTCACCCTTATGTTTTGGCTGGGCATGGTGTATTTATATCTTGTGGATTATTTTATGGATTGTGACCATAACCCTCCACCTGTGTATGTGTGTGTATGTATGTGTGTTAGTATTGATTTGCAGGTTCAGGAGCAGTCAGCAGATGTTCGTTCAGCCGTGTACTCCCACTTGGAGGCCTTTGTTCCTTGTAATAAAGAAGGTCTGCTCAAACGCCTTAAGAAACTGAGCCTCAACATCCAGGTAGGTGGAAACTGGAGAGATTTTGATCTTCGTCTTAAGCTTTATCTTACAGTAGCCTTTTAAAAGGCATTTAAACATTTGCAATATACAGCTGTTTAGCATGCATACAGTCCCCTCCAAAGTTATTGGAACGGCAAGGTAAATTCCTTTGTTTTTGTTGTGTTGTTTTCCGTCAAATGGCTGTCTGTTGTCGTACTAGAGCGACTTCAACTACCGGAGACAAATTCCGTGTGTGTTTTTGACATACTTGGCAAATCAAGATTATTCTGATTCTGATACTGAAGACAGATCAAACGATGAATATGAGACAAAAGTTTAGAATTCCAGCTTTTATTTCATGGTATTTACACCTAGGTGTGTTAAACAATTCAGGACAAAGCACCTTTTGTTTGAACCCAATCACTTTGCATTTTGCTGTTAAGCAAACATGAAGACCAGAGAGCTGTCTGTGGGAGAAAAGCAAACCATTTTGAAGCTGAGAGACAAGGGCAAATCAATCAAAGCTACTGCACAAACATTGCGCATAGTCAATACAACAATTTGGAATGTCCTGAAAAAGAAAGAAAATACTGGTGTACTGAGCAACAGACATCAAACCAAAGATATCAACAGCAGTTGATGACAGAAACATTGTGAGAGTTGTGAAGAAACACCCCAAGACAACAGTCAGTGACATCACTGCCAACCTCCACAGGGCAGGGGTGAAGGTATCACAATCCACTGTTCGAGGAAGATTTCGAGATAAGAAATATACAGTCCATACCACAAGATGCAAACCACTCATCAGCAAAAAGAATCAGAAGGCCAGATTGGATTTTGCAAAGAAGTACATAGATGAGCCACAAACGTTTTGGAACAAAGTTTTATGGACTGATGAGACCAAGATTAACCTGTACCAAAGTGATGGAAAGGCAAAATTATGGAAAAAGAAAGGATCTGCTTATGATCCAAAACACACAAGCTCACCTTATGAAGCATGGTGGAGGTAATGTCATGGCTTGGGCTTCCATGGCTGCTTCTGGTACGGGCTCACTCGTCTTTATTGATGATTTAACCCATGACGGTAGCAGCAGAATGAATTCTGAAGTCTACAAAACCATTTTGTCTGGCAATTTACAGAAAAATGCATCTCAACTAGGCGGCACGGTGGCCGACTGGTTAGAGCGTCAGCCTCACAGTTCTGAGGACCCGGATTCAATCCCCGGCCCCGCCTGTGTGGAGTTTGCATGTTCTCCCCGTGCTTGCGTGGGTTTTCTCCGGGCACTCCGGTTTCCTCCCACATCCCAAAAAGATGCATGAATTGGAGACTTTAAATTGCCCGTAGGCGTGACTGTGAGTGCGAATGGTTGTTTGTTCCTATGTGCCCTGCGATTGGCTGGCGACCAGTTCAGGGTGTACCCCGCCTCTCGCCCGAAGATAGCTGGGAGAGGCTCCAGGATGACTGCGATCCTAGTGAGGATAAGCGGTACAGAAAATTGATGGATGGATGACGCTGAGCCGCTTCTCCTCACTAGAGTTGCGGGCGTGCTGGAGCCTATCCCAGCTATCATCGGGCAGGAGGCGGAGTACACCCTGAACTGGTTGCCAGCCACTCGCAGGGCACATATAAGCAAACAACCATTCGCACTCACATTCACACCTACGGGCAATTTAGAGTTGTCAATTAACCTACCATGCATGTTTTTGGGATGTGTGAGGAAAACCGGAGTGCCTGGAGAAAACCCACACAGGCACGGGGAGAACATGCAAACTCCACACAGGCGGGACAGGGGATTGAACCCCGGTCCTCAGAACTGTGAGGCAGACACTCTAACCAGTCCGTCACCGTGCTGCCTGTTATTCATCCATCCATCCATCCATTTTCTGAACCGCTTATCCTCACTCGGGTCGCGTGGGTGCTGGAGCCTATCCCAGCTGTCATCGGGCAGGAAGCGGGGTACACCCTGAACTGGTTGCCAGCCAATTGCAGGGCACATACAAACAAACAACCATTCGCACTCACAGTCACACCTACGGGCAATTTTAGAGTCTCCAATTAATGCATGTTTTTGGGATGTGTGAGGAAAACCGGAGTGGCCGGAGAAAACCCACACAGGCACGGGGAGAACATGCAAACTCCACACAGGCGGGACAGGGGATTGAACCCCGGTCCTTAGAACTGTGAGGCAGACACTCTAACCAGTCACCCACCGTGCTGCCTGTTATTCACTTCAAGTTAATTTAATAATGTATTTTCCAATACTTTTGCTCACTTGAAAAGTCGGTGGCTTCAAACAAAAGGTGCGCTGTCCCGAGTTGTTTAACACAGCTAGATGTAAATACCATGAAATGAAAGCTGGAATTCTGAACGTTTGTCTTGTATTCATTCATCTTTTGTTCTGAAACCCAAATGTTTTCAGTATCCAACAAAAACAAATGAATTGACCTTGCCATTCCAATACTTTTGGAGGGGACTGTATATACAAAGTCCTTGTTTGCCATGTCAGGATTTTTCCCGGCTGTTGAGACCGAGGTGGTACTACCATTCTGATCATTTGCACTAGGCTTTGCCGCCAGCTGGCTCAAATACACACTTTTTCTGTGAAGTATTTACATGTATTTTACTTTTATTCACCATTTTCTTTTTCTTAAATCATATCCAGTATAATACTATAATGAAAATCATTGAAATAAAAATAGAGAAACCCTTGGCTAAATTTGTCCTTGTTAAATTGTAGTTGAAAATGTTCGAGATTATTTCATTGACACACATCACAGTCAGAGTCATAGCATTTCGCCTCCTGTTTTTCATTTTGTAATATTTTCTCATGCACTCTCGTCCAAATTCAAGCAACCATTATTTTTTCGTCATTTAAGTGTTTTTACGTTTAGCCTTCTTCAATCCATTTTTCTTTTTCTACTGATGACTTATGGAGAATCATCATGATGCTTTACGATACGTAGCGTGTAGTTTCTGGACGGTTGTCTCACAATTGCATGGGGCCAAAATGCAACTGGCATATGTTACAAAGCATGCATAATCCCTAAAACGTCTGAGCCAGGTGAATTTGTTCAACCACTTCGGACCAAAATTGCTGGTTCTGTTTTTGGGAATATCTGGTAACATTATGAAGAAGTGACGTTAAAATGACCGTAACTTGGTAATTTAACATCACTTTTTCCTGCGTTAGTCAGTTTTGCATCAATCTATTGTTACTCCTTCTCAACTGGGTACCCTCACCTTCACTGACCCACTCAATTTCATGAGGCTTACTACGTATGACAAAAAAAAGCCCCAAAAAATAAATTCAACCCTTCTGAATGCCTGTAATTATAGAAATCTCTGAGAAGCCAAAAAAATGCAGTCTAATGCTCGTTAAGAATACCTTTTTCCTGACGAATCAGACATGTCATGTTATGAAATGCTTGCAAGGAGGTTCCGTGAACGCTGTCCTGCATCACATTAAATTCTTGACCGTGTCGTCGCCCTCTTCGATCAGGACAACCGACTCCGTACACCACTACTCAAGCTGAAGCTGGCAGTGTGCAGCGTGATGCCAGAGCAAATCGCTCGCTACAACATGGACTGTATCGCTAAGGTGGCAAAGTAAGAGCACTTCCAAATCATCTGTTTTTCGCTTGTTTTTAGCGCAGTCTGTCATTATTTCCCGTTGCTCCTCAATTAAGACGCCACGCATACATTTTATAAGAGCACTGACTTTCTGCTTGTTTGCTTCTCACTCCTGATAGACAGCAGTCCGAGGAGGGAGAGAAAAATGGTTCCGAGGATGATGATGAGGAGAAACCAGGCAAGAGGGTGATGGGGCCTCGAAAGAAGTTTGTCTGGGATGACAAACTCAGGTAATCTCAGATTGTGCTGCTTTTGTATAAGATTTTATTTAAAAAAAAAATATTTTCCCCTAAATCCAGTCATGGTTGGGTTGCTTCGGATACTTTAGATTCCTCCCGGATTTCAAAAACATGGTTATTAAGTTAATTGAACATGGTTGTTTTTTTTGTATGTCGTCTACGTTTGGCTGGCAACCAGTCCAGGGTGTACTCTTCTCACCCAAAGTCAGCTAGGCTATAGAAAATGATTGGATGGATATTTTGAAAATAAAAAAGCTTTTGGAGGTAAGAAGTCAGATGTTCTAAGCCAGTGATTTATTTTTTGTGGGTCATGACCTGACTTGTTCAGGGTGCGAATCTGATGATGAACTTTCTCCATTTTCTGAGCCGCTTCTCCCCACTAGGGTTGCGGGCGTGCTGGAGCCAATCCCAGCTATCATCAGGCAGGAGGCGGAGTACACCCTGAACTGGTTGCCAGCCAATCGCAGGGCACATACAAACAAACAACCATTTACACTCACATTCACACCTACAGGCAATTTAGAGTTGGCAATTAACCTACCATGCATGTTTTTGGGATGTGGGAGGAAACCGGAGTGCCCGGAGAAAACCCACGCAGGTACGGGGGGGGGGCATGCAAACACAGGCAGGGCCGGGGATTGAACCCAGGTCCTCAGAACTGTGAGTGCTGTGCCGGCTGATGATGAACATGTTATTTTGAAAATCATTTTATTTTGCTACAAATTGACCATTTTGAGGCTATTACTTCGCTATTTGAACTGAGGATAAAACAAATTGCTGAAACAATAGGTTATTTTACATTTATACACTTTTAGTCACAGACTCATCATGTTCCTTCTTAGTTTTGCGTAGAGAAGAGCATTAGCTTTAGGCAGAAATCCTCGTGCTCTGTGCTCATTTGTGCAGTCTTGACATTTGATTTATTTTTGTTAACTTTTGTGTGTGCACTTCTGTGATGTGTCGTCAGTTTCCACTCAAGTAATCCTAGATTATTAGCTATCAGAAAGTGTGCACGTGCACATAGTGGAGCGAGAGGAATTCTGAGATATAAGTGAAATATCAGTTTTTGTCTATTTTTTATGTAATTACTTTAGTTCCTCAAGAATGTGCTCTTAAATGAACTGTGTTAATGTATGATTACCCTCAACTCAGTCGTCACCACGTTGCGTAAAGTGCTTCTACGACTGACTTATTGCGACTAATAAATTGCACATGCAACATAAAAAACAAATAACATTCATGCAGTCTCATTGTTTCTGTAACTAGTGTGTCACTATTTAATGACCACGGGAAAATGTGGGAACTGTGATTGCAGTATCTATGAAATACCATCTTTTGATAAGCCATAGGAAACAAGCAAACACCATTTTTAACTTGTCATTTAAGGGTGCGGCACGGTTACTGACTGGTTAGCACATCTGCATCACAGTTCTGAGGACCCGGGTTCAAATCCGGCCTCACCTGTGTGGCGTTTGCATGTTCTTCCGTGGCTGCGTGGGTTTTTCCGGGTACTCCGGTTTCCTCCTACATCCCAATAACATGCACGCTAGGTTCAGTGACGTGCGGTGAGGTTCATAATTGGTGAGGCACTGACTGTGTCACGTCTCGAACTCGATGAAGCTCAACTCAACACTGACACATGCTGGTTGTGGCACTGTACATACCAGACTCCACTGTGCACTTTTAGTGGCTTTTCTGGTCGATAAGAAAGACTAAATATCACACACTTTCATTAAATATATTAGACGGTCTGTTAAACGTCAGTAAGCCTGCCTCTGCCTCACTTGCCTACCCTGACCGCACGTCACTGGCTAGGTTAATTGAAGACTCTAGGTGTGAATGTGAGTGCGAATGGTTGTTTGTTTATGTGTGCCCTGCGATTGGCTGATGACCAGTTCAGAGTGTACCCCGCCCCTGGCCCAAAGATAGCTGGGATAAGCTCCGGCACACCCGTGACCCGAGTGAGGATAAGCGGTTCGGAAAATGGATGGATGGATTTAAGGGTGTTAGTTGTTGAGCAGTACTGTTTTGCTCTCAACTGAACAGTTGAATAATTGCTGTTGTCATTTTCTGACAGGTCATTGCTATGCAACTTGGTGCGGGTGAAGCTGAGCTGCTATGAGCTGGAGGGTAAGAACATTTCTCCCGAAGAGTACCTCAAAGCCTTCATAGAGACAGAGGTTAAACCTCTCTGGCCAAAAGGTTGGATGCAGGGCAGGTGTGTTATTTTTTGATTATTAATTTTTTTCCGGACTTGTTTTTGACAAGTTACAATCCCCTTTTGGCTGTTCAGTGGTCAATCCCCGTGTTTCTTTTTGTTAACTAGAATGCTGTTTAAAGAGAGCATCATGGCTCACGGTCACCTCACTGGCTACACGTGAGTAAAGCGACCGTTACAAATCGTTTTGCTGTGAAGTTACCCTCACTTATCTGACTTGTTGATTCCAGAGCAAAGAAAAAGATTATCACCACGCCGAAAGTCAAGCCAAAGGTGACACTTTTTTATTCCAATCATATGCTCTTCACAACTCCATCCATCCATTTTCTGAGCCGCTTATCCTCACAAGGGTCGCGGGAGTGCTGGAGCCTATCCCAGCTATCATCGGGCAGGAGGCGGGGTACACCCTGAACTGGTTGCCAGCCAATCGCAGTGCACATAGAAACAACCATTCACATTCACACCTACGGGCAATTCAGAGTCTTCAATGAACCTACCATGCATGTTTTTGGGATGTGGGAGGAAACCGGAGTGCCTGGAGAAAAACCATGCAGGCACGGGGAGAGCATGCAAACTCAAAACAGGCGGGGCAGGGGATTGAACCCCTGTTCTCAGAACTGTGAGGCAGACGCTCTAACCAGTCATCCACCGTTCCGCCATACAGTATATAATAAGTGCCAAATAATTTATCAAAGGATTCTTACTCAATAAAGGACACGAATATGCAGATTTTGATCTGATCACTCACACAATCATACAAGAAAGGCGGCACACATGGAGATGCGCTAAAAGATTCATCTATATTTGGTTATACTGCGCAGGATAATATGCCATTTTACCACCTGTTCTGTGTAGAAACTGGTGTGTGGATATCATCAAATCATAAATTCATTTTTTAATTTGGATTTCAATAAATAATTATTTGTGGTTGGGACTCCTGACATTCAAGTTACCCCTTCACAAAGCAAATGCGCATCAAATTTGGTTGTCAGGCACGTTCCCCCCACCCCCTCATTCAAATTTGTCAGGCTTTAAGAAATGTTTTTGTTGTCTTTAGCGGGTTAATGACTCTATACCTATGTGACAAACGTTTAACATTTGGTTAAGTGCATTTTTTTGCGAACAGCCTGAATCTATTTGTTTATTTATCTGATATTTTATTTATTGTTCTCCATTACAATGCCAATGTTCAATGTTCTTTAGAATTGAAAGTTGTTCTTAAAAAGAATGTACTTGAATTATTTATGCGCTATAATATCATTATATCAGTGGCATAAAAAAAACCCATCAACGATACTATGGTTTATTGAGATAGTTTTTGGAAAAATATGTCGTCGTAAAAGTTTTGCTATCGTGGCAGGCTGAAACATAATATGAGAGAGAGCAAGCGCTATGGATACCATAAAAATACCGCACAAATGTACAAAATATATATAGCAGTACCTCAAAGCAACAACCGTCATATAGCGGAAAATTACTGTATCTGTAAGTCATGATGATAAGTTGCGGGGACTTATTGTTCCAGGGCTGGGACTCATTCTTTTTAGACATGTGCATCCTGGAACTCGCATAATTTTCTATTCTGACCATTACATATTACAGTCGTTCAAAATGACTTGGTCCAGACAATGCCGTTTTAATCGCTCAACAAACATGGAATTATTATGGTTTCCGAAAAATGGATGGTTTTGGAAGTGTAAAGTTTCCGTCCAACGCCAGCGCGTTATGCTGTAATGTCTTGACTGGAATTCTAGCCCTGAATTCATAGTTTTTTTAGGCATCTCAGCATTTAGTTGTGTACTGTTGGTTTACTGAGTCAACAAGGTGATTAACTTGAACATTTGTTTGTCAGGAGGCGGCGTGGGTTCAACGGACCACACCCTCAGCAGGTGTAACTCCGTCCCCCGTTGGCCAGGTTGCTAAGCGACCGTCTCAGCCGCCGTCTGAGCCCATATGCCTCGATTCCCTCGACGACGATCTGGCAGTTCCCTCGCTGGACTCCATCTCCCAGGCGCTTATGATCCTTGGCAACGCCGCCAAGGGCCTGGCACAAGACGACAGCCCTCCCTCCCCGGATATACCCAAGAGCGTCGCCAACCCCCCCTCCGCCCCTCATGTCTCTGCGCTCATCCAGCAGCAGCAGAAAAAGAACTCCGTCAGCACGTCCGGCTCCAGCAACACTCGCTACACGTTTACCTCTTCGTCTCCCTCCCCCCCTCTGTCTCGGCCGTCCTCGGGCGCCTTCTCGCCTGTGTCGTCTGTCAGGGTGGATGCGATGGGGGTTGTGAAGGGCCCGGGACAGATACACAGACACTCGGTGTTGAACACTCAGAGACCCGTGGGGGTCGCTGTGCCTAAAGTCAACTCTCCTGCATCTGCTTCACCAGCTAAACCCCGCCCTCCACCTACCGCGTCACCCCTTGCGCCTCCAGGATCAAAGGTGGGAATCTCCGCTCCCCCTTCGGGCCTCATCAAATGCAGCATTAATAAAGGAGTCAACAGTAGTGACCCTGTCATCCTCACATCGTCATCTCGACCGACAGCCCATCCGTCAACCGCGCACATGAGCCCCAAAACCTTCCTGGCGCCACGCCTGCCGCTCACTCCTCAGAGCAAAGCCTCTCCTGCCCCCCCATCCCACCTCGGAGTTCAAACTACACAACAGTCTGGCTTCATCACCCCGATGCACGCCACTCTCACTCAATCGAGTCACTGCGGCATCACGCCAATTGTCAAACTCACACCTCGCACCCTCAACTCCGTCGTCACCACCTCTCCTCTCACCCTCAGCTCAACCGTCACCACCTCGTCTCGCACCCTCAACTCGGCCGTGACCGCGTCCTCTCGCACCCTCAACTCGGCCGCGACCGCCTCGTCTCGCACCCTCAACTCGGCCGCGACCGCCTCGTCTCGCACCCTCAACTCGGCCGTGACCGCCTCGTCTCGGACCCTCAACTCTGCCGTGACCGCCTCGTGTCGCACCCTCAATTCGGCCGTCACCACCCCGTCTCGCAGCCTCAACTCAGTCATCCCCACCCCGTCTCGTACCCTCAACTCAGTCGTCACCACCTCGAGTTCGCCCACCCCCTCCCAAATCCCTAGGTCTCAGGTGACACCCCCAATGCAGCAATTCTCCCCCAAAAGCCCCGCAGGGTTCCGCCCGCCATTCTCAGGTGTCTCAGTGGGATCGACCAAGGTGGGTCCAAGTGGTTACGCTCCCCCAGGCAACCAGAGGAGTCCAGTCGTCATTAGCAGCAGCACAGCCAACAGTAGCCTTATTAACACTTCATCCATAACCAAGCATTCAGGAACTGGCACCACGCCGACGGCGCCCACCGCCAACCCGGGCCAGCGGCAGAGGCCAGGGGGGTTGACGTCTCAGGGGGTCAAACAGGTGACATCGGTCCCGTTGTCATCAGCTTCCTCTCATTTGCCACAGGTTGGTGATCAGAGTTGTCACACGACTTTTCTGTCTTCTCTTGAGCCAGTCGCGTTTCACCTTCACTCTGTACAAAAACATCTGATGAGGCTCCAAAAGAGTTTACATTAGTAATCTGTATTCGTGCAGAATCCTAACACAAGAGTCAAACAATTCAGGTAAGATCATAGTAAAACTATAAAAAACATTGTGTCTTAAAAGTGCTTCGAAGCTGAAATGCATAGTACTGATAAAATGGCCGAAAGACAAAAATATTTGTGACAATAGTTGATACTTGCATATATTTTTGTTCCATGCATATTAAAATGTGGCGGCACGGTGGGCGACTGGTTAGCACATTCAGATCCCGGCCCCGCCTGTGCGGAGTTTGCATGTTCTCCCCGGGCACTCCCACATCCCAAAAACATGCGTGGCAGGTTGATTGAAGACTCTAAATTGCCCGTAACTTTGAATGTGTGCGCAAATGATTGTTTGTTTCTATGTGCCCTGCGATTGGCTGGCAACCAGTTCGGGGCATACCCCGCTTCTCGCCCGAAGCTGGGATAGGCTCCAGCACGCCCGCGACCCTTGTGAGGATAAAGCGGTACAGACAATGGATGGATGGCTACATATAAATATGACTGTAATACTGGGGATTTCTTTTCACAAAAAAAAGTATGTTCTCATCTTTGATTAAACAATAAACTCATATATTATTATTACTTATATCATAGTGCTTTTTTTTTTGAGTCCTCAGAGCTCTCAGTGCCATGAGGCACATTTGGCCACAATTGCACTTTCTGTAATCAGTAGTTTTTACAGAAGCAGGTGATTGGCCTAATGCCCAACCCCAGCACCTAGTATTCCTAGGTGGTCTCCCATCCAAGTACTAGCCAGCACCAACCCTGCTTAGCTTCCAAGATCAGACAAGATAGGGGATTTTCAGTGCCGTTCCGTAAATATTAACAATGCAGAACAAAGATACTGTATGTATATTGTTTCTCACAGGTAAAATAGTTCTGCTCAGGCGCCCGCAGCAGTTTTTTGCTCTTAATGTTATGCATTTTCACACTGGATTCTTTTTCTTGTAATATCCATCCATCCATTTTCTGAGCCGCTTCTCCTCACTAGGGTCACGGGCGTGCTGAAGCCTATCCCAGCTGTCATCGGGCAGGAGGCGGGGTACACCCTGAACTGGTTGCCAGCCAATCGCAGGGCACATACAAACAAACAAACAACATGCGCACTCACATTCACACCTAACGGGCAATTTAGAGTCTCCTATTAACGCATGTTTTTGGGATGTGGGAGGAAACCGGAGTGCCCGGAGAAAACCCACGCAGGCACGGGGAGAACATGCAAACTCCGCACAGGCGGGGCCGGGGATTGAACCCGGTTCCTCAGAACTGCGAGGCTGACGCTCTAACCAGTCGCTCACCGTGCCACCTTCTTGTAGTATTCATTACTTAAAAATAATTCCTCCTAATATTTGACATTTTTAAGAAAGTTTTTCTCTTCATAGTTTTGCTTTTAACCTCACACTGAAACAAGATCTGTACTTTTTCAATTGTTTTTCTTTTATTTTATTCAGCAGCACTTTTTGCATAATTTTGTTTTCGTAGAAACAATCTTTTCTTCTTATATCTGACATTGTTTCACAAACAAATATTTAAAAATATGTCATTATTTTATTTTCAACTGAAATTGTGAAAAATGAAAAAATGAAAATCGTTTTTTTTCTTGTAATATGGCTATTTTTTCTTGCTGCTATTTGATACTTGTCATTCTGGGCAAAATATTATGAGTTACTCAGAAAGCCAAAACAAGCCAAACCTTCATTTAGTTTTCCCTCACATGTTTTAAGAAAACAGTTTCTTTTTTATTTTCCCCTTATTTGCTCAGGCGTCGTCAGGAGGGGGCAGCGGTCTGCTGGGCTCCACCCAGTCTCTTCCTCTGGGCTTTGGGATGCTGGGCGGTCTGGTTCCCGTGTCACTTCCCTTCCAGTTCCCCCCGCTGCTCAACCTGCCCCCACTGGGCACCGCCGGCTCCAACACGCCGCCTAGTAGCTCTGCCGCCAGTAGCAATGCATCCTTCTCTACCTTGACGCAGAGTGAGTGTGAGCCTTACACATACAGTAGATATAAAAAGTCTACACACAGCTGTTGAAATGCCAAGTTTTGGTGAATTTTTGTTTTTGACTCAAGATAACTAATTTCCGACCTTTTTTCATCCGTTATGTGACCAATATCCTGTACAAGTCGTTTGAGAAAAAAAAATATATATATTTTGAGAGAAGAAGTAAAAATAAACAACTGAGATAATAAGTGCATAAGCCCTCTTATAAATAAGGATTTGACTGATTTCAGAATTTACAGTGCCTTGAAAAAGTATTCATTCCGTTTGAACGTTTTCACATTTTGTGACCTTCCAATCAGTCACTTGAAAGTATTTTGTTGGGATTGTATATGATAAACTAAAGTAGCACATGCAGATGTGGACAAAATTGTTGCTACCCCTATGTTAATGAAAGAAAAACCCAGTGATTTCAGAAGTTTACAGAACTTTAATTTGACAAAAGTAATAATAAATATAACTTTAATGAACATTAACCAATGAAAATCAGACATTGCTTTTGAATTATGTTTCAACAGAGTTATTTAAAAAAACCAAAAAAAAAAAAAAAAAAAAACCTGTTTAATGTTTTTGTTGCCTGTCCTGACCAGGACACTCTTGTAAAAGAGATTTTTAATCTCAATGAGGTTTTGCCTGATAAAAAAAAATGGTTAAATGAAAAAAAAAAGCAACAAGAACTTGTGAACAGCAGCATTATGAAGCCTAAGGAACTCACCAGAAAGAGCAGGGATAACGGTGTGAGAAATTTTAAGCAGGGTTTGGTATTAAAAATAAATAAATAAAATAAATAAATCAAAAATATATATGCACACACACACACACACACGCAGTCCCCTCCAAAAGTTTTGGAACGGCAAGGTCAGTTATTTTGTTTTTGTTGTATACTGAAGACATTTGGGTGTCAGATCAAAAGATGAATATGCGACAAAAGTTCAGAATTCCAGCTTTTATTTCATGGTATTTGCATCTAGCCGGCACGGTAACCGACTGGTTAGCGCATGTGCCTCACAGTTCTGAGGACCGTGGTTCAAATCCCGGCCCCGACTGTGTGGAGTTCGCATGTTCTCCCCGTGCCTGCGTGGGTTTTCCGGGCACTCCGGTTTCCTCCCACATCCCAAAAACATGCGTGGTAGGTTGATTGAAGACACTAAATTGCCCGTAGGTGTGACTGTGAGTGAGAATGGTTGTTTGTTTCTATGTGCCCTGCGATTGGCTGACGACCGGTTCAGGGCTCGAAGATAGCTGGGATAGGCTCCAGCAGCCCGCGACCCTTGTGGGGATAAACGGTAAGGATAAACGGTAAGGAAAATGGATGGATGGATATATCCATTCATTATCTGAGCCTCAGAACTGTGAGGTAGGCGCTCTACCCAGTCGGCCACTGTTCTCTCTCTCTCTCTCTCTCTCGCTCTCTCTCTCTCTCTATATATATATATATATATCAGGTCTGAGAATCTGTCCACAGTACAAGTCATGAACTCCACAAATCTCGCTCTTATGGAAAAGTGGCAAGAAGAAAGCCATTGTTATACAAAAGGCAGAAGTCCTGTTTGCAGTTTGCCACAAGCCATGTAGGGGACACCACAAACATGTGGAAGAAGCTGCCTAACACTGCTCATCACCCTGAACACAACCATGCCCACTGTGAAATGTGGTGGAAACAACATGCTGCGGGTATGCTTCAGCACGAACAGGGAAGCTGGTCAGAGTTGATAGGAAGGTGTGTGGAGCTAAATATCGGGCAATCCTGGACGAAAACCTGTCAAGGCTGCAGAAGTCTTGACACTGGGTAAGGAAGCTATACCCTAAACATAAAGCCAAACCTCCACTGGAATGGTTGAGCTCAAAGATTATTCATATGGGCGGCATGGTGCGGAGGATAAAAGTACACCCTGCAAACGGATGCGTTGCGCTGAAGATCTCTTAAGTACAGCAACATCAAGTATGGAGATAGAGAACTTTGTTTGTATTGTATGTTTTTATAAAATACACTGAACTTGAAACAATACACAGTGAACCCTGGCATATTTGCAATTCGGCATTTGTGAATGCAACAATTTGTGGATTTTTTTGGGGGGGAAAAAAAAATCACTGAAAATCTCAAATTTGCTGTTTTTGCACTCCAGATAAAGCAATAAAAGTATTACTTTGGTACCATCTTGCCGCATCTTGGTTCAAGGAACTATGTTGAAGGAAGTGGGGGACTCATTTTGACCAAAATAGTGATTTGCCACATCTTGGTTCAAGTACCTATGATGAAGTGAGTTGAGGAGTTTTATTTCAACAAAATAGAGGAACTGTGTAAATAAAATGAGTTGAAGAGTTTCATTTCGATAATAATTAGTGCTTTTCCACCATCTTGTGTCATCTTCGTATTAAGGAACTATGTTGAAGTGAGTTGCTTCATTTAGACAAAAATAGTGCTTTGCTGGCGGCACGGTGGCCGACTGGTTAGAGCGTCAGCCTCACAGTTCCGGGTTCAATCCCCGCCCCCGCCTGTGTGGAGTTTGCATGTTCTCCCCGTGCCTGCGTGGGTTTTCTCCGGGCACTCCGGTTTCCTCCCACATCCCAAAAACATGCATTAATTGGAGACTCTAAATTGCCCGTAGGCGTGACTGTGAGTGTGAATGGTTGTTTGTTTCTATGTGCCCTGCGATTGGCTGGCAACCAGTTCAGGGTGTACCCTGCCTCCTGCCCGATTACAGCTGGGATAGGCTCCGGCACGCCCGCGACCCTAGTGAGGAGAAGCGGCTCAGAGGATGGATGGATGGATGGATGATGGATAGTGCTTTGCTGCCGTTTTGTGGCATCCTGGTGTCAAGTAACTTTGTTGAAGTGAATTGAGGCATTTCATTTTGACAAAAATAGTGCTGTGCTGGCATCTTTGTGTCAAGAAACTATGTTGAAATGACTTGAGGAGTTTAATTTCAGCAAAATAGTGCTCTTCTGGCATCTTAATGTTGAGGAACTGTGTTGAAGTGAGTTGAAGACTTTCATGTAGATATAATGCTTTGCTGTAATCTTGTGGTTTCTCTGTGTTAAGGAACTATGTTGAAGTGACTTGAGGAGTTTCATTTAGACAAAAGTATTGCTTTGCTGACATCTTGTGGCATCTTCATATGAATGAACTACCAGTTTGTTGGAGTGAGTTGAGGCGTTTCGTTTAGACAAAAATTGTTTTGCTGCCATCTTGTGGCAGCTTTTCTATTAAGGAACTATGTTGAAGTGAGTTGAGAGTTTCATTTAGACAAAATGAGTGCTTTGCTGCCATCTGGTGCAACATGGTGTCCAAGAACTATGTCTAGGGGTTTCATTTAGACAAAAGTACTGCTTTACTGCCTTCTATAGGCAATAGTAAACCTTTTTGGGGAGGTATCAATTACTTGTGGATTTTCACTTTTTGCGGCAGTGCTCGGTCCTCCCTCACAAATAGTGGGAGTACACAGTTTTTTTTACATTGGCTGTGTGTGTTTCAATACTTATTACAGACGGTCTAACAGCTGACATTGATCCAGTATGTTGTAATTATGTGACAGCAAAGACAATTTGTGGCACGGGCGCATCCAAGTAGCTGGTTTTCATTTGCCTGATGAGTGATATGCGTTGTTCACTATATAAAAATTCCTACAGTGATTATGGAGTATGGAATAAGTGAATGATTCTGAATACAACCTGTTTGTTTGACATTCATCCATTTTGTTTGCTTGAACCCCCACCCCCCCAAACGTGTGCCTTGCCAATGTTGCGTTCATCACGTTCCCCATCCGCCTTTCCCCCCCCCCCTTTCTTATTCATTCTTAACTTTCCTTTTCCTTGTGCCCTCCTTTTCACCCCCATGTCCTTTGTGCCCCTGTACTGTCTCCTCAGATCTCTATAAGAGTCTCCAGTCAGGTTCTCAGGTTGCTCTGCCTCCTCACTTGCAGCTTGCTTTCTCAGGTAAATTGTGAGCCTCCCGCTCTATTGTTGTTCCTTGTCTTCCTGTCTGTGCACTGCTCATCCTGTCTTGTGGTCTCATGCTTATCTCCCCCCCTTGATATGTAGCCATTTAACTCCTACCCGTAAAGGCTGTGGACATGTATTTCATGATTAAGATTGACAAGAAACCAACTGATTGACTTTTTTTTTTTTCTGTACAGATGTTGGCCAAAGCCAGGGAGGCGATGCCAAGAGGAAGACGCTATGATAGCAGCTGGACTTGCTTTTGGTGCCAGATGGAGCAGACCACTTTTTAAAATATTCAACATTTCAGGAGTTTTAAAAGGAAAAAAAAAAAACATTTTGATACCTTTTCCATTCTTCACAGCTAAAGAAAATGACAAATACAACTTGTCGATGTTTACAAGACAGACCTACATCACTGTGGACAGGGAGAAGAAATGCGTGTTTGTATGTTGATATAGGATCGACAGTGTGCCTTCTGTATGTTTCCCTCTCTGATGCATGGTCAGTGTCTACAAGGTGCTCTTTTTAAAACATAATGAAATGATCGCTGACATTTGTGAGAAACATAAAATGTGCATAGCTGAATTGGACCCCCACCCCAAGCTGAACACTTCTCTATTTTACTTGAATTCTTTCATGAGTTCCATTCTGTACAGTACTTAAACCTTTTAATTAAAATTGTTTACCTTCACATGGTAATAATTATTGGATGGAAAACAACTGTCGATATCCAGTGAAAAGCATGCACACATATTTGAGGTATACAGTAACCATATTTTAATGACTCCCAATTGTAAGGTTTACTTTAGCAATTTTTTAATGCAATTTCAGGTGATTTCTTACTACAAACTGCTCAGCTTTTATTTTTGGCAATTGTTTTTCAAAATGAGTTTCTTCTAAAATTTAAAGCAATTTTTGTGTTCAATGGGGAATTTTTTTTTTTCTATTTAATGTGTAAAGCAAGTTCACAAAACAAGCATGCTTTGGGATTTTGTCTTTTTAAGATTCCATATTAAGCTACATTTTTAAAGTTTTACTACAAAACAGTTTTTGCAATTTTTTTTTGTTTTGTTTTTTAATTTGCTTCCGGACTTGCCAACTAATGTGCTTTGGACATAAGTAAACATAACACCACAATGATCAGGCAGTGTACATTTTTATCAAGCCTAAACATAAACAGAAATGGCTATAATATGATAAATCTGCAAAGTTTCTTGAGGAAAACATGAAGTGTCAATTCAAATCAAGAAAAAAAAAAAATACAAAAACGGAAAACTCAGGAAAACATGAGATGGAAGAAAGGCGAAGGTCTCTTCTGTTGATCCGCACCTACTTGACCAGCGGCCTGGTCTTATCGTCGTCGCCACACTGGTGGGCTTTGTACTTTTTCACCTCAGCCATGTACTTTGACCAAGCGTCACTCTTGCCGGGCGTAGCCTGCGTGAGGAGAGAAGAGTTATTTAGGCAACATGTCAAACCAGTTTCCATCTTTCTTTCTTTTTTTTTTTTTTTTTTTTTACCTCAGAGTCCTGTTTCTGCTTCTTGGCAACCATGCCGGTCTTAAGGAACACACCACCTCTGCGCTTCCCCACCTGGGTTAGGGCATAGAAGACTGACACCGTTATAAGGAGGCCTTGCCTTGGCAATGAAGGAGACTACACCAGAGCAGGTCTACATTTAGTCTGTGGCCCAACCACCAGCCTCATCTGCAGAGAACATCCCCCAACTTAACCAATCTAGTCTCAAAATGTTCCACCCGTCGGGTGAAATTTCAAGATGCGCATTTACAGATGAACTTAATTTGCCCATTCCAAACCTTTTAATACACATGTCCAACTTCAATATTTCAGCAGGTTTTTGAGCCATTTCCTGGTTCAATTTGAACATGTGTATTCAAAAGTATAAAGTTCACTTGTAAAAGGTTGTAGCAGCGCATTTTAATGTCATCCAGAAATTTCACCCTACCTTTTTTTTTTGTGCGGAGTGTACAGTATTTCTACAAATGGCCTAACGCTGTCAGTTTGGATGTGCTATCTGCCAAACCCCTTACAAAGCTGGTCACTGGAGGGGGCTTCTTATGTCCTTGCTCTTCATCTGTCCCCTGCGCCTTTTTCCTCATCTCCGCCTCCATCTTCTTCTTGAACATCTCCATGAAGCTACCGTCGTTGGCGAACGCGTTGCCCGAGGACGACGAAGGGCCTTGTTGGCTGTCGGAGGACGCGTGGCCCCCGGTCGGGGACGCGGGGCTGCCGCCGTCCGAGTCCCCCCCGCTGCTGCTACTGCTGCTGCTGCTGCTTCTGCCCCCGCCGTCGGTGGTGTGCGATTTTCCGTGTCTACGCCTTTGTTCCATGTTTACTCACTGCGGCGGTGTTTTAATTGTTCAGGAGTTATCTGGGACCTCCAGTTAGACGACAGGCTGCGCCGCTTTTTATCGCAATGTGGTGGAGTTTAGCTCGATAGCCTCCTTATCTCCCGTTCTCTTAAAATAAAAAAAACAAACGTATGCCTAGGAAGAAAAAAAAAAAGTCAAAACGAGTCTGCAATGTCAGTCATATAGTTCGTTTTGGGAAACAAACAAAAGCAGCAGTTCGTTCGAATGCTAATATTGCTAACGCCGTCTGGCTCACTCTGCCTTTGGATAAACTGCCACCTACTTCGGCTGGCGATGTCTACTCGTTGACAAAATTGGATGTTTGACATAGAAAGCTTTAAATATCCGCTTCAAAGTCTCGTAGAATTTGGGAGGTTGGCCAATGTTTTGGGTTAGGTTTTCAGTATGTCCATCGGTCGCTGTCGGCCATGTTTAAGGTCTCTGGTGACGTCACGTCGTGGGTTTGGCTCCAACTGCTGTACAGGAAGTTAAAAAAAAAAAGCTGTACAGGAAGTCAAATTTACCTGAAAGTGAAAACAGTCGAAGCGAGCCACTAAAGTTACCATGATATGATGATAAGCAGTGTTGGGAAGTAACTCATTACATGCAACTCGATTATGCAATTTCATTACAAAATTTATGTAATCGCAATCCATTACATTACTGGGAGATAATGTGTCATTAAATTAGTTTCTTTTGGAAATTTGTGAATCCGTTACATTTGAAAAAAAAAAAAAAAAAAAACACGCAAAAGCTCCTTTCTCATCACTGATCCTCCTAAAACTGACGCGTCGTGATTGGCTCTCTCTGGTCATTGCTATTTTGCTGTAGCTCGGCACGGTGACCGACTGGTTAGAGCGTCAGCCTCACAGTTCAATCCCCGGCCCCGCCTGTGTGGATTTTGCATGTTCTCCCCGTGCCTGCGTGTGTTTTCATGCATTAATTGGAGACTCTAAAATTGCCCGGAGGTGTGACTGTGAGTGTGAATGGTTGTTTGTTTGTATGTGCCCTGCGATTGGCTGGCAACCAATTCAGGGTGTACCCATCCCCCCTTCTGCCTGATGATAGCTGGGATAGGCTCCAGCACGCCCGCGACCCTAGTGAGGAGAAGCAATTTAGAAAATGGATGGATGATCTCGAAGCGCCACCTTGTGGTGCAATCTATTAGTTTTTTGAAAAGATTTCTTTTTTGAAAAGATTTTGAAAAGGTTAGACTGAGTTACGCTTTTGAACAGTTTCATCTTTGTCGTTTATTTTGGACTTTCTAATGGTACATTCACTTATCTGGGGTTTCATATGTAGTGATATTGTCTAAACTGTGTACATTTGTCATTACGTCAACATGGAATGATGTATCGACTTTTTTCTTTTTTTTCATGCGAGTGTCCTGTGGATGTACTCACCGAAAGTTCAGAAAATTAATCAAAATGTTATCAAATGTAAGAAAGAAATTGGGTAAATAGTTATATTCAAGGGCCTTGAACACGGGATAGGTGGGCCCTGACTATTTGGGGGGCCCCTGGCTGTCAGACACGGGGCTCATTTATTAATATCCATCCATGCATTTTCCGTACCGCTTTTTGTCTTCACTAGGGTCGCGGGCGTGCTGGAGCCTATCCCAGCTATCTTCGGGCAAGAGGCAGGGTACACCCTGAACTGGTCGCAGGGCACATAACCGTTCACCCTGAACTGGTCGCAGGGCACATATAAACAACCAACCATTCACACCTACGAGCAATTCAGTCTTCAATTAACTTACTTACCATGCATATTCTGTGGGAAGATGTGGGAAGAAACCGGAGTGCCTGGAGAAAACCCACGCAGGCACGGGGAGAACATGGAAACTCCACACAGGCGGGGCCGGGATTTGAACCCCGGTCCTCAGAAGTGTGAGGCAGATGTGCTAACCACCGTGCTGCCCCCAATTATTACATACATTTCCTCACCTCCACCTCCAACCTTCTTACAAAAAAAAACATTTTTAAATGCAGTGTTTTAGGCGTCTCATTTATTTTTCTAGAGCTGTATTTGGTAAATATGTTACATCTTATCCTGTATAAATATTTTCAAAAGTGGCTAGTGGCATAGTGCTCACTTTTTGATACTGGTGTTTTAATTCAACAATATTCATTATCCCTAAGCTACTTTATAATAGTGTGCTATCTTTGTGAATTAAAATTGTCACCACTCGTTCAACAGTTCATAATTATGGTAATTGAATACAAATCACAAGGTACCATCTTTTGTCTTAAACTCCCATTTATTTGTAGCGCAAAAGTAGAAAGGACAAAGGCTACATGTTAAACTTGCCAGATCCCCATGTGAAGAACAGTATGCTATGATCTTGAGCTTGACCAAGTTTTTATAAAACAAGGAAACATGCAAATGCCAAACATACTAACTCAATGATGAACCACAAAAAATGTGCACACGGAAATTTTGGTCATTAAAGACAACAGCATATTTTGACAGGGATGAAGGACAAGACTAAGCAGCAGCTTTGACATGGGATGTATTATTAAACGCTCAAATTAGCTCATCTGTATAAAATATGCAGTGACGATAAAAGTGCCATTTGTAGGTACACAGCTATCTTGCGAATAGACAAATTCCACATATACATTCCTGCGTAGTAAGGAGCTCAATTCAACTTTAAACAAGCTTTTAGTGTTGCGACAGGTCCGTCACTGTGTACTTGTGATGAATTTGGAGGCCTTCAACTGCCGACATTCACATTTATGTAGAGTCTAAAAGTGGTGAGTGCATTTAGGTTTGACCCACAGCCATTACCCTGCTTCAAATGGGGAAGAACCCCCCCCCCCCCCCCCACATATTAAACTTATGATAATCACATGCAAATAAAGCTAACAAATGGAAAAACATGCAGTGTGACATGCTGTTCGACTAACATACAGAAAATTACAACAAATGGAAGGACAACGTTAGCGCACTGTAAATATCCCATACTTCATTTTTAACCACACAGGAAGGATTTGGAGTCTTTCTGAAGGCACTCGACGAACCCATTGCTATGGGAATGTGCTTTTGGCAGCTCATATGAAAGTTCTTATTCAAGTGAAAACAAGACAGGAAATATTCTCTCCCGCAGATTAAGCTCATTCACATGAGGGACGGGATGAGCAGGAACAGGAAAAATTGCACCAAACTAAGTGTAGTTCAAGTGGTTGTACAGTGTATAAATGGAGGTATTCCAGTGTAGCTTCACGTCCAAGGCCACATTTCGATTCTTCCTCAATGGGCAGCATGATTTTCAGCAGACCTCTTAAAAAATCCTCTCACCCACCAAATCTTAACTAGAATTCTGACAACACTAACTCTATTGAGCTTAAAATCCAATTAAAAAAGACTAAACAAAAAAAAGTGTACCGTTCTCCAAAAGAACAAAGAAATAAAAGTTGCCTTAAAAGGTGTGACAGCCCTCCCCCCGTGGTCCTTGTGCTCCAGTTATTGTTCTTTTAACATGAGTAAACAGCTACTCACTCCTCTGGAAATCATCACAGTACCCTGTTAGGCCACCATGGGGCATGTACCGTGAAACAGCAAAAGGCACAGAGACAAATGGGAGTTGGGGGTGAGGCATTCTCTCTGGAGGTTTCCTTTCAAGACTCATCTTGGGTACAGTCGAGTGAGGCCTCTCCTGGCGTTGGTGGCCAGCCTCTGCTGGGCCAAGAAGGACATGGCTTGGTTAGGCGGGCTCAGCCTCTCGCCCGCCACTCTCTGATGCAAGGCCATTCCCTGAGAGGAGGCGACGGTAGTGTACAGGTCACACATACAGAAAGTCATTTGAGTCGAGTTTGATAACACTGACAACCAGCTCAAGATCCATATAAGGTGGACTCCTGCTATTCGCGGGGGAACAGAGACCAGGCCGGACCGGAAACCGATAATTGCATTGAACAAACAAAACAACTGTTTAAACCACAAAAAAATTATTTGAATAAGTGGGGATAAACCGGCATTAAGCATTTTGGGGATTGGTTCCTTCCCCCCGAATAAAGATACAACTAAAAGGAAAAAACAACAACATTGAAAACAAATAAAAAAATATTGGGGGGAAAAAAGTCTGCAAATAGTTGAGTCCACAAATATGAGGGGGTCCACTGTCCTTACCAGTAGGACAACTACATTGGGAATAAAAAGTATGGGAACCCTTTGGAATTTCTTAAATTTCTGCATAAATTGGTCAAATGTAGTCTGATAATCTAAATCACATGAATAAACACAGTCTGCTTTGAATTAAAAACAATTAAGTTTTTCATATTTTTGTAGAGCATAATGCAAACATTCACTGGAAAGGGAGGAAAAAGTAAGCGAACCCTTGGATTTAATAACTGGTTGACCCTCTGGCAGCAATAACCTCAACCAAATGTTTCTGTAGTTGCAGATCAGACATGCACACAACGATCAGGATGAATTTTGGACCATTCCTCTTCACAAAACTGTTGCTGTTCAGTAAGATTCCTGGGATGTCTGGCGTGAATAGCTCATTGTCCTGTTACAACACCTGTTTTCTCTAACTGTCTGATAGATGGTCTCAAGTTCTATTGCACAATATTTTGATAAACTTGTGAATTCATTTTTTCCATTGATGATAGCAAGCTGTCCAGGCCCTGAGGGAGAAAAGCATGCCATCATCATGCTTCACAGTTGGGATAAGGTTTTGATGATGGAGTGCTGGTAATGTTTCATGGTAACATGGTATCGTATGTTCCTCCTTTGGTTTCATCTGTCCATGGAATAGTTTGCCAGTATTGCTGAGGAACATCAAAGTGCTATTTAGCAAACTCCAAACGTTCAGCAATTTTATATTTATTTTTTAGACTCCAACAATTTCCTACTTGGTGTCTGGCCATGAACCCCATTCTTGTTTAATGTTTTGCCTA
Source organism: Phycodurus eques (assembly GCF_024500275.1). Classification (NCBI taxonomy): domain Eukaryota; kingdom Metazoa; phylum Chordata; class Actinopteri; order Syngnathiformes; family Syngnathidae; genus Phycodurus; species Phycodurus eques. Next base: position 9,179,961 of record NC_084540.1, on the reverse strand, counting down.
TGGTAGATTTGGTAACAGAGATGTTGGCATGTGCCAGTGATTTCTTTAAGTCTTCAGCTGACACTAGGGTTCTTTACCTCATTTAGCGTTCTGCGTTGTGCTCTTGCAGTCATCTTTACAGGACTGTCACTCATTGGAAGAAAAGTAATGGTGCTCAGCTTTCTTAATTTACAGACAATTTGTCTAAACGTGGACGGATGAACATCAAGAGTTACAAATTAGCCAACATTTTCCAGCTTTATATAAGTCAACGGTTCTTAATCGTAAGTTTTCTGAGCTCTATTGAACAATGAATGGAACATATCAGGCAACGCTTCTTGACGGGAGACAATTCTAACCTGGGGTGGGTTTTCTAGTGGCCAGTACAGCTTCAAGCCACACCTCCCATTTTGACTCATTGATTGGATTTTGGGTTGGCTCACACCTAACTAATTAGCGCTTGGAGAATCATTAGTGTAGAGGTTCACTTTACCGCCATCCTGTGAACGTTTACCTTATTAAAAGTGAAAACATTTGTGCGTGCGTGGTATTAGTTTAAGCAGATTTTACAACCCCAATTCCAATGAAGTTGGGACGTTGTGTTAAACATAAATAAAAACAGAATACAATGATTTGCAAATCATGTTCAACCTATATTTAATTGAATACACTACAAAGGTAGAAGATATCTAATGTTCAAACTGATAAACTTGTTTTTTAGCAAATAATCATTAACTTAGAATTTTATGGCTGCAACACGTTACAAAAAGATGGGACAGGTGGCAAAAAGGACTGAGAAAGTTGAGGAATGCTCATCAAACACCTGTTTGGAACAGGCTAATTGGGAACAGGTGGGTGCCTGATTGGGGAAAAAAAGGAGCTTCCCTGAATGGCTCAGTCATTGACAAGCAAAGATGGGCGAGGTTCACCGCTTTGTTAACAAATGTGTGAGAAAATAGTCAAACAGTTTAAGGACAATGTTCCTCAACGTACAATTGCAAGAAATTTAGGGATTATCATCATCTACGGTCCATAATATCATCAAAAGGTTTAGAGAATCTGGAGAAATCACTGCATGTAAGCGGCAAGGCAGAACACCATCATTGCATGCCCGTGACCTTCGATCCCTCAGGCGGCACTGCATCAAAAACTGACATCAATGTGTAAAGGATATCACCACGTGGGCTCAGGAACACTTCATAAAACCAATGTCAGTAAATACAGTTCGGCGCTATAGCCGTAAGTGCAACTTGAAACTCTAACTTATACATCTGTGAAGGCACCATTAATGCTGAAAGGTACATACAGGTTTTGGAGAAACATATGCTGCCATCCAAGCAACGTTCTTTTCATGGACGCCCCTGCTTATTTCAGCAAGACAAAGCCAACCCACATTCTGCACGTGTTACAACATCGTGGCTTCGTAGTAAAAGAGTGCGGGTACTAGACTGGCCTGCCTGTAGTCCAGACCCGTCTCCCCTTGAAAATGTGTGGCGCATTATGAAGCGTAAAATACAACAACGGAGACCCCGGACTGTTGAACAGCTGAAGCTGTACATCAAGCAAGAATGGGAAAGAATTCCACTTACAAAGCTTCAACAATTAGTGTCCTCAGTTCCCAAATCTTTATTGAATGTTAAAAGAAAAGGTGATGTAACACCGTGGTAAACATGACCCTGTCCCAGCTTTTTTGGAACGTGTTGCAGCCATAAAATTCCAAGTTAATGATTATTTGCTAAAAACAATACAGTTTATCAGTTTGAACATTAAATATCTTGTCTTTGTAGTGTGTTGAATTTAATATAGGTTGAACATGATTTGCAAATCATTGTATTCTGTTTTTAATGTTTAACACAACGTCCCAACTTCATTGGAATTGGGGTTGTATTTATTCTTGTGATTTACGTGTATATGAAGATCAGACCATATTTTATGACCAATTTATGCGGAAATTTAAGAAATTCCAAACTGTTTACATACTTGTTTCTCCAACTCTACATGTTACTAGTGAGGCAAAACTGCACTTGTGGACAACTACATGCTACTAGTACTACAAGTGAAATACAATTCTACTATTTGAATGTGTCAAGCAGACCAGGAGAAGCTCATTTATGCTTTTATCTCAAGTCGACTTGACTGTTGTAATGGTCTTCTGACTGGACGCCCTAAAAATAGCATTAAACAGATGCAGCTCATTCAGAATGCTGCAGCTCAGGTTCTGACCAGAACAGAGAGGTCAGAGCATATTACTCCAATTCTAAAGTCTTTACATTGGCTTCGTGTCAGCTTTAGAATAGATTTTAAAGTGCGACTGGTCTATAAATCACTGAATACATTAATTAAATGCTAATGGAATATAAACCCAGTAGGGCTCTAAGATCGACAGACTCAGGTCAAATAGTGGAGCACAGAGTCCAAAGCAACCATGGGGAAGCAGCATTTAGCTATTATGCTGCACACAAATGGAATAAGTTGCCAACAGAAGTGACGTCAGCCCCAAGTGTGCATGTTTTTAAGTCCAGGTTAAAAACTTCTTTTTTTTCCCCCATGCTTTTTAGAGGATTTCCACTTTTAAATATTTCTTGACCGTATGCCATTTTAATTGTATTTTTATCCCTCTTTGTTTTAAATGTTTATAAGCTGTTTTTAAAAATTTGTTTTAAATGCTTTTAATCATGTAATCATGAGTTACCTTGTGTATGAAATGCGCTTTATAAATACATTTGCTTTGCTTTAGTTAACATCCAGCGCTTCACTAAGAATAGAGATAGCATGCAGATATCGACTAGTGCAGTTTTGTCTCATTAGTAACGTATGCCAAAGTTGTCCAAATAGTTAGGACAGAGTGTACTAGTATATGGACCTTAAGATGCATATAGAATAAATGGTCAAACTGCTTTCTGTACTCATGTTACAAGTACAGAGAATACGTGAGAAGATTGAGAGTACTTCTTACCATGTTGTACCAAGCGCTAATGATGAGTTTCTCTTCCTGGTCATGTCTGGACCGGCTCTTCTCATAATCACGCTGCGCACAGGAACAGATCACCACACATTAGTGACGTGTGAACAACTACAAAACTTGATTTGTACAGTGGAACTCCAATAGTTAGGTGAGGTTGTTCAGTATGGAATACAACCAAAATATTTTGGAACTATACGCCTCGAAAGTTAATACTCAAATTCGGCCTGATTGCTGGTATAAGTGTACCCTGCTTAAGCTGACTAACATTCAAAGCAGTAAGACTATTACATTTTGTATTGTCACAAAATAAACTGCACCATTCAAAATTGTTTAATGGCACTGGAACTGTTTCCATTATTCTCGATAGGAAAGCTTGGTCCACAATCCAAACAGAGGTCAACCAGCATCCAGAAAATGATTACTTTTAATTTAGGTTCCGTTGTATAAAACTCCATACCTCCAGGTGATGGATTTTTCTCTCTCTCTCTGTCAGCTGGTTCTTCAAGGCCTGAATGTCAGGAGCGACAGTCAATGGCTGTTGCTTTGGATCGAGCGTCTTTACCACCTACACACAAAGCATCAGTGAAGCAATGAAGCACAGTTATAAAAACCTTATAACAAAAATCGGCTCACGAATCTAATTCATGCGGTGACTGTTCGTTCATGAACCGAGGTAACGTTTCCCACTGAAATGAAAGGAAATGCAATTAATCTGTTCCAGCCCCAGAAGGAAGTAGTTTCCCTTGTTTTTAATTGGTCTGTAGTTAAAAATACAGTACAACCAAGAATAGAAAACACACTTTATTATGAAGAAATAACAGTGTTCACTTGCTAATCACTATGCAACCTCTTAGCCTTTACGCATACCGTACTATATGCTTTGGGAACCGCATTGCGTTGTGGGATATAGCGGCCATTTTGGGTTACCCGTATCCATAGTAAACAAGGCTGTGCAGTCACAAAGACTGAAAGACGACATGTTAAAATGCAAGAAAGTGAAGGGGGATTCACAGGGAAACATTACACCATGAAGCCTTGCTGACATGATCATGAGCGAGCCCTCGTAGCGTAGTGGAACCCGGGCAGACTTTCAGCTCTCTCGGTACGGTTAATACTTGCGAGCTGGGGGCGGTGCCTCCTTCTTGAGCCTTCCATGGAGGGATGTTTTTACTTGTCTCTGTTTGTGTGCACCTATGTTAAGTGTCTTTGTTTGTTAAGGAAGGCGCTACATTAATTTTATTTATTCTTATCATCATCACAATAGTACAGATGGTAGATATTGCCAAACCAAACTGCATAGTAAGATCATAAAAATTAGCACTCTTCTCATGTTTAGTTATTAATTCCTTATTTTTTTCCCCCTCTCTCCAAAGAGTAATACGATTACGATACGAACTTGATAATAATACTACAGCTAGTAGTTTTTAGGTTATTTGGAGCCATACTAAGGGCTATTTAGAGCTAAAAATAAAAAACAAAAACAAAGATACCTGCAATGTGTGACGCATGGAGCCAAGACTGCTTGGGAACCGAGGTAATTTCTTTATTCGAAAATGTTCTTTTTAAAGCAAACTGTTTGTCAGCCGGGGTTCCACTGTAAAAGAGACTGACCGTTCTTGCCTTCTCCACATAGCGCTTATATCGCTCCTCCATCTGTTTCATGTCCTCATCCTTCTTCCGCAGGATCTCCTGGAGTTCATCTATCTTCTTTACCACTGAAAGACATGGGTATTTTTATTAAAAATAAATAAATAAATAAAAAAACTAAAAAAAAAAAAAAAAAAAAAAAAACATTCCTGTATTAGTGTCATCTCAAGCTAAAGCAGTTCAAGAATGGAACACTTCTGGGAAAACACTCAACTGCTGCTGTCCACCTTGGGCTCTAGGTCATCAATGACTTCTCTTTTCTTTTGGAGATCAGTGTGAGCTTCATGGAGCTTCTCCCTGGAATGACGTGTTATGTGAATCTTGTTTGGACATTAAAACATAAACACATTATTGAAGTCAAACAGGAGCACTTACAAATGCTCTTCCAGCTTCTTCTTCAATAAGGAAGACTATATATGGAAAAAAAAGGAAAATACATTAAAGTCTAAAACATCCTCACGCTGTTAAAGGGACACACTACACATGCAGACATACACAAACACACACAAACACAAAGTAAAAGCTGTTAAAAGTCAAACTGTCAAAGAGCTTAAATCATAGGCCATTTGGACAGAGGGTGGGCCGTACTTACGATGGCCTGATTTTGGCACGGTCGTTCAGTGGGGCAGGCGGGTAGACAAGACACAGACAGGAGAAGGGCAGGCGTTAACGGTGAATCAGCAAACAAAGCTTCAATTCCCACACACAATGTGTCAAAGTAAAACAAATACAGCAATTCTCATCAAGCAAAAAAATATTTTTTCTCATGCTTTAAGTGCTCAATTAAATGTTAGTGCTTAAAACAGAAAATAAAATTTACTAGTACTTCTTGTTCAGTTGATTTATTTCTCTTTAATGAACAAGTTTGTTAAATAAGTACAGTGAACCCCAGTACACTCAGTTTGAAATTGGCAAAATTTTTTGTGGAACTTATCCTCTGTTATACACTGAAAAAAAATGTATTTTCACTGTTTTTGTGCTTACTTTGGCACCATCTATCTTGGTGGTGGTGTTGTTCGATTTAACACATTCATAGTGTTTTTTTCCTGCATTTGCGATGTCCTATTTTGTTGGCGGTTCGTGAATGCACCTTGTGCAAAGTCAAAAGTGAAACTGAAAGTATGTTTCTGCTTCTCTCCTAAAGCAGCTACTAGTACTAGCCTACTTTCCCGTTACAATTTGCCTCTATTCCCTTACATTTACAGTGGTGTGAAAAAGTGTTTTCTCCCTTCCTGATTTCTTAATTTGTCACACTTGAATGTTTCTCATCATAAAATAAATTTAAGTATTAGTCAAAGATAACACAAGTAAACACTAAATGCAGTTTTTAAATGAAGGTTTTTATTATTACAGGAGAGAATTATTATTATTATTTTTTTTTACACCAGATGCAATGGCACAAACCTTCCAAAGAGTTAAACTTTTGTCTTGTCCCCCAAAGGTCTTGGGGATCATCAAGATGTCTTAAAACTCTGCCATGCAGGCCATTTTTGCCCAGTCTGTTTTATGGAGGAGTTGTGATCACTGACCTCAACTGTGACAAGTGAGGCCTGCAGTTCTTTGGATGTCATTGTGGGGGCTTTTGTTACCTCTTGGCTGAGTTCTTGGGGTAATTCTGGTTGGCCGGCCACTCCTGGGAAGGTTCACTACTGTTCTATGTTTTCGCCATTTGTGGATAATGGCTTTCACTGTGGTTCGCTGTAGTCCCAAAGCTTTAGAAATGGTTTTATAACTTTTCCACACTGATAGATCTCAATTACTTTCTAATTTTCCCCTGAAATTCTTAAGGGCTTGGCATGATGTTTAGCTTTTGAGGATGTTTTGGTCTACTTCACTTTGTCAGGCAGGTCCTATTTAGGTGATTTCTTTATTGAGAACAGGTGTAGCAGTATCAGGCCTGGGTGTGGCTAGAGAAATTGAACTCTGGTAAGTTAAAACACAGTTATGTTTTTTTCCACTCAGGGCCATGTAGGTTTGGATTTTTCTCTCTCTCAATAATAAAAACCATATAAAACTGCATTTTGTGTTTACCTGTGTTGTCGCTGACTAATATTTAAATTTGTTTCATGATGGGAAACAAATATCCCCCAAAAAGCCAGCACGGTGGATGACTGGCTAGCACATCTGCGTGGGTTTTCTCAGGGTACTCCGGTTTCCTCACACATTCCAAATACATGCATGGTAGGTTAATTGAAGACTCCAAATTGTCCGTAGGTGTGAATGCGAGTGTGAATTGTTGTTTGTTAATATGTGCCCTGCGATTGCCTGGCAATCAGTTCAGGGTGTACCCCGCCTCTCGCCCAAAGATAGCTGGGATGGGCTCCAGCACACCCTCGTGAGGAAAAACGGTACGGAAAATGGATGGATGGAAATGTTAAAAAAAATAACAAATCAGAAAGGGGCAAATAATTTTTCACACCACTGTCTTATAATGTGTAAATGCCAAAACGTGAATTTAACAACTTCCTACCATTTGTGTAAAGTGCTAGTGCGCATATTGGCTTGCCCATGTGTGATGTCATGTCAGTTTGTGCTAGCGTGTAAGCGTGATACTTTATGATCCTCTCTTTTTTAAGTGCTTTGATACCTTCTTATGGCACATATATGCAACTACAAGTCACTTTTAGGAGGTGGGCTTCAATTATTCGCAGATTATCGCTATTCGAGGTAGGGCTCTGTTGATCAGTATACTGAAACCCTAGAAAATCTTTGGGCAAACGTTTTTTTCTACAATTATTTTATGATGATGATTATCCAGTGTTCCCCCACAACTGAATACACAGATTTCTGGGGGGATTCTGTTATTCGCTGTTCTCGTCAAAGTATTGCTTTGGCGCCACCTTGGTACTAAGAAACTACCTTGAAGTGAGTGGAGAAGTATCATGTAGTGCTTTGACACTATCTTGCGGCATCTACAGGGAATTATTAATGTTTTTGGGGTGAGTGTGTGTTGATTACTCGAAGATTCTCGCTATTTGAGGCAGGGCTTGGCCCCCATTTTAGGGGAAAACTGGATTGATAGTTTTAAAATAATAATAATAATTTCATCTATTCAAAAAAAATGCTTCAACTATGAAATCTATGATACAACTTTTAAGAGCATGTTTCTATTATTATCCTTATGATCACAGATTGTAGTTTAGAATGACCAGGTATATATTGAAATTCGTGTGCTCCATTTTGAACACCCAAATATGTTTCCCTGAACAATAAAGGGTTACCAAGTTCCACTAGTGTAGCTGATTTGTGTGTGTGTATATCTCGTCAATGTGAGAGAAATAGCAAGTGATTCAAGTAGAAGGAGGAAATACAAGCACTCACATCCTCAGTCTTGTTGTCCTGCTCTTGAAGTGCTTTCTGAAGCCCCTCAATCTGAGAACGCAGCTCTGCGATCTGCTGCTGTTGCAGCCTGAAGGGAAAGAACAATGGCAGTATTGTTGAGGAGCGAGTAGAGAAGGAGTGATGAATCAAAAGTTAAACATGTGGGAGGAAGATAAGTAGAGAGAAGTGTGGATCCTTGTGCATCTGTGTGCTGCCAGGCCATGCGGCGCTGCGCTCTACTGAGCATGCTCCCTCCACTCCTCTCCTCCTGTTACTGAAAATGCTTCCCACACCCTGGGCCTGGTGTTGCCTGGCTGCACACGCACACACTCAGTCCACCCACATGTCCACATGTCCGCAGGCATATATACACACTCTTATACACACGCACACAGACAAGAGACAATCTGGCTTTCTGCTGTCTGTCCTTCTGTCCAGCCCACACAGCTCAGTTGAGCACACAGTCCAGAGGGTGAGTTGACATTTAGGCCGATATCACTCCTACCATCCGCCAAACACCCATCTTAATGTCAAGGAACACAAAATATGGCGACACGGGGTGGGAAGGAGCTTATTCATTCTTGCTACGTAGGTCGAAGGCAGGCTGTCACCTACCTTTTTTGGGTTTCAAGAGCATTCTTGCTCCGCTGAGCCCCCTCTAGCTCAGCCTGCACCTCCACTACTTTCTGCCTGTAGGTTTCCTCCTGGACACACAGCATCTTGTTTTCACTCTGTAAGCGCACCACTGTCTCCCTGGAATCAACATGACGACGAGACAATGGGAGAAGGAGGTGAATGAAGTGGTGGTTTGTTTGTTTTTTCTAATCCAGCACGAATCTGTACTCCTGCTACACTGAGGGAAAAAACACCTCAGCATACAATTTACCAAGAGATTTTCTAGATATGCAAACACGCAAAGAAACAATTTACAACTAAAAAAAAAGTACAGTGACTCCCCCATATGGTGGGGGATATGTTGCACACCTGCAACAGGTGAAAAGCCACAACAGAGACCATATTAAAAAAAACTAACTTTTCTTTGTAGTTTTAAACACAGTTCAACTTTTTAAAACACACAACCACAAAGCTATTTGTAAAAGCAATGTGTTCAAAGCATAAAATGTAATACTGTACTTATTGTAGTGTCTTTGTTGACATGCATGTGCACTTCGCACTGACCTGTTACCTTGCTACCCCACAAAAGCACCTTATTTGTAATTGAGTGTTACTCTAACACAGAATGTTAGGTTTGAAGTTTAATTTTTTGTGAAGCCGTGGGGTTGTGGTTGCAATGAGTGTGTCCACATGTGCACGACAAATGAATATTTTACAGATCATATTTATCATGTGTTACTATGAAGTCATAATGACTCTTAACAAATATGACAAAAATATTTGACGATGCTTGTCAATATGGGGCTACATCAAGCCACGAGTTGCATCCAAAAGCTAAAAATGAAACTACGGTCAAACTAGCAGGTCGGAATAGTTTGTGTCCCATTAAAGAAAACGAATATAGTGCGACCAGTGCATATTTGTCAGAATAGTAAAGTAAAATCTCATCAGTTATGGCAAAATGGGACTTCTCTACAACCTACACCCTGAGACCCACACACCCCCTTTGCACATCAACATCAATACGTACTTAAGCTCAGTGGGCATCATCTCTGCAGCGAGGTTTCCTACTGTGGCCTCATTGTCACACAAGCCTCCTGTGGAGAGATTAGCTTTCAGATGAAACCTTAGCAGTTTTACTTAAAAAAAACAAAATAAAAATGAAATAAAAGGCTCACTTCTGTATGTTTATTCAAACAGCTGGCATTGCATGGCGCTCCAAAAACTACATTACATGAAAATCCTTAATCTATAATGTTGCACCAATGACAATTATAGTGCACATGATTTAAATTAATGTACAGTGGAACCTCCATAGAATGGATTAATAGGGGCGGGGGGTTGTCTGATAAAGCCAATTGTCCATTACATTGAAGCACTTTTTTTTGAGGCCATATGCACCCATATAACTGTAAAGTAGAAAACTATTTTGAAGGTTTTCTTCGTGGCCTAGAATGCCCAGTTATTGTAAATAATTATAAACAAGGTGGAAAATGTTTTGAAAGTTTCACATTTCATCCAAACTCACCACACCAGTGTGCTTGGTCATTGTGACATCGTTGATGTACAGTTCTCATCATAAGCGAGTCGCTTTCATAAGTCGCAAGGAATTAGTGTGTTTCCTAGTTCCAGATCTGCTGCCAAAGACGAACGGCTTGACAAAAAATGTTTATTGTACCAAAATAGCATGTTCCAGACTGCAGACACCTGTGTTTTGTATTTCTCAGTTAACACTGCTGCCATACCGCTCTCACTCTCTCTTCACCTGCTCTACAGCACAATACATATAACCATCAGGACATGACCGCCACGTCAATGGCCCACATTCAACATGGCCGCCACATAGGCACGTCTTTTGGAGTTAGATCGAGTCATAACGTATATCTGTTACCCGGAAAAACGTCAGTCCCAGTCTCTGCCTGCATTGCGCCACAGCGCCAGGAAACAACAGCGGCCTATTCTGGAACTAACAGACTTTCTCAACGGCAGTTTAAGTGACAAATGGAAACTATTTTTGGACACATCGTTCAGTCTCGATGGCCCGTTATATACAATATCAGTTATATCGGGGTCCGTTTTATCGAGGTTCCGCTGGATATTTTTTTAGGATCTGCTGTATTTTCACAAGTGGCACGGTGGGCGACTGGTTAGAGCGTCTGCCTCACAGTTCTGAGGACCAGGGTTCAAACCCCGGCCCCGCCTGTGTGGAGTTTGGATGTTATCCCCGTGGCTGTGTGGGCTTTCTTCGGGCACTCCGGTTTCCTCCCACATCCCAAAAATATGCATGGTAGTTTAATTGACAACTCTAAATTGCCCGTAGGTGTGAATGTGAGTGCGAATGGTTGTTTGTTTGTATGTGCCCTGTGGCCGGCACGGTGGACGACTGGTTAGAGCGTCAGCGTCACAGTTCTGAGGACCGGGGTTCAATCCCCGGCCCCGACTGTGTGGAGTTTGCATGTTCTTCCCGTGCCTGCGTGGGTTTTCTCCGGGCACTACGGTTTCCTCCCACATCCCAAAAACATGCATGAATTTGATACTTTAAATTGCCCATAGGTGTGAACGTGAGTGCGAATGGTTGTTTGTTTGTATGTGCCCCGCGATTGGCTGGCAACCAGTTCAGGGTGTACCCCGCCTCCTGCCCAATGATAGCTGGGATAGGCTCCAGCACGCCCGCGACCCTAGTGAGGAGAAGCGGCTCAGCAAATGGATGAATGGATGTATTTTCACGTTGCTATTTATGGTAATGCATTTATTCAGCATTGAACGTGATTCGATTGCAGCAATATTAAGCTTACCTGCACCACCGAGACACTTCTGTTGGACTTGCGCACACCTCAGCTCATCATTTGTCTCACGAAGTGTGTCCCTCTCAGACATCAGACGCTAAAAACAAACATTTCTCGAGTTTGGCCAACAGAGATTCTCTCTATTAATGTTGATGTAGAACCATTTTTTTGTGTTAACAACTCACTTCTCTCTCTTTCTGGAGTGCATCATATTTGTCATAAAGGTTCGTATACTCAAACTGCCACTTCTCAGCTTTCGTGGCCTCGGCCTGGTGCTTTGTCTGAAGCTCGTGAGCCTGCATGTCAGAGGGCATAGTAATGGCGCATTGACAAGAACTACAAGGTTCTCAAAGCACGAGCACAGAGCAGACTGTGTTTCATATCACTTTGATGTCAACACAGAAAAGGTATGGCTCTGCCTCCTCCACAGCTTGCCTGTTTCTTGTAGTTGTCCAGCTGAGTACGAAAGACGTTGGCCCTGCGGAGCTCCTCCTCCAGCTCGCAGGTGCGCTGCATGTACACAGTGTTGCGCTCCTCCAGGAGGCGCACTTGTCTGCGCAGGTCACCCAGATCTTCCAGCTTCCTCTTGTAAGTCTCCACCAAAGTTTCGAGCTGGTTCACCCGGTTGGATGAGTGCCTGTGGGGCAGGAGGGGCAGCAGATAAGGACAAGACATCCCTCGGGATATGTTCCTCAGCAGGGATAAATGTGTGATCGTTCCTGATTGGTTCCTCGACGATGGAAACGCTCTGACGCAAAGCAGCATCAATGCATGAAATGTCTTTTATCAACACAGATGTCAGAGTGAGGAGGTGAATGGACGTCTGTGTGTGGGCAGTGTGGGAGTTGTTTCTGTGAGTGGAAGATGATAATGGAGTTTTAAGCATTCGCATGTATTCCCACATTCAACTGTGTTTTGATACGCCATCTCAGACGTCAAAATACTTGCGGGTTAAAAAGTATACAAACTATTAAAAAATAAATTCAAATATGATACATATTTAGTTGTAATACTGAATAATTGAACATGCTGCTTGGATAGCAAGGCCAGTCTCTATAGCCTGCTTTCCATGGAAGAAGCACATTTGGGACTATCACTGTGCCCATGCTCACATTCACCCTCAGCGCCAAACACAAAGATAGAGACATAGAACAAAGGGACAACGTTTTTTGCGGAACTCAAATAGAGGTGTGGTGTGTACTAGTGTTGCCACGATACCCAAATTCTGACTTTGATACTTTACTTGCCTAAAATACCGATACCAAAACGATACCACGGCAAAAATCTAAAACATCAGTAAAAGCAGTGGAATGAAAACTGACAATGCAAATACTTTATTTTTTTAATTAATTGGGAATAATAAGAGGATAATATGATAATCTTGAAAATGTAATAAAGCATTTAGCTCATTCTTAGGTCATTTTCAAAATTATTAGCATATATGTATTACACACACACACACACACACACACACACACACACACAGTGGGTACGGAAAGTATTCAGACACCCTTCAATTTTTCAGTCGCTATATTGCAGCCATTTGCTAAAATCATTTAAGTTATTTTTTTCCTCATTAATGAACACGCAGCATCCCATATTAACTGAAAAAAAATGTTGACATTTTTGCAGCTTTATTAAAAAAGAAAAACTGAAATATGACACAGCCATAAGTATTCAGACCCTTTGCTCAGTATTTAGTAGAAGCACCCATCCATCCATCTTCTACTGCTTATCCGAGGTCGGCTCGCGGGGGCAGTAGCTTTAGTAGGGATGCCCAGACTTCCCTTTCCCCACCCACTTCATCCATCTCTTCCGGGGGGATCCCGAGGCGTTCACAGTCCAGCCAGCGTGTCCTGGGTCGTCCCTGGGGTCTCCTCCCGGTGGGACGTGCCCGGAACACTTCACCGGGGAGGCGTCTGGTAGGCATCCGAATCAGATGCCCCAGCCACCTCATCTGGCTCCTCTCAATGTGAAGGAGCAACGGCTCTACTCTGAGATCCTCCCGGATAACAGAGCTTCTCACCCTCTCTCTAAGGGAGAGCCCGGACACCCTGCGGAGGAAACTCATTTCGGCCGCTTGTATCCGTGATCTCGTTCTTTCGGTCACGACCAACAGCTCGTGACCATAGGTGAGGGTAGGAACTTAGATCGACCGGTAAATCGAGAGCTTCGCCTTTCGGCACCCGTTTGAGCTAATACAGCCACGAGTCTTTTTGGGAATGATGCAACAAGCTTTTCACACTTGGATTTGGGGATCCTTTGCAATTCCTCCTCGCAGATCCTCTCCAGTTCTGTCAGGTTGGATGGTGAAAGTTCGTGGAAAGCCATCTTCAGGTCTCCCCAGAGATGCTCAATTGGGTTTCAGTCAGGGCTCTGGCTGGGCCATTAAAAAACAGTAATGGAGTTGTTCTGAAGCCATTCCTTCGGTATTTTAGCTGTGTGCTAAGGGTCATTGTCTTTTTTGAAGGTGAACCTTCGGCCCAGTCTGGAGAAGGTTTTCGTCCAGGATATCCCTGTACTTGGTCGCATTCATCTTTCCTTCGATTGCAACCAGTCGTCCTGTCCCTGCGGCTGAAAAACACCCCCACAGCATGATGCTGCCACCACTAGGCTTCACTGTTGGGACTGTATTGGACAAGTGATGAGCAGTGCCTGGTTTACTCTACACGTACCGCTTAGAATTAAGGCCAAAAAGCTCAGCTCCCTCCAAAGATTTTCTATGGGGTGGAGATCTGGAGACTGGCTAGGCCACTCTAGGACCTTGAAATGCTTCTAACGAAGCCACTCCTTTGTTGCCCGGGCGGTGTGTTTGGGATCATTGTCAAGCTGAAAGACCCAGCCAAGTTTCATATTCAATGCCCTTCCTGATGGAAGGAGGTTTTCACTCAAAATCTCACGATGCATGGCCCCATTCATTCTTTCCTTTACACGGATCAGTCGTAGTGGTCCGTTTGCAGAAAAACAGCCCTAAAGCATGGTGAAAATTACAGGCCTCTCTCATCTTTTTAAGTGGGAGAACTTGCACAATTGGTGGCTGACTAAATACCTCTCTCTCTATCTATAGATATCGATATATATATATCTATATATATATCTATATATATATATCTATATCTATATATCTATATATATATATAGTCTTCCGCTTATCCAAGGTCGGGTCGCGGGGGCAGTAGTTTCACCAGGGAAGCCCAGACTTCCCTCTCCACAGCCACTTCCTCCAGCTCTTCCGAACGGAACACCGTTTGCGTTTCCAGGCAAACCGAGAGACATATGCTCTCCAGCGTGTCCTGAGGCGTCCCCGGGGTCTCCTCCCGGTGGGACGTGCCCGGAACACCTCACCAGGGAGGCATCTGGTAGGCATCCTAAACAGATGCTCGAGCCACCTCATCTGGCTCCTCTCAATGCGGAGGAGCAGCGGCTCTACTCTGAGCCCCTCCCGAGCTTCTCACCCTCTCTCTAAAGGAGAGCCTGGACACCCTGCGGAGGAAACTCATTTCGGCCGCTGGTCTCCGGGATCCCCCTTCCTGGAGCTGTCACCTTATCGTGGTGGAGGGGTTTGTGTATCCCAATGATCCGAGGAGCTAAGTTTTCTGGGGCTTTATGCCAGGGTCACACATGACAAACAGGTCCTAGGTGAGGGACCAGACAAAGCACGACTCAAAGACTCCTTATGATGACGACAAACGATGGACTTGGTTTTCCCTTGCCGGGACGCGGGTCACCACTCTGGAGCAAGGCCTGGTGGTGGGGCTCGAAGGCGAGCGCCTGGTGGCCGGGCCTGTATCCATGGGACCCGGCCGGGCAAAGCCCGAAAGGGTTACGTGGGTTCCCCTTCCCATGGGCTCACCACCTGTGGGAGGGGCCATTGGGGTCAGGTGGAGTGTGAGCTGGGCGGTGGCCGAAGACAGGGACCTTGGCGATCCGATCCCCGGCTACAGAAGCTGGCTCTAGGGACGTGGAATGTCACCTCTCTGGCAGGGAAGGAGCCCGAGTTGGTGTGTGAGGTCGATAAAATTCCGACTCGATATAGTCGGACTTGCCTCCACACACAGCTTGGGCTCTGGTACCAGTCCTCTCGAGAGGGGTTGGACTCTCTTCCACTCTGGAGTTGCCCATGGTGAGAGGCGCCGAGCAGGTGTGGGTATACTTATTGCCCCCCGGCTTGGCGCCTGTACGTTGGAGTTCACCCCGGTGGACGAGATCTTAGCCTCCCTCCGCCTTCGGGTGGGGTGACGGGTCCTGACTGTTGTTTGTGCCTATGCACCAAACAGCAGTTCTGAGTACCCACCCTTTTTGGAGTCCTTGGAGGGAGTGCTGGGGAGCGCTCCCGCTGGCTCCATCGTTCTGCTGGGGGACTTCAATGCTCATGTGGGCAATGACAGTGAGACCTGGAAGGGCGTGATTGGGAGGACACTCGGGTGAAGAGAGGGGGGGGGAGCAGTCAACTGATCACCTGGTGGTGATTTGGCTCCGATGGTGGGGGAAGATGCCGGTCCGACGTGGCAGGCCCAAACGTATTGTGAGGGTCTGCTGGGAACGTCTGGCAGAATCCCCTGTCAGAAGGAGTTTCAACTCCCATCTCCGACAGAACGTTGCTCATATTCTGGGGTATGCGGGGGACATAGAGTCCGAGTGGACCATGTTCCACGCCTCCATTGCTGAGGCAGGCGACCGAAGCTGTAGCCGTAAGGTGGTCGGTGCCTGTCGTGGCGGCAATCCCCGAACCCGTTGGTGGACATTAACAGTGAGGAATGCCGTCAAGCTGAACGAGTCCTATCGGGAATTTTTTGGCCGGTGGGACTTCTGAGGCGGGCTCTCCTATCTCTGGGTTTGAGGTCACAGAGGTGGTTAAAAAGCTCCTCGGTGGCAAAGCCCCGGGGGTGGTTGAGATTCGCCTGGAGCTTGTAAAGGCTCTGAATGTTGTGGGGCTGTCCTGGTTGACATGCCTCTGCAACATCGCGTGGACATCGGGGACAGTGCCTCTGGATTGGCAGACTGGGTTGGTGGTTCCCCTTTTTAAGAAGGGGGACCGGAGGGTGTGTTTTAACTACAGGGGGATCACACTCCTCAGCCTCCCTGGTAAGGTCTATTCAGGGGTGCTGGAGAGGAGGGTCCATCCGGAAGGATCTCAGAGTAGAGCCTCTACTCCCCCGCATCGAGAGGAGCCAGATGAGGTGGCTGGGGCATCTGATTCGGATGCCTCCCGGACGCCTCCCTGGTGAGGCATGTCCCACCGGGAGGAGACCCCGGGGATGACCCAGGACACACTGGAGAGACTACGTCCTTCAGCAGGACTGGGAACGCCTCGGGATCCCCACGGAAGAGCTGGATGAAGTGGCTGGGGAGAAGGAAGTCTGGGCGTCCCTCAGCTACTGCCCCCGCGACCCGACCTCGGATAAGCGGTAGAAAATGGATGGATGATGGATCTTATTTGATATATAATCGCTACAAGTATGTTCACGTACTTTCAATACGATACGGCTCGCAAGGAGGCAACAAAACCTTATGTAGCCTAGCAAGCTAGTGGTAGCATGAACGGTTGGACGTAAACATGCCGCCGATCTGTCGAATCATGCTCTAAAGTTTCGGTGTGGGTGAAGTAATTTAATTACAGTAAGTTAGCACCCGTTATTTCTGTCATGTAATTTTGGTTTGACCTGACTGATTAGAATACACGATCTGACGAGAGCAGTGATTTCCAACCTTTATGGAGCCAAGGAACATATTTTAAAATTGAAAAATCTCACAGTACACCAACAAACAAAAATGTCACAAGTGGATACATTAATTACAGTATTTACTTCCTGCCATCTAATATAAGACCATTCATTTGTTCTGTCTGTCACTACGCCTCACTGGCATAAATAGAGAAACAGGGATACATTATTTATTGTAAATATATTTTTTTGAGCAATTAAGTACACAAGTATATACAGTAAATGAACAGGTCATTTAAATAGACACATCGGTTCGGAGATGGGTTATCGTTTTTTTTTTTTAAACTCGCTGATCGGTGAACGGACCCAAAAATCCTGATCGTGTAAAACGTGTGTGTAAAGCCTAATATATACACACACAAATGTGTTTATGCACGTGTATAAAATTGTCCATGTATAATGTATACAGTCATTAAAAGATGATTATCTTACCCTTGTTCTATTATTCATTTTAATCCCTGCATGGTACCATCCATTTTCCTTACAGCTGATCCTCACTTGGGTCGCGGGTGTGCTGGCGCCTATCTCAGCTGACTCTGGGCGAAAGGCAGGTACACCACCAGCCAATTGCAGGGCACATATAGACAAACAATCATTTGCACTCACATTCACACCTATGGGCATTATAGAGTCTACAATTAACCTGCCATGCATGTTTTTGTAATGTGGGAGGAAACCGCAGTACCCGGAGAAAACCCACGCAGGCACAGGGAGAACATGCAAACTCCACACAGGCAAGGACGGATTCATACCCGGGTCCCCAGAACTGTGAGGCAGATGTGCTAACCAGTCACCCAACATAATGCCCTGCATGGGTACTACTAAAGGTATAGTACAACCCCAATTCAAATGAAGTTGGGACGTTGTGTTAAACATAAGTAAAAACAGAATACAATGATTTGCAAATCATGTTCGACCTATATTTGATTGAATACACTACAAAGACAAGATATTTGTGTTCAAACTGATAAACTTCATTGTTTTTAGCAAATAATCATTAACTTAGAATTTTATGGCTGCAAGATGTTCCGAAAAAGCTGGGAAAGGTGGCAAAAAAGACTGAGGAAGTTGAGGAATGCTCATCAAACACTTGTTTGCAACATCCCACAGGTGAACAGGCTAATTGGGAACAGGTGGTTGCCACGATTGTGTGCAAAAGGAGCTTCCCTGAATTGCTAAGTCATTCACAAGCAAAGATGGGGTGAGGTTCACCTCTTTGTGAACAAATGTGTGAGAAAATAGTCGAACAGTTTATGGACAATGTTTCTCAACGTACAATTGCAAGGACGGGTTTTCATCATCTACGGTCCATAATATCATCAAAAGGTTCAGAGAATCTGGAGAAATCACTGCATATAAGCAGCAAGGCAGAAAACCAACATTAAATGCCTGTGACCTTCGATCCCTCAGGCGGTACTACATTAAAAACCGACATCAATGTGTAAAGGATAGCACCACATGGGCTCAGGAACACTTCAGAAAACCAGTGTCAGTAAATGCAGTTCGGCGCTACATCCGTAAGTGCAACTTGAAACTCTACTATGCAAAGCAAAAGCCATTTATCAACAACACCCAGAAACGCCGCCGGCATCTCTGGGCCCGAGCTCTTCTAAGATGGACTGATGCAAAGTGGAAAAGTGTTCTGTGATCCGACGAGTCCACATTTCAAATTGTTTTTGGAAATTGTGGACGTCGTGTCCTCCGGGCCAAAGTGGAAAATAACCATCCGGAGTGTTATGGACGCAAAGTTCAAAAGCCAGCATCTGTGATGGTATGGGGCTGTGTTAGTGCCAATGGCATGGGTATCTTACACATCTGTGAAGGCACAATTAATGCTGAAAAGTTTTGGAGAAACATATGCTGCCATCCAAGCAACGTCTTTTTCATGGACACCCCTGCTTATTTAAGCAACACAATGCCAAATCACATTCTGCACGTGTTACAACAGCGTGGCTTTGTTGTAAGAGAGTGCAGGTACTAGACTGGCCTGCCTGCAGTCCAGACCTGTCTCCCATTGAGAATGTGTGGCGCATTTTCAAGTGTAAAATACGACAACAGAGACCCTGGACTGTTGACCAGCTGAAGCTGTACATCAAGCAAGAATGGGAAAGAATTCCACCTACAAAGCTTCAACAATTAGTGTCCTCAGTTCCCAAACGTTTATTGAATGTTGATAAAAGAAAAGGTGATGTAACAGCTTTTTTGGAATGTTTTGCAGCCATAAAATCCAAAGTTAATGATTATTTGCTAAAACCAATAAAGTTTATCAGTTTGAACATTAAATATCTTGTCTTTATAGAGTATTGAATTAAATATCGGTCAAACATGATTTGGAAATCATTGTATTCTGTTTTTATTTATGCTTAACACAACGTACCCAACTTCATTAGAATTGGGGTTGTACATGAAGAATATCATTGTATTATTAAATAGGACCTTGATTATCATCAAGAAAACCATGGATTATGGCTAGATGTCAGCTCTTAAACTCTTATGAGCTATTTGCCTTGTCATCATTGTATTCATTTGTCCAAACAAATGTACCATTATTTGTACCAGGCAGTAAAAATTAACAAGAAAGTGAAGAAACAAGGGTGCATGTGCGCACGCCACGAAGAAGAAGTGGCGAAAAGCTACGAAGAAGCGGCGTAAACCAACGAAGAAAAACGCGCACGATGAGGTGCTTGTGCTGGTGGCGGCGAACAAAACGGTGTCTTAACTTTGTTAAAATGAACGACCAGTCCCCTCAATGCAACACTTGGAATAGGAGTACAGTGTTCCCTTGTTTTTCGCGGTTAATGGGAACCAGAACCCCCCGCGAAAAGTGAAAAACCGAGAAGTAGGATTTAGAATTTTTGTGGATGTGTATGTGGGTACAAGAATGTTTAAAATATGTAAACAGTATTTATACTTTACATATTTGAGACAAAGATGACAACAGTACACGTCCATCCATCCATCCATCCATTTTCTGAGCCGCTTCTCACTAGGGTCGCGGGCGTGCTGGAGCCTATCCCAGCTGTCATCGGGCAGGAGGCGGGGTACACCCTGAACTGGTTGCCAGCCAATCACAGGGCACATACAAACAACCATTCGCACACACAGTCACACCTACGGGCAATTTAGAGTTGTCAATTAATGCATGTTTTTGGGATGTGGGAGGAAACCGGAGTGCCCGGAGAAAACCCACGCAGGCACGGGGAGAACATGCAAACTCCACACAGGCGGGGCCGGGGATTGAACCCGGGTCCTCAGAACTGTGAGGCTGACGCTCTAACCAGTCGGCCACCGACAACAGTACACGTATTTACTTAAATATTTAATTATAAAACCTTATACAGTAATTAACATTATACAGTAATTTTGTCCTGATAATATTAGTGTCCAAACTCACTGTCTTTTCCCTGCAATCAGCAACCCACAATGACAATGCAGCTTCCATTTTCACAATTCTCTACCACGTTTCGCTTCCTTATTGAAGGTTATTGAAGCAGTTTTGCGGATGTTTGCTTCCTCTTTCTTTCTGCACCACACTGTAGATTCATTCACGCCATAATGGCGTGCCACAGATGCATAACTTCTGCCCTCTTTGATCAAATCTAAAAGTTTCACTTTTTCGCTGATGGTCATCATCTTCTTCCTCTTGTGGCACCCTGGAGGAAGCTTTCGCAGGGGCACAGCGCTTCGGCGGCATTGTAAGGGCTTGCTTAAGTAATAAAAAAAAAAAATATCGGTTAAACAAAAAAACTTATTGCGAACACAACAGCGTGGATGAGACTGGCGAGACACAACAAGGGAAGATGCTGGGTGAGGCTGCGATGATGCACAGCCAATCAGCTCACGGGATAAATCCACTCGTGCTCTCATTGGTCGATGTCGCGCCGGGAACCAATCACGCGCCTTTTATGAGTGCCCGTACAGTACAGGCATGTACAAAGGCTCCGAGTCACCTCATCTCTTTGTTTGGCAGGGAAACCTTCTATCTAGCTAACTATCTATATATCTATATATATATAGATAGATATATTTTTTTTTTTAATGAATATTTTGGAAAAACCCGCAAAGCACTGAAGCCGCAAAACGTGAAGCGCGATGCGGCGAGGGAACACTGTATATTGTGCAAAGGAGTTTTTCCCGATGTGTAGCGTCTGACGCGCTCAGAGGCTCAGCCTACACCGCACGGAGATTCAGAAGTCAACTCTCAGTCAACTGGGTGAGTGTAACAATAAAATAGGTCTATGCCAACATTGAGACAGCTAACAAGGTAAATGGTTGCTTGCACTGATGGTTTATAGTGTTTATTTTTGTCTTCAAACCAATGTAAGCGCTGATGACAAAAAAAAAAAAAAAAAAAAAAAAAAAAAAAAAAAAAAAAAAAAGTTTAACATAGGGCTAAAACTTCACCGCAGAAATTTTACATCACAATGAATTGGGACAAAATTTACAAACTTCTCACAGTATCCCAAACACTAACCTTGTGTCTCTTTGGTGGGTAGGGAAAGGAAATCAGCGTTTTATAGCATTTGGTTCAATCCATTAAAAAATTTAACACAAAAACAAATTTGTATTTTTTGTGCCAAAATGCGGAGTTAGCCGTTCCCTAAACGCAGAGCATGGACTGTGTGTCCGGCCTCCTCCTCCATGAGGGGCCACATTTACATATATGTGCAATGGATGTGCATTTGTGCTACCGTGTGGTGCGTGGCACACAGAGCACCAACTTAGCATGAGGAAAGAGAGCGCCAATGATTGCTAAAATGAAAGCACTCAAAAGCAACCAATATAGTTAGCTAATTGCTCCTCCCGGCTGGCACACACATGCACATGCAAAGAAGCCTCCCTCCACATTTTGAAGGTATTTCTAATTTGTTGGAAGACAGGCAGTCATTGGCTGACCCAAAGGCTTTTTGTGTAGTGTATGTAAGGTGGAGTTAATAACATTACTCAGCTGCACTTACCACAACACTGAAACCAAGTTAGCTACCGTTCAGCTCACCATGACAACAACCTCAGGTGGATGCTTACTAATGATGCCATGACACTGCGTTTAGGGCCTGAAATTCTCCCCCTCATAGCTAAGAACAAATTACAAACTCCCTCTTGAACAGTCACAAAATGAATATATAAATTTCATGTCAAGCAGTGCGTCTTGTTGTTTTACTAAGACTCCAAAAATTGTACCGTGTAGAACAAATATTGAGGATGAAATTAAACGACAAGGGATTTAGAGGAAAAAAACTGGCCTTACCTCAGAATATCCATCTCGTCTTTGAGGGCTTGTGCTTCTTGTGCTAGACTGGTCAAATCTTCGTTCCTTTGCTGTACGTTGGCCAATTCGCGCTCCAGCATGTCCGCACGTAGATGCATGTCATCCCGACTATTCTCCAATCTGACATGTACAAAGTAGATAAAGTGATATGAACATAGAAAAGATTTTTCTTTACAAAAGCACCCTCTTTTGCATGACTATGACGATGATGAAATTTAAAGGATTCAAAGACATCATCAAAACACATTATTGCCATGACATTCATCTTCATGTTGAGTGTCTGAACACATCTGTACTGTTACAATAAAACAAAAGGAGGAGCATATTGCCACAGTATGTCCCGTTTTTACCTGTAGTTCTCCTCTTGGAGCTGCTCCATCTGACTCTGCAACAGTAGCAGCTTCTTGCCAGTGATGGCAGTGCTTGGGATGTCCAGCAAGTCGCAGCGGCTCAGCTTCTCCTTTAAGGAACAAGTCTCTGTTTGGAGCGACAACTTCTCCTCCAAGGCCACTGACAGCTGTGGAAGAAAACAAAGAGAAACTTGTGAGAAGCATTTCAAAGAAAAGATGTACATTCAGGAATATGCATCAAAAAAGGATTGAAAATTATTGAGAAAGCAGACGGAAGGCGGGCAATCTTGTGAAAACAACCGTAAATGTACAAGCACATGACCAAGTCACTGAAAATAAACTCTCCACTTATTGTGCACATGCTATGTTCTCATTTCACATGCGTACTCCTCAAGACTTAGTCAGCTGGTATAAAATGTTCCCAGGCTGCTGGAACTCTCTCACTGTTAAAGTTGTTAACTTTAGCCTTAGGGTTAACAAATGGATACAAATAAATATGCAAGGAGTGCATACTGTTCTGAGGTCAGTAGGGAGGAAAATTAGCTTGACTCAGAAAAGGTACGTGGTGGACAGTATATTTAAAAAAAAGTCGCAGTTGGGACAAGCAGGTAGGGCCTTATTGAATTAAACAAGCCAGCAATGCAATTTAAAAATAAATAAAAATAATAATAAAAAATAATAATAAATTAAAAAAAAGAGGGGGAGTGGGTACTTGCCTGCTGGAATCCTTGGAACCTACACTGCACTTTAAGGACAGATTGCATGCTTTAGTACAGGACCACTGACAGAAAATCGATTTCTAAACAACAAGTGACTAATCCCTAAAGCGTGGGCTATGCAAGTAAACAAACAGGTGGGCTGAAAACTGTAAATTTGAGTTGGCTGCAGCTCCATCCAAAGGCAAGGCGTCAGTTTTAGCTTGATGTTATGCAACACTTGACAGCAATACAGCTTCTTCTTCGTAGTGGTGCAAAAACAAACCACAGTTACACAACATCCAATCAAAAGAAAACAAACTCAGGCGCTCTAATCAATAAGGGCCAGAATACATCAACAAGCACCAACACACAAACATTGAACAAACACCGTGCAGCAAACCAGTCCTTGATGTCTATGTTGTTTAACAAGATATAAACTAACCTGATGTTCAAGGTCTCGACAACGCTGACGAAGATCCTCTTTTTCACCTGCCTCCTCACTTAGAAAATAATACTTTCGTGACTGCAAACACAGAATCGTCAGGAAGTGAATATATACATATAACATCTAGTGCTATTTGGAGGAAATTAACGGTTTATAGATGGGATGTTTCACCTGGTAGTCAAAGTCTCCATAGGTCTCTGGGCTTCCTGGTTCAGATGAAGTCTCTCTTGATAAAAGCTACAAACACACCACCCAAGTCAACAAAAGGCTCAATTTATTTGGTACATAAACATAAAATATAGTAGTTTGGTTTGATACACTGTCATTAAGGTTCAGAGGAGGTCTGTACCACCATAGACAGACTAACAAAAATATTGTGAAAAAATTATAGTGGAACAAACAATAACCACTCCTCATCCTTCTCCCCTGTTCGCAGGCTTTCATACGCTATCAAGTCTTCAATAAAGGTAAAAGTGATGTTTAATGTTCATTTAATTAGTCATTTATTTCACATTGTTTTCTGTATGTTTAACTATATTCTCAGATCAAGCTTATTTATATAGCACTTTCACAACAGCCGCAGCTGTACCAAAGCACTGTACACAAAACAAAATAACAATACTGCAATAATACAATCTTAACCAAAAGAATAAAATCTTCATTTAATATACACCATGCTTCCCTTAGCATTGGTACTTTACATACAGTACAGGGGGTGCAGTTTTAGTTCTTGTTGGACGTCGTTTGAAGCTGGGATAGATGAGAGAGGGTAAAGACTGAAGTCTCCTTGAATCTGAATGAGGGCACCAGGATCATATATGACACAATCACAGCATGCATGACGTCACTCACATTTTCTCCAAACTAATTTTGAAAGTAAACAAGCAACTGTAGTCTTGTTATAGCCGAACGTTCGGCCGTAGACGAGTAACACAGAAAGATTGGTTTAAATATTTGACCCCATTATAAGGCATCTCTCTCGCTTGAGTTTACTTTTAAGCGCCGACTCTCATCCCTCCCCACATCTCCTCCGGCACGTTGCAGCTCTTCCAGCCGTACCATCGTAGACAGTCAAACAGCGCCAACATTCAATGCTCAACAAAAACAAAAAAAGGGCTTATTGCAAAAATGCTTCCAGTTAAGGAGCTAAACAACAAACGCCCCGTAGCCATACCATTGCCGTCAAGCGGCGACAGTCCAACAGCGCCTCCATTCTCCTCAACAAAAATGGTGCTGGCACAAACCATCTTTCCTCCAACAAATTTCTCGGCCAAAAACAGTCCACGTCCACATGACGCACAATCAACACCAAATGACAAAAAAGGGTGGAAAAATGGAAACCAAAGAAAAACTTGCAGAGCTCTTGAAACAGGCTGTCAACTCAAAGGCGCCAACTTTAATTTTTTGTTAATGATTTTGGGTGTCTGGAACAGACTAATTTGATTTAGATGAATTCCTATGTGAGATATTCAGTTTTCGCACAATTCGTCTTTAGACACATTTTTTGGGAATGGATTAATGACAAAAAACGTGGTTCTACTGTACTCCAAATCAAAGTTGAGCATTATCAGCTTTGTAAAGTCTGAATTATATATATATATATATATATATATATATATATATATATATATATATATATATATATATATATATATATATATATAGCTCTTGTATTGGATCCTATTAAATATACATAAAATGTACAGTGCTGTGAAAAAAGATTTGCCCCTTCTCAAATTCCTTTTTTTTCTCTTTTTGCATAGTTTTCCCACTTCAATGTTTAAGATCATCAAGCAAATGCAAAAATCAGAGAAATATAACCCAAGTAAACATAAATTGCAGTTTTTAAATGGTAATTTTATTTATTAAGGATAAAACCAATTACTCAAAACTACATGGCCATGTGTGAAAAAGTAATGGCCCCCTAAGACTAATAACTGGTTGGGCCAGCCTCAGCAGCAACAACTGAAATCAAGCGCTTTCTATAAGAGGCAATGAGTCTTTCACATCTCTCTGCGGAGATATTTTGGCTAACTCTTCCTTGAAGAATTGTATTACTTCAGCAACACTGGAGGGTTTTCAAGCATGAATGGCCTTTTTAAGATCATGCTGTGCACAGCATGTAAATCTGATTCAGGTTCGGACTTTGACTGCGCCTTAAAGGCCAAATGTGAAGAAACATTTGAAAATTTAGCAAAGTGTAAAGCTCATGCAGCAAGGCATCAAGAAAACATTTTCAAAATGTATTTGCAATTTACCCAGTATCTTTGAAGTTGGGCCCATTGAAACGGCAACGAAGTTGTAAAAAAAACAAAACATTTTTTTTTTTTTTTTTTACAAAAATCGGCAATCTTTGGCAGTGACGTCACGTCATCGACCACACTGGTTATATTGAAGAAAGCCATTCATTGTCCATCCATCCATCCATCCATCCATCCATTTTCTGAGCCACTTCTCCTCACTAGGGTCGCGGGCGTGCTGGAGCCTATCCCAGCTATCATCGGGCGGGAGGCGCGTTACACCGTGAACTGGTTGCCAGCCAATCGCAGGGCACATACAAACAAACAAACAACCATTCGTACTCACATTCACACCGACGGGCAATTTAGAGTTGTCAATTAACCTACCATGCATGTTTTTGGGATGTGGGAAGAAACCGCAGTGCCCGGAGAAAACCCACGCAGGCACGGGGAGAACATGCAAACTCCACACAGACTGGGCCGGGAATTGAACCCCGGTCCTTAGAACTGTGAGGCAGAGGCTCTAACCAGTCGGTCACCGTGCCGCCAGTACATATACCACATACAGTATAATTTTCAAGCACCATACAACACCAAGGGTAGATCTGACCAACACTGAATAGTAGTCATTGTCTCCCTCTTTAATATGTTATTAATCCGTGTTCCTGAGATGCATCGCTGTGTTGCTATGCATTTTCCCATTCCCATCCCATTACAGCGTCAAAGTCGACTGCTTTTGTAAAGGCAAAGCAGTCTCGACAAGCGTGCTGTGTTACAAGCACTTCGAGGACAACATTTTGGAAGCTCTGTTTGTTGTGGATTGAATGGAGACGCATTGCAGTAGAGCTGTGGTGACAGCGGAAATCTGACTGCAGAAAGTGATTACATTAGCTACACTGGCAAACAACATCATTCAGCAAAGCAGTTGTTTGAGTGGCCCATGGACAAAGTCACAGCAACAAAGTCGGCTGCTTTTGTAAAAGCAAAACGGGTGAATATTTTGCCCGTCTTGACAAACGTGCTGTGTTACAAGCACTTCAAGGACAACATTTTAGAACCTCTGTTCGTCGTTGCAAGTTGCATTGCAGAAGATCTCGTGGTCCTTGTTCTTTCGGTCAAGACCCACAGCTCGTGACCATAGGTGAGGGTAGGAACGTAGATCGACTGGTAAATTGAGAGCTTCACCTTATCTCCTTCTACACCACAACGGACCAATACAAAGTCCACATCACTGGAATGCTGCACCAATCCGCCTGTCGATCTCCCGTTCCATTCTTCCCTCACTCGTGACCAAGACCCCAAGATACTTGAACTTCTCCAACTTGGGGCAGGATCTCATCCCCGACCTGGAAAGAGCACTCTACCCTTTTCTGACTGTGGACCATGGTCTCAGATTTGGAGGTGTTGATTTTCATCCCAGCCGCTTCACACTCGGCTCGAGTGAGAGTTGGAGATCACGGCTTGATGAAACCAACAGAACCACATCATCTGCAAAAAGCAGAGATGCAATAATGAGGCCACCAAACCGGACCCCCTCGATGACTCAGCTGCGCCTAGAAATTCTGTCCATAAAAGTTATGAACAGAATCGGTGACAAAGGGCAGCCTTGGTGGAGTCCAACCTTCACCGGAAACGAGTCCGGCTTACTGTCAGCAATGGGGAACAAACTCTGACAGTGGTCGTACAGGGACCGAACAGCCTGTATCAGGGGTTAGGTACCCCATACTTCCGAAGCCACCACCATATGACTCCCGAATGGACACGGTCAAACACCTTCTCCAAGTCCACAAAACACATGTAGACTGGTTAAGCAAACTCCCTTGCACCCTCGAGGACCCTGACGAGTCCCACGGGACAAAAAAGCCCGATAGGACTCCTCCTTCAGCTTGATGGCATCCCTCACCGCTGGTGTCCACCAACGGGTTCACGGATTGCCGCCACGACAGGCACTGACCACCTTACAGCCGCAGCTCTGGTCGGCCGCCTCAGCAGTGGAGGAGCGGAACATAGTCCACTTGGACTCAATGTGCGCCAGAACGTGGGAGAAGTTCTGCCAGAGGTGGGAGTTGAAACTCCTTCTGACAGGAGATTCTGCCAGATGTTCCCAGCAGACCCTCGCAATACATTTGGGACTGCCAGGTTGAACAGGCATCTTCCCTCACCATTGGAGCCAACACACCACGAGGTGGTGATCAGTTGACAGCTCCAGCCCACTCTTCACCCGAGTGTCCAAGACATGCGGCCGCAAGTCCGATGACACGACTACAAACTCCTTTTACTCCTTATCCTCCAAAATAATTGCCCCTTCTGCAGATGTATCAGTTGCTACGCTGTCCATTTCAGAATCAGAATAGCTGCTCTTTCCCTTAACCATTTTGTCGTGCTTGTGTCCTTGAATCGACGTCACTTCCGGGTTGCAAGAATTTTCCCACGTTGACTTCCGAAGTCACAAAATAATAAAAATTAAATTATATGGGACATCTGACAATAATCTTCCTTATCTGATATTACTTCACATTTACACTTTTTTTTTTCCCCCTTTACTTTTTTAAAGCCATTCAGAAGTTGACTTGCTGGTGTGTTTTGGATTGTTGTCCTGCAGCTTGAGGTCTTGAACATTCACCTTCAGGGTTTTCTGGTAAATCAATCACAGCAAGAACCTTTATTTATGGTCAGCAATGGTTTTCACCTTGGAACTCTGCCATGGATGCAATTTTTGCTCAGTCTTTTCCTTATTGTTGAGCCTTGAACATTGACCTTAACTGAGGCAAAGGAGGCATGCAGTTCTTGAGATGTTGTCCTGGGTTCCTCGGTGACCTCCTGGATGAGTCGTCATTGTGCTATTGGGGTAATTTTTGTAAGCAGACCACTCCTGGGAAGGTTTACCACTATTCATGTTTTCGCCATCTGTGGATAATGGCTCTCACCATGGTTCGCTGATGTCCTAAATCTTGAGAAATGCCTTTGTAACCCTTTCCAGAAAGATAAATGCCAATTACTTTAGTTCATCTGTTGTCGAATTTCTTTGGATCATAGCATTTTGTTGCAGTTTTTTGACATCTTTTGGCTGATGTCATTTTGTCAGACAGGTTCTATTGAAGTGATTTCTTGACTGAACAGGTCTTGTCAGTGAAAAGGAATTCAGCTTTCCCAAAATAGTGCTTAGCCATGGTTAATTAATGATTTAACAAGGTAGGGCAGGTTCTTTTTCACACAGGGCCAGGTATCTTTGAATAGTCACCCGCCCCTTAACTCATTCCCTGCCAATGCAGTCCAAAGACATCGTTCAGAATCCATCTATTCCCTGCCAATGCCGTCTCAAGACGTCAATGAGATATTTTAACGGGGATGGGTGGGGGAAGGTCTTGTGCAGTTTATGTGTGATCCAAGCCTCGCGATAACTGCAGTGAGGAATGGCACCCTGTAGAGGGCAACAATGCCTTGAGGTGAACGTCCCTCCCTCAGAGGAAAAAGAGGAAGACGTGGGAGGCAGGGTGCAAGAGACAATGAGAAGAGGCAAGCATAATGGCGGAAAAGAGAGAATACAAAATGAAAAAATAAAATAAATAAAATAAAATACAAATCAAAGCTTTTGGTACTAGATATTTATTGCGCCAAGGCAAGAAAAACATTCCTGCGATCGACAAGAATGACGCCTTAGATCATGCGGGGGAATAAAGGATGACGATCCAAGCCGATCACTTTGTTGCAAAGCTATCGCTCAAAATGCCGGGCCATATGGCGAGAGGCTCTCGGCCGCTTGCCAGCGGCTCGTCTGCCAACCAGGATTTGCGTAAATTGGATCTAGAATCGCCAGCAGAGTTTCATCCCGAGATCCTCCGGATGATAATGGTGGCGAAGGTTACTCGTTTGCAGCTCGCATTAGCTACATTTAGCGAGCACACACTCCTTCAATCCTTGTTACATAAAAACATAATTCAGTCCCGCTAGTTCACATTACAATGCAACATCTGTTGCCAATATTGATTTGAAATGTCCATTTCGTCCATCTTGCAGGCATTCAACACCCGCGAGCCGAACGTCTTTTAGAATTGCGATGAAGTAATAAGTGGTTTTTTTTTTCACCCTTGCAAAACAATAAAAGGTATTCTCTAGTAATGGTATGGAGTTTTTAAAAACGTACAGGTTATGCATCCAATAGACATTCGACTCCCATTCCAGTACGCAGTGCAGACAAAAAAGCTAATTGTGAGGTTTTTTTCTCTCTCCACATCCCATGACAGCAATTTCAACAATGTAGTTTTATAGTAATAGTTATATTTCTAAACTGCACAGGTTGTGCTTCGAGCAGAAGTAGGGACTGGTTTCAAGGACAATGACAACCACACAAGATCCCATTCACCGCCACCAAAGAATAAAATCCAGATGTGGATAAAAACTTTGCTAGATTTTATGCGCAAGGTAATAAAAACCTGTACATTTGAGCAAACGGTAGAGGAAAATTTGGAGGAAAAAAGTGCAACCATTTGTTCATGTATTTTTTGTCTGATGTAAATTCTGTACGTAGCTATAAATTATTTTTCTGTCAAACGTGCCTTCACAGTGTTGTTTTATGTTCAGATGTTTGAGATTTTCACTAAAGAAAAAAATTATTGGTGTCAAAGTCATTGTTCTGCTTAATCTGTCTGCTTTCACAAAAAGGCTGTTTTCTCATCCCCCAGTTCAGGGTGGACCTCACCTCCTGCCCGTAGTTAGCTGGGATAGGCTCCAGCACGGCCGCGACCCTAGTGAGGATAAGCGGCACAGAAAATGGATGGATGGAAAGTGGGGAAACTATGCAAAAAAATAATCTTAGAAGGGGGGCATATACTTTTTCACGGCACTGTGGATAGATAAATATACAGATGGAGGGAGATGGATAGATAACAGAATTGTGAAATAACAATGCTTTCTGGCACTCAGTTCTAGCTCTGACGATGAGGGATTCGTTGATTGTGAATTAACCAAGGATAAGAGGATGGATGAATAGATAAAAGTATATCTGAGGCAAACTAGAGAGAGGATCATAAGAGGCTGACTTACCTCCTGAATGGCTGTCATGACAACATGCTGGACAGATTCCTCAAGTGTCATTATCTGCTGGATTTGCTCTGGGTTTAAGAAAAAACAGAGATTGGTGACGGTGCAGCCAAAAAACAGATTACCAACAAATACTCTCCTGAAAAGACAACTAGCACCGCTTCTTTTGCCAAAGAATCGACGCAACTAAGCTTGCGTGACCTGATCATTTTTATCCTCTTTACAAAGCATAAACTGTAAATTGTTCACAAATCAGCCACTCAGCTTGCAATGACGATGCCAAGAGTGCTATAAAAACAAGAATCATGTTATAAATGTGTATTCTCTCCCACAGATTGCTGCACGTCTAATTTAAAGACTATAATCGTGTTGTTTAAAAAAAAATAATAATAATCCCTGTAAACTGCTGCGTTTACCTTGTTTCTTCTCACAGCTGACAGCACAGCCCAACACGAGCTGAACCAGCTTTCCCAGCTCAGTGACGTCCCCAATCTCACCGATGAGATTCACATCTGGCAAATGCTCTTCCAACACCTGGTGACTCAGTATCTGTTGTTGGAGATCAAAATATTATAATTGGATACAGAGCTGTTAGGCTAGCCAACAATTCTATGCTTGCAACTTTGTGTGAACAGTTTAGGGAAGGCCTTTTTTGTGCCAGCATGACGATGCCCCATAAAGCAAGTGTAATAAGTGTGTAATAAATAGTGTATTTATTATAAAATAAAATGTTTATTGAAGTAAAATATCCCTTACGTCATGGTAATATTCCAGCATGCTCTTGAGAATCTTTTTCAAGTTGCGGACCTATGAGAAAAACAATTAACATGCTTAATAATTAAAATAATTCCGAATCTGATGTTTTAAAGAATTTGTCATTGCCTTGAGGCGCCAGTTGTCCCCGCTCTCCTCTTTGATCCTACCCAGCCGGGTATCATTAAACCAAGAGGGGTCTCTGATGATGCAAGCACAAGAGAAAACAATTGACATCCCAATTCTGGTTTCAGTCCTCATGTGTGATTTAATCCAAGACTTCAGCTAATATTGGGAGGTTACAGCCCAGTTAGCATTGAAAGAATTAGCTCCACAACTGAGTTTTGCCTTTTTATTTTTCGTGATGAAGGGTATCAGTGATGATTAAGAGGAAACGTGATAACCATAGAACCAGGATGTAATGTATTGCGACATAATAAAGGGTCGTTCTGGTTAGTACAATATGAGCAAAGTAATTTAAATATCACAAGGCTTGATTAATTTCAGCAATTCCTATAAAACGTCACTTTGTGTCACGATACACTGAAAACACCTTTTATTTCTCTTCACTGGTGTCTTTCAGGGTCTTCAAAGGGGTAGTTCTACTTTGTTTTAGATTTATTACACAGAGGTTAACTTTTCCTTATAATTTTGACAACCAGAAATGTTATGATGTTACTTAAAATATTTCCTGTAATTCATTTGACATTGCAGTAATCACCGCTATATTGTGGTTCAGACTTCGCGGGCTAATTGGGGCTTTCATAATTTAATTTTTTTTTTTTTTTTTTGCCAATTACCCATATATATTAACAAGCCGACTACATATTGTTTTGATTGACTTTGATTCTGTAGAGGTGCTGCAAACACTTTGTACACTATGCTTTGTAGTACAATGGGACGGGGTAAAATGCAACGAGCCAAATAGTACCGCCACACAACAGAATGATGCAGGAGACTGAATTGCGTTCTAATAACAATCCTTTTCCTTCACTCATGTTTTGCATCTTGACTCGTAAGTACACACATTTTAAAATGAGTTACAGTACATATATTTATTCCTGTTTTGTGTCTGAAATGTTTTTAAAGTAGTGATGGGAATTCCATCTCTTTATGGTTTGGCTCACTAAAAAGAGCCAGCTCTTTCAGCTCTCAAATGGCTCTTCAGATTTTTTTGCTGCTTAGTTTATTTCCAAAAATAATGTAAAATGATGCATATTAACGTAAGAAAAAACAAAAAAACATGCAATGTATTTTTTCATGATTTTTATTATAAACAATATGCCTTTATTTGCGCTACATAGTGCTACCCCTCAAAAACAAACACTAAAACAAAGTGTTTTTCTGTTTGTTTAGAATGTGATGTTCAAAGAGTTTGGGAGTTTAATTTTGGGTGAAAACTAAAGAAAAATCTGGATGCCATTCACAGATTTTTACTTTTTGCTGCAGCTTTTGGAAAGTAAAGATGTTAAAGTATACCAACCACATTCATTAGGTTCAGGTTCAGCCTGGTCAGAAATATTGACATTACAGCTTGTTTGTGCAAGTATATATTCAAATACCTTGATAAACGACTCAGACATTCAAGAGGACTAAAGTCACCCAGAGTTTATAAAAAAAAAAAAAAGAAAAAAAAAAAGACCACAACAATATACTAAAAATATGCAGTTTAAGTTCCAGTGGCCATTCCTTCAGAGCTCATGTTGTGCACTTAGATGACAAACATAACCAAATTCTCAAAATTACATAATACATATCCTTACATTGTGTTTAGGACGTGTGCGATGGCCACTCCACTTGTTAGGTCATACTTGCTGTTGCATGATGGCACCTGAAATGTCTGCAACTGAAAACAGTAACACGAAGACGTTACAATAATTATACTGTACATTCAACACTGACATTTTTTTACCAAATGTCACAGACAATTATGAATGCTGATCTGCAAATAGGTGAACAGTACACTCAACCATTGGTTTAAATCAGTGAGTTGGTCGATAACTAAAAGTGGAGTAAAAATAAGGAGTAAAAAAAAAAAATTACAGCAAGTCCTTGGTTTCCAACGAGACCGATGTTTTGAGGAGCGCAATGAACTAATTTATAGAGCAACGTAATATAATGGCAAAAGAAAGCAAGCTTAGTTACCATTATTAAATTGTTTATAATTCTTGTTATGTCTCAACAATGGTGTAGAACTCTGTCATAAGCTATTAAATAGTTCACGTGATTTCCCACTTGCCTTTAATTTAAAAAATAAGCTTATTTTGATAGGCATGTGTTATTGCTTGGCGTGAACTATTCACTATATTCATTTTTGTACATGCAGTTGTCATGTTCTCAGTCTCTTCAAAACGTGCTCTGAACGACGCTTTGAACGTATGTGTGTATGCGTGTGTACTATGTGCATAGCTATGTTAAAAAATGCACAGGTAACATTCTTTTCTTTTTCTCTCTCTTTCTTTAAACAATTAATTTTCCTTAACATTTGTAAAAGTGGGTCACAACTTTGCAACTGGAAAATGCAGGAGTCAGGGTGACAGAGAACTGAGCAATACGGTTTCCATAGCACTTTATGTCCTCTTTAGGTCACGGGTAAGCTGGAGTCTCTAACAGCTGATGAGAGGTATGGTACACCCTGAACTCGTTGTCAGTCAGTCATGCAGGGCATACTGTAGGCAAACAACCATTCACATTAGCTTTCACACCTATGGACAATTTAAAGTCTTCAATTAACCTAACATGCATGTTTTGGAATGTTGGAGGAGAAAACACGAAAAAAACCAACCTCGAACCCCAAACCACAGAGCTGTGAGATAGATGAGTTGACCAGTTTCCAACCACACCCCAGTTACAATTTGAACCACTTGTTTAAATAATATTAGCATTTTAAAAGAACCATTTTCTCTCCATTTATTATGTGTTGAAGGGGCATTGATAAAATAAGACACGATTGCAAGATGTTAGTTGGTGTGTTTGTTTGATTTTTCACACTCCACTGTGTGCACCAAGCAGACAGGTGTGGGCCCTATTTTGATTTAAAAGCTACAGGTAGTGTTGTACCTGAACGAGTTCAATGAACGAAAGTTAATGAACTAGTTCATAGTTGGTGAAAACGTGAACTCAACTGCCTGATGAACGTAATTAAGAATGCACTCATTCTGGGGTCAAAGAATGCTTTTCGAACAAAAGTTCATTCTCATTCAAGAGTGCCAGGTTTTGTTAGGGACTTCCAGGACAAACCCATCGGAACACACTGTATACTGGATGCGCCTTGGTAAATAGAAAATGGACTGCACTTATCTCGCGGTTTATCTACACCATCAAAGTGCCCAAAGCGCTTTACAAAGCCTCACATTCACCACTAACACACCCATTCATACGCCAATGAGTGGCTGCTGCCATGCAAGGCACTGCCAGGCCCACTGGGAGCAAATTAGGGTTCAGTGTCTTGCCCAAGGACATTTCGACATGCGGACAGTCATAGTCGGGATTTGAACCAGTGACCCTTCGGTCACTGCACGACCTGCTCTACCTACTGAGCCCAGCCTTCATATGTCGACGGATAAACACTGTATTTAACAACCGATTCAGTCCGCCACTGCCGCAGCTGCGTGAGAACGTGAGGTGCATTCAGGGACACTGCATAAATGGGAGTGAATGCGTTCTTCTGTGGTTATTTAGTCATACAGAACATAATTGTTAAAATTGATTAAGAGGAAAATTATGATTTGCATCAGAATCCTTTAATTAAGACTCTACGATCACACTGTCATGATATTGAATTCATTTTTCTTTGTAATATAAGAACAGATAAAATATTTTGTTAATATAGTCTGCCAGTGTTGCAAGGAATGCAAAGTAATCAATGTCCTTTCACCATCGTTCCGGTCATTCTGTGTTGTGTGTTTTAGTTCGCACATTTAGGACAAAAGTCCTGTTTTTGTTTTAATTCTTCATTTTAAAAACGACCAATCAAGCAACTAGTTGTTCCTCGTGTTTTTGGGACTGTATGGTGAAAGCTGCAGCAGGCTTCTTGTGTAGACTGAATGGATGGCAACAATGGGAAAATTAAATGCCAGTATTTGCAGGAGGAACAGCCCGTCAGCATCACATTGAGAAGAGAAAAAAGAAGAAAAAAAAGAACTATGACAGATAATTTTTGGAATGGCGAACATAGTTCAAATTTTTAATTATGAACTGAACTAATTCATTTTTGGAACGGTGAAGTAAAGTTAGAACTAGTTCGCGTAGAAAATGAACATTCCCAACACCGGCTACAGGTTTGTTAAAGTCAAGAATCGTTAGGTACTTATATTAAGGACGTGTTTCTTTGCTGTCACTGTGGTTGAGTAAGGCAAATAGTTATCTTTGACAGCTATCACACCAAAGTAAACAGGTTGCTCAGATAAGCGATTTAGCCGTGCGGGTTAGCGTTGCTAGCTTACGCACACTCAACTTCCACACCTGTTTATATGGCGGCTACCTCGATAGTTTAATTTTCGGTGATAACGTGACAGCATTATCACGTAAGCAACATTCCACTGGCTGTAACTTTGAAATTGCCACTGTTGTCCTGTCACCTGTGAGTTGTTAGCAATGAATGCTACGCAGCTAATGTCAAACTTACCCATGTGAGAAGTGAATCACACAGCTCGGCTTTGTCCAGGCTCATTCTGCTTTTTTGTGTGTGTTTTGTTTTGTTACCCGTAAAACGTTCGATTTAAGTTTTTGAGGAGACGACAAACACTTTCCGCCAAAGTTAGTTGCGGACTCCGGACTCTTTCCGCTGTAGTTAGGCTCCCATGGCCTCCTCCTCGCGCTCGTGCCTGCTGCGGCTGTCTGCCTGCCCCCTTCGCGTCTGTCTCGCATCAAGCCGGCCCAGCGAGCTTCCGTATTTAGAGCGTTTCCAAGGAAACGGATTACGATACAGGTCAATGTGTCCGAAATAAAAGGCTAAATATGACAATAACAAGAAACTAAAAACATTTAAACATTACAATGACCAAGAATCTTCTTCTTCTTCTTTTCCTTTCGGCTTGTCCCTTTAGGGGTCGCCACAGCGCGTCATCCTTTTCCATGTTAAGCCTATCTCCTGCATCCTCCTCTCGAACACCAACTGCCCTCATGTCTTCCCTCACGACATCCATCAACCTTCTCTTTGGTCTTCCTCTAGCTCTCTTGCCTGGCAGCTCTATCCTCATCATCCTTCTAACAATATACTCACTATTCTCCTCTGGACATGTCCAAACCATCAAAGTCTGCTCTCTCTAACTTTGTCTCCAAAACATCGAACCATGGCTGTCCCTCTGATGAGCTCATTTCTAATTTGATCCAACCTGGAGCGAACTACAACATCTTCATTTCCACCTCCAGCTCTGCTTCCTGTTGTTTCACTGTCTCTAATCCATACATCATGGTTGGCCTCACCACTGTTTTATAAACTTTGCCCTTCATCCTAGCAGAGACCCTTCTGTCACATAACACACCTGACACCTTGCTCCACTTGTTCCAACCTGCTTGGACCCGTTTCTTCACTTCTTTACCATACTCTGGATTGTTGAGCCCAAGTAGTTAAAGTCCTGCACCCTTGCTATCTCTTCTCCCTGTAGCCTCACTCTTCCCCCACCACCCCTTTCAGTAATGCACATATATTCTGTCTTACTTCGGCTAATCTTCATTCCTCTGCTTTCCAGTGCATGTCTCCATCTTTCTAACTGTTCCTCCACCTGCCCCCTGCTTTCACTGCAGACCACAATGTCATCTGCAAACATCATGGTCCACAGGGATTCCAGTCTAACCTCATCTGTCAGCCTATCCATCACCACTGCAAACAGGACAGGGCTCAGGGCTGATCCCTGATGCAGTCCCACTTCCACCTTAAATTTGCCTGTCACACCTACAGCACACCTCACCACTGTTCTGCTGCCCTCATACATGTCCTGTATTAGTCTAACATACTTCTCTGCCACTCCAGACCTCTGCATGCAGTACCGAAGTTCCTCTCTGGGTACTCTGTCATAGGCTTTCTGTAGATCTACAAAGAGACAATGTAGCTCCTTCTGACCTTCTCTGTACCTTTCCATCAACATCCTCAAGGCAAATAATGCATCTGTGGTACTCTTTCTAGGCATAAAACCATACTGTTGCTCGTAAATACTCACTTCTGTCCTGAGTCTAGCCTCCACTACTCTTTCCCATAACTTCATTGTGTGGCTCATCAACTTTATTCCTCTATAGTTCCCACAGCTCTGCACATCACTCTTGTTCTTAAACATGGGCACCAGCACACTTTTCTTCCATTCATCAGGCATCTTCTCACGCGCTAGAATTCTATTGAACAAGCTGGTCAAAAACTCCACAGCCACCTCTCCTAGATGCTTCCATACCTCCACAGGAATGTCATCAGGACCAACTGCCTTTCCATTTTTCATCCTCTTTAATGCCTTTCTAACTTCCCCTTACTAATCATTGCCACTTCCTGGTCCACCACACTTGCCTCTTCTACTCTCCCTTCTCTCTCATTTTCCTCATTCATCAAATCCTCGAAGTATTCTTTCCATCTATCTGGCACACTACTGGCACCAGTCAACATATTTCCATCTCTATCCTTAATAACCCTAAACTGCTGCACATCATTCCCATCTCTATCCCTCTGTCTGACCAACCTGTATAGATCCTTTTCTCCTTCTTTAGTGTCCAACCTGGCATACATGTCATCATATGCCTCTTGTTTGGCCTTTGCCACCTCTACCTTTGCCCTGTGTCGCATCGCAATGTATTCCTTTCGCCTCTCCTCGGTCCTCTCAGTGTCCCACTTCTTCCTAGCTAACCTTTTTCCTTGTATGATTTTCTGTACTGTGAGGTTCCACCACCAAGTCTCCTTCTCTCCTTTCCTGCCAGAAGATACACCAAGTACTCTCCTGCCTGCCTCTCTGATCACCTTGGCTGCAGTGGCCCAGTCTTCTGGAAGCTCCTCCTGTCCACCGAGAGTCTGTCTCACCTCTTCCTGAAAAGCTGCACAACACTCGTCCTGTCTCAGCTTCCACCAGATGGTTCTCTGCTCTGCCTTTTTCTTCCTAATCTTCCTCCCCACCACTAGAGTCATTTTACACACCACCATCCTATGCTGTCTAGCCAAACTCTCCCCTACCACTACCTTACAGTCGGTAACCTCCTTCAGATTACTACGTCTGCACAAGATGTAATCCACCTGCATGCTTCTACCTCCGCTCTTGTAGGTCACCCTATGTTCCTGC
Source organism: Phycodurus eques (assembly GCF_024500275.1). Classification (NCBI taxonomy): domain Eukaryota; kingdom Metazoa; phylum Chordata; class Actinopteri; order Syngnathiformes; family Syngnathidae; genus Phycodurus; species Phycodurus eques. Next base: position 9,140,874 of record NC_084540.1, on the reverse strand, counting down.
CTCTTCTGGGAAAAAGTGTTCACGACAGCCATTTGCATCCTTTTTGCAAACTCTACCACCATCAGTCCCTCCAAGTTCCTTTCCTGGATGCCGTACTTACCCATCATTTCTTCATCACCCCTATTTCCTTCACCAACATGTCCATTACAATCTGCACCAATCACGACTCTCTCTCTGTCTGGGATGCTCAGAACTACTTCGTCTAGCTCCTTCCAGAATTTCTCTTTCACCTCTCGGACCCATCCCACCCGTGGGGCATAGCCACTAATCACATTATACATAACACCCTCAATTTCAAGTTTCAGCCTCATCACTCGATCTGATACTCTTTTCACCTCCAAGACATTCTTAGCCAACTCTTCTTTTAAAATTACCCCGACTCCATTTCTCTTAACATCTACACCATGGTAAAATAATTTAAACCCTGCCCCTAAACTTAGTGCCTTTCCACCTGGTCTCCTGGACATAGAGTATATCAACCTTTCTCCTAATCAAAATGTCAACATACTCCAGAGATTTTCCTGTCATAGTCCCAACATTCAAAGTCCCCACATTCAGTTCTAGGCTCTGTGCTTTCCTCTTCTCTTTCTGCCAAAGAACCCGCTTTCCACCTCTTCTTCTTCTTGGACTTCAACACACAGTAGCTGAATTCCCACCGGCGCCCTGCAGGTTGACTGTGCCAGTGGTGGACGTTGTCAACCCGGGCCACGACTGATCCGGTATGGAATTCTTTGGATGAACGCTTATATTTGTTTGGCAAAGTTTTAAGCCAGACGCAACCCTCTGCATTTATCCGGGCTTGGGAGCGGCCTACAGTTTGCACTGGCTTGTGCCCCCCATAGGGATGCATTATTACAATGACGGAGAATGATCTTTGCTATTGTAAATGTTACAGTTTGTAAAAGAATTGGATACAGCTACAATTAGAATGAGTAATGCTTAGATGTGCATATGACCAATTAAAAGAAATACACCCTCACTGACTGGCAACAGACAAAACACTACTATCTAATTACCCTTGTTATATTGTAAACACCAGAGGTAGCAAAAGTACCCACACTTCGTATTTAAGTAGACAAACAGATACTTGTGTAAAAATAGACTGATAAATGAATACTGATTCAACACCTGTACTGACAGTGGCTATAAAAAGTCTACACGGCCCTGTTCAAGTACTAGATTTTTGGGATATAAAAAATTAGACCAAGATAAAGCATTTCAAAACTTTTTCCACCATTAATGTGACCTACTTCCTGTACAACTCAATTGAGGGGAAAAAAAATATTTTCGAGAAGTAAAAACAAACAAAAGAGATAATATGGTTACACAAGTGTACACACACACTTTTAACTGCGGATGTGGCTGTGTTCCTAGTTAACCAATCACATTCAAACTCACGTTAAATAGGCGTCAGCGCACACCTGCCACTATTTGAAGTACCTTTGATGAACCCCAAATAAAGTTCAGATGTTCTAGTACAAACTTTTCCTGCTTTTTGTTTTAGTTTGTTGTTGCTTTCTAGCAGAAGCCTGAAGGTTTTGTGCTAACACTGACTGCTATTCGGAAGTGTTCATAATTCCCTCCACCTTGCCCAAGGCCCCAGTTCTAGGTGAAGAAAAACAGCCACCACCATGCTTCACGGTAGGCATGGTGTTCTTTTGCAGATGAGCAGAATTGTGTTTGCGAACACAATTCTTGGAGTTATAGCCAGAAAGTTCACCTTTGGAATAAGATCAAATCATAACACATTTTCCCACGTGTTTGGGAGATTTCAAGTGTGTTTTTGCAAGAATGGGGCTAACCTTAGATTTTTATTTATTTTTCATTTTTTATTGTTTGGGAAAATATGGCTTCCATTTTTGCCAATCTATCCCAAAACCCAGACATGGAGAAGACGGGGGATTGTCGTCACTTGCAACAAAACCTCTTTTGTACCCTTGTTCTGATATCTTTGAACAATGGGATCCCTCTGATGCCGTGGAAGCTCTCTGTGGACCATGGTTTGAGCTGTAAGGTGTGACTACAAAAATGTCAGGAAAAGCCTATATAACAGCTGACGTTTTGGATTATTCAGAAGCACTTTAAATGGTGGCAGTTGTGTGCTGACTCCCATCTAACATGAGTTTAAATGTGATTTGTTAATTCTGAAAACAGCCACATACTCGGTTATAAGATGAGTTACCTCACTTATTTTTACTTCCGCTCTTAAAAATATATTTTTAAATTTAATTGTGTTGTATAGGTCACATTAATGGTGGAAAAAGTTTTTAAATTATTTATATTGTCTCTATATATGTCACAAAAAAACTGCCTTTTGAACAGGAGTGTGTAGACTTTTTATAGCTACTGTAAAGTAAAAAAGTACAGACTCTTCCATCCATCCATTTTCTTCACCACTTATCCTCACTAGGGTCGCGGGCTGCTGGAGCCTATCCCAGCTATCTTCGGGCGGTAGGCGGGGTACACCCTGAACTGGTCGCCAGCCAATCGCAGGGAACATAGAAACAAGCAACCATTCGCACTCACAGTCACACCTACGGGGAGTTCGGAGTCTTCAATCAACCTACCATGCATGTTTTTGGGATGTGGGAGGAAATCAGAGTGCCCGGAGAAAACCCACCCAGGCACGGGGAGAACATGCAAACTCCACACAGTCGGGGCCGGGATTTGAACCCCGGTCCCAGAACTGTGATGCAGATGTGCTAACCAGTCGACCACCGTACCGGTCTAGTCAATACCATTTTGCTAACTTAAACAGATTAGACTGGTGCTACCTACAAAACAAAGTATTTGCGAATCATTCTTGTATTCTTGTAGCTGACTACATTTCTCTATCTATTTATGTCGTGTCATCATCTGTGGAGGTTGAAAAAGTAATGAGCCTAATTTGAAGAAGTAATGAGTAGAAAATACAGATGTTTTCAAAAGGTCATCGGAAAAATAAACCTCAAGTACAGATACCTGAAAAATCTACTTAAGTACATTAACGAAGTATTTGTACTTTGTTACTTCCCACCAATGAGACATTTTTAAAATTATTTTTTAAAAATTCAAATTGTGAATTAGTGTCGGCACTGAAAGATGGGTACTCTGTATTATACATTACGAATTCCTAAAAACACCACTGGATGGCTCTAGTTGACCAATGGCCTTATGCTACAGCTTGCTGCATAAGTAAGTGAATGTTTCAAACCTAACATGTTCCAGTGTTTTGACAAAAAGCCCCAATAATAAATGTAAGCTTTAATAAATCAGAAGTGAACAGTTCTTTGATAAACATTAAGAAGTAGGAATGGCATTTCATTTCTAATAATTTGAAATGTGAAACCTAACCTGAGAATATGTTTCACAATTTGGGATTTTTCTTCTCAAAAAAATAAAAATAAAAAGATGAAACAAATCTGGATGAAAAATGTAGTGACAAGGTTGTGATTCTACAAATGCCACCAGGTTCCAGTAAGTGGCCTCTGTCCCTCTCTCTCCTCTCTGAGTATTCACTAGCATGCTGTCACACACGTACACAGATACTCCCTCTTCCTTGGTATTGTAAATATCTCGTTCCGGCCACACGTCTGCTTCCTTATTTTTCAATCAGACATTAATCACAAATAAATATCCCCACTATTTCCGCTTTGTTCAAACAACCCTGAATTGTGACTAGTCCAATTTTTTTGTTCTTATTTAAATCAAACCTTCTCCTTCAAGCCTGTCTTTACCAGGTTTGTCTTAACCTATTTCCTGATTTTCTAAATGGTTTCTGAACCTTTACTGGTTGTTTGAAATCACAATAAATTAGATTTAAGCATAATATTTTTGAAAAAAAGACAAAATGCTTTAAATGAAATTTGAAAGTATATGTGGTTGTTCAGCAGGTACAACATTTTGGGGGTGCAAAATTTTACTAGGCTGACGTAAAAGTGGTTAAAATAGTGCCTGAGCTTTGTGTGCCTCACTCACCCATTTCTGAGTCCCTGTCATGTATGAGTGTAGCCAGCAATGAATATTTCCTTCTCACTGATATTTGCATTATGTAAATGGTCAGTCTGATTGCGACTCGTTTAAAACAGTTGGTTTTATCTCACTTCTGCTGATACTGTACATGTACGACTACAGTTTCCTCCCAGATCCCCAAAACATGCACAGTAGATTAATTGAAAACACGAAATTGCTCGTAGGTGTGAATGTGAGTGCGGATGGTTGTTTGTTTATATGTGCCGTGCGATTGACTGGGGACCAGTCCAGGGTGTACCCTACCTCTCGCCCAGAGTCAGCTGGGATAGGCTCCAGCATGCCCGCAGCACTAGTGAAGATAAGCGGCGCGGAAAATGGATGGATGCAAGCATTAGGGTGAATGTAAAAAATTGACTCAATACTGGACCGGTGCACCCAGGAAATGTGACAGGTCCATGAGTTAGAGTGCGATGATGCTACGAGTTGGCGCAATGTGGTGGCTGATTTGAGTTTGGATTGTTGGGCCTTGCATTCTAATTTTTTTTTTTTTTTTTTTATTATAACAAGTAAGACAGCATGGGTGGCCTGGTGGTTAGAATGTCTGCCTCCCAGTTCTGAGACTCAGGGTTCAAATCTTGACTATGGCCTTCCTGTGGTTGCATGTTCTCCCTTGCTTAGGTGGGTTTTCTCCATTACTCCGGCTTCCACCCACATTCCCAAAAACATGCATGTTATGTTAATTGCTAGCTCTAAATTGTCCATAAGTGTGAATGTGAGTGTGAATGGTTGTTTGTGGTGTCCTACGATTGAATTGCCAATAGTCCAGGCTGTACCCTGCTTCTCGCCCCAAGACAGGAAGTGCAACTGCATGGCGTGCCAGCCATAAGTTGAATCCATAAACAAATACAGTCCTCCTCTTACTGTAGCGAGTGGACGTCCTGGTTAGCCATATCTTTTTTCTGATCACTTATTTGAAGCAGCGAACATTGTAAATATCGGTGCAGCACGAAAGAAAACTAGCAGCACTGGTGATATAGTGGTACATGCTGCCACCTTTCAAGCAGATAGTTTGGATTTGAACCCCCGCCCTCCCTTGCAATAAATAAATAAAATGGTTGGCTTGTTTCAGGAATGGCATTTAGTGTAAAAATAAATAAATTTATAAATAAATAAAACATTTGTCAAACAATTGATTGCACCGCAAGATTGCGAACAAGACATTAAGTGGGAACTTATTCCATGCCGTTTTACAAAAGCCAGTTATGGGAACAACTACACTAGCATTGGCCTCATGTTACAGGCATAATGGAAGTATAAGAGCAGGTTTGTATTTGTATTACAGGAAACAAATAGTGAGGTCCCAAGTCAGGTAACTCAGTAGCAGATGAAGACGCCTGGGAGGAAGTGAAGTTCTTGACTTGGGGGGCTTCAGAAGAGAAGTTAGTCACCCCCAAAGGAATAGGTTAGGCTGATGCTGGAGGGGCAGGAGATGTAGTGGGGGCTCTGGCAAGGCAAAGCTCCGGCGGAGGGTGACTATTTTTGGCCAGCCCCTCTTCCTCCATGTTAATTCCTCTTTTCACCCGTTCTCTCTTTCCTTATTCCCCAGATGTGTTTCCTTCCTGAAAGTCAAAAGGCTTTACTTCTGCTCTTTTCCAACCCCACTATGACGCACTTGCGTCCCTCCGGGGAGGGTCAAAAGCTAAGATTGAGTAATGATTTACTTTTTTAGGCTTGTGGGTTACTGGTTTGGAAAAACAAGGGCTGTTCCTTTTTTTGTGTAAAGAATAGAATGTCCTAAAATCCTAACATGTCTATTTTATATCTATTTAAATGGCTCAACTAAGAAATAAATCTTAAATATTTTATGTTGCGTCATTTAGTTCTTTGGTGAAATTGTCTTTCACTTCCTCTTCCTGTTGTATGACCGTAACCTATGATTTTTTTTCTTTAACCTTATCAAACTATCCATCCATCCATCCATCCATTTTCAACACCGCTTATCCTGGTTAGGGTCGCGGGGCGCTGAAGCCTATCCCAGCTGACTTCGGGCGAAAGGCGGACTACACCCTGAACTGGTCGCCAGTCAGTCGCAGGGCACATATAGACACGGACAACCATTCGCACTCACATTCACACCGTCACTGAGTGGGAACTGAACCCACGCTGCCCGCACCAAAGTCAGGCGAGTGTACCACTACACCATCAGTGACCTTATGAAACTAACAAACAAAAAATAAAAATTTCTGTAAAGTGTTGAAATAAGGAACAAAAACATACAGTAAATCATTTGTAAACTGTTGTTATTTTTGCAATAAGAAATGGTAAACTCAAAAGGTTTTACCTCATATTATGTGACTTAGATTTCAGATATTTTTTTTGATAATTGGTCTGTATAAAATAATATAAAACAATTCATAGTTAAACATCCATCCATCCATTTTCTACCGCTTATCCGAGGTCGGGTCGCGGGGGCAGTAGCTTTAGCAGGGACGTCCAGACTTTCATCTCCCGAGCCACTTCATCCAGCTCTTCCGAGGGGATCCCGAGGGGTTCCCAGGCCAGCCTAAGTACGTAGTCTCTCCAGCGTGTCCTGGGTTGTCCCCGGGGTCTCCTCCCGGTGGGACGTGCCAGAACACCTCACCAGGGAGGCGTCTGGGAGGCATCCGAATCAGATGCCCCAGCCACCTCTTCTGGCTCCTCTCGATGTGGAGGAGCAGCGGCTATACTCTGAGATCCTCCCGGATGAGCGAGCTTCTCACACTATCTCTAAGGGAGAGCCCGGACACCCTGCGGAGGAAACTCATTTTGGCCGCTTGTATCCGGGATCGACCCACAGGTCGTGACCATAGGTGAGGGTAGGAACGTAGATCGACCAATAAATCGAGAGCTTCGCCTTTTGGCTTAGCTCCTTCTTTACCACAACGGATCGATACAAAGTCTGCATCACTACAGACGCTGCACCGATCAGCCTGTCGATCTCCTGTTCCATTCTTCCCTCACTCGTGAACAAGACCCCAAGATACTTGAACTCCTCCACTTGGGGTAGGATCTCATCCCCGACCTGGAGAGGGCACATCACCCTTTTCCGACTGGACCATGGTCTCAGATTTGGAGGTGCTAATTCTTATCCCAGCCACTTCACACTCAGCTGCGAACCGCTCCAGTGAGAGTTGGAGATTATGGTTTGATGAAGCCAACAGAACCACATCATCTGCAAAAAGCAGAGATGCTATACTGAGGCCACCTAACCAGACCGTCTCTATGCCTCGGCTGCGCCTTGAAATTTTGTCCATAAAAGTTATGAACAGAATCGGTGACAAAGGGCAGCCTTGGCGGAGTCCAACCCTCACCGGAAACTCGCCTTCGAGCCCCACCTCCAGGCCTGGCTCCAGAGGGGGGCCCCGGTGACCCGCGTCCGGGCAAGGGAAACCTAGATCCATTAATAGTTTTCATCATAGGGGTCTTTTAGCCATGCTTTGACTGGTCCCTCACCTCGGATCTGTTTGCCATGGGTGACCTCACTAGGGGCGTAAAGCCCCAGACAGCTTAGCTCCTCGGATCATTGGGACACACAAACCCCTCCACCACGATAAGGTGACGGCTTCCAGGAGGGGGATAGGTAAACAATTTAAAGGATATTTTCAACAAAAGTAAAAAAAGTAAAATTATATTAAATCTATATATCAGTGTCCAAAGAAATTAGTTCAATTCATTAATCAAGCCTCAAGGTGGTGAAGCTAAAAAATGTCTGTAAATCTTTGATTCCAAATTTTCTAAATCAACCAGTCAGTTTGAACTTTTAATTCATTTATTTATTTATATATTTTTAGGTCAAACTACCTTTAAAAGAAAGTCTTTGGCGAAAGTTTTTTAATCCCGTATGTGAGTAAATAATGTGCGGACAAAAGTAACACTGCACCTTTAAATGAAAGCATGCCAAGGATGTGTGGCTGTGCCCAGACATTTGGAACTGGAATGTGTTGGAATGCGGGCAGCGGTTTATTTCCCCTGCAGCTTTCTCAGGTGTTACAGGGAGAGGAAAACAACAGAAACACAGAGCAGAGATGGATGGAAAATCACACAGAGAGTCTAATGACAAACCGCATTTCTAGACACAAACTCACTCACAGGTACATGCTGTCAGGAAGGACAGATTTATATTGACCTCGGCCTTATCAGCTGGCCCGTCCCTCCCTCGCAAACCACACATTTACAAGCACAGTGTATCTGTCCAGGAAGTTAATAATACTCTTACCTCAGGAAGTTAGCACAAAGGATCTAGCTTCAAACATCTTGCCAGGACAAACTGGAAGCATAAAAATGTTGTCTGTCTTTTAAATTCAATCAACTGATTTATTCTTTTCCAACTAAACTATTGAACTGTTATTTGGGTTTGTTTGTCTGACCACATTGTGACCACAAAAGAAAAGTACAGTCTGACAAGAGCAAGGCAATAGGTACACATAGACACAAACACAAAGTTGGGAAAAATGCTATATTTTTGTTTGCCTGTGTATTAATGATTAATTAATTATTGCTGTCATTTATGTAACCAGAAGTAGGATTATATAGACCAGGGGCCCATTTGTGGCCTGACCTACGTTTCTATTGGCCCACCTCATATTCTAACAATAAAATTTGCACACTGCCCTTATCAACATTTAAATTCAGTTAAATTATTGAACACTGGCACACTATTTTTTTAAACAAAAATTTTAATGTAAATATCACCCTTTGTATTTTTTTTTAAAAGTAATTTAAAAAAGATAGTAAGCACATCTTCCTCACAGTTCTGAGGACCCGGGTTCAAATCTGGCCTCGCCTGTGTGGAGTTTGCATGTTCTCCCCGTGCCTAAGTGGGTTTTCTATGGGTACTCCGGTTTCCTCCCACATCCCAAAAACATGCATGGTAGTTTAATTGAAGACTAACCTGTCCGTAGATATGAATGTGAGTGCGAATGGTTGTTTGCTTATATGTGCCCTGTGATTGACTGGTGGCCAGTTCAGGGTGTACCCTCGCTCCCGCCCGCAGTTAGCTGGGATAGGCTCCAGCATTCTCGTGACCCAAGTGAGGATAAGTGGTGTAGAAAATGGATGGAACGATGGCTGCTTAGCATATATTGACGTACAGCATATTGAATTAGTTGTAGCATATTTCCTTTATTTAAGGTGAAGCGGGCCTCCGTCTTCCTTCCCTTCCGTTGTTCTGGAAAACCTTTGGAGAACCCTGGTTTAGACATACTACGATTTGGATTCTGTGTATAGAAGAACAGTAACATTGTGAGTCAAGAAGAAAAAAGAAGAAATTGCAGCTGAAGGGTGCAGGCGTCTCCCCCGTCAGTTATGTCAAAGTGTCTTGAAGCACAGTTCTGAACCTCAGTTGCTCCTATTGTAGAGTCATCAGTGTTTGAATAAGCTATGGTTACTTCCCTTGAGTGGCAGCATACGCAGTTATTATTGTGTGAACGCGGCCACACTTTAAAAGTGCTTTGAGTACCTTTAAAGTAGTCACTAATATACAGCAGTACACACTGTTACGTAACGTGCAAAATTGTCCTCCCTACTGACTAATCTAAATTTTAATATGACTCAACAGAAGCAGCAGTTAAAGCCGTGTTGGTCGTCATCGAGTCAAAGTTTGAGGATGAACAGATGGAACACATTGAACTTAAAATTTGATGGGCTTTTATTGTGCAATTGTGTTGTTTTTGATCAATCTGCTTTGTGTTCCTGTCTCCCTCTCTGTCTCGGTTTCCAAGCCACTCCCTCTCTCTCTCTCTCTCTCTCTCTCTCTCTCTCTCTCTCTCTCTCTCTCTCTCTCTCACACACACACACACGCACACACAAATAGGCTGCACATGGCCAGCATGAATGAGTCACAGTAGCTTGGTAACAAGCGCCTCTTTCAGGGACAGTCCCTCCACGAGTCCATGTGATTAGGGCCAATCACCTTGAGAGTATCAGGTGCATTGCTCCTCCATACAACGTGAGACTCACCTCTATTGTCTCCCGAGTTTGCAATAGCAACAGGCAAGCTATCCTGAAAGGTGATCCAAATAGATCCAGTGCTGATCATGATCTTGAGAACCACAAGACAGCGAAGCTGGTTCATTGCTCTTTGGTGACACTTGTGCGTTGTTCGCAACATCTAAAAATAGCCAAACTGAAGCATGAAACTCTGAAGGATGTCACAGTGTATTGGCGATGCAGCTGACATGGCTGACAGTATGCAAATAAGGTCAGCAACAATCATTGTGACTGTTGTACGCTATATAATTAGTACACTGCATGGTTATTGGTAAATGCGTTTAAAACTGTAGTACTATGTGAAAACATATGGATTAATTTCTGATTTATTATGATTTGTTTTTATATTTTTAGACTGACGTATTAAGCATCAATTTAGTGTCGCAATAATAGGAATGGGTCACAACATTATGAGCACTTGCACATCTAATGAGTTGAGTTATTATTATTATTGTTATTGTATTTTACGTTTTTACACCGGTGCTTCAGTAAAGGCAAGGTAAATTTATTTGTATAACACAATTCATACACAAGGCTAATTCAAAATGCTTTGCAATGGCAAACAAACAAACAAACAAAAAACATTCAGCACAGAACTTTAAAACTATGATTTGGTAGACTATTCAAATCAGACATTAAAATCATTAAAAAAAAAAAAAAAACATTGTTTAACCAATAAATGTGCATTAAAAGTCAAGAAAAAAGGCTGAGCATCTACGAGAAACTTACAGTAAACAATATGATTTTCAGGCTTGAGTTAAAACATTTAGAGCAGACCTCAGGTGTTCGGGAAGTTTGTTCCACAGGTGAGGAGCATAATAGCTGAATGCTGCTTCACTATTTTCGGTTTTGATTCTGGGAACACACAATAAACCTGTCCCTGATGACCTGAGGGCACTTGATGCTTCATTCATGCTTTAAGCAGCAATTTAGTGGTGCATCAATGGGAATAGGTCATAACCTTATGACCACTTGCTCATCCAATGAGCTGTAACGAAATGTTGCCATTATATAGATAAGAAAAATTAATATTCCAGAGAGGTTTTAATTTTACAATGTTTATTCATGTTTCTGTGTGTCTAATAATTTAATCTGTCATAGCTAAATGATTCCCGGCAACTGACTGGACACAAATCCGAAGTGGAGCCTGCCTCTGGTGCAAAACTCAGTTTGTATAGTCTCCAGCTCACCCATACAGTACATGATCCTAATGAGGACAAACAGTATAGAAAATCTAGGGATGGATAAATAGCTAAATGAGGTAACAAAAAATAGAAACTCTCAGTGTAATACAGTGCTGTTCTATAACACTGCAAATGACAAACACCACAATAAACACATTGTTTTAATGGATGCCTCTCTGATATTGTCATTAGACTGTGCCTATCCTGTGTTGATGCAAGAATTGGTTATTTTATTGTATGAACAAATACTGTCGATCATTACTCGATCTTATCGCCTCTGTGGCTGAAATGCAGCAGGTTATGACGCAGTGGTTGTGAAATTAATAATTAGCAAACAGGAATAATAACAGCTTAGTTACACACTGTTTGTGCAAGTTGCTCCGAGCACATGTTCAAGAGCACATAAACACGCTACATACACCCACCATCAACTGCTGAATAACAATACTGCACCTCTTCAACACAAGACAGACCTGCGCTCCTCCACCCTATTTGCTTTTTTAGACATGCTTCACACACCCTTCACCAGAATTCTTTCTTCGACTGAGTTGTTTCATGTAAAACAGGACTGAGCCTACTAGTCATGCTGGTGCCTGCCGGCTGACACTAATGGTCTGTGAAAACAACATGGCCTCTTGTCCCTGTATATAAACTAGATTGGTCCATTAGTGGTAATAGAACAGTACATATGGCGGTCACTATAAGTGTTCTTTGTGTATCTAGAACAGGGATTGATTTCTTTATTTAACTTTTGGTAAGGCAATTTAGAACAGATTCTCATTTGAAATGCCAACCTAGCTTAATAAGTATAAACAGTAATCAATAATGAGGGAAGGCCAAACTTTTTCCACAGAAAAATAGAAGGAAGAGTGGGGCCTCTTCACCTTGTGTTTTTTAAAAACATGATAAAACCAATTCATTATGCTTTTGGTCAACATATGCCAAGCGGACAACATTTAAACATTTAAATGAAAGAAAAGTCAAAATCTTAGATACCTTTTAACATTGTAACTTTTTCCCTTAACCTTTTGATGCAGGGTGTTTTAAATATGAATGTGCTGTGCGCAAATGAAAAAATGTGCAGTGCTGCCCACTGGGTCGGGTAGGACTTTGGACATCCTTGATCGAGAAGTTCAGTAGTCAAGGCTACATGCAGAGATTTCAAAAGCCACCCTTCTTGACCGTTTGCTGGGCGTGAGACTAGATTTGAAGTTGTCAACACATACCAAAAAAAAAAAAAAGAAAAAAGGCAGGCAACCACACCTTCAACCTTGCACAACTTCCCCTATGCGTTGGTCTACGCACACTCTTGGCAAACACACCCAAACAAACTTCATCCTTCAGTCCCTTGTTCAGTGTTGTGCAGCTGGGCTAGCCCCAAATTGCAGTCCTTCCCTAACTGTTCAAATTACATAGTCGGGCTGTAAGGCCAGAGAGCACCATGTCAACAAGTGTGGCCTGAGTGAGGCCTTCACTCAAAGTGACACCCCACCTGACTCAGCAGCACACAGGCTACTGTTTACTGGACCTGTCCACCGCGATCACCACGCCTGCATCGGCCCTGACTGTAATTGCACTGATGTGCTGGGTTGTTAACTTCATAGCTGCATTGAGAGGGGAGACAGCAGGGAGGGGAGGCGAGGTCTTTGTCCCCCCTTATTCACATCACAGTGCAGCAGCTTGGGCACGCAAGGCGACGGATTATGCATACACACGCACTTACACTTCCTCGTTCAAAAGTTTGGCACGCATGGCAAAAAATTAAGAAAACGTTACGATGAATTATAATTTTATGTAAGAGAAAAAGCCTCACAGGACAAGAAGTGACTTCTGTTTTCAGCAGTCAAATTATCTCGGTCATAAATAGGTAACCAAATCTAACATCCACATACCATCATTAAGAAAAACATCCCTTTCCGAAGACGTAATTAATTTTTTGATGTTTAAGAGAAAGTGTTATAGAGAGATGGTTACAGTATTGTTTAAAAAAGCCAGGCTTTTCCAAACTTAGGTCCCAAAGCATGTCCTGGGTCAGTTCATTCAGGGCTGTTGATTGTCTAGAGTAAAATGATGGAAGGTATTTCGTTGGTCATCACACAGTTGTTTTGGCAAAAAGGTTTCTCGATAATGCCATCCATCCATTTTCTATACTGCTTATCCTGTTCAGGGTCATGGGTGATCTGGAGCCTATCCCAGCTGACTTCGGCAAAAGGCGGACTAGACCCTGGACTGTTCACCAGTCAGTCGCAGGGCACACATAGAGACAAACAACCATTCACTCTCACATTCACACCCTCACTGAGTGGGATCTGAACCCGCAATGCCTGCACCTCAGTTAGGCGAACATACCACTACACCATCAGTGATGTTCCTTATACATTCAAACAGTATATGATGTGTCTGAGCAAGTCTCTTAAATTTTAATCTGACCTGAAAAAAAGTGTGGGAAATCCTGGTGTAAGCTACTGAAAGTAAATAAGAATTTCATATCACAGCCTTGAGTGATTGGGTGCTAATTGTAAAGTGACTGCTCTGTGATGTCCATTTTAATGAGTTGTGTGGAATATCACATTTGCCTGGAGGCTTCTCTTCCAATTCTGTTCCTTTCAAAAGACCTAATACATGCAAGTAAGGCTAATTGGAGACATGCATTTGTGTCAAAGTTGTAAATATGATACTGGAATGAGCTCCACCTCGTCTCGTCTGTGACCTTGCACAATGTAAGCAAGATGAATCCCATGGGTGCAAGCCACCTAGACGTTCACTTGTTGCACTGTCAGCACAAAATGCATGGGTTGTCCAAGTGAGACTGACACATCCAGACAATCAACTATCGTGACGGATCTCCACCTTTCAGGTGAAATAACGTCCTGTTGCCTTACACACTTATGATGTACCATTGACTGATGCAGTAGCTTGACTTGAAGGGGTGAAAGCTGCTGACCCCGCACGTCTTTGTCAATAAGTGCAAAACCTGAGCTCGCCATTACTACTTAAAGCACTCTTTTGCAAAATCCGAACGCTGATAGTGAAGCTGACGGCGACTGAAAGTGATGTCAAAGACCTTTGATGTGGCGTGACGAACACAAGCCCCGTCAAGATGAACAGATCTATTTGTGGCACACAAAGAGATCCCAAGTCACGAAAGCACCAGCAGTTAGAGAGTTAATTACAGGAGACTGAATAAAGGTACATTATGAAAGTTTGAAAAGGGAGTTGTCATGTAGGATTAAAATCACGTTGAAACGAAAACTCCCATGAACTTTCAAACTCTTCTTGTTGGGTCACACTGGATTCCTCCCAAAGCCGCTGGGCCTGAAGCACCGCTCTCCCGAACCGCAGAGAGCTAAACTATCTCACCCTGACTTCCACCTAACAATTACACCTTTTGCTCTTTCATCTGGGGAAGAACTTGCCTGTAATCCTGGTTATTACCATCTTCACTGATGACATTTTCAGATGCAAGAAATATGAAAAGTTCAACAGTGTATAAAATGAATGAAGTAATTTTATCTGACCCACAACTGGACTCTATGCGAGTTGCACAGATCTGGTAAAGGTGGAAATGAAATTTTATTTATTTTGCTGCACTAAAGAAGCCATGATTTTCCTGGTCACTCAAGAAAATGTAAAATGTGAAAATCTCATCAAAATGTGAAAATCTCATCAATATCCAACTCTTTTAATGTATATTTTAAGTATGGTATAATGAATATGAAGATTATACGCACTGACTCAATAGTTCCAACTATCCATTATTATCTGCCTAACAAGCATTTATTGGACACTATTTTTGTTTGTCTGTTGCCTTTATTCCAAAAACTACACTGACAATTATAAATTAATTTACGTTGAATTAAAATTTTTCATGAATTTATATTATCTGACCCCGCACATATACATACACAAACACAAACACAGACACGCACACACACACACACACACACACACATATATATATATATATATATATATATAAACTCCATGTATATTATGCAAACATCACTTACAGTAAGTCACACAAAGTCTCTTTTTTTAGAGAAATGTGAAGAAATTTACTTGGGGTCTAAGCGCCGTGGAACAGACTTGTTTAAGGCTCCAGTCACATTAGGCATACTTAAACATCGAAGAGAGGGGCTTGCATCAAAACCTTATGAAGACCAAACAAAAAACAAGTGCTGTTGGTGTGGTATCATACAAGTTTCCCTTTCTTGTTACCGAGGTTCAATTACCAGGCAGCGCACACCTTTGTCTGAATAAATTTCACCTTTACTGGACCTACTGTGGTTTGAGAATTGCTGGAGAACTGGTTCTCAGAAAGATTCCTGTTGTTTAAAATGCCCTTAAGCAAGACATTGTACCAGTAGACTTATTTGAGGTGTGGGGCTGATGTCTATTATTGCAGACATACTGTAGTTTGTTTGTGTAGAGCTGCAATGCATCATACCAAGGGGTGTTTATAAGACATATTATGGTTATGTGATGACATGAAATGGTAAGTTATTAGAACTAGCTTTCCAAATGGTGCTGGATAACACACCAAACCACAACAACAATAATTAAACCAATATTAAATCAATTTGGCACTTGGTTAATTCACACCCAACCTGTATAAATTACCGATAGGTATGGTTATGATTCAGAACTTAAAAGACTTTTCTGTTTCCCAAGTGAGTGCGAACTTTTCATGTCCTCCCCCGCATATTGCTAACAAACTTGTCTGCTTCACATATTTTAAACCTGTTTGGTTAAGCAGCCCCCACAGGGAAGGATAAAACAAGCTCACCGACACACATTAACCCAGGCTGTGACCCTGGAGCTTGTCAAAAAGACGAACATCTGAGACTGGAAAGAGAGCAAGAGAGAGAGAAAAAAAAAACAGCATTCTGTTTCCCGTAAACGAGGAAGAGGAGGGAGGTTTTTTTTTGGGAAATTTGGTGACTCATCACTTTTTCTTTTCTTTTGCCGCTCCCCCTTGGCATTGCACAGTAGAGCTTGAATACCTTCACGGTCGACCAGTCCATCATGCCTTCAATGGGCCCTCTTGAGTCTTGACAAGGGTCTCACGTTGAACGATATTAGCGTTGCAGCCGGAGTCCCAGCTGTCCGCCTGGCTGTCACCATGCTCAGCTGCCTTTGTTCACTCAGAGTGATCCTTCGCTTTGAAACCTGAGGAGATAACAAGTCAAGAGTTAGACAGCATTTTTTTTAAAAAAATGAGCCGTGTCTTGGATTGGCCCTTGCTTTCTTCTTATTTGTCTGCAGGTGCAAATGATCAGGTCCAATACAATGGATGAGATGAGTCCTCAACCTAATTTGCAGACAAAGGCGTGTAAATGATTGCAGTTCTCTAACATAATCTTTTATAGCACTTTTACGAGCAACCAATGATGCAAATAGGAAAACAACTCCGATCTACTTTCTTCTCATATTTTTAAATCATTACTTCTGTGTGATCACTCATCGGTCCGTGAAGACCTTTGTACCACTAAGTGATCACCAGCATCATTTTGTGGTGAGGGACTTTCCCCTGTGGACCCCAGCACACCACACAATAACACCCTCCAACCCTCTGTGAGGGGGTATTTAGCTCCAGGCATAAAGCCTCTCTCACTCCTTAATGATAGACTCCTCCAAGAGTGATGTCACCAGCTGCAAACAACAGTGTACAACAAAAGGGTCCCGCTTCTCGCCTTAGTTTAACCACAGTGGCCTTACATGATGGAAGGGCCTCCGTCTTAGAGGCCCCTTGTGCACACGAGGCCACGATGCGGCTGCTACCGGTGACTAAAGAGTGACTAATCAAAACAGTTGTAGAACTTGGCTCGCTATTTACATGTCATCAAGCATTTGATATACGGCAGCAGTGGGGAAGTGGTGCAGACACAGACGGAGATATTCCCTCCATATGTTTATTTTAGCACACATACAAACACGAACATGCCATTATTATTGTACAGGTGCAAGTTGTTTTCTCACCTTCACATTTCCAGTAAATATAACATACACATTAACTGATATACTCATGAAATACCTTCCGTTCAAATGTTAAATAAATCCTGTGATTTATGACAAACAAAATCCAATACATTTCCTTGCCCCTGCTTGTGGTTTCCTTCAAAGGAGTACCTTGTTAGCTGACTCACTGGCTGAAGTTGTACATTTCCACTTCCACTTAGAAACCTTTCCAACTCAAACTCTGCGGCAGCAAAACGGAGTTGGGAAAGGAGTACAAGAGGGGAATAGATGCAGATCTGGAAGCAGTTAAAAGCTGGCTGATTCAGAGGAGAGGAAAGATGGGGAAAGAAAGAGGAGAATGTGTCACATGAAGAATCTAATATCCATGTGTGTGCAAATCCTTAATACTACTGAGCTTGGAAATTTAGCAGGGACGGGAAGCTAAATAACATTGAAGTTTTTTTTATCATATAATTTTTTTATTAATGCAGTTAAAAGTGACAACATTCAATAGGTCTTTAAGTGGACTTTTACGGTTGATCGGATGGGAATGTGCACACCTATGGTGGATTTAGAAAATGGACACATGGCCTAAAAAAAAATTTGTTTTTTCTGACGCAAGGAAAAAGTAAGACAACACTGAATGATTTCAATACATAAGTAAAGTGACCTTTAACCTGTATTGAAGATAGATATACTGTATGTATCAATGTGCACACCCTAAAACTAATACTTTTTAAGCCCCTTGACCACTTTAATTACATCGTTACAAGATGGCGCCTACCTGTGTGAACGCCTCGGTTACGTGCTCTCTAGTATTGTTTTTGTGTTTTTTGTTAGTCTTTGGAGACATTACACGGCACACTTACACAAGGGGAGACTTGCTAACCATCAAGGAGGCTACTCCGGACTTTCTTTCATCAACTTTCACAAATCCGCTCAGTTTTTTCCCTGAGTTACTCACTGGAGCAGCGACCGCGGTCTTTGGCGCATGGAGGCGAAGGCGACGCCACAGAGGGAAGCGAGCCGGCACCCAGGTGAAGCTACGCAAGAGAGGATACGGATTGGCGTTCCCGTCGATCCACCTCGCGAATCTACGCTCCCTACCCAACAAAATGGACGAGCTTCATCTTCTGATAAAGAGCAGTAAAGACTTCGGACGTTATGCCGCCATGTGCTTTACGGAGACTTGGCTTTGTGAGGCTGTACCCGATGGCGCCGTCATGCTTCCCGGCTTCCATCTTCACCGGGCAGACCGCGACATGGAATCATCGGGGAAAACAAAAGGCGGCGGGATATGCTTCTATATCAACCAAAAATGGTGTCCGGACGTCACGGAGCTCAGCACACACTGCAGCCCGCATTTGGAGTTTCTGTTTTTGAACTGTAAGCCATTCTACTCGCCTCGTGAGTTCGCATCATTCATTCTCGCTGGTGTCTACATTCCGCCTCAAGCTAACACGAACGCCGCACTGGTAATGCCCGCCGAGCAAGTCAACGAAATTGAAAAAAAACACCCGGACTCACTCCTCATTATTCTCGGGGACTTTAACAAAGCTAAACTCAACCACAAACTCCCTAAATACAAGCAGCACATCAACTGTCCTACCAGGGAAAATAACATTTTAGACCACTGCTATACTACGCTAAATAACGCATACCGTGCCAAACTTCGTGCAGCCCTGGGCTCGTCTGATCACACTTAATACCGACATACAGGCAAGAACTTAAATGCGCGAGGCCGACAGTGAAAACAGTGAAAAAGTGGACCAATTAAGCAAAGATGGAACTTCATAGCTGTTTAGTGTGCACAGACTGGAGTGTCTTTGAAAATTCAGCTGGCAGCCTGGATGAATATACGGACACTGTCACAGTCTATATCATTATGTGAAGAGGTGTGTGTACCAACAAAGTCATTTCGCACATTCAACAACAACAAGCCGTGGTTCACTGCCAAACTTAAGCAACTTTGCCAAGCTAAGGAGGACGCATATCAAAGCGGGGACAGGTCCCTGTATAACCGCGCTAGAAACCAGCTCACTAAAGAAATTAACTTTGCAAAGGGGAACTATGCAGAAAAGTTGGAAAAACAGTTTAGCGCTAACGACTCTAAATTAGTCTGGCATGCATTACAATCGCTGAAAAATTACAAGCGACGATCCCCCAAGCTGAGAACAATAGCACATGAGCCAACGACTTGAATACCTTCTACTGCAGATTTGACTAAGTCACTTTCACGTCGAGACCTTCAAGTTCCTGGGAATTACAGTCTCTCAGTACCTGAAGTTGGCGATCAACATCAACTCCGTCCTCAAAAAGGCCCAGCAGAGGATGTACTTCCTGTGGCTTCTGAGAAAGCACGGCCTGCCACAGGAGCTGCTGAGGCAGTTCTACACAGTGGTCATCGAATCAGTCCTGTGTTCCTCCATCACAGTCTGGTTTGGTGCTACCACAAAAAAGGACAAACTCCAACTGCAACGGACAATCAAAACTGCTGAAAAGATTGTCAGTTCCACCCTACCCACCCTTGAGGACTTGCACGCTGCCAGAACTGAGACAAGAGCATGCAAAATCCTCTCGGACCCTCCACATCTCGGTCACCGGCTCTTCCAACTCCTCCCTTCAGGTAGGCGCTACCGATCAATGCAAACTAGAACTAGCAGACATTCCAACAGCATCTTCCCTCTTGCAATCAACTTCTTAAACAGCTAACCTACAATTCCATTGCAACATGCTGCCAATTGTAATTGTTTTGTCTTGAGTTTGTTTTCACATTTCTGTCATGCCAATTATATATTACTCGTGCACTCACTGTAGTAGTCTCGCCACGCTTGCATATCTGTTGTTGACCAATACTAACCACTCATCCCAGAGTAGCATCTGCACCATTTGCACACTGACTGAGGAGTATCTGCAACATTTTCACAATCAACATACATTCTTTGAAGTCTCAGCGCCCTTTGCACGGACTATTGCTATATTAGTCATTCAAACTGCTCTAAGTGCTGGAGGACTCAGCATATTTTTGCACAATTGTCCCAAAAATAAATAAATAAAAAAATAAAAAAATATTTGTACCGGCATTACCAGATAACTAGCAACCCTTTATTGCTCAGTGTCTGTTTTTGTCAATGTCTTTATGTCTCAAAAGTGTTCTGTCAATTTACTGTCTGTTGTCGTACAAGAGCGGCTCCAACTACCGGAGACCAATTCCTTCTGTGTTTTTGGACATACTTGGCAAATAAAGATGATTCTGATTCTGATTCTAATTCCGATACAATCTTAATGGGTAGGAGTCTATCAGCATGGCACAGCTTGACTGGGCAATATTAAAACTTTTCCATAAGTGCTCAAAAGACATTTTGTGGACGTGTCACTCCAAGTGGATTGGTCTGGGCTATTTTCTGTCCTTGTATCAGAGCATCAGAAAGACTGGACAGAAGTGTGAAGTCAACCAATTATCTGAGATTATCTGGGATGACATTGCTGCCGTGTGAAAGCGCACACACTTGTGGCAATATCTCACCTTTGCTGGGTTCTGTGTAAAAAGCAAAGGAGGGTCTTCTACACTATGGGGGCCCCACCCAATGCCTGACAGGTTAATTCAGTAAGAGGTGTATCTCAGTATTTTTGTCCATAGTCCATAGTGTATGCGCTAAAAATTGTTGGATGAATGTGAATATTGTTAATACTGTAATTAACAGTACCTGTCAGAGGAACAGCTCTTTAATCACTTATTTTGTATAATACTATTTACAGCCTGATACACAAACAGCCGATACAAGACAACATATTGATATGAATGTTTTCGTAATAGCATCGTGTGGAGTCCAGGGCCATGATGTTCAGCGATTAAGACCCCATGATGTTTGTCCACTAGGTACCTAATTTGATATCCATCTGTTAAAGGATGTTAAAGGATCATGAACATCAAACTCTACACAGAGACACACACATACATGTTCACACCACACATACTAAATCAATGTGAAAATGTATCACTAACTCACTAGCTCTAAAAGGAACATTTTCCACATGGCTGAATGTCAATTCATCATGCACATTAAGTGTACCCTCTTATTCACCCCTCTGTAACCCCTTGCTCCTTTTGTCCTACCATTTAGCTCTTCCCTTGCCATGCAACATCTGTGGAGGTCTGATAGCATCACCCCGGAGGTCTGACACCTGTGTGGTCCTGCGGGTCAACAAGAGGAGCACAGACTGGGTCAGAGAACACACATACTGTACAGGAAAAAGATAAAGAGACTAGCATGTCAGCCTTTTAATCTTTTTTGACAGTTTTATCTCACTGAGCTAAATGGTAACAGTTGACGCCATAAAAAGTGTTTTTTTCTTTCTTTTTCTTTGAGACACTATATGCAACATGACGTATATTTCCTGGAGTAAAATTTAAAGAGTAGAAATGTATTGCCATTGGGACCGATACAGAGAACTACAAGTGCTGCAAAACATATAATGAAATGATTATTGTATTTTATTCTTCTATTCTAGTCTGTATTGTACTTTTTCCCCTGCAGTCAGGCTGTGTAAATACAAAAGTGCATTTAAAAATTGAACACAAATTCTAAATGACAAAATAAAGACTGGAAAACATAAATACATATTTTCCTCTCCCGAACAATTGGAATGGTGAGGCCATTGACATTGATTATTCAAGCAATAAATAACACAGAATGTCTAGACTTTTGATTTTGTCAGTTTTTCCTGTGAAGACTACATTTATACTAGTTAGAGCGATAATCAACATGAAAACCAGAGACCTGTCAATAGGGGTGAAAAAAAATAATTGTGAAGCTGAGGCGAGATGGAAAATCAAGAAGAGCCATTACACAAACATCGTCCACAGCCAATGCAACATTTTTGAATGAAAAAAATAAACTGGTGTACTATGTAACAGAAATCTAACAGGCAGACAAAGGAAGACAGCAGCAGTGGATGACAGAAACAACAGAGAGCTGCAAAGGAAGACCCTAAAATAACAGTTAGTGACATCATCAACAACCTCCAGAGAGCAGGCGTGAAGGTCATGAGAATGAACAAAAATACAGGCGCTTTACGAGAAGATGAAACCCACCCATGAACAAGAAGAATGGCTGGAATTTCCCGTAAGGTAGAAAAACATCTACAAAAATCTTTTGTCTGCCACTTATAGAAAGATGCAACCAAACTGATTGGGAAATCCTTCATAATGCAATCTAATAGCCTAAAACAACAAAGGTGTTACATCTGGGAAAAAGGAATGTTTTAGACTGGCCAATTTCCAGACTTAAACACAACAGAGCATGCATTTTACCTGCTTATGAAGAGAATAAAGGGAGTAGCCTTACCCAAACAAACAACAAGAGGTTGCTGTGAAAGCCTGGAAAAGCCTGGAAAATAGACAAAAGTGTGGTGATGTCAATGGGTCACTGGGTTGATACAGTTATTGCAAGCACAGGATTTACAAATAAATATTCAGTTATATTATTCTCTTTCATCCAAATAAATACTTTTGCGCACCTAAAAAAAACTTTCTTTACAAATAATGCTAATCTAATTTCTATATAAGTTCTGGATGTACGTAAATACCTGTAAATAAAAGATGAAATCCTGATCTCTTTTTTCATGTTAAATTTGTGATGTCAGGCCCAAATATTTTCACTCCAGAGAACAAAATAGGAATTCGCATTGCTCTATAGTACTTTTGGAGGGGAGTGTTGGTATTGTCCACTTAACAAAATTGCACTTTAGCAAACATACATAGATATATGCAAAAAAGGTTTCTAAAAACCTTTCTGCAGATTGTAACAATTATTATTCAGACGTAGAACAATTTCGATTACGTTTATGAAAAATGGGGACTTTTCAAAAATAAACAAACACAAAACAAAAACAATACAATGATAAAACACTAAAAACAGAAGTATATTTTTGAAAGTGAAATTAACATTTGCAAATATACCTAAAATACATATCTATTGCTTAGTATTAAATAAGAAGAATGATGGTATCCCTCTTGTCTACAAACATGGCCTCTAATGAGGATTCACAAAAGCTTCGAGCAATAGTGCTACTGTATCTTGATTAATGTTGGATGCTGATGTGGGCGTATACACAAAGGAGTTTGTTTTGTTCGACGCTTGAAGGATATTTCTTTCTTTTTTTCCCATTTTTTCCTTCTTACATAAAATCAGCAAACTAGTAAAGCTGGGTAAAGCTATACCGATTTTTAACATCTTAACCCTTGCATTAAAATGAGACAGACACCAAACACCGTGAAGGAAAAAAAATGGTGTGTGCTTACGCCTCTTATAGTGTGTGGTGTACTCGAGATGACCATTACAACTTCAAACAGATGACGATATGTCCATCGACAATCACAGCTCACCTCAAATTAAATGCCTGTTGTAGTTCTAAGACTGACCTGTGAGGGGCTGGAAAATACAAAGAGGAAGTATGAGTATTATCCATCCATCCACCCATCCATTTTCTGTACCGCTTATCCTCACTCGGGTCGCGGGCGTGCTGGAACCTATCCCAGCTATCTTCGGGAACTGGTCGCCAGCCAATCACAGGGCACATATAAACAAACAACCATTCGCACTCACATTCACGCCTACGGGCAATTTAGATTCTTCAATTAACCTACCGTGCATGTTTTTGGGATGTGGAGGAAATTATTATTATTATTATTATTATTATTATTATTATTATTATTATTATGTAGTAGTAGTAGTAGTAATAGTAGTAGTAGTAGTAGTAATAGTGATAGTGACAGTAGTAGTATTACACTAGTAAAAAAACAAATAGGAGACGCTAGTCTAACTGTTTGCTTGTAGGGTATATGAGCAACCAACTTCTGAATTAATCAAAACAGGTCAAAGCACTTCCTTGGCAAAGCCCTTTTAACGGCAGAATGAGACTGGGACAAAGCACCCGTAGGAACTTTTAACATCTACAATGGTTCCAGTCACCATCCTCCCCCAAAAAACACAAAACATTTTTGTAATGTGTTTTTAATGAGAAAAACGGCACTCTTAAAAATATATATACTTTATAAAAAAATATATAGCCATGACATAATTAAATGGCCACATAAATGGTAATTGTTAGCCCAAGTGCCTATGGAGTTTCCCATTGTACGTATGTTTGCATTAAGGTAGTGGAGGCTGTGTGTTTGTTATAAATGCACAATGTGTTTTAGGTTCAGTTTGACGGTAACCGGCTGAGAACAGCTTGAAGGATAATTTTTGAAGAATATATCTGACAAACTGTCGCTTAATTGTTTTTAAGTGAGTTGAGTCACCTGCCACCATACAGCGATCGTATCTCAAATTTAATCCACCCTGAACTGGTTGCCAGCTAATCGCAGGGCACATACAAACAAACAACCATTCACCCTCACATTCACACCTACGGGCAATTTAGAGTCTTCAATGAACCTACCATGTACGTTTTTGGGATGTGGAAGGAAACCGGAGTGCCCGGAGAAAACCCACACAGGAACGGGGAGAACATGCAAATGCCACACAGGCGGGGCCGGGGATTGAACCCTGGTCCTCAGAACTGTGAGGCAGACGCTCTAACCAGTCGGTCACCGTGCCGCGGAATATACAACATGCAACATATTTTTTTGTATCTATTCTTCACATTAGCTTATCAAATTACCTTTAGCAAATGAATTGTCTGAAATATTAAAGACTTCTTCTCCCTCAGGCACTGAACACAATACTGCTTCCAAGACAACAGTCACAGTTTCTGGATTTTTTTACTTCTTTTGGCAACTAGCCTATTCCTGCCATTGTAAATTTCCATTATTGTCCCAAAAGGAAGCCGACAATGATCTGATTTCCCTGGTCACTGCCCCCGTTTTTCAGATTGGATTTAGAAATACAATAAGATGAAGGGTCTAGTGCACCTTTAACCGCAATGTATTGTGAGGTGGCGAGATAAAAACAGGCCACAATGGTGAGGTTGGGAAAATGGGATGGCGCTTGCAAATGAAAAACTTAAAGATGTATTTATCAGAAAGAAAATGATTGTGCATGAATTTACAACCACTTGGGTAGGTCACATACCAGCAAACCTAAAGTTTCTCTTACAAGCAAAAACAACAACAATCACAATAATTTTAGATTTAATACTTGAAGATACTGTATGTGTATGGTTGCCTGTATGTGTATGAATATATTTCTCTATCTAGCGATCCATAGTGAGCTACACCTAGGGTGCTACGTTGTTGGTAGCCTTTAGTTCAAGAAACTGTCAGAAATCTGTCTGTCTGTCTGTCTTTCTGTCGTATCTATCTATTCAGCTCAATTTCAAAACTTCACATCTGAAAATAGCACAGCAATTAGATGAACAGAATTGCACTGACTCATTTCTTTTTTCCAGCTGTAGCCAAGCAGAATATTTGAAGTACAAAAATCATACGCACTACCAGTTTCCTTGTCAACTTGGATTAGACTGTCCCACCCAGCAGAGAAAGGACAAGGGTGGTAGAGTGGGAACAAGTCAGACACACGCTCAGGTAATTACCCCCCAAACAACACTATAAGAATTATGAGGGAAATGTATTGATACAAACCATGTTGGTATTTAAACCACAACATCCGTTAAATGTGAAAAAACAAACTGTACATTTCGTTGACCATTAGGTGTCCAGCCTTAGACCCTGAGTTAATTCACTCCAACTGGGGAAGTGAAAATGAGCAGAATTTCTTTCTTTCTTTCTTTTTTTTTTTTTTTTTTTTTAATTGCCACAATCTTTGTACAAAAAAATACATAAGTAAATATGTCACATCATGAGCAGAAAAATCATCAATATGGTAAAATATGGTGCAGGAAGCATGCCAATTACCAATTTACAGGTCATAGTGCGTTGACACTTAGAAACGATGGCGGTGTCACAATCTGAGACGAGCTGTATCTTGCCCTGCTATTAATGTACAGAGTCACGCTTCCCCTGTTCCACATGAACATCTGCGCAAAACCACTAACGGCAGCTTTATATATCAGCCTGCTTGTAATGTTGTCAGGTTTTCCCACAATTTTTTAATTTATTCACCTGCTTAGTGTTCAGAGATTATTTTATTTTCTGTGGTGTTCACCTGATGTAATAGTGCTGCAGTATTATGAGTCTTTACAAAGTTCAGGGAATTTCAACACCATTTTCCAAAGTGGAGTCATCAAATTTACATTGTACGTCAATGACCGATTGCTCTTGCTCAAAGTGTGTCACAAACCGCAAACGGAGGAAGCTGTGACCTCTGCAATCTTTTTAGAAAGACAAGCAATGCAATGTAACTAATACTAGCGGTCATGAGGTTCTTCTACACATTTACAATTTACACAGTGATGATGAGTCCTATCATTTTTAACACGCCACCGCATACCGCATTTCACAGCTCTTACACACGCTGAAGATATGGGGAAGAACTGATCATTACACATTTTTTCCTGGGTTATTTCTCTGACCAGGTCTAATCATACAGCCAAAGGAAGTGAGATATTTCTATTTTAAGTTCGAACATCCTAATCAGGAGATGTACACCCATGACTGTCATGCTGTTCCTCTCTTCTCAGCAGTAAGGACAGAAACAGAGGTGGATATTTAGTGTGATAGTTTGATCCGTTGCGTACAAAAAAGTTTCACTTTTGATGTTTCTTTCTAGGCACGGTGGCGCTGGTTAGAGCGTCTGCCTCACAGTTCTGAGTACCGGGGCTCAATCCCCGGCCCTGCCTGTGTGGAGTTTGCATGTTCTCTCCGTGCCTGCGTGGGTTTTCTCCGGGCACTCTGATTTCCTCCCACATCCCAAAAACATGCATGGTAGGTTGATTGAAGACTCTAAACTCCCCGTAGGTGTGACTGTGATTGTGAATGGTTGCTTGTTTCTATGTTCCCTGCGATTGGCTGGCGACCAGTTCAGGGTGTACCCCGCCTCCTGCCCGAGGATAGCTGGGATAGGCTCCAGCACGCCCGCGACCCTAGTGAGGATAAGCGGCTCAGAAAATGGATGGATGGATGTTTTATATTCCATCCTGGGCAATGTGATTCCACACATTGGTTCATTGTTCTTTCACACGTGCGTCTATTGCCAGCAGTATTGACTCTTAAAGCAGGTTATAATTGCTTTCTCAATACTTTCTCCACTTTCCTGTGTGGGTCATAATTGTCATCTTAGATAAACATGAAATCCGCTATTCACTAACGTTTATCATCTTCACACTGAGCCACTGCAGCAGCCCATTAGATGTTGATGTAATGACTGAGTTCATTGATCCAAATTCACTTTCTGGAGAAAATCAGAGGCCCAGAGAGGCAACGACTTCTCTGTGACTGAATCGGATTGTGTGCCAGGCAATCGCTGCACGCCAAGGGAGAGGACACACGCGGGAGAAGGGTGGCAAAGAAGAGAAAGAGGGATGAGAGAGAAGACGGAGGCGTACGGGTGTGTGAGGAGGTGGAGGAAGACAGAGCGGGAGAGGAGGGTTGTTTGGAGAGGTTGCCAGGACTCCAAAGCTCATCTGTCATTCTGTGCGTCAGTCACCCTATTCCCAGGCTCACACGCAGCCACACTTCTTGCACAAATGAGAGTATACGCACACACACACAAGCACACGCACAGACGCGCGCGCACACACACACACAATATTGTTTTTTTACGAACCTATGCTAGATGTTCCCTCACAGTCTAATTAGATTCCTCCAATCCATTTCTCTGCACATTTTTCTCCCATTTCTTACCTCACTCAAGCGGGCACCATAGTGTAGTACTTCAGGCTGGTTCCCTGGCAACAGCTGCTTCGTGTTTGTCTGGTTCTATTGCCAGGGAGCAAGGGCGAGGTTGGAGATGGCAGCATCAGCTCACTCATAACAATAAAGTGGCCTGCACATGGCCGTAAGGATCACTTGTCGGACTACCATCACATTCTTCATAAACCTTTTGCTAAAGAAGTAAAACCATATACAGTAGTGTGCACTCGCCATTCATTGTCTTTTGTCTACATTTACCCACACCCAAATGAAGAGCTCAAATTGTATACTGTATATACTGTATGTCATAATGTCAAGTTAAATATATATATATATATTTACAGTATATAAAATGATTAGTTTCTATCTACATGTTACTGGTAAAGCAGTCGCTTCAGTAAAAAAAAACAAAAAAAAACAAAACACTGTGTTGTTTGAATAAACCAACCAGTTCTGCGGCATGTAAGGTGCTGTGTACATTTTTTTCCCACCAGCGCCTTACACAAACATCGCTGGCTCTTTGTTGAATGATATTTCCCCGCCAACATTGTTGATGAACGTTCCTTGACCTCCCAGATAAGGATATGGTTCAGAAAAAAAAAATAAAATCAATACAGATGACCGCGACCCTTGTGAGGATAAACGGCTCAGTAAATGGATGGATGGAAGAACAGATGAATTCACAAATTGCTAAAGCCAAGTTAGACCTCCACTGTAATGCAAAAGCATGGAGTTATTCTGTCATCATTCTTTCTTGAGTAATAGTAGTAGTATTGACAATGAAAATATTTAGACTTTAGTATATTCCGCGGCACGGTGACCGACTGGTTAGAGCGTCTGCCTCACAGTTCTGAGGACCAGGGTTCAATCCCCGGCCCCGCCTGTGTGGAGTTTGCATTTTCTCCCCGTGCCTGTGTGGGTTTTCTCCGGGCACTCCGGTTTCCTCCCACATCCCAAAAACATGCAGGGTAGGTTAATTTACAACTCTAAATTGCCCGTAGGTGTGAATGTGAGTGCGAATGGTTGTTTGTTTGTATGTGCCCTGCAGTTGGCTGGCAACCAGTTCAGGGTGTGCCCCGCCTCCTGCCCGATGATAGCTGGGATAGGCTCCAGCATGCCGCGACCCTAGTGAGGAGAAGCGGCTCAGAAAATGGATGGCTAGATGTATAATGGAAACATTCAAATAAAAGCAAAGCATATAAACACGCATGCACGTGTTTCCATGTATTCTGTTTTTTTACTTTTCATAAATGCTGTACTTGAATGAAGATAACAGCAGCATAACTTAAACTTAAATCGGCATGTAGCTGCTTTCAAAACATGCAATACATAAAATTACAACTAAATACTTTAGTTGGACCCTTACACATTTTAAAACTGCATGATTGTGGACAAAGTAGATAATGGAGTTAAGTTACGCTCACATGCACTGACATGGCTGTGGGGCTGCAGGGTTAGTTCGCTTCCGGTATTAGTCTTTTTGTGGCATAATCGAATTCAGAAGGTCCCGATGACTGTACGTAGGCTTTGCCCAAAATAGAGTGGCATTTCCAAGTGAAAATGCACACACATTCAACAAAGAGCGCCGAGTGTTCTGTGACGAGACGGCCATTACACCTGCTGGAGCAGCGGCCCTACTGTGGGGAAGGATCAAGACTCTCTGAAATGTTGATGCCTCTGACACCAAATCCTCGATCCTCAAAAATAAATGTTGATACTTTTAATACTTCAGCCATTGGAGGGACTGTATTTGCAGTATCGTATTACAAAGGAAATTGGTGGTATCGATGATTAGCAGACAGAAGGCGCACATAGTGGCACAATCTCAGCACAGCAAAAGCCATACAATATGAATCACACGCAAAGCGCCAGGAGGTGAATCGATTGGGAGGAGTTGCTTAATCGATATTGAACTGCGGGGCGGAGAATTGTAATGCATCGATGGATCGATATTTTTATCCACCCCTAATTTACACTCAAATGTATATAATATTTGTCACAATTCAGTATTTGTTTTTGTTTATTTATTTAACTTTATTTATCCAGATAAGGCAATTGAGAATGATGTATGACGCGTTGCAGTTCACCACTGCAAACTATAATCACAACCACAGTAATAAACATATTGTTAAATGAATACATTACTGACACTATCAATCAAAACTGAGAATTAGTATATTTGTAGAGGCAGCTGTTTTGATCCGGCTAATAGTATATACAGTAGCCTGTTGGATATAATTTTACTGTGCAAGTGGTCATTTGGGCGGTCAGTGTATATAAAATTTTATGATATATTTTTTGCTGATCCGCTGGCAGAAATCATATAATTGTACTGATACGTTCTGAACACACACACACGTTATACAATTATAGTTTTGTCTTCTGTTTTCATCCCTACCTTTATGTGCTTGAGTGCAAATAAAGGGATTATCCAAGACAACAGTCAATAGTCTAACACTGCAAATGCATGCTAGTGTAAACAAATAGCTACCGTGACAGCAGACATACTTTTATTTGTGTCAACATATCAGATGATTCTTTGTGCCACTTGCACTGAAAATAGTGTGAATAAATCCCAAGAATTAAAAACTTTCTTCTTGGGGCATTTGTTTTAAGAAGCACTCTGTTGAAAGCAGCTGAGTGCTTTGGCAAGAGATGAGTGTATTGCTGCGTCTTACAGTGAACAATAGCCTCTGCGTGATCAACTTCTCAAATTACCAGGTCCAACACATGGTAAATAGCTCAAGTGGGGCAAGTGTGTATCTTGTTTCCAACTCTCAATCTGTCAGAAGATGAAAGCGGAAACCTCGCAGAAGAAAAGTGCAGAGTGACTTCAAAAGCTGGAGAGGAATTTCTTTAAAGATTGTTCTCCAAAGACCACATCAAACACTGGGGGGTGGTGGTGGTGGTGGGCATGGAGATAGGCTGTGTAGTAGTGTGAATATGCATGCATGCAGATGGATGTGTATGTGTGTTGTCATGGTAGCATAGCACTGAACTGCAGAGATGCATGTGGGCTATGCCACTCTGACCCAAGTCCACAGAAGAAAAAGAGGCTGTCAGCTCTCATAAGACTTTAGGGTGTGTGTGTGTGTTTGTTCTCTTATTCTGGGATGCCTCTTCAACCCAGAGAGCTCTTCGGCACCGAGGCTGCCAAGGAGACGATCACAGGGTGGCCCCGCAGCCCACACACACGCTCACGCACATTCACCCTACCGCATCAGGGCTCCCATCGCGCCAGTGTGCAGACGCATCATGCTCTTTTTACTGCATCAGAAAGAAGAGTGGCTATTGATTGTTTTAAACACAGCATTTATGACACAAATGCTATTCCTAGTGTTTAGAGTACGCCCACTCGTTTTTTTCCCATGATGCACAGCAAGGCAAACTCTAATACATTCAAACAGACACTCCCAGAAAAACCCTCCGGTATTATCAGCAGGGAACACAATCACCTTTAACTCAGGGGCCCTCTGGGAAAAAAAACAAACATGACCTTTCTTCCGTTTTAACTGTAGCTGTTTGCGGAATGTCAGACCTTGTCTTTCAGGTCTCACTCTGATGGAAAAATGAAAACAAATTCAATGGAAACAATGTCAAGTATTCCATTCTGAGTTGTGCCTGACCGTGTGGCTCCTGTCTTTCTTTCATAACATGGCATGCTTCCTAGTTTCACCGTTATTATGCCAGACAAGCCATTGTGGCTTGTATCCTTCCTGTTCACCTCCCCTCTTTGGGTGTCTGCCTACCTGCCACCTGGCCTGCATGCCTGTTTTTCTCCAGTTCTGCTTGACTGTCTAGCAGTGTTGTCTGATTTTTGTTTGTTCCTGCATCCATCCATTTTCTACCGCTTATGATGTTCAGTGTTGCGAGTGAGTTGGGAGCCTAACTGAGCTTTGGGGGTGAGGTCGGGCTACAACCGACGGCTGCCAGTCAATCAGGGGGCAAATATAGACAAACAACCATCCTCATTCATATTCTATGGTGATGGACTATTTCGAGTCTTCAATCATCTAACATGCATGTTTTGGAATGTGGGAGGAAGCCAGAAAACACCTACGCAAATATAAGGAGGGCATGCAGAGTCCAGATTTGAGATAAAAAAACAGGTACACGCAAACATATTAGGCAACCTGGCTTGAACCTTTCTTTCATAATTAGGGTCATGTATGGGTCTACGTCAAGGTTTTCCCAAATTCATTCCATTTCAATTCATGCATGATAGACATAATCAGCAGATTCAATATTATTTATAGGATATAGGTTGATGTATGTCTTTCATTTAAACACATACAAAAACAAAAACATACTGTGACAAAAACCTAATTTAATGATTTAAGATTGTCGGCTCCGACACACCTCAGACCTAAGGATAATCTTATAGGATAATCTTATAAAACATAAAATAGTCTAGCATTTGAGGTCCCTGGTCAGAAAGGGGCAAAATTTGGCCCAAAACAGCCCGATTGTCTTTATGTGCGTATGAGTTGGGAGAGGAAAGTATGTTAAGTTTATGAACTTGATCATTTTCATATGCATCTCCCATGCAATTTAAGTACAGTATAGGCAAACCATCAATACAAATGTCTATACAAATTCAAACCATAGGATGTGATTAACATCCTGTCTACCCCTCAGTATACAGGAAGTCTTGTCAACAAGAAAGGACATGGTGGTTTGAGACATGTCGCAGTGAGTGGAGCTGAACAGGATGTGTTCACAAATCAACACTGATAGTGCAAAGATTCAATACAACTTCCTCCTCGCTGCCAAGAGCAAGCGAGGCTTTCAAAAGTGTTTTATTACTCCATGAGACACTCATGAACCAGCTGTATGAGTGCGCCAACCTATGTGAAAGAGTCCATCCATCCATTTCTGAGCCGCTTCCCCTAACTAGGGTCGCGGGTGTGATTGAGCCTATCCCAGCTATCATCGGGCCGGAGGCGGGGTACACCCTGAACTGGTTGCCAGCCAATCGCAGGGCACATACAAAACAAACAACCTTCACTCATCACTCACATTCACACCTACGGGCAGTTTAGAGTTGTCAATTAACCTACTATGCATGTTTTTGGGATGTGGGAGGAAACCAGAGTGCCTGGAGAAAACCCACGCAGGCACGGCGAGAACATGCAAACTCCACACAGGCGGGGCCGGGTATTGAACCCCGGTCCTCAGAACTGTGAGGCAGATGCTCTATCCAGTCGCCCACCATGCCGCCTGTAAAAGAGTCAAGCAATGTCATTAGTTTTGATCCTACAGATGATTTGCCTGGGGACGTCTTGCTCCTCTGTAATCCTGTTTGATTGATGCATACATGTGGGCGGGTAGCTGAGGCTTTGGCCTCGCAAGGAGAAAAACGGGCAGATGTAAAAGTGGAGCAAAAGGAGCAATAGAGGGCAGAACAAGCACCTGCTGGGTCCACATGCTTTTAAACAGGCCTGTTAAAGTGGCTGCACTCACGCACGCATCTCTCTGAAGCTCTGCCCCTGCTGTGCTTGCATGAATGTGGTGCCTCGGATCAGAACTCTGCCAAGGTGGTTTGTCTTAAATGGGCCATGTAGCTGATACTGGGGTTCATTAAAACATAATTCTACCACAGGTGCAGGCTCAAAGACCCCTTATGATGACGACAAACAATGGACTCAGTTTTCCCTTGCCCGGACGTGGGTCCGCCCTCTGGAGCCAGGCCTAGAGGTGGGGCTCGAAGGCGAGCGCCTGGTGGCCGGGCCTGCACCCATGTGGCCTGGCCGGGCACAGGCCGAAAGGGTAATGTGGGTCCCCCTCCCCATGAGCTCACCACCTGCGGGAGGGGCCATAGGGGTCGGGTGCAGTGCGAGCTGGGCGGTGGCCGAAGGCAGGGACCTTGGCGATCCGATCGGCTACAGAAGCTGGCTCTAGGGACGTGGAATGTCACCTCTCTGGCAGGGAAGGAGCCCGAGCTGGTGTGTGAGGTTGAGAAGTTCTGACTAGATATAGTTGGACTCGCCTCCACACAGTGCTTGGGCTCTGGTACAAGTCCTCTTGAGAGGGGTTGGACTCTCTTCCACTCTGGAGTTGGCCACGGTGAAAGGCGGCGAGCAGGTGTGGATATACTTATTGCCCCCCGGCTCAATGCCTTGGGTTCACCCCGTTGGACGAGAGGGTAGCCTGCCTCCACCTTCGGGTGGGGGGACGGGTCCTGACTGTTGTTTGTATCTATGCACAAAACAGCAGTTGAAAGTACCCACCCTTTTTGTCGTCCTTGGAGGGGGTGCTGGAGAGCGCTCCCGCTGCAGACTCCATCGTTCTGCTGGGAGACTTTAATGCTCACGTGGGCAATGACAGTGAGACCTGGAAGGGCGTCATTGGGAGGAACAGACCCTCTTGATTGGCAGACTGGGGTGGTAGTCCCCCTTATTAAGAAGGGGGACCGGAGGGTGTGTTCCAACTACAGGGGGATCACACACTCATTCAGGGATGCTGGAGAGGAGGGTCCATCGGGAAGTCGAATCTCATATCCAGGAGGAGCAGAGTAGTTTTCGTCCCGGCTGTGGAACAGTGGACCAGCTCTACACCCTCGGAAGGGTCCTCGAGGGTGCCTGGGACTTCGCCCAACCAGTCTACATGTGTTTTGTGGACTTGGAGAAGGTGTTCGACCGTGTCCCTCGGGGAGTCCTGTTGGGGTGCTTCGGGAGTATGGGGTACCGAACCCCCTGATATGGGCTGTTCGGCCCCTGTACGAGCGGAGTCAGAGTTTGGTCCGCATATCCGGCAGTAAGTCGGACTCGTTCCCGGTGAGGGTTCGAACCCTCACCGGGAACGAGTTGGCCACGAGTTGGCCAAGGCTGCCCTTTGTCACCGATTCTGTTCATAACTTTTATGGACAGAATTTCAAGGCGCAGCTGAGGCGTAGAGGGGGTCCGGTTTGGTGGTCTCAGTGTTGCATCTCTGCTTTGAAGTGGTTCTGTTGGCTTCATCAAGCCGTGATCTCCCCCTCTCACTGGAGCAGTTCGCAGCCGAGTGTGAAGCGGCTGGGATGAGAATCAGCACCTCCAAATCTGAGACCATGGTCCTGAGTCGGAAAAGGTTGGCGTGCCCTCTCCAGGTCGGGGATGAGATCCTGCCCCAAGTGGAGGAGTTCAAGTATCTTGGGGTCTTGTTCACGAGTGACGGGAAGAGTGGAACGGGAGATCGACAGGCGGATCGGTGCAGCGTCTGCAGTGATGCAGACTTTTTATCAGTCCGTTGTGGTAAAGAAGGAGCTAAGCCGAAAGGCAAAGGTCTCAATTTACCGGTCGATCTAAGTTCCTACACTCACCTATAGTCACGAGCTGTGAGTCGTGACCCTAAGAATAAGATCCCGGATACAAGCGGCTGAAATGAGTTTCCTCCGCAGGGTCTTTGGACTCTCCCTTAGAGATAGGGTGAGAAGCTCGGTCATCCGGGAAGATCTCAGAGTAGACCCGCTGCTCCTCCACATCGAGAGGAGCCAGATGAGGTGGCTGGGGCATCTGATTCGGATGCATCCCGGACGGCTCCCTGGTGAGGTGTTCCGGGCAAGTCCCACCGGGAGAAGAACCCGGGGACGACCCAGGACACGCAGGACAGACTACGTCTTTCGGCTGGCCTGGGAACGTCTTGGGATCCCCCCGGAAGAGCTGGATGAAGTTGCTGGGGAGAGGGAAGTCTGGGCGTCCCTGCTAAAGGTCCTGCCCCTGTGACCCGACCTCGGATAAGCGGTAGAAAATGGATGGATGGATGGAGGTGCCGGCTGTAAAGATGAATGCGGAAGAGGTACTGTAAAATTGCGTTAGAGGGAAACTACATACTGTCGCCATACACAATATTATGTACACTTGTATCTATCTATCTATCTATCTATCTATCTATCTATCTATCTATCTATCTATCTATCTATCTATCTATCTATCTATCTATCTATCTATCTATCTATCTATCTATCTATCTATCCGGATCTAGCCATTTATAAAACCTCACAATGCTTCACTGTATGTCGGTGTGCTGTTCTTTAAGTGATGAGCAGTCTTTTGGAAT
This sequence comes from Phycodurus eques, assembly GCF_024500275.1. Classification (NCBI taxonomy): domain Eukaryota; kingdom Metazoa; phylum Chordata; class Actinopteri; order Syngnathiformes; family Syngnathidae; genus Phycodurus; species Phycodurus eques. The sequence continues at coordinate 9,104,961 of NC_084540.1, read as the reverse complement.
TATAGCCAACTGTTGGCTGGTCGCCAGTTCATTGTACCTTGTTGTCACATTCCAGCATTCCTTGTTTCCACATCACTGACTCATAGTAAGACTAGACCCTGTTCTGATTTTTGACCTTGCCTCTTTGCCTCATGTTTTTTTGGATACTGTTGCCTTTTTGGATTGCCTGCCTGTGTACCGACCTCTGCTGGTTTATTAAACCTCTCTTTTTTGAAACTGTTAATCTGTTTTGGAGTTGTGCATTTTGGGTCCTGTCCTCTGTTTTCCGTTCATGACAGAACGAACTGACCATAACATGGACCCAGCAGACTCAGACCCGGTGCGCAAAGCCCTTCAAGCTCAAAGTCGACGCATCTCGAAGCAGGATGAGCAGCTTGCTGCCTTCCACCTTCTTCTGTCGGAGCGTCAGAACACTATGATAAGACAGGGGGCCTCACAGTTAGTCATTGCTTTCGCCGTGAAGATTGACAAAAGGCTTTTGGATCAAGAGCTGGACGGAGATCGGCGGAAGGATGCGTCACCGCGCTCTTGGAGGACGAGCCTTGGTGACCAGGCAGATCCCCTGTTGCCGATCTCAATCCACTGGCTAGCATCACCACGGATGAACCCATGCAACTGGCCAGGTTCCGTCTCTCCCCTGAGAAACGTCAACGCCGGCTGAGGGAAGGGTGGTGCTTCTACTGGGGGCAGTCGGGTCATTCCGTGAGCAACTGTCACGTCAACGTTGCCGGTGCCAGCACCAAGGATACAGGAGCGGTGAGTCTAAATTTCATTAAGGAAGACCCTACCCGGGTTCTTCCTAAAGTGACACTATGCTCTCCTGATCAAGAGATTCATACACTTGTATTGATTGACTCTGGTTCTGACGCAAATTTACTCAACTCCCTCCTTGTTAGACGTATGCACCTTAGAACCTTTCAAGTAAGGCGCCACCGCAACACTTATGCTGCAGACGGCAGTTTTATGGGCAAGCTAACTCACCGCACCCAAACACTCACATTGACATTTCCTGATTCTCACTCGGAACGCATTAGTTTTCATGTTTTTGACACCATGAATTATGACCTTATTTTAGGGAACCCATGGTTGAAATTACATAACCCCCACATTGACTGGTCCTCTGGGCATGTTATGTCATGGGGCAGCAATTGCGCCCAGAACTGTTTCAAGCCTCCATGTAATGTTCAGGGATATGTTTCTAATGGAATTCTAAAGACCCCATCAGGGGATCGTGACTTATCTCAAGTGCCCACCTGTTACCATGACATTAGAGAAATTTTTTCCAAATCCAAAGCCAAATCCCTTCCACCCCACAGACCTTATGACTGTGCAGTTGACTTGCTGCCTGGGACCAAGGCTATGAAGGTGTATGTGGAAGAATCACTGGCAGCCGGGATCATTCGCCCATCTTCATCCCCCATGGGAGCAGGATTTTTCTTTGTGGACAAAAAGGACAAGACCCTGCGACCCTGTATCGATTACCGGGGTCTCAACGAGATAACTGTGAAAAACAGGTACCCTCTTCCTCTCATCTCCAGCGGCTTTGAGTTCTGAAGGGAGCCACGGGTTTTCACCAAACTGGACTTAAGAAATGCATATCATCTAGTCAGGATAAGGGAGGGGGATGAATGGAAAACAGTATTCAACACACCAACGGGACAGTATTTGGTAATGCCTTTTGGACTCACTAATGCTCCAGCTGTTTTCCAAAACCTAGTCAATGATGTCTTGTGTGACATGTTGAATGTATATGTTTTTGTCTATTTGGACGATATTTTGATATACTCCCCGGATGAGGAGACTCACATTATTCATTTCCGGTCTGTGTTACAGCGGTTATTGCAGAATGAACTTTATGTCAAGGCTGAGAAATGTGAGTTCCACAAGGCATCTGTTTCTTATCTGGGTTTTGTGCTGGCTCGAGGTGAAGTCAAAATGGACTCTTGCAAAGTCAATGCCGTGATTAATTGGCCCACTCCCACGTCACGCAAGGATGTGCAAAGGTTCTTAGGGTTCGCTAATTTCAACAGAAAGTTCATTAAGAATTTCAGTTCTATAGCCTAACCTTTGCATGATCTTACCTTGCCACACAGTCCACAGCCCAAGTCATGTTTTATTTCTGCTTTTGTTTGGGACTTTGAAACTGTGGTAAGAGGGTCTGAATAACACTCCAAGCCCTGAAGATTGCTCTGATGGCAGGCTTTATGTGGTCCCGACCTTAAGGGGAAGAGTCATTCACCGGGCTCACTCTAATCGGACTGTATGTCACCCAGGCATTGCCAAAACGCAATCTGTGGTCGAACAGCGCTTTTGGTGGCCTAATGTTAGGAGAGATGTTATCAATTACGTCAATGCTTGCTCGGTATGTGCTCCTAACAACCCTTCTCGTCAACGGCCTTCGCGGGAATTGTGACCCCTGCCAATACCACAACGTCCTTGGTCAGACATCTCCGTAGACTTTGTGACGGGATTACCGGCCTCTAAAGGAAATACCACCATTCTCACAGTTATTGACATGGTTCTCTAAGATGGCACACTTCATTGCACTTCCAAAACTCCCCTCAGCTAAAGACACTGCCGAGCTGATGATTAACCAGGTATTCAAGTTTCATGGTTTTCCCAAGAATGTGGTATCAGATCGGGGTCCCCAATTCATTTCACGATTTTGGAAAGAGTTTTGCAGTCTAATAGGTGCTACCGTCAGTCTGTCATCTGGGTTTCATCCTGAAACTAACGGAGAAACCGAGAGGCTGAACCAGGACCTGGAGACTGGGCTCCGATGTCTCGCTTCACAGGAGCCACGATCCTGGTCTCAGAAACTGGTTTGGGTCGAGTTCTCTCACAACTCTCTCCCTCGGCATCCACTGATCTATCACCTTTTCACATTGTGCATGGTTACCAACCATCTCTGTTTCCTGCCATAGCCCAAGAATCCACGGTTCCAGCTGCATTGACCTTGGTGAGACGCTGCAGGAAGACCTGGGAATGAGCCCGCCAGATGCTGCTCCGCCTAGGACGGTCCTATAAAACCCCAGCTGACTGTAGGAGGACACCGGCCCCGAACTACAAAGTGGGTCAGCGAGTTTGGCTCTCCACAAAACATATTCCACTCTGGGTGGAGTCCAGGAAGCTCGCTCCCAGGTTTGTTGGGCCCGTCCCCATCACAAAGGTCATCAACCCTGTCACCATGAAGCTTAGTCTCCAGAGGTCGATGTCACAGACTCATAGTAAGACTAGACCCTGTTCGGATTTTTGACTTTGCCTCTTTGCTTCACGTTTTTTGGATACTGGTACCTTTTTGGATTGCCTGCCTGTGTACCGACCTCTGCTCGTTTATTCAACCTCTCTTTTTTTAAACTGTCCATCTGTTTTGGAGTCGTGCATTTTGGGTCCTGCCCTCTGTTCCTTTCATGACACCAACAAATTCAGCCTTGGTTTGATCGAACCATAACACAATTTCACAGTGAACACACAGTGAAGCATGGTAGTGGCAGCAGCTCTGGGGCTTTTTTTTCCATCTGGACAGGGGGCCTTTCACAAGATAGAGGGTATTTTGAATAGTTCGAAATAGCAGTCGATGTTAGCACAAAACTTTCAGGCTTCTGCTGAAATATGCCAAAAATAGATGTCACGAAAAGCCTACTAGAGCACCTGAAATTTACATGGTTCACTTTAAATGGTGCCAAGTGTGTGGTGACTTCCATTTAACTTTTATTTGAATGTTGATTGGTTAATTCTGAACACTGACAGCCATATCCCAGTTATCAGGGTGTGTATTAACGTATGCAAATACATTATTTCAGTTATTTACTTCTGCTCTTGGAAATATTGAAAAAACGTAATTCATTTGAGTTGCATTGGTTATAGGTCACGTTAATAGGGAAAAACGTTTTCAAAGGATTTCTCTTGGTCTCATTTTTTATATCACAAAATCCTGGAATTTGAACAGGGGTGTGTAGACTTATTATCCACTGTATGTACCAACGTGTTTTGAACAAGAACAGTGTAAACCAAACAAGTTTGTAAAATCTGAAAAATGAATGTTCTTATGTCTGGCATGTTTTACCTTGGTTGTGGTTGATCTCGAGCGTTCTTGTGCTAAGCTGCAAGTGTGAGAAAGTATTTATTTTGTGAAAACATCTTAACACTTGCTTTCCCTGAAGGTGTTTTTAAGGTGTGGCTTGATGAAACAGATTGTACTGTTGTTCATAATAAAGATGGGGCTGTGACAGGACCCCTTTACCGACATGTGTTAACTGTTCTCTGTTGTGTGATTAAGTAAACGGTCAGTGAGTGTATGCATGTAAAAATGGGTCTGAAAAGGAAGAAAACCTTAACACGTGTGCTTTCACCCTACTCAGCAGAAAGACACATCTGCTTGTGGGTCCACAATCAACTTAAACGAATTTTGCTGTCAGTAAGCACAAAGACGCCAAACTACTTAGTCAAGTCTTCACTTAAAAACATCCAAACGACTTCTCCACCTGCAAACATATGTTCAAATAATCACCATCACAAAAGTGTTTATGAGTCAGTTTTAGAGCATAAGCTTGGCAGAGGTAACACGCAACATCAAAGGAGGCTGAACACACAAACACGCGCACACACACACACACACACGCACACACGCGCACACACACACACTCACTTTTAAGTGATGTGACAGTTGTCCATGGGAGTACAGTAAATGTAAAGGCTGAGTTGTGTTTTGCTGTCAGACCATGGTGCTGATGAAGCAAACTGACTGTAGAAAAGCTTCTTTTTCATTTAAAGCTGAAACACAGGGCTGGCCATATTTAATGTTGTGCCAATGTCTAATGCCTGATGAATGGATGGTAGACTTAGTCAGTGTAGTATTTTGTTATTACTCACAGCAGAAGTGAAAGTTGACAGTCTCTTGCCTTGTAAACGGGGGGATCTTTTTAAAAGAATGCACTGTCAGACTATGAATGGCGTTTAATATATGGAATCAAGCATCACCCTAAAAGTTAATCTAATGTGGACAAATGGGGAGAATTATTGGCTTATAAGGTTGCACACAGGGCAAAAACAGGTGCAGGTATGTTGAGCAAAGCAGTACTTTTAAGCTCTGACATGCCATTACAGCCATAAAAGTACAAACATGTTTTGTATGTGTGCACATAAACTGTGTTAAGGTGTGCAAAACCACATCTACAGTATCTGCAATAATGCGTGTTTGTGTGTATGTGTGTGTGTGTGTGCGTGTGCGTGTGTGTGTGTGTGTGTGTGTGCATATATACAGAGTGAGATCGCTGGCGGCAGACCACCTACACATCCACCTGCTCTGCTTTTTAGATGGGCTTCTTCAATCACAAGGGTGGGGTCATTATGGATGCAAGCCTCCATAGCTGCCGGGCATTATTTTGCTATTTCTGTCCTTGCACTTTACAGTGAAAAATCCTGCAAAAGCCCCCATTTAACATGCACTACAAAACATGTGTTCTTGAGATCACGAGTAGCAAATATGCGAAACTGTAGCATGAGAGTTTCTTTTTAAGATGGAGGTAAAAGTGTTCATAAATGAGGATGTCTTTGGGTTTGACACAGTGATGAGGAATGACAAAGCAGTGAACTGTTTGACAGGCGCTGTGAAGATGAGTAAATCCAAACTTTCAGACTGAGATATGACCGGTTGTTTGTTCTTGACTTCAACCACAAGAACACAACTCTGATTTTGATACACCTCCAAATTAAAGCTGAAGTTAAAGCTGTTACTTATAATAAGTTCTACAATCTAATCAGCTACAGTATTTATCTATGCATGGCATCTTACTTAGATGCAATTGTGGTGGGTGAAAACTGGTGGCCACCCAACCAAAAGGCACAGACAGGCAACAAGTCACGCTCACATTAACACCTAAGGACAATTTCTTCTACAAACCTAACAAACATGTTTCGGTAATGTGGAAGGAAACCAGAGAAAACCCACAAAAGCACGGGGAGACCATATAAACTCCACAAAGGAAGGCCACAGTCAGGATTTGAACCACTAACCTCAGCACTGTGAGACGGATGTGCTAAAACTCGTGCACTGTGCCACCTGTTAAAATATGCATACATTTTGATACATGAATGGCCTTTTAAGTCAGTGAAATCGCTGTTTTTTTGGTTGTTATTTTTATTTTTATTTTTTTTGTGCCCAGAGATGAAAAATATACAATGAAACAAAAAAAGATCAAGGCAATCCCTGCTGCATATTTTCAATTCAGCCAGTCACAAGAAGGCACGACCGAAACAGAAGACAAGTCACAGTGTATCAGAAGAATGCATGCTTATAGAGTAGCAACCTGACAAGTTTTCCCAAAAATGAGAGTTTGTCAAATGCTACCATTCCAACCACAATGGACACTTCAACCTGAGTACACTGCACCAAGAATTAAAAACACTGGCTCACAGGTTCCAGAGAAATAATTTTTTTTGTTTCAGGAAAAAACAATGTCTTTTTGTGGAATGTTTTTTTTGTATGATATCGCCTATAGAAAATCTTGTGGAAAATAACGCCTTTGAATTAGAGTAAAAGTCTATACATTTATTATTTCTCAATATTTCTCCTCAACCTTTTCATTTCATCGCTACTTGGGGAACTCCTTCTCTGATGGGCTGACAAGTTTCAGTTAAAAATATCCATCAACAAGCTCATACTGGCCGAAATTCCAAGAGGTTCTCCAAGTCGACGCATCAAAATTACTGTGACATTTCAAACTGCGTCACTTGCCCTAAAAACTCAACTCAAAAACCATAAATGAAACATTATTTGTGAGAAGAACAGTGTGGGCAGTAGAATAGGTCATGCCCTTTTAGTAATAATGTTTTCTCCTGAATTTATTTGTTATGGAGGAGTTTAAAGGCATTTGATGTGCTCCTTCCATGTTATTTTTAGAAAATTCCACAAAGATGCTGGCCACTTGTCACATTTGCTATACTGAGGTAATCAAATAATAGCAGAATTAAAAATCTCAGCAAGTTCCAAAAAGCGGAAAGAGGAAAGGTGATCACCCTATATCTGTGGATGCTCCCATAGCAGCAGCTTTAAAAAAAAAAGTATCAACATGATAATCCATCCTTACATTTTCTGTACCGCTTATTCTGATGAGGGTCACGGGTGAGCTGGAGCCTAAGCCAACTGACTTCAGGCGAAAGGCAGTTCACCTTGGAATGGTCGCCTCAGTTGCAGGGCACATGTAGAGCTAGACAATCAACACGATCACATTTGTCTTTTAAAAGAAGTGCAAAGACTGGTACTTGACTTTTCAGAGACACCGTCAAGCTCGTACTTTGTCATTTACTTGCTGGTTGTCCCCTTTTGAGGTGATAGCCTGAAAGTTTAGCTAATCCACTTCTAAGTTTTAAATGGCTATTTTCCAAGCTATTCCCCAGATATGGGCTGTGTCAAGACTACTATAAATACTTCCTTAGTGGTGCTGTAGTGGTTAATAAACAAAACATGAGACTCTACTTGAACCAAGGCTTTCAATATGCACTTCTTCACTAATCTAGTGTTGTCATTAGTGTACTTCGTAACAGACTAAGACTGCTAATCGTGCTTCCTGTGGTTTCTCGGTTAGCCTCCATCCTACAAAACATGCTCGCCTTGACATTCCAAGCATGGAGTGCACAAACAATAACTGTCAGCTGATGTAAAAGAAACATAAAAAAACAAAAACAACCTCCCCCCCCCAAAAAAAACCCACAGTGTGTCACAGGTAAAGTTGTAAGATGTTTGCGCAAAAGCGCATTTACATATACGCACATGAACAGTGTTTGTGCATGTGAGCTGGGGTGAGTGGATGAAATGTGCGGTGTTTGTGGGGGAGTTGGATGATTTTTACAGGCAATGATTTGCTCCAGGGCCTTCGTGTCTAGGCTTGTTTAAGAAGCACCAGGTCTTGGGCATTGGGCATGACACTTGGCTAGGGATCATGCCGAGGCTCCCCCCCGGGGCTCAGCTAGAGTTGCAGACACTGACAAAAATCTGAGAACTTGTGTTATTTTATGACAGTTCAACTGCTGATGCCGCACCTTTTTTTCTGAAAACAGCAGAAAATCGGATGGAGTTCAACACAAGAACTTGACAATGAACTTGCTTGTAGCATTTGTTTTTGAGATACAGTAGACTCACTCTGTAGTCATCACCTCAAATGTTGTACTTTTGATGCAAATGATGATGTCACTGTTTGAAAGGTCTTGCCCCATCATTAATATCTGCCCTGTGGGTTTTCCTTAACTTGCTTCACTCATGCTACCACATCATCGTGTCTGGCAAATGTCATTTTGGACTACAACCAGCACAGAAACAAGGAAGCAGACCAGACAATGAGGTGGAACACACCAGTGACAATAAATAACAAGAACATTATTTGTGACACTGTCAGAAGTACTTTTAGTTCTAAACTTGGGACATGGGCATATTAAAATGACTTCTACAAAATAATAATGAAAAAAGAATATGGTTGTGTTGTTCACCTTTTATACACTTTTTTATACTTTACCATTACATCCAATGGAAAAGTTGCACTTGCCTTGCAAAATTCAGTCTTATAATAGTCAGAGTGGATTGACACTAACCGAGTTAACAATTATTTGTTGTTGTTTTTTTAAAATTAGTAGCTGTAGTTTGAACAGTAATTCAGTTCTGCAATTTAGCTAAATATTAATGTCAAAATCTGCGAGCTACTAGAAGCGATAAACGGGCCCTCCCGTTCACGTTTTCATGGCGAACCCCCAAAATGTTGATTAAACTTTGTGCCCTGTCCTGCTCACACGAGATGGGGAAGGCAAGAAAGCTTCACAAATTAGTGGGACCCAGTCACAGTTCTGGGATGGGTCAGAAAGGGCAAGTGCCACCCCCCCCAGCACTAGCCTTGACCCCCCTTTTGACAAAATGAAACTGACTCAAAATGTTTCTAAATACAGTAAACGGCAGTTCCAAGAGCATAGAAGTTGTGTAAAACGTAAATAAAAACAGATTACAATGATTTGCAAATCCTTTTCAACTTCTATTCAATTCAATACACTACAAAGACAAGATATTTAATGTTCAAACTGATGAATGTTATGGTTTTTTGCAAATAGTCTCTCATTTTGTATTTGATGCATTCTATAACGCGTATCCTCATTAGGGTTGCGGGTGAGCTGGAGCCTATCTCAGCTGTCTTTGGGCGAGAGGCGTGGTACAACCTGGACTGGTCGCCGGTCAAACATCGGTGAACATTAATAATCTTTATGAAAACTCTGACAGTGTAAACATGGTGCAAAACTACAGGTTTACTCCATAGGTCCATCCATCCATCCATTTTCTTCCGCTTATCTGAGGTCGGGTCACAGGGGCAGTAGCTTTAGCAAGGACGCCCAGACTTTCCTCTCCCCAGCCACTTCATCCAGCTCTTCCGGGGGGATCCCGAGGCTTTCCCAGGCGTTCCCAGGCCAGCTGAAAGACGTCCCGGTGGGACGTGCCCGGAACACCTCACCAGGGAGACGTCCAGGAGGCATCTGAATCAGATGCCGCAGCCACCGCATCTGGCTCACCTCGATGTGGAGGAGCAGCGGCTCTACTCTGAGATCCTCCAGGATGACCGAGCTTCTCACCCTATCTCTAAGGGAGTGCCCGGACACCCTGCGGAGGAAACTCATTTCGGCCGCTTGTATCCGGGATCTTGTTCTTTCCGTCACGACCCACAGCTAGTGACCGTAGGTGAGTGTAGGAACATAGATCGACCGGTAAATTGAGAGCTTCACCTTTCGGCTTAGTGCCTTCTTTACCACAACTGACTGATACAAGGCAGATACTCACTGTAGCAGTTCGCAGACGAGTACTCCATAGGTATTTCTAATATTTTGTTCACCATATTCAGCTACATGAGGAGAAAATACAGGAATTAGTACGGCGAATAAGCATAATGCAGTGCAGTTACCGACCATTGGAAACTGCAACCATAATAATAAACATATGGTTCACATTTTTAGATTTGGAAATGTTTTTTATATTGCTCTTGTATTGGATCTCATAGGTGCATTTCACCACATATTATGCGCTCTCAGTGTGTATTGTTCAAACTACAATCCGATTACTTTGAGCTCTATAAGGGCTGACAAGGCAATACTTTTACTTGAGCTTCAATGAAAGTCCAAGCCCTTTTTTGACCATATGGCACACAATGAAACCACAAGAAACATACTTTGGTTATACAACTAAGCCAAACCATAACTGAGAAGAGCAACGTCCCAGAGTTCCTTGGCACATGGACTGGGATCAAACGTGTGTAGATTTTGGAGGACTGGAGGAATCCAAGCCCAGTTTCATTTGCCAGTAAAATACTCAGAAGACATTTTATAATGTCATCCAATTTGAAACTCAGACAAGCTGTGCATCATGCATTTGCTCTCTCAGGCCAACTACCATAACCCTGCAATTCCCTCCGCTATGTCAAATGTCCTCTAACATTCTTTATGAATCACTTTAGCCTGCTCCACAGGTTATTGATCTACTAGGAATGTAGGGACGAGAGGAAAGACTAACTAAAATGGTTTGACCAGAGAGAGATTAAAAAGAGAGTTTCACTATTTCTCAGTGCCTTTGATGCCCCTTCTTGTAGGGCACCTGACTCAATACTTTTATAGGCTGTTTCAGGCTCACTAGATATTGAGAACCAAACAGCGTCTCTTCAATTAGCAAAGCGATGGGTAGCACTGGGTGAGAATTTCGTTATCGAGGAGGCGATTTTACCTCTACCTTCAGTGCAAATGAGAAAGTGGGTCATGGACCTACTGTAGGCTATGTACAGTTTCAAGCATTCAATGTTTTGCCTAGAAGATCCTGAGCCCCCAGCCCTCCAAAAAATAAAATCCATCCATCCATTTTCTGAGCCGCTTCTCCTCACTAGGGTCACGGGCGTGCTGGAGCCTATCCCAGCTATCATCGGGCAGGAGGCGGGGTACACCCTGAACTGGTTGCCAGCGAATCGCAGGGCACATACAAACATACAACCATTCGCACTTTACGGGCAATTTAGAGTTGTCAATTAACCTACCATGCATGTTTTTGGGATGTGGGAGGAAACCGGAGTGCTCGGAGAAAACCCACGCAGGCACAGGGAGAACATGCAAACTCCACACAGGCGGGGCCGGGGATTGAAACCCGGTCCTCAGAATTGTGAGGCAGACGCTCTAACCAGTCGGCCACCGTGCCGCCCATTTGATTCTATTAGTCACAAATGTAAATTTTTAACAGCTCATTTGGACACTGTTGTAGCAACACACACTGGCTCTGTTTTTTATTTGATTAGTATTATTTTGTTAGATATAATTCTGTTTCACGGTCTCTAATACGGTGAACACGGTGGCCGAATGGTTAGAGCGTCTGCCTCACTGTTCTGAGGAGCGGGGCTCCGCCTGTGTGGAGTTTGCATGTTCTCCCCGTGCCTGCGTGGGTTCTCTCCGGGCACTCCGGTTTTCCTCCCACATCCCAAAAACATGCATGGTAGGTTGATTTGATGCCCATAGGTGTGAATGTGAGTGCGAATGGTTGTTTGTTTGTATGTGCCCTGCGATTGGTTGGCAATCAGTTCAGGGTATGATAGCTGATGATAGCTGATGATAGCTGGGATAGGCTCCAGCACGGCCGCGACCCTAGTGAGGAGAAGCGGCTCAGAAAATGGATGGACGGATGGAGGGTCTCTAATACACTGCATCTCCGATCGTGTGCCCATATGATAATTCAGTTTAGTTTAATACTAAATAAAACCTTGTGGTGATGATAACGTGATGAGAAATATCAGGGGATAATTAGGTCACACTTACTTTACATTCCTTAAAATGCTGAGGCAGATTGCGAAGCCAAAAATAATCATATTGTCACTATCACGTGGTATTGGATGTACTACAAATGCATGCCAGACTTGGAGGCAGCGGTGCATCTCAAATTGGAGACCTCATGAACTTTAGCCTTCAAATTAATGCCACATGAAGAGTGAATCAGGTTTTTTGGCGTCTGACCTTTGATAGATTCGATAGCTGACAGTTACAGCACAGCATCATGTGGTGTAATGATGTCAAAGATGATGGATCACGCTATTAATAGACATGGCAATAAAGTGACCATATTCACAAAGGGGACTAACCAACACTGCATGCTTGAGAGGCCCCATTATGTCTAAATGAAGGAGTCAGCCTTTCCGTCAAGAGCGCACTTTGCAAACAAACCTCATCAAGACTGAGCATGTCTTTCTCTTTCCCCTAGCCCACCCGCTCGCCCCTCTATAACCCGCTGCTCTTTTCTGCTGAGTGGGTGTTTGCTGGAGTTGCGAAGGTCAGGGGAGAGATGATGAAGTGAGGCGTGAGCTTGGAGCTTTGACCTCTGGCTGGCCTCAGTTGTGCTGGTGCAGCTCTGAGTCACATGGAGGGAGTCTTCTTGATGAAGGGAAAGGGCTCAGCGTTGCGAAGAAGCAGACGACAGGCGGGCTGCTGCGTGACTCTGACAAAAGACGAGTTGTGCAGAGGTGGCGAGGCACAATGGGACAGTTTGAGCGGAGGAGGTGCAGAGAGCTCAATCTCCAAGCATAAGCACACCATTGTGAAGCCCTGCGTTGTTAAACACAGAATCCATGAGGGCCAAAAAAGTAACTGTGATTTTGCAAGAATTGGTGTGATTGGGAATGAGGTAGGTAAAAATGTGCATTGTCAGAATGACCGCACAGTCTTGACTTTAGATCTTCGAATAGTCATGGGTTTGAATCCATCCATCCATCCATCAATTTTCTGAGCCGCTTCTCCTCACAAGGGTCGCGGTCGTGCTGGAGCCAATCCCAGCTATCATCGGGCAGGAGGCGGGGTACACCCTGAACTGGTTGGCAGCCAATCGCAGGGCACACATAAACTAACAACCATTCGCACTCACATTCAGACCTCTAGGCAATTTAGAGTCATCAATCAACCTATCATGCATGTTTTTGGGAATGTGGGAGGAAACCTGAGTGCCCGGAGAAAACCCACGCAGGCACGGGGAGAACATGCAAACTCCACACAGGCGGGGCTGGGGATTGAACCCCGGTCCTCAGAACTGTGAGGCTGACGCTCTAACCAGTCCCCCACCGTGCCGCCGCATCAAATCTGATGACATCTCTCCCTTCCCTGTCTGTGCATCAGTTCTTTATGTGGTCTAATGCAGGGGTGTCAACCTCATTTTAGTTCGCGGGCCACATTCACCCCAATTTGATCTCAAGTGGGCCAGACCAGCATATCTGTGGCCTTATAAGCTATAAATAATGACAATTCAATTTTTTACCATTTTTGGGGTGCACATAATTAAAACTACACTTGGGAAAATACTCACATTAATTGATTATTATCTTGTTGCAAATCAAATCATGTGAGAAATATCAAATCTCGTAACAGAAATTTGTGCAATTTCAACATTACGAATCAATGTTTTCATTTACAGTTGCAATTTACAGATCACAGTAGATCTATAAAATGTATGTACCTTTATTAAATAATTTATTCATTAATTATTTTGAATTTACATAAATTTCCACATCTATCTGGAGATCTTGAAAGGCTGAACTGACCCATCACACCTTACTAACTAAAGTGGGAACTTTTCAGAACGAAAGCGTAGTTATCCCCCTGCCTTGTAAATGTATACAGGCAGATTGACAGTGTAACTAAAAAAATTAAGACAAAATAAATGTATTAGCTATGTCTATTAAGGACATCCATCCATATATTTTCCATCGCGGGCATGCTGGAGCTTATCCCAGGTGACTCTGGGCGAGAGGCGGAATACACCCTGAACTGGTCGCCGGCCAATCGCACGGCACATACAAACAAACAACCATTCGCACTCACATTCACACCTACGGGCAATTTAGAGTCTTCAATAAACCTACCACGCATGTTTTTGGGATGTGGGAGAAAAACTGAGTTTACGGAGAAAACTCAAGCCGAGAACATGCAAACTCCACACAGGCGAGGCCGGATTTTAAGCCGGGCCCTCAGAACTGTGAGGCAGACCAGTCCTCCACCATGCCGCCGAAGGACATACATATCCACAGTAAGTGCAAAATAGAAACTTAAATTAGCTGCTAATTTAATAGTCACCTGGTAGTTTCCCGTGAAAAGATGAAAACACAAATAATGAATTTATATGAGGTTAACATTAGTCTGCACAAACAATTAACAACCCCTCTCCAACGATCAGCATGCAACAAATTAGCTTGTAGCCTGCATCTCACTAAAAAAGTGACTTTCAGCTTCTCCCTGTCAGGAGTCGCCACAGCGAGTCACTCAAATGATTTGTTTGTCTGATGTAACCCAACCATTTTTATCTGGGTTTAAACCATGTCCCAATTAACTTCACAAATTCCTTTTTAACTGCCCTGTGCACATTTGCACATGAAATTACTGAGTAAACAATATGATATGATACATATATTAAACCTGTATTAGGCATTTCTTCACACACAGTGCTGCATATGGATTGGAGGTGTGCCCCGCCACGCCGATCTTTTCTCTCTCTCTCGCTCAGTCTCTCTCTCTCTCTCTCTCATTTCTCTCTCTCTCTCAGCTTCAAGCATGTCACGTCATGTGACTCACAGCACTTCCAGTTCTACAGTGCTTGTGTCAAAATAAGAGTCTATACGTATAAATGAATTAAAATGAGCATTAAAGGCCCGCAGGCCGGATTAGACCCCCTGACAGGCCGGTTCTGGGCCGTGGGCTGTACTTTTGACGTCACTGGTCTACCCATCCATCCATGCATTTTCTATCGCTTATCCGGGTCGGGTCGCGGGGGCAGTAGCTTTAGCAGGGACGCCCAGACTTCCCTCTCCCCAGCCACTTCATCCATCTCTTCCGGGGGGATCCCGAGGTGTTCCCAGGCCAGCCGAAGGATGTAGTCTCTCCAGCGTGTCCTGGGTCGTGTCCTGGGTCTCCTCCCAGTGGGACGTGCCGGAACACCTCACCAGGGAGGCGTCCGGGAGGCATCCGAATCAGATGCCCCAGCCACCTCATCTGGCTCCTACCGATGTGGAGGAGCAGTGACTCTACTCTGAGATCCTCCCAGATGAACAAGATTCTCGGTCGAGTTAAAAAGCTCCTCGGTGCCAGGCCCCCAGGGGTGGATGAGATTCGCCCGGAGTTCCTAAAGGCTCTGGATGTTGTGGGGCTGTCCTGGTTGACACGCCTCTGCAACATCGCGTGGACATCGGGGACATTGCCTCTGGATTGGCAAACTGGGGTGGTGGTCCCCCTTTTTAAGAAGGGGGACCAGAGGGTGTGTTCCAACTACAGGGGGATCACAATCCTCAGCCTCCCTAGTAAGGTCTATTCAGGGGTGCTGGAGAGGAGGGTCCGTTGGCAAGTCGAATCTCAGATTCAGGAGGAGCAGTGTGGTTTTCGTCCTGGCCGTGGAACAGTGGACCAGCTCTACACCCTCGGCAAGATCCTCGAGGGTGCATGGGAGTTCGCCCAACCAGTCTACATGTGTTTTGTGGACTTGGAGAAGGCGTCCCTCGGGGAGTCCTGTGGAGGGTGCTTCGGGAGTATGGTGTACTGAACCCCCTGATACGGGCTGTTCGGTCCCTGTACGACCGGAGTCAGAGTTTGGTCCGCATATCCGGCAGTAAGTCACACTCGTTCCCGGTGAGGGTTGGACTCCGCCAAGGCTGCCCTTTGTCACCGAATCTGTTCATAATTTTTATGGACAGAATTTCAAGGCGCAGCCGAGGCGTAGAGGCGGTCCGGTTGGGTGGCCTCAGTATTGCATCTCTGCTTTTTGCGGATGATGTGGTTCTGTTGGCTTCATCAAGCCGTGACCTCCCACTCTCACTGGAGCAGTTCACAGCCGAGTGTGAAGCGGCTGGGATGAGAATCAGCACCTCCAAATCTGAGACCATGGTCCTCAGTCGGAAAAGGGTGGCATGCCCTCTCCAGGTCGGGGATGAGATCCTGCACCAAGTGGAGGAGTTCAAGTATGTAGGGGTCTTGTTCACGAGTGAGGGAAGAATGGAACGGGAGATCGACAGGCGGATCGGTGCAGCGTCTGCAGGGATGCGGACTTTGTATCGGTCCGTTGTGGTAAGGAAAGAGCTAGGCCGAAAGGCAAAGCTCTCAATTTACCGGTCGATCTAAGTTCCTACACTCACCTATGGTCACGAGCTGTGGGTCGTGACCGAAAGAACAAAATCCCGGATACAAGCGACCGAAATGAGTTTCTTGCGCAGGGTGTCCGGGCTCTCCCTTAGAGATAGGGTCACTGGTCTATCCATCCATCCATTTTCTGAGCCGTTTCTCCTCACTCGGGTCGCAGGCGTGCTGGAGCCTATCCCGGCTGTCATCGGGCAGGAGGCGGGGTACACCCTGAACTGGTTGCCAGCCAATCGCAGGGCACATACAAACAAACAACCATTCGCACTCACATTCACACCTACGTGCAATTTAGAGTCACCAATTAATGCATGTTTTTGGGATGTGGGAGGAAACCGGAGCGCCCGGAGAAAACCCACTCAGGCACGGGGAGAACATGCAAACTCCACACAGGCGGGGCCAGGGATTGAACCCGGGTCCTCAGAACTGTGAGGCTGACGCTCTAACCAGTCGGCCACCGTGCCGCCGTCACTGGTCTAATGAATGCAATAATCCAGTGAACAAATTACAGCCGATGAAAATAAATTTTGTGATATATTTTGAAAAAAAAAAAACATACAGTAATTAATTCATTCTGTGAAATATTTTTAATTCAATGCTTTTTAATAAAGTGGTAAATGGACTGCACTTATATAGCGCTTCAGCTACACTATAAAAAAAAACATAAAAACCTGTGCATACAGTATTCAATTACGTTTTTAATTAAAACAAGCTTAAGTTAAATTAAATTCATTAAAAAAAAATTAAATGCCTTATGACTGCAAATGTACAGGTATATATACAGAATATCCCCTTCATCATCAATCATCTGTCCTTTTTTCGCAGTCACACACAAATAAACTCCCCATATATTTCTGATGAAAAAATGAAATCCGGGAGACAAAGGATACTTATTCTGTTAATCATTTAATAAATCAATCTGTTTTTTTCCCTCCCTTCGTGCGGATTTGAACATGTGGTAAAGATAACACTGAAGAATACTCCACCCAAAGTCATATGCCTTTTGAGGTCACATACAGTACACGTATGCTTTGATTAATCGTACTGCAAAAGGCTTCTTTCCAGCTTCGGGGCTTGCTGTTCCCTCAGGAATAGGTCCAGGTAACATTCAATTGTTTTTGGCAGTCATCCATGTGATCCCCACTCTTTCAAGCAAATCTGTTGCCAAGCAGCTCATCTTGCCCTGAACCTTTTTGAATACCCCCCCCCCCAACCCCCACTCCCCCACACACCCCCCCAAAAAAAAAAAAACACAAACAAAAGACATTCACAACAAACCATGTCTGCAGACAAAGAAAGCAGAACTTGGAGCAATTTCTATACTTGAGCATACAGAGCATACGGCGCATCTAAACAGAGATGTGACTAACCAAGATGTGACTAAGACGTCAGACACATTTTTTAAACCTGATGTTCAATGATACGCCACGTCAATGTTTAAACATGAATTTAAAGCACTACTGTGTTGTTTCTGGACACAAACAGCCCTAGTAATCAATCTATAACACACCATATACATATGCCTCTGTGTAAGTAATATGAGTGTTTTGACCAACATTTGGCTTGATGGCAAGATGCCACTGCATGAGTGTTCCCGTAAACACTCACCACTCTGGACCATAAAATGTGCTTTGCCAAAATGTCACTGTGACTGTGGTCAACCTCAACCGCAATGCTGAATAAAACCTCAACCCCAGCAGAGTGAAGCAGTGGCTGAAACAAACAGCTGCACAGAGAATAGCATTTATAAGGGAGGTGGCAAAGTGGATGCACAACACTGCCAGGAAGTGTGTTGTTTTTCTCTGTTTATCCATATTCCCATGGATACTGGCAAGGAGGAATAGAATTAAAATAGTCTCTGTGAATACCAGCCATTTTCTTCACATCATTATTATCAATCCTGGAGATGAAAAAAATACAGACATCAGCTTTCAAATTTGTGTCAGTAATGTGGTTATTTAGCTGTGTGATTTTGTTAACCTCTGTCTTACGGGAGGACTCCTGCAAGGTCTTAACATGATAACAGGGCCTGTCTGACTGCCAACATAGAAATCATTGATAGTTGGCTGCACATACACTGGATGGACATTCATCAGACTAGAACAGCAAAGATTAAACAACGGCAATGGAGGGACTGCGCTTGTTTGAAAAGTTCAAATCTGACTGTTGTTGTGGTTTGTCCAATAAGGGGTCGTGTCACTCGTGTGATTTATTTAAAACAGTTTGTACGACCGGATTGGGACTGGCAATAGCTGGGTATTGGGGCACTGTCTGGAAATTGAACTCACACCTTCTGCCCCTAAGGCAGCAGCATGTAATGTACGTACCACTACACTATTAGACAGTATTCCTTCTTCATGGTAATACATGTTTTTGGGAAGTGGGAGGAAACAAGAGTGGCCGGAGAAAACCCACGCAGGCACGGGGGAACATGAAAAGTCCACACAGGCGGGGCGAGGAATTGAACCCCGGTCCTCAGAACTGTGAGGCAGACACTCTAACCAGTCGTCCACCGTGCCGCGCACAGAATTAATATATTAAGATTTATTTACTGGCAGTGCCTTAGCATCGGTTGTCAGCGCCTTGGTGAGTCAAGTATTTGCACCCTCTAACCAGTGGACCAATTGTGTTCTCTCAGTCCACCAGTCTAGTTTTGAGCCCTTTTTACCATATAGCCACTAAAGTTCTGGCTTTTCTTAAGCAATGTGGAGGTGAGTTGAAACAAGTCACACACAATGCAAACATCAATCTGAGGAAGGCTACAAATTACCCCGATCCAGGCCTCAACGACTAAATTTCCACTTAACTGCCATGTCGGACAGGAGTTCCTGAGTAGGTAGGAAGAACTAGATGTCCAGGCCATCAAGGGGAATGTTACGAGTCTGAAATTTTAATTCTTAAAAACTACTTAAATTGTACTGCATATTTTTTGTTCTTTTGAAATGCGCTGGGAGAGACCCCCCCCCCCCACCCCCCCCCCCCACCACCCACACACACACCCCCACCCCTCATCCCAGCCATCCCGATGCTACGCCACTGTTGATTGATTTGACTTCTTAAGCTTGTGACTATATTTGTTAACAGTTACCTTACCACTGGTTATTTGTACTTACTACAGTAGCCTAAAAGTAAATTCAATTAAAGCATTTATACTTAAAAATGAATGATAGCGGTAGCCCTAGAGAAAAAAAGTACCATTAGCTATTGTATCACTTACTCACTTATATGGCAATAAACCATTTTTGGTGACTTCAAACTCAGCCTAAATTGAGTCTTTTGTCTCACCAGAAGACGGTAGAACCGTGAAGGACAGTTAAGACAGGAAATTATAATCATTAAAACATTTTAATGAAATATACTTAAAGAAAAGTATATTATACTGGTATATCATAATTTTATAGCTGCTGAAGCCCGGAACTGGTTGCCAGCCAATCACAGGGCACATATAAACAAACAATCATTCACACTCACATTCACACCATCAATTACCCTACCATGCATGTTTTTGGGTTGTGAGAACATGCAAACTCCACCCAGGCGAGGCCGGATTTGAACCCGAGTCCTCAGAACTGTGAGGCTTATGTGCTAACCAGTTAGTTACCGTGCCAGAAATGTAAATAATGGTCAATTTATTTATCCATCCATCCATTTTCTGAGCCGCTTCTCCTCACTCACACGCGGGCGTGCTGGACCCTATCCCAGCTATCATCGGGCAGGAGGCGGGGTACACCCTGAACTGGTTGCCAGCCAATCGCAGGGCACATACAAACAAACAACCATTCGCACTCACATGCACACCTACGGGCAATTTAGAGTCTTCAATTAATGCATGTTTTTGGGATGTGGGAGGAAACCGGAGTGCCCGGAGAAAACCCATGCAGGCACACGGAGAACATGCAAACTCCACACAGGCGGGGCCGGGGATTGAACCCGGGTCCTCAGAAATGTGAGGCTGACGCTCTAACCAGTCCTTCCACCGTGCCGCCTCAATTTATTTATAATAGTATAAATAATAATCATTCTCAGACTAGATGGCCAATGTGTTCCTGACCTCAACTGCAGGGAACATGCAGAAATCTTATCATTCCACCATAGTGAAAATAAAACCTGGCATTGGGAGACAATGCCAGGTTTCATTTTCACTGACATGTGTAAGTAAGAGATTTGCTATTGATGTATTTTCTAGACTTGCTGACAGCAGAACAAGAACTGAGATTAATTCCTCCGATGCAGCCAGAGGATTTAGCAGCACCCAGAGCAAAGCATCCCACCTGATTTGTTTTGTCTGAACACAGATACAATCTACATCGGTGGGGGCATTAGTCTGAGTTTGTGTGGGAGTTTCAGGAATTACAAAGACAAGACAATGATTCCCCTTCTCAACAGCCAAGCCAGGTGCACTTCACTTTCTCTGTGCATTGTGCTCAAAAAGAGTCAACTGCTACTATTCTGCCAGTGGAGCAGAACCAAAGGTAATCTTAGTGAAACTGGCCAAACAGATATAAGGACCAACACATTACTTCCTACTTGGGCTTGTTTATGTAGTACAAATGGGTGGGTATATTGTTGGAGGAAGAGTGTGTGTGTGTGTGTGTGTGTGTGTGTGTGTGTGTGTGTGTGTCTTCTTGGAAGAAGATGTCATGTTTTTTCTGCTAACATCAGTCAAAATGCTAAAAGAATTCCAATACAGCCCTGCATATATATATATATATATATATATATATATATATATATATATATATATATATATATATATATATATATATATATATATATATATAATACGACTAGTGGACGACTAGTTTAATTCTTAATTCTAGTTAGCACATCTGCCTCACAGTTCTGGGGATTGGGGTTCAAATCCCGGCCCCGCCTGTGTGGAGTTTGCATGTTCTCCCCATGCCTCGGTGGGTTTTCTCCGGGCACTCCGGTTTGAATGGTTGTTTGTTTCTAAGTGCCCTGCGATTGGCTGGCGACCGGTTCGGGGTGTACCCCACCTCCCGCCCGAAGATGGCTGGGATGGGCTCCAGAAGCCCGCGACCCTAGTGAGTATAAAGCGGTAAAGAAAATGGATGGATGGATATCATCATCATCATCATCATCAGCTATTATCTATCCACTGCAGGATGAAGGTCTCTTCTTCACGTTTCCAACTATTATGACATTTTGTAATTTGTTGCCAGTGTTTTCCGGTGTGTTTAATGATTTCATCTATCCATCTACTTTTAGATCTTTGCCGTGGTCGCTTTGTGTCCAGTGGTATCCAATATAGTGGTATCCAATTGACTATATATATATATATACAGACACACACACAGTTCTGAGGACCTGGGTTCAAATCTGGCCTCGTCTGTGTGGGGTTTGCATGTTCTCCCCGTGCCTGCGTAGGTTTTCTATGGGTACTCTGGTTTCCTCGCACATCCCAAAAACATGCATGGTAGGGTAATTGAAGACTCTCAAATTGCCCGTAGGTGTGAATGTGAGTGCAAATGGTTGTTTGTTTATATGTGCCTTGCGATTGCTTGGCCACCAGTTCAGTGTCTACCCCGGCTCTCACCCAGAGTCATCTTAGATAGGTGCCACTAGGGTCACTAGGTCACCACGGGGAGAACATGCAGACTCCACACAGGTGAGGTCGGATTTGAACCCGGGTCCTCAGAACTGTGAGGCGGATGTGCTAACCAGTCGTCCAACGTGCCCTTTAAACATATATACAGTACGGAAAGTTTTCAAACCCTCTTAAATTTTTCATTCTGTTATCTTGCAACCATTTGTTAAAATAATTTAAGTTAATTTTTTCCTCATTATTGTACACACAGCACCCCATATTGACAGAAAAAAACTTAATTGTTGAAATTTTTGCTGATGTATTCAAAAAGAAAAACTGAAATATCCCACAGCCATAAGTATTCAGACCCTTTGCTGTGACATTCATATATTTAACTCCGGTGCTGTCCATTTCCTCTGATCATCCTTAAAATGGTTCTACACCTTCATTGGAGTCCAGCTGTGTTTGATTATACTGATTGGACTACATTAGGAAAGCCACACCCCTGTCTATATAAGACCTTACAGCTCACAGGGCATGTCAGCACAAATGAGAATCATGAGGTCAAAGGAACTGCCTGAAGAGCTCCGAGACAGAATTGTGGCAAGGCACCGATCTGGCCAAGGTTACAAAAAAATTTCTGCTGCACTTAAGGTTCCTAAGAGTACAGTGGCCTCCATAATCCTGAAATGGAAGACGTTTGTGACGATCAGAACCCTTCCTAGAGCTGGCCTTCCGGCCAAACTGAGCAATTGAGGGAGAAGAGCCTTGGTGAGAGAGGTAAAGAAGAACCCAAAGATCACTGTGGATGAGCTCCAGAGATGCAGTCGGGAGAAAGTTCTAGAACGTCAACCATCACTGCAGCCCTCCCCCAGTTGGGGATTTATGGCAGAGTAGCCTGAACAGAAGCCTCTCCTCAGTGAAAGACACATGAAAGCCTGCATGGAGTTTGCTAAAAAAACACCTGAAGGACTCCAAGATGGTAAGAAATAAGATTGCTCTGGTCTGATGAGACCAAGATATAAATTGTTGGCCTTAAGTCTAAGTGGTATGTGTGGAGAAAACCAGGCACTGCTCATCACCTGTCCAATACAGTCCCAACAGTGAAGCACGGTGGTGGCAGCATCATGCTCTGGGGGTGTTTTTCAGCTGCAGGGACAGGGAGACTGGTTGCAATCGAAGAAAAGATGAATGCAGCCAAGTACAGGGATATCCTGGACGAAAACCTTTTCCAGAGTGCTCAGGACCTCAGACTGGGCCGAAGGTTCACCTTCAAAAAAGACAATGACCCTTAGCACACAGCTAAAATACCGAAGGAATGGCTTCAGAACAACTCCATGACTGTTTTTGAATGGCCCAGCCAGAGCCCTGACATAAACCCAACTGATCATCTCTGGAAAGACCTGAAATTGGCTGCCCACCAACATTCACCATCCAACCTGACAAAACTGGAGACAATCTGCAAGGAGGAATGGCAGATGATCCCCAAATCCAGGGGTGAAAAACATTGTTGCATCATTCCGAAAAAAGACTCATGGCTGTATTCGCGCAAAATGGTGCTTCTACTAAATACTGACCCAAGGGTCTGAATACTTATGGCTGTGTGATATTTCAGTTTTTCTTTTTTAATAAATCTGCAAAAATTTCAACAATTCCGTTTTTTTTCTGTCAATATGGGGTGCTGTGTGTACATTCATGTGGAAAAAAGGAACTTGAATGATTTTAGGAAATGGCTGCAATATAAAAAAGAGTGAAAAATTTAAGGGGGTCTGAATACTTTCCGTACCCACTGTACACACACACACAAATGCAGTACAGCATTGCCAGATAAATCTTACATTTCTGATCAAAATTCCTGTCGTTCTAAATGACTGTATGCATCTTGCTTGGTAAACAAATGATATCTGAGCCCTTTTTCCCCTCCCTGCTGATCCAGAAAGTCCCTTCCCGAGTAGCACATGGATGGCACAAGAGCAGGAATGCAGTCCTAGTGGGAGTGGGTTCCCGGTTCTCCCGGAGGGGAACTGCACGTCACTCATGCCCATATTAGGTATGAGAACTTCCTCCACAGACGGCGACATGATTTCAACGCTCCACTCAGGCTTTTAGTGGACATTCATATAATTCGTGTCAATTAAACGACAAAACAGGCGACTTTAACCTATAAATCACTATTATATGTGATTCCATTGAACTGATACGTGTTGGTGACAAAAAGAAGAGCTCGATTTGAATTATATATCACTATACCACCCGTTCGTTGTTCAATAGAGATATATTAAACATCTAAACTGTTGAATTAAAGTTATAAATCAAGTAAATGGTCTTTATTTATGAGGAAAGTATCCACAGACATGCCTCCGCCGAGTGCTGTCTTGCCTACAGGCTTATTTACAGTCGCTTCTTCCCGGTATTTGCGTCACTCGGGGGCGTAGTCTCTGGGCAAACTGGCCAATCGGAGCTCTGCAGTCCCCTGGCAGCAAGCGTGTGTCTGTGCCTATATAAAAGGGGCTATATGAAGCCAATGAACACACCTCAAAACGCAGCAACGCGCACACGTCGTCACCGGAGTTTACAAGTTTTTTGGGGGGAGACCTGACAGGAGCGGGAATAAATCATCATCAGATTCCGAAGAGCGTGTTTGTCTTGACTTGTTGGACTTTTACTCTCCCCCCCCCACACACACTTGTCGTGACAGTTTCTGATGTTGGGACACTGTTGACAAGACGAATTGATGCTCGTTCTTTGCTGACTCTTGACATTTGTTGAGACTGTTTCAATAAGCAGCCGGTAAGCTTACTCTCCCGACTTTATGTCCACAAAGATGGAACAGCCTTTTTATCATGATGACTCCTTTCTGTCGGCTTACGGCCACTCAGACGCCGCCATGCACGACTACAAGCTGCTAAAGCAGAATATGAATTTGAACTTGACAGAGCCCTATCGCAACCTGAAATCCCACCTGAGGGCCGAGACGGACCCGTACCACGGGGGGCAACAGGACGTCGGGACCCTGAAGCTCGCGTCTCCGGAGCTCGAGAGGCTCATCATCCAAAACAGTAACGGTGTCATCACCACTCCGACCCCGGGGCAATACTTCTACAATCGGGGCATCACCGATGAGCAGGAGGGCTTCGCCGAGGGCTTCGTAAAAGCCCTGGACGAGCTGCACAAGATGAACCACATGCCTCATTCGGCGTCCTCCATCGGCGCCAGTGGTGTTACCACGTGCTCGCCAGCGGCCCCCAGCGTGTTCGGCTCGGGACTGCAACCCGAACCTCCCATCTACACAACGTTGAACGCGTACTGCCCGAACACCGGCCTCTCTTCGTCCGCCTCCAGCTACCCCACATCGACCATTAGCTACCTGCCGCACCAGCAGAACCATCCGCAGAACTCCGCGCACGCCGCTTTCCACAACCCCCACCCGGGTTCTGGACTTCATCCGCAGCGGCTCGTCGCTCTCAAAGAGGAGCCGCAAACCGTCCCGGATCTCCTCAGCAGCGACGGCTCGCCTCCCATGTCTCCTATCGATCTGGAGACCCAGGAGAGAATCAAGGCGGAGCGCAAGAGGCTGAGGAACCGACTAGCGGCCACCAAGTGCCGGCGGCGCAAACTGGAGCGCATCGCCCGCCTGGAGGAGAAGGTGAAAGGTCTGAAGAGCGACAACGCGGGCCTGTCCAACACAGCCTCGGTGCTCCGGGACCAGGTGGCCCATCTCAAACAGAAGGTCCTGACCCATGTGAGCAGTGGCTGTCAGCTGATGCTCACAAGCAAGATGGAAGCATTTTAGACAGAGACTACTACTAAGTAAATAAATAAATAAATACATACATTTTTTTTTTTTTTTTTTTTTAAAGTTGACTTTTAGGTGATAACACTGGAGTCATGTTGTGCATATAGCGCCACAACAACACGAGGCAGGGGGCCTTTGTAGACTTGGTGTGTCTATACTGTGCAAAAGACTGATTGAAATGGTACTTCCGGATGCTGGACACCCCTCAAAGAACCATTCAACACACTTCATCAGTGGAACATTC
The DNA here is from genome assembly GCF_024500275.1 of Phycodurus eques. Classification (NCBI taxonomy): domain Eukaryota; kingdom Metazoa; phylum Chordata; class Actinopteri; order Syngnathiformes; family Syngnathidae; genus Phycodurus; species Phycodurus eques. Next base: position 9,079,212 of record NC_084540.1, on the reverse strand, counting down.
CAATTGGGCAAACACTGAGAGAAGACGCACTTATTCTGGTTTACTAAATGACAGAAAGCGGTTATCATGTCTTTGTATATATCGTGTAAATTATTGTTGTTTGTCCCGGTTGATCCAGGCAAACTAACCGTGTCCAATGTTTACAATGTCCCTTTTTTTTTTTTTTTTTTTTTTAAATGTGTGATGTGTATTTAAGTAAAACGTCTCAAAAACATGATGGCAATGTGTTGTTGTTTTTTTCTAGGTGCAAATATAATTTAACCAGCAAACAACACATTTTTAAAAATGCAGAACAAACAACAACCCTGACATTAATCCTAAAGTAAGCATTTATTGCAGGGCTGTTGTATTGGTTTTTTTTTTTAATCAACTCTCTCAACAGGGAACATGGATGTAGGCTACCTTTAAGGGGCCTTCAATATACTGCATTATCCTTCACCTTTACAGTCGAGAAACATACCAGTACTTTCACCATAGAAAAAGAACAAACACTTATACCTTGGAGTCTAATAAGGGGTTCATTAGTGCAGTGTTTCTCAACCTTTATTGGACCCAAACAAAAATGTCACAAAAGTATGAATATTCAAATTATGATGATCTCATCTCAATGTGCTCACAAATTGACTTACTCAGTGTGAAATGAGACTGATCCAATGTTTAACTGAACACAAAGCTGAAATACTCACATAAGACATGACTTATTCTGTTGAACGAATGGCAACAGGTGGATACACGATTTTTGCCATCTAATTGAAAAGCTTTTAATTGCTCTGCCTGTCACAATACGTCAGTGGATGGATAGACAACCAAAGACATATTTGAACTTAATAAATAATAATTTTCAGACAAATTCAGCGAAATTGCATCATTTCCCATGCATGGCACCCCAGATAATCTCTAACTGAACACGCTAGTGTGCCATGGCACGCTGGTTGCGAATATTGTATTGTGGGTAGCACGGTGACCTACTGGTACCTAGTGGTATTTGGGGTTTGATTCTTGGCTCTGGCCTTCCTGTGTGGAGTTTGGCTGTAAATTGTCCATCGTGTGAATGATTGATTGCATGTCTATGTGCCCAGCCTTCGGCTGGGAACCAGTCCAGAGGAAACCACACCCCTTGCCCAAAGTCACCTTACCTCCCCCATTACCCTAATGAGGGCAATTAGAACATGGATGGATGGAGTACAGTGAACCTTATGCGACATACTGTAAATCGACACTAGAATACGTATATGGGTTTAATATCACCGAGTGAGTATTTTCAAGCGGTCTCTGAAGAGGACCATTGACTACGATCATTCTTAATGAGAGACAGGTCAAATCATTTACAACTTGTAATTCGACACCCATGTATAGCACAACGCAAGCAAAGAGCAAAGCCTACCATATGATAATGATGCAATAACCAATAAGAATAATTATAGAGTTGGGGCTACTGGTGTTGTTGACACTGCTGTTAATCTCACATGGGGTCAGTGGTAATTTCATGCAGATGAGGGGAAGTGACAGAGACTTTATAGGAATGCCGGGGCTCTTGAACGCACCACGACTTGGCAGGGCATCAGGCACGAGTGGGCGTCTGGATCCTACATAGAGCATCTGCGTGGATGCTTGGAGAAGTGCACGACAACGATGGTATACACGTCAGTGCACAAATATGCGCGGCAAAAAAAATGGGGCTCAAAGGAAGATTATGAGGTGGGCTGGGGGGGAAATCCCGTGGATGACTAAGGCTCACAGACAGACGTCTTCGGATAAATGATGATAAGAACAACAGAGAATCTCAATGAATTATCTGCCTGAGTGATGCCCATACACTGGAAGATAATTGAAGCATAAAAAAATATAAAAAAATAAAAAGTGTGTCATAACAGCTTCGGTGACAGTTGGCCAAGAGAAGCTTTGTCCAAAAACTGAACTCAGGAAAACCGAAGGGGTAATTCTTCCCTATTAAACATTCTATGGAAGAAAAAAAAAAAAACACGGATGGAGTAGTCGCTAATAGTAACAACTTGTTCACCCACAACTTATTTTGAAGAGGAAGCTTTTAGAACATATTTAAATACCTTTCCATCAATAACAAGTCTGTTATTTTTGACACTCGTGGAAACAGAGCACCCACACAACTTCTCTTTTTCGAGATTATTTTCCAATTTTCGTCCAAAAAAAAAAAATAAACGTGCAAAGGAAGTGGTTACACACTGACCGATTTTGTCACACAATGAAATGTAAATAGGTCACCGCGAGCACACTGATTACGATCGTAAACATCGCACTAACATTCCCCACTCGAAATAAATGAAGCTCAAGTGTCACCGCCGCGGTGGCGTAGTCTCAATTTACGCACAAGGCAGGCTGACGTGATAATAATGCCCACTGAAAACCAAAAAAAAAAAAAAAAAAAAGGAAAAAAAACACAATTAATGCCTGGCGCTCCGCACGCCTCGGCCCGCAACCCACACCGAGTATGTGTGGGAACATCTGTGATGCGAGCAGTGACGTCTGAAGAGCTCTGGGTGGGTTTGTTAGTTTCCTCTGCACGAGTCCCCTTCCCTTCTCCTCCCACAGACACGCAGACCCGGCTGTTGTCTTCCGCACAACCACACACAACACTTCAATACGTTAACCACAAATAATATCGCAGATATTCACCTTTCTTAGTTTAAATTACCATTCCCCTTTATATCGACCATATTTATGTAGCCTGCACAGTATTGTAGTTTGGTACAGTAGCCTACTCACGGAGCATGTTTATCTTCTGACTGTTGATAGTAAAATGAGACTGCAGGGATGACGAGTGTGATGAAACACACTCACACAGCATAGTATTGGCCTTGAACCAGTATATAATTGAAACGTGCCCACGTCTGAATATGTAATGCAGTATTATTTGTACTGAATTTTGGCCAAGAAAATACGCTTACCCTATCTGCATAGAACGTCCATGGAATGAAGCGCTTTTGTGTGTTTACATTGCCCTCTAGTGGAGATTCAGTAAAATTGCAATCTCCAACAGCATAATGATCCATCCAGCCTTCCATTTTCCATACCGCTTAACCTCACTCGGGTCTCTGGCGTGCTGGAGCCTATCCCAGCTGACTTTGAGTGGCGGGGTACACCCAGGGCACATATAAACAAACAATTATACACACTCACATTCACACTTACGGGCAATTTAGATTGAAATCATACTATTTACAAAATGTTTGGATATTCTTCTTTGTATCACCTTTACAAGTGAACTTCATTTGACCTCTGAATTTTTGAATACATGTCTAATTGTTCACTCTTTTATTAGTTATCGCATGACTTCATAGAATTCACTACAGGTGTTTGATCCATGAAAATGTCGAAGGACATCCACTTCTATTCCATTCTGTGACTCTTCCAATCTCTGTTGCAGCCTGCTGATTTCACTGTGACGCTCTACGATCATGGCCTCTTCCCTCTGAGAACCTTCTGACAGCCATAAAATGTTATCCGGGCCTTCTGACATCCCCTGATTTTCATCTGGACCACAGGTGAGTCTAGGTCGAGTACTTTGGGTGGGCTGAGCCCATGACCTAATTTTGGTAAGTACCCTTCTGAAATGTGATTGAACCTGTTAGACCTTGAAAAAGACCATTTGGTGGATGCCACAAAATAGGGGTTGCCTCGCTACTAATAGATAATAATATTAATAATATTTATGTATTCAATACATGATAAAACTCTGGTTTATTGTCAGAAACGCACATACCTTTGTAACAGTGTGAATAAAATATGAGTATTTCATCTCAGAGGAAACGAATATTAAAAACATTTCTGCTAGTCTCTAGGATTAAAAAAAGAAGAAATGAGTTTTTTTATAAGGTCACCTTTTGATTTGAGGAATAGACAGACAACACTGTTGAAGATGTAGTATATACAGTGTAACAACTACACAAAAAAGAAACAAAGACAAACTCACTATCATGCAATAAGGTATTTTTTTTAACAGTCTCTCATCTGCACAAAATAGCGTATGCCCAGCTACTGAAAAGCAGACATTTGCAGTGTTTCATAAGGTGTCCTGTTGTGAAGTAGCATTTAACTAGAGACTATAGACTGATAACTATTTAACATAGTTATCAGAATCAGAATCATCTTTATTTGCCAAGTATGTCCAAAACACACAAGGAATTTGTCTCCGGTAGTTGGAGCCGCTCTAGTACAACAGACAGTCAATTTACAGAACACTTTGGAGACATAAAGACATTGACAAAAAACAATTGTGCAAAAAGATGCAGAGGCCTCTAGCACTTAGAGCAGTTCGAATGACTAATATTGCGATAGTCCGGTGCAATGACCATTGTGCAAAGGGCGCTGAGACTTCAAGGAGTGTATGCGGTTTAAAGTGACGAGTAGTGCGATCATCTGGGACAATGTTGGTTGTGCAAATGTTACAGATACTCCTCAATCAGTGTGCAAATGGGGCAGATGCTACTCTGGCATGAGTGGCCAGTATATGCAAATAGTGCAGCATGGCGAGACATTGTATATGCCCCTTGCAATTTTTTTATTTTATAATTATTGATGTGATTCGTCTTATTTTAATTAAAAACAATAAATAAATTAAATAATAAACATATATCAAATAATTAGTTTTGATTAGAAATGAAATATTCTTGGTCAGATTAAGATTTTCTGCCCCATAAAAAAAAAACAAAAAAAAACGAACATGACCTATTTTGGCATAAGATACGTCACGGAGGCATTTCATATTGTATCAGATTCACTGGGAAAAAACTCTTTGCTATTCAATTAGTGAGCGGGAGCTCAATGTTCCTAATTAGCTAATTAGCTAATAGCTACGCACTACGCACCATTACAAGCCCCTGCCGAGTCAGTGCCGACATAACATAGAGCAATTCCAGAGGAGGCCTTGAAGCATCACCATGTGCTCAACTGTCATTTAATAGATTGTGTCAGTTTTGTAAAATCAATCATTACCTAGTCATTAGCTTTAACTCTGACCTAAGATATGAAGCAGGAATTGAAAGGTTTTTTTTAAGGACGAATTCATAGGGTGGGCTAAGGCAAGTTTTGGATGGGCTTGAGCCACTGATCTGGACACAAATATTCTCAAACGTGATGCCCCCAAGACCTAAGAATACAGTGGTCACAATTTATGATACCCTAACCCTAACCATCAGAAAGTGTGACCTCTCTCTATTTTGCTTGTGGTTGATACTAATTCCCCAAAACTTTAACCTGCCCATCTGACAGCCCTAGAATGTTGTCCTGGCCTTCTGACATCCCCTCACTTTCATCTGTATGAAAATATTCTCAAACGTAATGCCCCCCTTAGCTCAGAATACGGTGGTCACAATTTATGATAGCGGGAATTAACCATCAGGAAGTGTGACCTCACTCTTTGTTGCTTGTGGTCGATCCCAATTCCAAATAACTTTAACCTGCCCTTCTGACAGCCACAAAACTTCATCCAGACATTCTGACATCCCCTGTCTTTTCATCTGGACACAAATATTCTCAATTATGCTCCCCCCAAGAGCTCAGAATAAGTTGGTCACAATTTAATATCGTGGGATGCAACCGTCATAATTTGTGATCTCACCCCACAGCTCAAAATATCCATCCATCCATTTTCAACACCGCTTATCTGTACAAGAGTCACGGGTATGCTGGAGCCTATCCCAGTTAACTGCGGGTAGGAGGCGTGGTACACCCTGAACTGGTTTCCAGCCAATTGCAGGGCACATACAGTATAAACAAACAACCATTCACACTCATATTCATACCTACAGATAATTTAGAGTCTTCAATTAACCTACCGTGCATGTTTTCGGGATGTGGGAGGAAATCAGCGTACCCGGAGAAAACCCACGCAGGCACACGGAGAACATGCAAACTCCACACAGGCGAAGCTGGATTTGAACCCGGGTCCTCAGAACTATGACAAGGTAGTCGGCCACCATTCCAAATATGGTGGTCAGAATTTATGATCGGGGGAAGAAACCATCAGAATGTATGACCTCACTCTATTTTTCAACAATTCAGTCAATTCCACATTACTTATTCTGTTGAATGAATGGCAACAGGTGGATACTGGGGGGATGGTAGATAACTAAGATAAAATGGCTGCAGATCGCATAAAGAGATCCTCCAATGTTTTAAAGTCGGTGTTCAAGCTAGAGCTAAGGTAGAGAACAGATTAGGAGATAAGGGCGATGCCCCCACATTTCCTAATAGGATGTCCAAATTTGAACTCACAAAGTTTGCTGAAGACACCTCATTAAGTGGTAAAAACTTACAAAGACTAATCATATTAGATTATGGTCTCTGATAAGTTTATAGACTGGCAAGGCTTTCAAGGGAAGTGATCTACTTTAATTTCTCGGTTATGTGCATTTTCTTCACCCCCAAAAATGTCAAATGTCAGTGGTGCGCATTATACATAGGTGTAGGGGAAAATGAAAAAAAAAAACTTTCCCATTTTATAAATGTATGCCGCTATCTAAAGGTTATGAGAAAGGTGTAAACTTTGATTCTAATATACCACCGCCACATAGAGGTTATGAAAAAGGTGTGGCCTACACTTTCATTCCAATATGACAGGGGTACGTATGACTACATATATGTACAGTTGTGCTAATATAATATATATATATATATATATATATATATATATATATATATATATAGGCGGCACGGTGGCCGACTGGTTAGAGCGTCAGCCTCACAGTTCTGAGGAGCGGGTTTCAATCCCCGGCCCCGCCTGTGTGGAGTTTGCATGTTCTCCCCGTGCCTGCGTGGGTTTTCTCCAGGTACTCCGGTTTCCTCCCACATCCCAAAAACATGCATGAATTGGAGACTCTAAATTGCCCGAAAGGTGTGAATGTGAGTGCGAATGGTTGTTTGTTTGTATGTGCCCTGCGATTGGCTGGCAACCAGTTCAGGGTGTACCCCGCCTCCTGCCCGATGATAGCTGGGATAGGCTCCAGCACGCCCGCGTCCCTAGTGAGGAGAAGCGGCTCAGAAAATGGATGGATGGATATATGTATATAAATTTACCCTCGCAGAACTTGTGAAATGTTTTTTTAAATACGACTGATGACTGAACAACAACCATCATTAATTTCTTTATGGTTTTGTTTGATGATAATGCTTTTCTGAAATGCTTGACAGTTTAATTTGAATCTCAGCAAAATAAAAATAATGTGTTTCGGCTGGCCCTTCATGTTTTCTTTATAGAATTGTACCCATTTACAAATTCTGCCTGGTTAATCAAACATATGAGCACAACTGTGTGTTTTCTCATTTACTAAATAAAAGTAGGGCTGTGCATTTCATCAAGTATCAAGTAAAAAAATTGAAAGTATTACATGTTCAAATAAAGTACTTAATTTCAGAATAATTGTTTGAAAAAAAATATAGATAATACTTCATGTTTTGATCATATGGGTAGAAGCAAAATCATGAATTGTAAAAATGCATTATACATAGGTAGAAGGGTTTTCCAGAATTTTTAAGTCAACTTTGGGGGTGCGTATTATACATGGTAGGCGTAATACATGATAAATTACGGTCATATTCATAAGATTGATTTTCATTAAAGTGGGCTGATCAGTCCTATTTTCCCTCACAGTATTTCTAGTAGTAATATTAATAATATTTATTCATCTGTACTCCATATTGTTTTTCGAGTGGCTGATACAGCACGGATCCAGTAGTTATTTGATGACTTGTAGTCAATAAAATGCTTAAACTCATCACACAGTACTACCTCAGTCGAAAGCAGATCAGTCTGCATTCGTGGTTAGTGGATGAGAATAGACAGTATGACGACCTGTTCTACATAAAGAACTGTGTGTGCTTTGAGAGTCTAGCATAGCGCTAGTAAACCTTAACCTTACAGACTCACTAATCACCACTGTCCCGGCCTGCTGTAATGTGAGCTGTCATGGAAGGCTCAAACAGTAATCTATATACAAAGAAAGAGTGATGGCACCTACCCCATTCTGACGAAGTCCGTCCTTCCTGAGCCAGTCCAGTTTGCCCCAGAAAGAGGGCAATCATCTACATACTGCAGTCCCTGTTCGCTACAAAAGCTTGCCAGCCGATGGTTAAGTGAGAATAATCTGCTATACCTCTCATCATTGCCTCTCGTAGGCAATGGGCCAGAGACAATTACTCGATTCTGACTCATCTTTCAGGGAAGATTATAAATCCAAGATATGTTCCTCTTTGTAATCCCTGATTGCCTCATCCTTGTATCATTGGAGCCGACATGTCAAACTATATCTGAGTATCTTAGTGTTGTTAGCCACACACTGTTGCGTCGGCCTGGTGCGTGCGAGGTCCCTAATGTTAGTTTCAAAGTTGGATGCTCTGTCCCCAGGGATACACATTACAGTGGCTGGGGTTTTAAACTTAACGTTACAAGTGATGGAGTCACTTACGACTAACGCGAGAGTGCCAGTAGGCCGAGAAGGAATGGGACTAGCTAAAGGAGGGAATCTGTTATGCGTCTAAACAGACTCACATCAGGTTCGCTAACTACTCAGAGCTGATGCTAACAGGACTAGTAGGTCGGCTACAACCTATGCTATTAGGTGTGCCCACCACTTAAATAGTTACCAAACTATTCTGCTCTAGTTGGTGGACACGTCCCTCTAGCAGGGAAAGGCTCTTAAGGAGAAGGGTGCATTCCAAAAGTGAAACCAGCAAACAAATAAATATTTTCTATTTAACTAAATTATCCTGAAGTAATTACAGTATTGTGATTGTTAGTTGCTTAGCTAACTTTTCTCAAAACAAGTTTTTGTCATCTTTTCGGTTCTGGTCAGCAATCATCACTTGCGTTCTGCCACCCAGAACTATCCTGGCGCCTACTGTTTACAAACATTCTGAAATGCCCTAATGGCGACAAATGCCAATAAATAATTTTGGAGTAAACATTTTTTTTTTCACATTAAAGATAAACAACATAAAAAGTGGTTGCGCAATTGTGCACACCTTCAAACTACTCACATTTTGATGTGGTCCTATTGGCCCACTTTTTCTTGCAAAAGCATTCCAATCCTATTAGGTTGTGAATGAATCGCTCTGTTCCATCTCTCTTTAGGTCACTCCACAGTTTGGCCATTTAAATTCAGGTCAGGGCTTTAGCTGGCTGCCCAGGGCTTCCAAATTCAGTTATCTACTCCAGAAGACGCCAATCTTTTCATGTATGCTCTGGGTCATTCTGCTCCTGAAATACGAAAGTTCTCTTCATTTTCAGCTGAGTCAAATCTGACCTTACAGAGGCTGCTCTGAATTCCCTTCACTAAGGCCACATGGTGCAGAGTAGGAATATTATAATAACTTGAAAAGTATTTAAAAAAAATTACAACATACCTGTGGGATTCGGATGATAGCACCCTGGCTGGCTGATCTGCGCAGCACTGTTAAAATAATGTTGTTGTCTATCTTTCGGCCTGGTTGGAAGCCATTATAGTACCGGCATACCTTAAAGGCAGACAGTCCCTTGTAATGAATTTTTACTCAACTCTACGTAACTGACTGATACCGTTCAACAATTAGATATCTTATATGCCAGTTTGGGCCATGGAACGGAAGGAACCAAATTAATAAATCCTACTAGATCATACAAACACAATAATGTTTACTCAGGTACTGTCCATTGTATTCAAACAGACAGCACCTGAATAAATTTAACTACCGGTAATTGCAAGTGTGCACTGACAAGGTATGCACAAAACTTTGTATTATGGACAAGGAAAATTAAGAATCAAGTTAAGATACTGCACAAGGGATTTGCCATAGTTGATGTCGCTCAATTTATCACAGGTGATGCCATGTTGTTCTTGTCAAAATGCTTCAAACGTTTTATTTATTTATTTTTCATGGGAATTGTAGTGTATTTTAAAAATCAAAACTAAGTTGAAACATTAAGCCTATTCCAAATATGTACTACAGGATGACGAATAGAAGGTTTTCTTTATTGAGAACATGACGATAACCACACAAAGACTTTCCCTTTAAAAAACATTTACATCTAATCTTACCGCAAAATGGCGCTATATAATATAATCAGAATAGAAACATTCACTATGTCGCACTCTCTGTGGATTTAGTCTATAACTTCTGAGCAGATTTTATTTCTGAATAAACGTTCCTCCAGGTACAAAGCATACCTTTCCAGTGTCATTATCATACCACACCCTTCCCATCCCAAACACTTACATGCATTATAACCCTTACTTGCTGTGAACCTTTTCTCTTTAAAATACTTCATGACACGCACACTCCACAATATGGTATCACAACAAGAACTTGCTTGGGAAAACTGACTTGAGCACAGATTCAAACAGATGTCATTGTTATTGTATTGTCATTCTAGTTCCTAATGTCAAAGTTCATGATGCACTTTGCAAAAACTGCCTTGTAATTTGGAGACAAAACATCCATGCAGTTAATATTTCATAAGCAACATTCATGAAATGTCATCTCATCATGCTAGAAGTATGATAACGACAGCTGGAAAAGTTAGCGAAAGGAATGAGGTAAAACTCCACTTCAATACATGTTTAATAAGAGCTAGACAATTATTTCTAAATACATTTACTGAATATGATTCTCTACAAGCCACTTCCACTCCCCTCCCCGTCGTCCAATATGACTGAACGCTTGCGCAGGACAGAGTTCCCCTTCCTTCCGCTCCCCGTCTGTGGGGGCAGCTTGGTCTGGCAAGGAGACGGATACGGAGGCAGCCCAGTCTTGGTGGTATCCAGCTCCTCCGGGTCGCCCTGGTGGGCCCGGAGGGCAGAGATCACATCCTTGTCAGAGGGACTGAGGGTCAGGCAGCCACAAGGGTGACCACCGCCGGGGCTGCCATTTGCTCCAGCACCTCCAGCCTCCTCAGATGCATCTTCAACAGTCACGAAGGCGTCACCCCACAGGCCTTCACACAGATCTCTGCCATGTTGATACATCTGAGCAAAAATATATCCAGATTTTACTTAATTACTTCTTAATTACTTATATAAAAATAATTGGGTCTCTGGACTACTCGACCACCCATCAAGGGCTCTTTTCATGTACTGCTTAAATCAGACGTTGGTGCGTGGTGTAATTCTGCGCGGAGGCGGGTTAAACCGTTTTTTTGTAATTGGGCACCCTCTGCCAGGTGTTGTAGGAGGTTTTTTGCCATTGCAAATTATGGTAGATTATAAAAAGGTCATACATTGAAACTCTACTACCTTGAAGCATTTATCCTCCTCATCATCTTTATGATGCAGTGATGATTCTGTCAGGCCTCACAAAGATGAACACATCGAGCATGATTACTTGCAACATCTTTTATTGCCTCCTGTTTTCTGAAACCATTTTGTACAATTGATACATTCTAATATGTAGGAAATGTGTGTATTTTAAAAAAATTAAAATGGCTATAGAAAGTAGTAATATAAATACAAATCAAAGAAAAGTTTTGATTATTCCAGTAGCGCCAAGACCTAAATCTGTGAGGGTACCTGAAGGAAGCTGGGGGAAAGAGATGCCCTCGCAATTTGACATATTTTGAGTGCCTTGGCAAAAAGGAGTGGGCTAATATTGTCAAATTAAGATGTGCCATGTTAATAGATTCCTACCAACATGAGTGAATGTTCTCATTAAAGCAAAATGTGCTTCAAAAAAGTACTTGTTTCAGTATTTGCACAGTTGTAAGAGATTTCTTATTATTTCATCAATTAAATTAGATAATTTTGGGAAATGTATCATTTGTTTATATAACACAAACCTGGAATTTTAAGAGAGGGTGTGTTCACATTCTATCTTCAGTATTACTTACTGCATGTGGTTGAAAAATAAGAAAGAAGCCTGTTTGTTGAAAATATGTTCAATGCAGTACATCCGTGGAATGTCCACCAAGTGCGTAAAGTGGCAGGACATACCATGGAGTTTTGCTGCATAACGTGAACATGCTCATGGAACAGCAATGTGCATGATTTATGTTTATGGTATCCCACTTTTCCAGAGACTGTATTGAAAAAATACAAACGCAGAATTTCATCAAAGAAATACAGGGTTGACTGTCAAAAACTCTACACTCTTGAGAAGAAGTTAAAATGATTGGGAAATCTTCCTCACACACACTCACACACACACGCGCGCGCGCACACACACACACACACACACACAAGCACGCACGCGCGCACGTGCGCACGCTGTGTATGTGTGCGTATGAGCTGCCTTTCTCTCTCTAGTGACTTCCTAATAACCAGCAATTAAGATGTACTGCCAAGCCACTGTGTACTGCAGCCCATTTGCTCCCTTTTCCACACAACTTCCCCTTTATGTCTCCAGTGTGTTACTTTCCTTCTCTTGCCAAAATCCTAATTTGTGTACCTCGCTTATTCTTCCTGTTTGCACCTAGACGTCTTCTTCCTTTCGTCTGTTGGGGGATTAAGATTAAGGCACACAAGGTGTTCAGAGGGCAAAAAGCTGTAATATATTCATCATGTTTGAAGGACAAAAAGGATGTCAGCTCTTTCACTGTGTAACATGCCTGACACACATACACACAAACGTGTCCTTCCCTGGGGACACATCGTTTGCTGCCAAAGCTTATTCAGTGCAAGCACAAATTTCCCGGGGCTCTACCCTGTCCTTGACATATTTTGCTTATTCACTTCTGCCCTTCTCCATCCCAAATCTTACACTGGACCTTTTTTTGTGTACAAAATGAGGGGGGGGGGGGACTTTTAGGTGGTAGAAATGGCAAAAGTTCAGTTATTTGCAATTTTGAAGAATTGTCTTTTGACATACAGCACGTAAAAAGAAATATGTGGAGCACCTCAATCATACAGACTATTCCATATCAGCCACAACATTATGACCACACACTGTAGCTATTGGTATCCATTAGAATAGCTTTATTAAAGCCTTTTGGTCCTCTCATCTTGTAGCCAAACTATGTAATCAAAATATTATAAATAGCTTATAAGATGCAGTACAGAACTATGTTGCAAACTACACCCATCACAATAAACAAACAAACAAAGCAAAGCTGTGTTTTGTCATATTTATTGATGCAGAATTGAAATACAGCCCTTGAATTGAAGCTCATTGGTTATGTGCAAATGGCCAATCAGTGTAAAACTGCTGTGCATTTTTAACCAACACTGTGCCTGTGGATTTATTGGGTTTACTGTCAAATGTTAAAATTCTGAAGTAAAATTCATGTTTGTGACCAAATTGTTCAAAGCAGGCACATCTTTCTTTGAGTCTTATCAAGACAGATAAGCTGTTGTATGTTGAACTTAAAATACTTTTTCAAGCTCCATTTCGATTTTATTAGCTATTAGTGGATTTTATTCTGACCATAGGTAGACCCTTCAAAATGTCACCTTTTGCCTTCATCTCATTTTGACATACACCAAATGTTTGGTTCAACAGTGTGATTCCCGGCACACACGGAAACACACGTGCACACACACACTTGCATACCTGCTGATACTGAACACAGGTTCCAGTGCAGTTGCGTCCTCTTGGGTCTATGGCCCAATTACGAGCACATGTCAGGTCTGTTCTGCAGGCATCAAACCTGCAGAAAAAAAATGTGTACAATAATTCATACTAATGCTATCGTGTGTAAAAAACTTACATTTCCAATACATTTTTAGCTTGTTGCCATCGTACAACTTAATTAAAGACCTTTGTTCTGAGGCACCCATATTGTCCTGTTTTTTGTCACAATACTGCTTACAGCATAAAGTATGGATGTATATTTTCAATGTATCTGAAGATTGTTTCAGAGAATGTCTGATCACTGGGCATGACACAGCAGCTGCCCACAGCTCCTCAGGGATGGGTTAAAGCGGAAGTTTGCAGTATAAAAAAAAAAATCACTTTTTGTCATATTACTGTCAGTATACGGTAAACCTAACAGCAATACATTAGTAAAATGATCTGTTAAAAAAAAAAGTACTCCCCCTCTGGACCCATCCACTAATTAGATTTTTAAGAAACCACTGCACCCAAGGAAGAAGAGTCTATCAGAGACAGAAGACGTGACCGATAAGGTGTCAATCATTTGACCAATAGGGCTCTTGAAAAAAGTAAATTCTCTCTTGCCTGTTAGGGTTTAATGAGATATCACACAAAATGGGTACAGGCTAAACTTCATAGTGTTACCTGCCAGACAGTTTTGGGTTGAATTTAAAAAAATATGTGTGTTATTTTTGGGTATAAGCATTTATTTATTTATTTTTTTCGTCAGCTTCATTTTCCAACCTCTGATATCACGGTTTAGGGCTGTTGGTACACTGGTTGCAAATCTCCAGGGTTGAGTCAAGACAAGCACTCATTTTGATTTTGGCGAGCTCAGTGATGCGCTTGGCAGTCTCACCAGTCGTGGCAGAAGCTGTAGCAGAGAGGCACAGCCTGGATGTAAGAGTGGCGATGGGGATGAGGCCAGCGGGCGGCATCTGGGGAGCAGCTGTAGAAACATGACACACGCTTCAGGAAGCCTTCACACCTAAGGAGAAAAAGGGGACAGTCGTTGCTCATGTCATGTCTTGAGATGCATTAGTTTTCTTTCGTGGCGACAGTGGTCACTGATGGTGCAGTGGGTACACGCGCCTGACTTTGGTGCGGGCAGCGTGGGTTCAGTTCCCACTCGGTGGTGGTGTGAATGTGAGTGCGAATGGTTGTCTGTGTCTATATGTGCCCTGCGACTGACTGGCAACCAGTTCAGGGTGTAGTCCGCCTTTCGCCCGGGGTCAGGTGGGATAGGTTCCAGCACCCCGCGACCCTAAACAGGATAAGCGGTGTTGTAAATGGATGGATGGATAGTGGCGACAGTGGTGATCGGTCAGGTTCAGCAAGGCTTTCTCTGCTGGCCTAAACATTATCGGAAACACCTACATGTCCAGCCTAAATGCTAATATTTGTTCCATTAAAGTGGACTGATTTATTCCCAACAGTCTAATAGTCTCTTCATTTTGAATCCTTTCTCTTGGCTGCATTGCTTCCATTATGTTTTACACAGAGGTGGGTGGTAAAGCGATACATTTACTCCGTTACATTTACTCAAGTAACATAATCGATAAAATGCACTTGTCAGAGTACTTTTTAATTTTACTTGAGTATTTATGTGAAGAAGGATCAATACTTTTACTCCGTTACAATGATCGACATGCCATTCGCTACTTTCATTTATCCATTCATGTGTCTGCGCGTCTTTTTTTAGACTCCATCTTCGACTTCCGCATAGTGCACCCGTTGCGCTTATCAAACGTGAACACTCATGTCATTTGACTCCAATTCAGCAATCAGACGACACAAAGCAGTTACATGACCACACACGTAGCCTTCGCGAGCCAATTAAAATGACTCAATTTGGGGCGGGGGAGAGAAACAAACTCACAACTGTGTTTTCTTTACAAACTCAAAAAAAAAACAGCTTTGTCATGCAGCTCTTAAATTGTAACTGCCCAAACTTGGATTTTTCAGCCCACTTCTAACTTGAGAAAACACCTTGTGGTAAGTTGTAGATGTTTTTGCTGTTGTTTTGGCAGTGGATGTGGCAAAATTAGCACAATCAGCTTTTTCATGAAGTCATTTAAGTGAATAAAGCAAATAATTTTTCTGTAGGGGCGGCACGGTGGACGAGCGTCAGCCTCACAGTTCTGAGGACCGGGGTTCAATCCCCGGCACTGCCTGTGTGGAGTTTGCATGTTCTCTCCGTGCCTGCGTGGGTTTTCTCCGGGCACTCCGGTTTTCTCCCACATCCCAAAAATATGCATGGTAGGTTGATTGAAGACCCTAAATGGCCCTTAGGTGTGAATGTGTGTGCGTATGGTTGTTTGTTTATATGTGCCCAGCGGTTGGCTGGCAACCAGTTCAGGGTGTACCCCGCCTCTTTCCCGAAGATAGCTGGGATAGGCTCCAGCACGTTACCCTTGTGAGGATAAGCGGTACAGAGAAAAGAATGGAGGAATTTTTCTGTAGGGCCCAATGCATGCAATTTAAATTGTGGCAGGTGTGTGTCGACTCCCATATATTATGTTTTTTAATTTGATGTTCATGCTCTGAAAAAAAAAAAAAAATCTGGTTACAAATTACTCTTTACTTGAGTAGTTTTTTTATTGAGTAATTTCTTACTCTTACTCAAGTAAATATTTGGATGACTACTTTTTACTTTTACTTGAGTCATATTATTCTAAAACAACAGCACTCTTAGTTGAGTACAATATTTGGCTACTCTACCCACCTCTGGTATTACATTTATGTTAGATTTGTATTGTCCAATCGGACTTCAGCCTCTACGTGCTGCAATTTCAAATTAGTAATCGGACTGTTCCTTGAACAAATCTGATTATAAATTTGGCCACATGGCTAGCGAGCTGACCCTTGACACTGTCAGCATTTTTCCATCCTCTGATTGGTTGGTCGGAGCAAAACATTTTACAGAAAACCTTGACTCATATGGTCCCATATTTGACTCATATGGTACCATAATTTGTTAAGACCTCTATAGAGTGACTCTCTAACATGGACTTAGTATAAAAGTATCAATTTCATTCAAAAAACACTTCAGTTTTGTCATACGAGTGTCCAGAAAAAGCCGCTCTGAGAGCTACTTCTGTTTGACCCAGTTTTGTATGTACTTTGTCCATATTTGGCGAAGACCTCCCCCTTTCCTCTGATTGGCTGCCTCCATGTAGAAGACCCACTTGTGAGCGTACACGTGTTTGTTACGTTGACAGCACTGGCTCGGAGCGAAGTGGGGCTAGTTGGGCTTCCCAGTGCCGGCCGGGATACGGCTTCGCGAAGTGGAGGTCCACTACTAGCCGATGCCGGCCCGTTGGTCAGCGATTTCCGGGACGGAGGCCGGCGCGAACAACAAGGCCCAATCAATTGCGACGCGACGCTCAGACCGGCATAGTGACTACACTGTAGCCTTGGGAGGTACCCGAGGGGTTTCTGCCTACCTCCCAACGCAGCCTTTTGTCACGCGGGCCAGTCAGCCATTGAGTGTATTTTTTGTGATGTACCCACATGGTCACATGGGTTACGCATCCATTCGGATGCATTTATACTCTTAATGAGGAAGTGGAGCGCTGGATTCTGGTGGTAGCAGCCTGGCTAAGCGGTATAGCTACGTATAGCCAGCCCCAAACTAAATTTTAAACACAACGGCTTATTATTTTATATTGAGACAAGACCACGACGATATCGAGGCACTTTTAATTTTGCGATATCGCGGTATCATAAATATTGTTACATTCCTACCATCCATCCATTTTCTACACTGTTTATCCTTTATAGGGTTACAGGGGAGCTGGAGCCTATCCCAGCTGACTTTGGGACAAAGGCGGGGTTCACCCTGGACTGGTTGCTAGCCAATCGCAGGGCACATAGACCTTTAGAAAAACAACCATTTGCAAGTTATTTGGCTAGAGAGAAATACAATTATGTTGTTCTGTTACCCCCCCCCCCCCCAAAAAAAAATACAAATTCATTCTAATTAAAAAAATTTTCATCTTGTAAATTATTTATTGTCTTGTACGGTTTAGTGAATTTTTTTGAAAATAGATCAGTCAATAAGAGTTTCGCTGGTTTTCAATTTATATTTGTTTTCATATAAATTACATTATATACAGTACAAGGCATGACATTAACTTTTTTTGGTCACCAACCACTGTGGCTACTGGTTTCCCAGAGTTAATAGCCACTCAGCATTTTAACAAAACACAATTTATTATAGTACTGTATATATATGTTGTTGTTTTTCCCCCAACCGAAGTACATTCATCAACAGTGGGGAGTGGGAGGGGAGGTGCTGACATACATTTTTTCAGATCAAAATACAACCCTCCAAAGTGACTAGTGGGAGTGGCTGTGCTATCCGCCACAGCTGAAATTCTCACCCACATTTGGGAGGTTGGCAGGTGTTCTAGCCAAGTCCTGATGCATAATATTTTGGTTGTGTATTAGATCAATGTTGAAGTCTTACGCAGGATTTAGTGGCCCACACTTGTCCCACGGTTCATTCTGATTGTTGGCAGAAAAAGAATGGGAGATGTCCTGGATGTCTTCCTGTGTGCAGCAACTATCTGTCAAACAGAGGACACACAGCCATCTGTCAGTCAAGGTGCCATTGTCGTCTCACTTGCAGTGTTTCTAATGACCCAAGCACTCACTGTCGGCATAGAGCCTACACTCCCTCAGGTGAGGCTCTGGGCTGGGCGTGGCCTTGTGCTTTCCATCTTGAAGACACAGCCCATCTGAGCTGACTCCAATAATTAGCGCAGTTGTCCAGTAGGCGCATATCAACAGACGAGCGAGCAAGAGGATGATCATGTCTATAACCACAAGGAGTTTAGTGAATTGGAGAGTAGCATGCGCTCAACCCATTCAAATGCATTTACAGTGAACCGCAACATATTGCGGTTCATCATTCGTACTCCTGCTATATCACAGATTTTTCAGCATTTTAGAAGTATACAGCCAAATCAACATTTAGAGTTGAGCGCCATCAGTGTAGTATCTCTGACGTCTACTGGAAGAGCTCCAGTGTAATTAACAGCAAGAAGAAGAGGCAGAGAAGGTCCCCAAGTCCAACTGACCGGAAGTAATATTCGCTGTTCCCACAGAGCAGAGAGAATATATGTCTCCTAGCATTAAGAAAGCGGACTTTCGCTTTTGAAATTACGTGGTTTGGTTGAATGTTTTGGTGTCTCAATATATATATATATATATATATATATATATATATATATATATAAAACTCTCGTTTGCTTTATGTGTCAGCTACAAAGTAACCTTTAACTGGGAACAACAAAATAAGCAGTTGGACACAAGCATGCTGTGCCTCTTATTTGAAGAACTTTGTGAGCCAGAAAGAAAGAACAGAATCTTAGGAATACTATAGTTTGAAAAGGGTCTTTTAATAAGTTCAAATGTGTGGGAAGGGTAAAACTATTACAAAAATGTTTATATATGGCCTATATATAGCCTCTTTGTATCGTAAATTTTCACCTATTACGTCTTGGTCTGGAGCAAATGCCTCGTCATGAACGGGGGTTCACTGTAATGCATTTTATTCTCTCTCTGGCCAATAGTTGAAATAATTGTATCATCAATTTCTCTCGAGGCTGTCCCTGTTGTCCACCCAGTAAGAGTGACTGAGACGCCCCGCAGACTGTGCGCTCTGCATGTGGTGACCTAATAGCAGGGTGAGCCTAATTAGGTGGGACTGAGACACCGTGCTCAGATGGATGACATGCGTAGTCGTGTAATCTGACAAGCTGCTGCACCCATGTGTAGGCTGCAGAACACGAATTAAACAAATCGGCTGGCTGCATGGCCTCAGGATGGGTCTGACCCACAGAGATATACGGTCAAAAAGCACATGAAGAATTACGAGTGGACGGATTTAAAATAATGTGGTTGTCGGATACATTAAATTAATTTGGGCAAGTGTTTTTCCCCCTAGTAATATTATACTAATTAATGCTATGACTCCACTACAAGGTGGACAGTTGCAACAACTACAGTCATATTTATTATGAACCACAATGTTTTGAAAAACTATCACCCTAAATCAGCTACTTTTCAAGACAACAATGAAAATAAACTATGTTAGCCCTTTGTTGAAATTGGATGCATTAGATAGATATTCAAACATACCACTAAGTTTATAATTGTAGAATTTTTTTTTAAGACTGTCGTGTTGTTTTTTCTCTCTCTCTTTTAAGGTATCAACTGAGGCACAAAATCTTCTCCTGATCTTTCTTGTTGTGAGAGCAACAAGTATTTCCTCAAATCAATTATTATTTATGAAATGACTTAGATATGCTTACCTGCTGTTTGTCGGAAAATATTCTCCACTGGATTACTTCCAAATGTTTTTTCCTCACACAAACGGTTTCCTGAGAAAGAGGCTCCTGTCACTCGCTCTCGTGCCGGCTGGGGCTGCTGCTCGTTTATGTCTGGTTTATATGAAGGACATTTTACTCCCGTCCCTTTGGCAACACACACCCCCTGCCATCCTCTTCTATGCTCTCTCTTTCTCTCTCTCCCTCTCTCTCTCTCTCTCCCCCTCTCCCTCTCTCTTTCTCTCTCTCTCTGTCTCTCTGCTCCCGCCCTGTTAATCTCCCAGTGAAGACGTTTGCTAAATCCCCCCGTTGACAGTGTAATTTCTGCACCACTTCGTCCGAGACAATGCAATTAGATTTCTCAAATTGATTTCAAGACCAAACCAGACCCCGTTGGGATCATTCGCATCATGTGGCGCTGAGTCACACTGGTCTTCTAATCTTTCTGTCCACACACATAAACACTGAGGTCATGGCTTTTTCCACATGACAAGGTTAGAGGAGGTATATCAGATTTAATACTGGATGTTGATCTGAGGACTGACAGCACAAATCTCGGCTGAACTAAACAAAGTGACCTCACCGCCAGGATGCGACATGTCGCAAAACCCTTCCGGCTAGCACCAGAGTTCACCTAAACCTATTGAACAGGATGGGATTATTTTTACCACCTGAGCCCAAATAAACAGCTAGATGCCTGGGGATGTACATTGGTGATCAGCAAAGCTGTAACCTTGCCAACACTGCAATGCAGTCTAAAGGTGTAATTCCCCCGAAAAGATAACTTGGTTATCCTTTCCATTTTGAGAAAACACAATTTAAACATCCTTATTGCCTTATTCCTCAAATGTGGCATGAATGGAAATATGTGGAAATCATACTTTGTTTTTCCACTGCATGTGTGTATTAATGCTCGTGGGTTTTAATCTCACCTCCACTTGGACCCGGTGTGTCATTGTAATCCCTGGTGCAGCTCTCTTTCCTACAGTGCCCTCCTAAAGCTTTTGGCCACAGAGGAGCAGATGGAGAGCGTCTTGTGGCCTACATACCCCGCCTAAAACCAAAGATTGGGAAACTGATGACATGCCTTGAACCTGATTGAATTTAGCACCAAAACTGAGTAAGGGCAAGAAAAGCTCAGCAAGAGCAGCCATTAAATGAACACAACACCCTAAAATATGAGTGCAAAGGGGCAGAGCATTTCCAGAAATCTTTCACAAGAGGTTTTTTTACAAATATAGATATAGCTTGTTACACAAAATTGGTGATATACAGCAATTAACTGGCAAGTGATGGTAATGTATAAAAGATGGGAAAAGTTGTTTTGTCAGGAGTAAACATTCCATAGGTTAAAATACAGTTAAGAGACCTTGGTACTCCAAGGATTTTCGAAATAAAGTGAGGTACACGCATACCGCTAATTGGCAAAATTTGAGCATCCCCCCCGATTAGTCAACCCGAAAGTGTTATCTTGATTGATTGTCCTGTGGTGTGTGTTAAGAATAATTTTGCATGGAAAACAGTTGAAATCAACAATCGCAAACCCGTTCAATATTTCCGATACAAATCTTTGTGCTGTCAGCACACACAACCTGAAGCTTGCACTGTTGAAAGAGGAGCAACTAGTTGTGTTAAATGTTTGTATAACTTGTCTCAGAAGTCATTCATCACAATAAAAAAAACAACAACACAGTTTTGGTCCATCTTGGTCTTGATACTCATACTTGGCTCTGCAAGTACCACCATAATGGCCAACATTAAAATGCAGTAGCATATTACACCCAAGAATTCATCAAAAACAAGGCAACGGTTGTATTCCTGAAAATGATTTGTACTATTACTATAAGCCACACCATAACATTATGTATAGTTTGAAGATTTACACTGCACTGAATAGGAAAATAAAACAAAACTAACTAAACTAAATAATCATTTAATCAATATGTATTGCATACAAAAGTTTCATTGAAAAATTACCTAAATAAAGGTTTAAAAACAAACTTTTCAATAATTATATGCAAATGTTTCGAAATTAAATGTTAAATGGAACTAACTGTACTTAACAAATGTACTGTACCGGATTAAAAAAAAAAAAAAAAAAAAGGTTGAAGCAGCAGTAACATTATGGCCAATTTCAACATTAATCCCATGATTCCTTTGCGTACCACCAGAGGAAGACCAATTACCACCAGTGGTACTCGTACCACACTTTGAGAAGCACTGATCTAGAGTGCCCCGCACACTATTAGAGTAGGAAGCACATTATTTGTTTCACGATTCTTTCCTCATCATATTTGATGGTCATTCACGTTTTAAATCTAAATACTGATTAAACAGATGTTACAAATTGTTATGTGGGCACCCTGCTTTGTGAATTTTGCATTAAATTTAGTTCCTTTAACCATGTCATGCTATGATGATTACGTTCCCTGTCATAGACTAACATGAAAATGATCAGTCCAATCCTGCTCCAGCCTAATGAGATTAGACAACACTGAGTGGTCTCAGGGGAGAAGTGCTTTACAGTTGATCTCATAGGTGTTAGTGGTAGAAATGGAATCAGAAAAGAGGGATCACTCTGGCCCAGCAGACTGTTTCATAACTGCACAGGGTCAGCATCACAGAGGACTTGATTTCTGGGGGTGAGAGCAGAGGAGTGGGGGACAGACAAACAGTTCACCATCTGGTAATTAGAGGAGAAATAACGATATCCTTTGTGTCAGAGCTATTCAGGGAACAGAGAGAGGGAGGAGAAAGCGGGCCATCACTGCTCCCTGTGTATCCTTGCTGTCGTTCTCATTTAACAGAGTTGGATCACGGCCTGTCTTGGAGCCTCCGGCTGGTCCTCGGCGAGCAAACGGTGCCATCCATCTTTGTTGACTCACTGAATGACAGACATTCATAGCAATCATTTGGAATTTCTCTGATACATTCCACTGACCTATTCTCCACAGTGGCAATTATCTGGAATTAAAAAAAAAAGGTGGAAGTGGAGGACATACTGTATCTGGAAGTCTGTGCCATTCTGAAGAAAAACGAGTTGGGAGACCACAAAATTCCTATATCAAACTTTCTTGTTGTTCCACAGTATATTATGTGCTGCTGCGGTGCTTTAAGTTCTTTAAAAGTTTTAAAAGTGATGTACACATAACAGACCAACTGCCCATAGGTCAAAGCCTGGTCCTGCGTTCGACTCTCAGCTCAAATCTTTCTGTGTGGCGGATGCATCCTGTGCTCGTTTAGGTTTTCTCTGGATACTCCTGTTTCCTCCCACATTCCAAAAACATACGTTTAAAACCTAGGTGTTGTCTATGTGCCCTGTGATGATACCCGACCAGTCCAGTGTGTTCCCTGCCTCCTGCTCAAAGTCAGCCGACATAAGTTCCAGCCCACCCATGACCGTGAACACGAAATGCGCTAAAAAATGGACGGGAGGATGGTTTGATGAAAAAAACTTGTTGAGTAAATCTAGAAATTGTCTGATTAACAATCAATAATCAACTCAACAGCTAGAATTAACCAATCACATCCACACTCATGATATGTAGTGATTAGGTGGGTGACAGGCAGCTCACAAGCCGTTAAAAGAATCGAGCTGTTGAAAAGCTATTTATTTAAAAGTTATTATTTATATACGTATATTTCATTTTTTTATTGTATTTCATTTTTTCGCTTGAAAATGTTACCAGTCAACACTGAAACACTGTCACCTATCAACAGTGAAACACTGAAGCCAAAATTATAGTAATCTTTTTTTTTTTTTTTTTTTTTTAAACTGTAAAGTCTGTCCATCTACTTATCTAATAATGGTCCAAATGCTTCACAGAAGAAGATACAGTAAATTTTTTGGAATAACCAGTCTCTGGGGTGACCTGAAGGGGGTCTACACAAGAGATGCTCACAATCTCACATGAGGAGCACTTATTTAAGGACGAGATATTGTCAAGTCATGAGGTACCCTTTTTGATATACTTCTACCGCCTCCTAAGATTTATTGCTCTGTTTCTGCTGTACTTAAACTAATACTAGAATTGTCAACACATGAACGGAATCTTTAGGATTAAAAGCAAACTTCAACATACACATCAAATATTAAGATCACACTGCATAGCAAGCGAAAACAGATGGCTGCCGATGGAAACTAAAAGTATTTACCGGTAAATTGTTCAAGTTCTCCTCCCAGTGGTTAGATTGCACTATTGCATGCAAGGAACCAGTAGAATTCATAATTAAAACTGTAACGTTGATTTCAGAGCATTTGCAATAACATTTTGTTTTAGACAAAAAGAAAAGATCACGATTTGTTGCAAAGGAGTATGAATGGTCCTTATGTTGGCCACCTGCTGTTTCACCAGCGGTGTTTTTAAAGTGTATCAAGTTGTGGCCAGAGAAAAGAACAGCAGCAGAACTACAGTACAGCTTCACATTGGCACACGGGAGGTCCAGGAGTTGATTCACTCTTAATGCACAGTCTACACCGGTGTTTTTGAGCACTAGATTGAGCCCAGGGACCCATTTTACATACGAAAAATGTCACGGCAACACCACCAAACAAAAATACTGAAATCATCTTCTTGTCTCAATTTAATCACAAATGTACTGAGTCAGTGTGAAATCTGGGCCTGTTTAATTGAGCACTAAGCTGATACATTCCCAGGAATATTATTTTGTTGTATGAATGGCAACCGGTGGATACACAGGTGTACTGAACATTTCATTGTTTTGTCACTATACATGGCTGGCATGGATAGATGCATAAACAAAGATATAGGTGTAATTAATAAATAAAGATTTTCTGACCAATTAAGTGAAATTGGATAATTTCCTGTGCGACCCCTGATGATGTCTCACAGCATCCTGGTTGGCATGTTGTGTTGTTAGTAGATGAGAGAGAAGAACATGATTGAAGTCTCCACTGACCAGCATGAGGGTGCTGGGATGTTGAAATTGTAATTTCGCGATCACAGTGTGCATAACGTCACTCGTATTTGCTACTGCAGCTGACGGTTGAATGTGAATTTTTTTTTTAAACATCCGTTAGTTCGTGTGATGGCAAGTTACCTCACATTCCCAATAATAATCAATGGAAGGAACAGCTCGCTCTCAATTTTCTTCCCATTAACAGTGGCTCCCGTCCCTCTCCATATCTCCTCTGGGATGACAGCGTCAATATTCTCTGAAGATACATCTTGGTGAAAAAAAGTAAGAAGAGAAAGTGGAGTAAGTGAATCAAAGCTTCTGCAACAGGCTGCTGACTTTCAGCAGTGACTCTCCAACAAACTACAACAAAGCTCAATCCGAGTGACCCTCTTAATATTTCAATATTAAGTATCAAATAATCAAGTATGTGCCACTTATCATAGTCAAATGCTGTTGGCTAGCCTCATACAAATATTTCCATCCAACATAGGGATCCTCTGCTTACCTTTTGGCTGTGATGTAGTGTTTTACCCATCCATGTCCAGACTGCAAATGAATGATGCTTGTGGGAAGCCACCACCAGTGTTTCCAACTAAGTTTCAGGGAATGTTCCCTAAGGCTGGTCTATTTGTTGCTAAAAGTTGCTAATTAACAATGCCATGTTTGTCGTGCATGATGATGTCATTGCACGATTACTATGTAGAAGAACAATTTATCCACCCCCTTGGTGTGGAGGGTGATTCCCATGTAGATAACCCCTACTGTTGCATAACAGTGGGCAGCAGTGCACCAAGGCTCACTGTCAAATATTTTCAGAAGTAGGCAGATAACAAAAAATGGACTTGGTTGTTTTATTTCGACTGTGGGCAGGCACTCCAGAGACCCAACAATTTGTTTAAAGCACTTTAGAAAGTCAAGAAAGAAAGTTTTCACATTATGTCCCCTTTTTAACACTTACTTCTGTATATGGTATTGCTGTCTTTCTGATTTTACATCTTAAGGCTTCTCTATCGTCGATTTAGTTTCCTCTGCTCAAATAAGAAGTCAATATGAATAGGGTTAGCATGACAAAATTATTTTTAAATCAGCTTAAGCACCTTTGAAAAACATATCACTTGGCCAAAATGACATTTGGAAGAGGTCAGTGCAGGTAATATCTACAGAACACAAAGCAACAGCAGTCAGTCCCGTTGGCAGTGCTGTTGTGTACTCTTGCAGGATTCTTTGCTTCATTGTAATAGGCTTAGTTGTGTGTATCTTTGTGTTTGAAGCTCTATTGGTTGTTCTTGCCAAGTCTGTTTTGAGGCTGCATCCAATTACCATTCATGCAAAAGACTAAAACACTAGTACACACAGACGCACACACACACACACACGCATGCACACGCACGCACACATACGCACACACGCACATGCTTAGGCCCCAGGCTCCCAGGCTCCTCTTCACTCAGAACATTTTGGCCTTTGTTCTCTGTGTCTCTTTATTGACTGTTTTCTCCCCCTACTGCTTTGGCAAAGAATGAGTAAGACAACAAAAGCTGTCTTTTTTTGTTTTTGTTTTTCTGTATCCTCGCTACTGTGTATCAATCTGTTCCTTCGCAAATCGACTGATGCCATTCATAGGAGGGAACAAAATACCTTCATGCTTGAAAGGGCCTGCTTAAAAACACTTAAAAACAAAGAAGCCTTACAGTCTATTCAGGTAAAAAATAATAATAATAAGAAGAAAAAAGCTCTGCAGTGTTTACTTGAAATATTTTTGATCTGCATACAAATGCACCTGTTTACATAAAATAATTGACCTTTACTTCCCATGAATTTTGAAGCGGGCAAAACAATTGCCCACTTCAAAAAAAAAAAAAAAAAAAAAAAACAATGAGGCATGGTCCACATGAGGAACGAGACATTTTTATTGACTGGACTGCTAACTAATCATTTTCTAATGCAGGGATTCCCAACCCTTGTTGCACCAAGGCACATATTTTACATAAGGAAAGGCTCATGGCATGCCACCAAACAAAAACGTAATGATGAATACATATGCAGGTAATTTTTACCTTCTGCTATTTAGTGTAAGAGCATTTAATTGTTCTGCCTGTCACTATACGTCGCTGGCATTGATAGATGAACAAAGATACAATATTTGTAGTCAATAGATAAATATTTTTAAACAATTAAGTTCAATTGAATAGTTCTCCGTGACACATCTGCTGAGCTCACATGGCACATCCATCCATCCATCCATTATCCGAGCCGCTTATCCTCACAAGCGTCACGGGAGCGCTGGAGCCTATCCCAGCTATCGTCAGGCAGGAGGCGGGGTACACCCTGAACCGGTCGCCAGCAGGGCACATTTAAACAAACAACCATTTGCACTCATATTCACACCTACGGGCAATTTAGAGTCTTCAATTAACTTACCATGCATGTTTTTGGGATGTGGGAGAAAACCGGAGTGCCGGGAGAAAACCCACGCAGGCATGGGGAGAACATGCAAACTCCACACAGGCGGGGCCGGGGATTGAACCCCAGTCCTCAGAACTGTGAGGCAGACGCTCTAACCAGTCTTCCACCATGCCGCCTCACATGGCACAGTGGCTGTAAATTAGCTGTTCTAATGCTGTATATTTGCTGAGCCTTTTAACATTGTAAATAAATATATATAATTAAGACAAAATGATCCAGTTCCTGGCTATATTGGGGGGCACCATAGGTATCTTTAAACTGGAAAGACACATGTTAAAAAGATACAGTATAATACAATAAAGCCATATCAAATTCTATAATGGACAAACTGAAGCTTAATATAATCAGCATACAGACTCGTTAATTTAGTGTTAAGTGTTTAGGTACTGTAAAGGAGCAAATAAAATTGTAAATTTGACACACCACAGAGAAGTGTTTTTAACAAGCCTGCCAATTTTTCAATGAATTAAAAAAAATCACCATGTAGATAAAATAAGCTCTAAAATCATGAAAAATAGGCCCTTGAGCTGCAAGACTGTGTGTCGTGTCTGCTGAAGGCACTGGAAAAGAGCTCATCACCTGTCAACCAAATACCTTTGTTGGCATGTTATGGGTCAAGTGAGTCACCTACAGGCAGAAAAATGTGTGTCGCCATTTTCAATAAACAATTAGCTTTGCCTAAAACGTGGGGACCCACACAACACCATCGAGCGAGGTGCTTATGTATTGGATGACTAAGCAGCGATTGAGAGAGCTTGTTAGCTTGCAGGCTAGTGGATGTTATAAACAGTTACCTTTCCATGAAGTGTCTCTGTTGTGATGACAAGCTAGAAGCAGCTAGTGGGCGTCAGAGACCAGCATTGGGGGTGTCCAATACGCCATTGGCTGTTCTGTACACCAAACGTGGGTCACCACAACAGAGACACTGTAGCCCAAATAACAACTAACAAATAATACACAGGGAAGACACATTTCGGGTTGTAGGCATATCTTAACTGCAAATGGGATAAACTATTGTGACTCAGTAACTCGCATGCACACCAAATAGCCACAGGCGGCACTCAGCACTTAAATAGTGGGGGAGGGCCAACTTATGGGCCTGGTTGCATCATCTGGCCCTTTTGTAGCCCCATCTTAAAAACAGAGATGTTGAAAAACTGTTTAATGCGAAAGCTCAACAGTTCAGTACTAAACTGTTCTCAGTCTTTGCATGTTTTCAGCACGTACGGTACCTTCAAACATTGAATGTATGTACAACCCCAATTCTAATGAAGTTGGGACGTTGTGTTAAACATAAATAAAAACAGAATACAATGATTTGCATATCATGGTCAACCTATATTTAATCGAATACACTACAAACACAAGATATTTAATGTTCAAACTGATAAACTTTATTGTTTTTAACAAATAATTATTAACTTTGAATTTTATGGCTGTAACACATTCCAAAAAAGCTGGTACAGGGTCATGTTTACCACTGTGTTACATCAGCTTTTCTTTTAACAACATCCAATAAACGTTTGGGAACTGAGGACACTAATTGTTTAAGCTTTGTGGGTGGAATTCTTTCCCATTCTTGCTTGATGTACAACTTCAGCTGTTCAACAGTCCGGGGTACCCGTTGTCGTATTTTACGTTTCATAATGTGCCACACATTTTCAATGGGAGACAGGTCTGGACTGCAGGAAGGCCAGTCTAGTACCCACACTCTTTTACTACGAAGCCACGCTGTTGTAACACGTGCACAATGTGGTTTGGTATTGTCTTGCTGAAAAAAGCAGGGGCGTCCATGAAAAAGACGTTGCTTGGATGGCAGCATGTTTCTCCAAAACCTGTATGTACCTTTCAGCATTAATGGTGCCTTCACAGATGTGTAAGTTACCCATGCCATTAGCACTAACACAGCCCCATACCATCACAGATGCTGGCTTTTGAACTTTGCGTCCATAACAGTCCGGGTGGTTCTTTTCCTCTTTGGCCAGGAGGACACGACGTCCACAATTTCCCAAAACAATTTGAAATGAGGACTCGTCGGACCACAGAACACTTTTCCACTTTTCATCAGTCCATCTGAGATGAGCTCGGGCCCAGAGAAGCTGGCAGCGTTTCTGGGTGTTGTTGATAAATGGGTTTTGCTTTGCATAGGAGAGTTTCACGTTGCACTTACAGATGTAGCGCCGAACTGTATTTACTGACATTGGTTTTCTGAAGTGTTCCTGAGCCCATGTGGTGATATCCTTTACACATTGATGTCGGTTTTTGATGCAATGCCGCCTGAGGGATCGATGGACACTGCGCATTCACTGTTGGTTTTCGGCCTTGCCGCTTACATGCAGTGATTTCTTCAGATTCTCTGAACCTTTTGATGATATTATGGACCGTAGAGGATGAAATCCCTAAATTCCTTGCAATTGTATGTTGAGCAACATTGTCCTTAAAGTGTTCAGAATTAGAATCAGAATCATCTTTATTTGCCAAGTATGTTCAAAAAACACAAGGAATTTGTCTCCAGTAATTAGAGCCGCTCTAGTACGAAAACAGACACATTGACAGAGAACACTTTTGAGACATAAAGACATTGCGAAAAACAGTCACTGAGCAATAAAGGGTTGCTAGTTATTTGGTAATGCCGGTAAATAATTTTATTTTTTTTGACAATTGTGCAAAAAGATGCAGAGTCCTCCAGCACTTAGAGCATTTCAAATGACTAATATTGCAATAGTCCGGTACAATGATCATTGTGCAAAGTGTGCCGAGACTTCAAGCAAGTAGCACGATACTCTGGGACAATGTTGATTGTGCAAATGTTGCAGATACTCCTCAGTCAGTGTACAAATGGAGCAGATGCTACTCTGGAATGAGTGGCCAGTATTGGTCAACAACAGATATGCAAATAGTGCAGCGTGGTGAGATTACTACAGTGAGTGCACGAGTAATATATAATTGGCCCGACAGAAATGTGACAACAAACTCAAGACAAAAAGACAAAAAATTACCAGCATGTTGCAATGGAATTGTAGGTTAGGTGTTTAAGAAGTTAATTGCAAGGGGTAAAAAGCTGTTGGAATGTCTGCTAGTTCTAGTTTGCATTGATCGGTAGCTGGAAGAGATGGTGACTGGGAAGTGGAGGGTCAGAGAGGATTTTGCATTCTCTTGTCTTAGTTCTGGCAGCGCGCAAGTCATCAACGGTGGGTAGAGAGGGACCGACAATCCTTTCAGTAGTTTTGATTGTCCGTTGCAGTTGGAGTTTGCCCTTTTTTGTAGCAGCACCAAACCAGACTGTGATGGAAGAACACAGGACTGATTCGATGACCGCCATGTAGAACTGCCTCAGCAGCTCCTGTGGCAGGCCATGCTTTCTCAGAAGCCGCAGGAAGTACATCTTCTGCTGGACCTTTTTGAGGACGGAGTTGATGTTGATCACCACTTCAGGTCCTGAGAGACTGTAATTCCCAGGAAGTTGAAGGTCTCGACAGTTGACACAAGGCAGCTGGACAGCGTGAGGGGCAGTTGTGGCGAAGGATGCCTCCTGAAGTCCACGATCATCTCTACAGTCTTGAGCGTGTTCAGCTCCACGTTGTGTCGGCCGCACCACAGCTCCAGCCGCTCCAGCCACTCCACTCCCTGTCGATATGCAGAGTCATCACTGTCCTTGATGAGGCTGATGATAGTGGTGTCATCTGCAAACTTCAGGTGTTTGACAGCTGGGTGCATTGAGCTGCAGTCGTTCGTGTAGAGAGAGAAGAGCAGCGGAGAGAGGACACAATCTTGAGGCGCCCTAGTGCTGATGCTGCGTGTGGATGAGGTGGCCTCACCTGCTGTGTCCTGCCCGTCAGGAAGCTGTAAATCCACTGGCAGATGGCAGGTGAGACGCTGAGCTGGAGAATCTTGGAGGGAAGGAGTTCAGGGATGATGGTGTTGAACGCTGAGCTGAAGTCCACCGCTTTGTTAATCTTTTGTTGTTTGAAGATGCGTCTCACATCGTGTTCGCGGATGGTTAACGCAGAAGTTGGTGGTTTGATAGTGGTCGGTGGTGCGGCTGGGTGGGTGTGGGGTGTGAAAGTGTCCTTTTCAAATCTGCAGTCGAAGGTATTCAAGTCGTTGGCTAGTGTGCTATTGTTCTCAGCTTGGGGAGACCATCGCTTGTAATTTGTCAGCGATTGGAATGCATGCCAGACTGATTTAGAGTCGTTAGCGCTAAACTGTTTTTCCAACTTTGCTGCATAGTTCCTCTTTGCAATGTTAATTTCTTTAGTCTGGTTTCTAGCTCAATTATACAGGGCCCTGTCCCCGCTTTGATATGCGTGCTCCTTAGCTTGGCGAAGCTGCTTAGGTTTGGCAGTGAACCACGACTTGTTGTTGAATGTGCGAAATGACTTTGTTGGTACACACACACCTCTTCACAGAAACTTATATAGGATGTGACAGTTTCCGTATATTCATCCAGGCTGCCAGCTGAATTTTCAAAGACACTCCAGTCTGTGCAGTCTAAGCAGCTATGAAGTTCCATCTTTGCTTCATTGGTCCACTTTTTCACTGTTTTCACTGTAGGCTTCGCGCATTTAAGTTATTGCCTGTATGTCGGTATTAAGTGAATTAAGCAGTGATCAGACGAGCCCAGTGCTGCACGAGGTTTGGCACGGTATGCGTTTTTTAGCGTAGTATAGCAGTGGTCCAAAATGATATTTTCCCTGGTAGGACAGTCGATGTGCTGCTTTTTTTATTTTTTAAATAAGTTTATTTCAAAGGGGACAATGCAATTTCATAAAACACATGAAATACACATGGTTAAAAAAGCCAGAATTAGCCAGAAGGCTCGTTTTCATCTGCAGTCCCCTGGCCATGATGTAAAAAAGCAGTAAAATACATCTTCAAGACAATATAATACAGGATACATAATCAAATACTTACCATACTATTAAGAGAGAATAAAACCACAAATCATTTGATCATAACAAAAAAAAACACATCATAACATACTTGTATTTTAGTGTTGGCAGCTATAGGTGTTAACTAGCCACATTTTCAGTTTTTTTGTGAAGGCCTTGAATGTTGTAAGCAGTTTAACCTCATCAGGTACTGAGTTCCACTCACCAGCGCTCCTCACTGACCAGGCTGACTTACTGAAAGTGCTCCTGCGCAGAGGAATGAGACAGTCACCTCTGACAGAGCCTCGAGTGACACGCTCAGAGCTGTTTCTTTGGCTGATGAACTCAGCCAGAGGAGCTGGAGCCAAATCATGCAGTACTTTATAAATCAAATTTAAATCTCCAAATATGTGAAGACTGTCCCAATTTAAAAGACTGTATTTTTTTTAAATTGCACAGTGATGATAGTGCCTTGGTTTTTTATCCATCACTTTAATTACTTGTTTGTACAAAACTTCCAATGTTTTTTTTTGCATTCTGACCAGCCTGGGACCAACTGGTTATGCAATAGTTAAAGTGACTACGAATCATTGAATGTAAGTAAATTTCTGCGGCTTCAGTTGACATTTCATTTCAAATTGCACGAAAATTTGCGAGGTTTAATTTGATATTTTTACACAATTTGTCAATATGGCCTTTAAAGGGAAGCTGTGAATCTATTATTAACCAAGATATTTGTATTGGCTGACAATTTGCATTTTTTCTCCATTAACAAGTATGTCGGGGTCAGGTGATGCTCTATTTTTTTTAGTAAAATACATGCCTACAGTTTTAGAAACGTTTAGCTGTAGACAGCACTCCTGCAACCAAGTTGTGACACAGGACATTGTATTAGTGAGTTTAGCAGCAACAGTATCTTTGGAACGACCATGAACAAAGAAAACCGTGTCGTCTGCATACATTACGCACTCTGCTTCAGAACAAACAGTGGGCAAATCGTTGACATAAAGACAAAATAAAAGGGGGCCTAATATTGATCCCTGAGGGACTCCAGAGGTTAGCCTAAGAGACTCTGATCTGCAGTTGTTAACTGATACAGATAGTGTTCGGTCATGCAGATATGATTCAATCCAGCTCACAGCTTTGCGAGAGAAGTTAAATTTTGAGAGCTTGGTAAGAAGAACAGAGTGATTTACTGTATCGAAAGCTTTCCTGAGGTCCAAGAACACCACCCCTACAACTCCACCCTTGTCGAGAGAAGATTTTATTTTCTCAATGAAGAGGCATGTAGCCATTTCAGTGGAATGCTTGGATCTGAAACCAAACTGCATGGCGTGGAGAGAGGGGGAGCTGCTGTTTAAATAATGGACAATCTGCTCTGACACCCATTTTTCTGCAACTTTGAAAATGGCCGGAAGAATGCTTATAGGTCGGTCGTTATTCAGAGAAGTTGAGTCACCGGATTTAAAGACAGGGGTAACAATAGCAGATTTCCAGGCCTTTGGAAAGTGACCAGATGAAATTGAAAGATTAATGATTGAGGCAATAGGAGAAGCAAGAGTTGAACCTAGATCTTTGAGCATCTTCGTGTCCAATCCAAAAACATCCTTTGCCTTAGATAGTTTGAGTGAATGAATTAAATCGATAACTTTCGTCTCAGTAATATTTGTAATAGTAAAGAACTGCGTTGCAGACAATGCAGGGTATTCCTTCCTTTGTTTTACTGCAAACTTAGAATAGATTTCTGACACAGATTCAATTAAGTAGTTGTTAAAAGCATCAGCCATCACTTAAGGTTCCGTCAGGATGTTTCCATTTAATTTAATTTGCTTTAGTTTTGTTTTGTTATTTTGTGTATCACCCAATAGTTTTTTAATATAATTCCAGGTTATTTTTGAATTTCACTTTGCACTATTCAAAGCAGTAATGAAAAAGTCAGCTTTAGATTTTCTTATTTCTTTCACTACCCTATTTCTCAGTGAAATAAAGTGATGTCTATTGTATCCTGATTTGACCGACAACTTCAAGGAATGATCGCGTTCTTTCATCAGTTTCAGAATAAATGTGTTTAACCAAGGAAGGCCATTCTTTCTAGCTTTTAGTTTAATTATCCTTGTAAATTGTGTAATAATTTATTGTATTTTGTTGGCAAATTTAGAACAATCTTCGTCTATTTTTTTTTACCAGCGAGTAATACATCCCAGTTTACTTCTTGGATAGAATCTTGGAAATTTTGTTGTTCATGCTTTGGTATCCTGTTGGATTCAGTGGTGGCCAAGGGTTTGAAGCGCTTTTTATTTAATTTTCTTGTGACCATTATAAAACAGACAATCCTGTGAGCATATTGTATGGCTTCAAGATCCTTTCTGGCCTATTAGTAAAAGCTAGATCAATCTGAGTTCGGGTGGAGTTTGTAATTCTCGTAGGGCCATTAATTACCTGAGTCATATCCATATCATCCATAACCCTTTTAAATGTTTTCCTAACTTTGTTAACTTCCCAATTAACATTTAGGTCACCCATTATTATCACCTCTTTTGCAAGATTGAGTTGTTTCAGTAAAATTTCCAGGTTTTCATAAAAAGCTGCATTTGATGAGGGAGGCCTATAAATAACTACAAGAATAAAAGACATTTGCTGTGACAAAGAAACAGTCCAAGAAATTCTAATCCATTCTCATCTGTAACATGTATTTCATTACAATTAAAAGTGTACTTGGCATAAATCATAACAACTCCTCCCTTAGAACCATGTCTGTCGTTTATAAACATTTTATAACCAGGTACAGATAGTATTGCTGAGGAAGATTCATGGCAGAGGAAGTCAATATTTGAGTCAGTGAGAAGGTGATTGACCTGATCACTTTTCGTTAAAATGCTTCGTATATTTAAGTGTGCACAAAGAATGCCTTTTGGGTCCCATATTAATTTAGAGTTATTAACGGTTTGGAACACCCTGCGTTTCCGGTGCTTTAGTATTGCGGGGTTCGGCAGCCCCCTGTTTCTTTTATTGCCAATGTTTGCATATAGCTTTACGCGGCCAGCTTCCGCATCAGTGGTTGGAGGCCCAGCCGGCAGAGGTGGAGGGCCAGCCGGCAGTGGCCCAGCCAGCAGTGGCGGAGGCCCGGCCGGCAATGGCGGAGGCCCAGCTAGCAGAGGTGGAGGCCTAGCATATCCCGCCGCCCTTTGTTTTCTCCGTTAACTCCGTGATGCAGTCTGCTCGGTGAAGATGAAAGCCCGGAAGCATGACGGCGCCATTGGGTAAAGCCTCACAAAGCCAAGTCTCCGTAAAGCACATGACGGCGGAACGTCTTTACTGGTCTTTATCAGAAGATGAAGCTCATCCATTTTGTTGGGTAGGGAGCGTAGATTCACGAGGTGGATCGACGGGAACGCCAATCTTTTTCTTCTCTTGCGGAGTTTCACCTGGATGCCGGCTCGCTTCCCTCTGTGGCGTCGCCTTCGCCTCCATGCGACAAAGACCGCGGTCGCCGCTCCGGTGAGTAACTCGGGGAAAAAACTGAGCGGATTTGCGAAAGTTGGTGAAAGAAAGTCCGGAGTAACCTCCTTGATGGCTAGCAAGTCTCCCCTTGTGTAAGTGAGTCGTGTAATGTCTCCAAAGATGAACGAAAAACACAAAAACAATACTAGAGCGCGTGTAACCGAGGCGACCACACAGGTAGGCGCCATCTTGCTTCATCGACTATTTTCTCACGTACTTGTTCACAAAGAGGTGAACCTCACCCCATCTTTGTTTGTGAATGACTGAGCAATTCAAGGAAGCTCCTTTTATACCCAATCATGGCACCCACCTGTTCCCAATTAGCCTGTTCACCTGTGGGATGTTCCAAACAGGTGTTTGATGAGCATTCCTCAACTTTCTGTCTTTTTTGCCACCTGTCCAAGCATTTTTGGAATGTGTTGCAACCATCAAATTCTAAATTAATTGCTAATAAGCAATAAAGTTGATCAGTTTGAACATTAAATATATTGTCTTTGTAGTGTATTCAATTAAATATAGGTGGAACATGATTTGCAAATCATTGTATTCTGTTTATATTTATGTTTAACACAACGTCCCAACTTCATTGGAATTGGGGTTGTAGAAACAAAACACGAAAATGACTTTACAGTCCCTTTAATATCTGCCTCACGTAACCTCAAATGCTCAGTTGTGTGTCAGTGAGTGTGTCAATCAATTTGTGTGCATTTGTGTGTTGGTGCTCTGCTCAGAGTGCATCGCAATCCTCTTATGATGTCCCTTCTCCATGGAGGCAGGCAGACAAGCAGGCAGGCTGTCATGCAGTTTACTGAGGAGGATTTCGGGACATCCTGCTGGGTCTGGCCTGCGGGCTGCCAGCAGGAGAGGTGCCCCCTGATTCAGAACGAGACGCTGTGGAAATCAGGATTACACACAATGTCCTCTGTGGGCTGTCCTACTCTCAGACAAAGAGGGATGGGGGCACTACAAAAGTGTAAGATAAAATCACTTGAATTCAGATGCAGCAGGAGATGCAAACTAATAAATACAAATGATTACTCTGACATCCTCCCAGTGAAGCTGTGATGTCAGATATTGATTTCTACACAAAACACCCTTAAGAATGACACTGCATGTTTATTTTTTCTCCACCCAACAGCACCACAGTTCTGTTGTAATACAATCGTCAACCACAAGGAGGTCACAGTGGCTTACCAATGAATGGGTGCACACACACACTCACTGTTCCTTCAACTTCCTTGCAATGACATCAGGCCAGCCCTGCGATTGGCTGGCAACCAGATCAGCGTGTACCCCGCCTCCTGCCCGATGACAGCTGGGATAGGCTCCAGCACGCCCGCGACCCTAGTGAGGAGAAGCGGTTCAGAAAATGGATGGATGGATGGATGGACATCAGGCCACTTGTTTGCAGTTTGTGTTTCCTGGCAATGGGGATCCACTGGAGGCCTCCTTAATACAATCATCTTGTTTTTATTTGTGTACTCAACACGCACACCTACACACACTTACACACACCTACACACACACACACACACACACACGCGCTCAATGTGAGCTCATGATATACATAGAGCATTCAGAGAGCCTTGCTGGTGCATGTGCAGTGTGACCTTCCGGACTCCTGTTGGTGTTGAGTCTGTAAAACCATAAAAAAAAAGAGCTAACACTGGGCTCCAAGCGCACACCAAAAGAGACCATTCATAGGCTTTGAAATGCAAATCAATTTGCTGAAGTTGCTAGGACTCTCATAGTGTTTGAGTGTAGACTTTAAAAATGGTGAGATTGTTTTCAAAAAGTTGAGAAATGGCATCTCATCAGTTTTAATTTCCATAGTTTCCATGGAGTGGACACTCACCATAAATGTCAGTCAGAAAATTGATGAATCCATGATAAATGAGTGCTATGTGTAATGGCAATGATATTTGTCATAATGTTTTATCTCAGTGATTATTGACTGGCTGCGATTGGCTGGCGACCAGTCCAGGGTGTACCCGGCCTCTCGCCCAAAGTCAGCTGGGATAAGCGCCAGCTCACCAGCAACCCAAAAGAGGACAAGCGCTATGGAAAATGGATGGATGGATATTGACTGGGCTTGGGTTGTGACGATGATAAGTATCAAGAAAACTGAGCAGTTGTCACTCTCCAAACTCAAAAGGATTACCCGATTGTTATATAAGAGGATATGACAGCGCCATCATCTCTTATGTGTTTATAAGCTGCTTAGCACAAGCAATTAATTCCACAACTATAATGAGGCCATTGTGAAACTCACTTAAATGCGACGTCTTGGGCCCAACTTCCACCTGCACTTGGCTTTTTACACCTCTTGTGCCACAGCGCTAATATTTAGCCTCATTTTTCCACTATGTGTCCTCTGGAGTGTAGCCTAAACACGGATTTTGCAGGTTTTGATGGAGCTGAGCGGCAACAAGGTTTTGTGTTTAGCTGCGAGGGGGCTCGATGGTGCAGTGAAGGTGTGTGTGTTGGGGTTTACACAGTTTGCCTTCAGGCCACAAAACAAAGCCCCAACGTCAACCCAGAGACGGTTTGGCTTCTGCACTGCCAACCAGATGGCCTTCATAGCTCCATTTAATCTGACACACAACAGCCTGCTTACTGGAGCCTTTTCCTGGCTACGTTTCTGAGCACATTCTGTCACCAATTCTGTCAAATTGAAGGTTCATTTACTCTTGGTCAAACCTTTCACAAAGCCCAAGTTAGCTTTTATTGAGTCCCAGATGTTTTTAATCATTCATTTATTGTATATGTACAGTACGGTGTACAAGTCTTATATCACCATTCACTTTGTTGTTTATAATTATCAGTTTCACAGCAGTCACTTTTACTCAACAGTAGTACAGAGGGAAGAGTCGGCATTAGCAACAACACGACACCGTGAAAAACCGTGCTAAACACTATTTCACCCTGCTGCCCATTTGGGTACAATTTTGTTGAATAATTAAATGAATTACACTAATGACCTGGTGAAAATGGCGACACGGTGACCGACTGGTTAGAGCGTCTGCCTCACAGTTCTGAGGACCGCGGTTCAATCCCCTGCCCCGCCTGTGTGGAGTTTGCATGTTTTCCCCGTGCCTGCGTGGGTTTTCTCCGGGCACTCCGGTTTCCTCCCACATCCCCCAAAACATGCATGCTAGGTTAATTGACAACTCTAAATTGCCCGTAGGTGTGACTGAGTGCGAATGGTTGTTTGTTTGTATGTGCCCTGCGATTGGCTGGCAACCAGTTCAGGCTGTACTCAGCCTCCTGCCCGATGATAGCTGGGATAGGCTCCAGCACGCCCGCGACCCTAATGTGGAGAAGCGGCTCAGAAAATGGATGGATGGATGGACCTGCTGAAAATATTTGTTAAAATAAAAAAAGTTTATTTTGGAATGTTACTACAAAGTAAAGAAGTATGTCACCAAAACACCTTATCATCCTTTTAGGAAAGTAATCGGTATTCCTTCTTGTGGTTTGCTTAAAACGTAAATGTAAATCTTCTGGCAGATCTGGTAGTGTGGTATCACAATGAATGTTATGTTACTATTTCATTTGTACAGGAAACCCATTCAAAAAGGCATTTATAGCCTCACAAGAATACTCCATGTGGCCGATCTGTCCATTTGCCTCCTGGAAGTGGCAGTCAGCCCTGAAAAACTGGTGACAATATGTTATATAAAATCAAAGAGCTAATCCCCCCGCAAAAGCCATTATGCAATAGCAACGGGTAGCTCATCAGTAGATAGACAAAGGTATTGGGTCATCTTGCTATTACACCTACACGTACTATAGTTTGCAGCTTTACCAGCTTGGATCGACTCTTCTGGGAAGGTCTTCTGCAAAAGTCTACGTGATGATTCCTTGAGCTTCATTTCTACAAAGACCTCACTGTTGTTTCTTGATTCTGGTCTTTGTCCCCATCCATCCATCTATTTTCTACCGCTTATCCGGGTCGGGTCGCGGGGGCAGTAGCTTTAGCAGGGACGCCCAGACTTCCCTCTCCCCAGCCACTTCATCCAACTCTTCCGGGGGGATCCCGAGGCGTTCCCAGGCCAGCCGATGGACGTAGTCTCTCCAGCGTGTCCTGGGTCGTCCCCGGGGTCTCCTCCCGGTGGGACGGGCCCGGAACACCTCACCAGGGAGGCGTCCGGGAGGCATCCGAATCAGATGCCCCAGCCACCTCATCTGGCTCCTCTCAATGCGGAGGAGCAGCGGCTCTACTCTGAGATCCTCCCGGATGACCGAGCTTCTCACCCTATCTCTAAGGGAGAGCCCGGACACCCTGCGGAGGAAACTCATTTCGGCCGCTTGTATCCGGGATCTCGTTCTTTCGGTCACGACCCACAGCTCATGACCGTAGGTGAGGGTAGGAACGAAGATCGACCGGTAAATTGAGAGCTTCGCCTTTCGGCTTAGCTCCTTCTTTACCACAACGGACCAATACAAAGTCCGCATCACTGCAGACGCTGCACCGATCCGCCTGTCGATCTCCCGTTCCATTCTTCCCTCACTCGTGAACAAGACCCCAAGATACCTGAACTCCTCCACTTGGGGCAGGATCTCATCCCCGACCTGGAGAGCGCATGCCACCCTTTTCCGACTGAGGACCATGGTCTCAGATTTGGAGGTGCTGATTCTCATCCCAGCCGCTTCACACTCGGCTGTGAACTGCTCCAGTGAGAGTTGGAGCTCACGGCTTGATGAAGCCAACAGAACCAAATCATCAGCAAAAAGCAGAGATGCAATACTGAGGCCACCAAACCGGGCCCCCTCTACGCCTCGGCTGCGCCTAGAAATTCTGTCCATAAATGTTATGAACAGAATCGGCGACAAAGGGCAGCCTTGGCGGAGCCCAACCGTCACCGGGAACGAGTCCGACTTACTGCCGGATATGCGGACCAAACTCTGACTCGGTCGTACAGGGACCGAACAGCCCGTATCAGGGGGTCCTGTCCCTCTGGGAGTCCTGCGGCCGAACGCCTTCGCGTTGGGCGAACTCCCATGCACCCTCGAGGACCCTGCCGAGGGTGTAGAGCTGGTCCACTGTTCCACGGCCAGGACGAAAACCACACTCCTCCTCCTGAATCTGAGATTCGACTTCCCGACAGACCCTCCTCTCCAGCACCCCTGAATAGACCTTACCAGGGAGGCTGAGCAGTGTGATCCCCCTGTAGTTGGAACACACCCTCCGGTCCCCCTTCTTAAAAAGGGGGCCCACCACCCCAGTCTGCCAATCCAGAGGCACTGTCCCCGATGTCCACACGATGTTGCAGAGGCGTGTCAACCAGGACAGCCCCACAACATCCAGAGCCGTTAGGAACTCTCATCCACCCCCGGGGCCCTGCCACCGAGGAGCTTTTTAACTACCTCGGTGACCTCAAACCCAGAGATATGAGAGCCCGCCTCAGAGAACCCACACTCTGCTTCCTCATGGGAAGGCGTGTCGGTGGAATTGAGGAGGTCTTCAAAGTATTCTCCCCACCGACTCACAACGTCCCAAGTCGAGGTCAGCAGCGTCCCATCCCCACTATACACAGTGTTGGTGGTGCACTGCTTTCCTCTCCTGAGACGTCGGATGGTGGACCAGAATTTCCTCGAAGCCGTCCGGAAGTCTTTCTCCATGGCCTCACCGAATTCCTCCCATGCCCGAGTTTTTGCTTCAGCGACCACCAGAGCTGCATTCCGCTTGGCCAGCCGGTACCCATCAGCTGCCTCAGGAGTCCCACAGGCCAAAAAGGCCCGATAGGACTCCTTCTTCAGCTTGACGGCATCCCTCACCGTTGGTGTCCACCAACGGGTTCGGGGATTGCCGCCACGACAGGCACCGACCACCTTATGGCCACAGTTCCGGTCGGCCGCCTCAGCAATGGAGGCGCGGAACATGGTCCACTCGGACTCGATGTCTCCCGCCTCCCCCGGAACATGAGCAAAGTTCTGTCGGAGTTGGGAGTTGAAACTCCTTCTGACAGGGGATTCTGCCAGACGTTCCCAGCAGACCCTCACAATACGTTTGGGCCTGCCACGTCGGACCGGCATCTTCCCCCACCATCGGAGCCAACTCACCACCATGTGGTGATCAGTTGACAGCTCCGCCCCTCTCTTCACCCGAGTGTCCAAGACATGTGGCCGCAAGTCCAATGACATGACCACAAAGTCGATCATCGAACTGCGACCTAGGGTGTCCTGGTGCCAAGTGCACGTGTGGACACCCTTATGCTTGAACATGGTGTTCATTATGGACAATCCGTGACGAGCACAGAAGTCCAATAACAGAACACCCCTTGGGTTCTGATCAGGGGGGCCGTTCCTCCCAATCACGCCCTTCCAGGTCTCACTGTCATTGCCCACGTGAGCATTGAAGTCCCCCAACAGAACAATGGAGTCTCCAGTTGGAGCGCTCTCCAGCACCCCCTCCAAGTACTCCAAAAAGGGTGGGTACTCTGAACTGCTGTTTGGTGCATAGGCACAAACAACAGTCAGGACCCGTCCCCCCACCTGAAGGCGGAGGGAGGCTACCCTCTCGTCCACCGGGGTGAACCCCAATGTACAGGCGCCGAGCCGGGTGGCAATAAGTATACCCACACCTGCTTGGCGCCTCTCACCGTGGGCAACTCCAGAGTGGAGGAGAGTCCAACCCCTCTCGAGAGGACCGGTACCAGAGCCCAAGCTGTGTGTGGAGGCGAGTCCGACTATATCTAGTCGGAACTTCTCGACCTCACACACCAGCTCGGGCTCCTTCCCTGCCAGAGAGGTGACATTCCACGTCCCTAGATCCAGCTTCTGTAGCCGGGGATCGGATCGCCAAGGTCCCCGCCTTTAGCCACCGCCCAGCTCACACTGCACCCGACCCATATGGCCCCTCCCACAGGTGGTGAGCCCATGGGAAGGGGGACACACGTTACCCTTTCGGGCTGTGCCCGGCCGGGCCCCATGGGTGCAGGCCCGGCCACCAGGCGCTCGCCTTCGAACCCCACCACCAGGCCTGGCTCCAGTGGAGGGCCCCGGTGACCCGCGTCCGGGCAAGGGAAAACGAAGTCCATTGTTTGTCGTCATCATTAGGGTCTTTGAGCCGTGCTTTGTCTGGTCCCTCACCTAGGACTTGTTTGTCATGGGTGACCCTGCCAAGGGCATAAAGCCCCAGACAACTTAGCTCCTAGGATCACTGGGACACACAAACCCCTCCACCACGACAAAGTGACAGCTCAAGGAGGGGCTTTGTCTTTGTCCCCAACATTGATTAATTTAGCTTGGCTTAATTGTCTTTTTCTATTTTGTATTGGACATATGAAAACGAACAATACTTTTTTTCCACATTGGAGGAAAGTCTGAACCGTATTTTTGTAGTACATTATTACTCTTTACAGTGAGCCTTTACGTCAGTAAACCGGCGCCACCGGTTCACGTTCGAAAACCCTCCACTGTTGCTGAATTCAAACAATTCTGCAAGGAAGAGTGAGCCAAAACATCACCTGTGAAATACTCATTGCCAGCAATGGAAAAAGCTTGATTTCATTTGTTGCCTTTTGTCATTACATTTGTTTGATGATCAAAAACATAAAAGTGGGGAAATTATGCAAAATAAAATGGAGAAGGGGGTCTATCTAGCTATCTAATCTTTTTGTCACTATCTATGGTGCTGAATTTGGTTTACCAGTTTCTACGAAGCCCGGTGTGGCCCAAATGTGACGCGCAACGGCGACATGTGACGACGCATCATCGTGCACGTTGCGCGAAGCTCCAATGATGTGAGGAGAGCGTGGAGGAGGGGGAGGAAGAAGAGGAGGGGCGACAGGGAATCCCAGAAAGGAGTCACACAAATATCGCGTTGCTGCTGCTGCTGCTGCTGTTGCTGCTGCTGCAGCTTCCCCAGTTTTATTGAAAGTGAAGATGGACGACTGAGGGGGAAATTGCATTTTTATCGAGAAGAGAGTTATGAATAAGCGGTTCCCGGGTGGCCTTCTCCGGGACGTCAAATAGGCATTTGGCCGAGCTGGGCTTTAGAAGTCGCAATTCTCGCGTGGAAAGAAGCTCGCGTTTCTTGTGGATGCTGTCGTGTTGTGACACAGCAGGACGAGCCAGGACCGGGTTAGTTCTCCTAAGAACTGTATCCAGGCGGACAAACAAACCTCTGGTGGGTTGTCAAGGATGCTCGGACAACAACTGCACGACTGTCAACAGTGAGGTTTCTCTCAATGGCTTCTTTTTCGTGCCATTAATTTAGACCAGACACAATGGGTCCGCTTGCCATTTGTGTCATTTCGTGCTCCTCCTCGACGTGACAGCGGACCATTCCGCTCAGGACTTTGTTGCTTCTGTTGCAGTGCAGTTCGGCTGGCAGCTACAGTCCCGTTCGGTCCGAACACAGAACACAGCGAGCTGATCATTTTATTGTCATTGCACTTTATTAAAACATGGATGACTCGGGCATAATACGACGCCGGAGGCTGCAGGTGAGCTCATGCTGGACATCGCCTTTCTGTCATGTGATCCTCGAAATGTATTGGGTATATCCCATTTATGAGTATCATTTTTTTGTTTTTAAACAATGCAATTCTATTGACATGGTACTGTTGTTTCCGTGTACTTGAGTCGAATCTTACATTTTATCCACATCAACGGTTTATTGTATGATAATTAATTTTAATTTTTCTACAGTGCATTTTCTTAATGATAGAAAACAACAGTAAATAAAACATGTCATATAGTAATATAAATCTAATAGCCTAACCAATATGTTATTCTTATTCCATCTAAAATTATAAATAATATGGATAAAATATATCATGATACGTATATTGTTTGAGCGATATAATTATCATTCCTACAGTGCAGTTTCTTTACGTTATACTGTAATAACCGTAATTGATAAAAAAAAATAAAATAACATCTACTCATATAAAGTAATACATATGTTATTCTAATGTAATCTATAACTGTAAATTATATATAATCATTTGTAATAACAATG
The DNA here is from genome assembly GCF_024500275.1 of Phycodurus eques. Classification (NCBI taxonomy): domain Eukaryota; kingdom Metazoa; phylum Chordata; class Actinopteri; order Syngnathiformes; family Syngnathidae; genus Phycodurus; species Phycodurus eques. The sequence continues at coordinate 9,034,615 of NC_084540.1, read as the reverse complement.
AATGATTCATAGCGTTAAAAGCAAAAGGAAAAATACAGAACCCAAAAGTAAAATTCCACATTGGAGAATCATCACAACTACAGGGCATCAAGCAAAACAAAAGATTTCAACAAAAACATAAATTTCTTTGGTGTATGTTTAAATTATCGAACCAAGATTAATTTTTTTCATATTAATAGACCACAGAGGACCTATTTCGCTTTACTGATGGTCCCAATGGTGGAGGGGCGGGGGTAAATGGTGGTGTTTAAGGTATGTTTTCTTCATCCCACCATTGTAGCTGTGATGTTCACCTGTCCTTTAGTAGGATCATGAATGTGATTAGAAGTGCTTATGTAGGCCAAACAGTGTTTTTGACTAAATGCTGCTAATGAATTGTACCTCATGGGAGTTAATTCAAACCGCTTTGGTCAGCCAATATAAAGCGTCCTGCTTCATCATTGCTCTACACCCCCCATCTTCAATCTCTGCATGATTCAGTCAAGTGTATAGTGAGCGGAGATGAGCAGCCTGCCGGGGGGAGTGCAACCTCTTGTGCGCATGCGATGTGTGCATCTGTGTGTGCATTTACTTCCATTTATTCATTCAGTTAGCGATGTGCCAACTACAAATTAACAATGCTAGCAAAGGCTTGAAATTGTACTTTGAAGCTGATTAGTGGCAAATTGACCCCTGTCACAACAGAAAGAGGGATGGAAAGAGGACAAAGGTATCAGGGAAGGATTAGTAGTGAAGTGTGCTGATGGTTTCATATCTCATTATCCCTACAACTCTTCACTGTGCTGATGTGATGTATAAAAAGCTGCAGGGAAATGTATCATCATAGAGTCAGGCTCACACAAGTCATTGCTCGGTGACTCGATGATTGTCTGGTTAATTTCTGCATGTACAGTATGTGAAAAGAATGTGTACGGTTGACCTTTAGCTCTTCTGGCGCCTGTGTCTACACTGTGTGTGCGTGCAGTGTAAAATTGTGTTGATAGCTGATTGGCTGCCTTGTCATTCCCTTGGGTCTAATCAACCCAACCGTTTCACTCTTGGCTTTCTCTCTCACGCACACTTTTTTTTTTTGCACCATATGGTGACACATCCCACTCCCCTACAGTTAGGGATCAGGGGTCACACCCATGATGCATTGCCTCAAAATAACTAACATAAATTTAGGATCTTGCCGACATGTGCCAGGTGCACTCATTGACATCGCAGTGAGACTTAATTCAATTTGAAACGCATGTGTGAGGGTACAAACTGGAGATGTGCTGTCAGTTTCCATTAATGTATTTCTGATGGTGATAGCCTCTAAGAATTACACTATGGGTGTTTTATGACCTTTTTCCACAGCACTTATTTTGACATAGTAAAACAGTAAGTAGTAGGACAGATACAGCAGAAAGGGTAACAGAAAACTCACAAAACAGATTCCATAAAACTTTGTGGCGGAATGGCGCATGGGCAAATGAAAAAGTCCTTATATTGTAAGATCTGGATAAAGGTTTGCATACAGAATGTTTTTTCATCCGTGGAACTGTTAACCGAGTAGCACGTAGCTAAGTGGTTAGCACGTCTGCCTCACAGTCGAGAACTCCCGGTTTCAAATCTTGACTGAAGCCCAGTATACATGTTCCCCTTGTGTTTGTGTGGGTTTTGCATGGGTACTCTGCCTTCCTCCCACATTCCAAAAACATACTGTATGCACATGTACAATCAGAGGCTATGGAGAGATGAAAAACAGACTAATTGTGGAGATTGGGACTGGTTGCTGAGAGGTACCTTGCTCAACCGCACATTAAAAGCACAAATGTAAACTGCTTTCTCACAAATAATGCACGTAACAGCTGCACAGTAGATGATATGTGGGCACGTCTGCCTCACAGTTTCTAAGGTTCGGGGTTCGAATCTGTTTGGAGTTTGCCGGTTATCTCTGGGTTCCTTCCACATTCCCAAAACATGCATGCTAGCTTAACTGAATACTCTAAATTGCTCATAAGTGTGCATTTGAGTGTGAATGTTTTTTTGTGTACATGTGCCCTGTGACTGGTTGGCGACCGGTCCAGTGTGTACCCTACCTCTCACCCAAAGTTAGCTGGGATAGGCTCCAGTTACCCCCGACCAAAGGTGGGTAGTAATGCACTTCATTGACTCCATTACATTTACTCAAGTAACATTTTGGATACATTGTAGTTGTCAGAGTAGTTTGAATGCACCACACTTCTTACTTTAACTTGCAGTATTTGATGTTAAGACTTCCAGCATAAGGCGCTGTTGTGCCAATCCAACATGATCCCTAGTGTCATTTGACTCTAATTCACCAATCAGATGCCACAAGGCAGTCTCATGACTGCACACAAATGACTCACTTTGGGGGGGAAAATAGCCACACAAGTGTTTACTTTACAGACTCTGAAAAACAACAGCTTTAGTGTAGTCTTGTGTCTCTCCAAATGTGGATATTTCAGCCCGCTTATAACTTGAGAAAACACCTTGCGGTAAGTTGCAGATGTTTCTGTTGTTGTTTTGGCAGTGCATCTGGCAACCTTAGCTGTATTTTATGATCATAAGTCACTGTAAAACATGCTTCTTCATGATATGTGCCATGCTGTAATCTCTCTCTCTCTCTGTCTCTCTCTCTCTTTCTCTTTCTCTGTTGCAAGTGCGCACGCATACACACACACACACACACACACACACTATCAATAAGTCTCTTCAAGGAAACAGCTTCTTCCTTAAGTCTTTTAAGTGAAAGCAAATAATGTTTCTGTAGGGCCCAATGCATGTGTTGTTGGTTTCAGGGCACTTAAAAATTGAAAAGGTGGCAGGAGGGTTTGGACTCGCATATATTATTATTTTTTTATTTTATTTGACGTTCATGCTCTGATAAAAACTAAATAAATAATCAGAAGTTACTCACCAGCTACTCTTTACTTGAGTAGTTTTTCACTGGGTACTTTCTTACTCTTAATTCATATTTGGAGGACGACTTTTTACTTTTACTTTGAGTATTTTATATTAAGAAGAATCGACATATTTAGGCCGTTACAATGATCGATATCCCGCTCGCTACTTTTATATATATCTTATTGCGTGCGCAATTTATTTTTAGACTTCACCTTTGACTCCCACATAAGGGGCTGTTGTGTCAATCCAACGTGATCCATAGTGTCATTTGACTCAAATTCACCAATCAGATGACACAAGGCAGTCGCATGACCACACACAAATGACTTACTTTGGGGGAGAAAAAAATAGCCACACAAGTGTTTACTTTACAGACTCTGAAAAACAACAGCTTTAGTGTAGTCTTGCGTCTCTCCAAACGTGGATATTTCAGCCCGCTTATAGCTTGAGAAAACACCTTGCGATAAGTTGCAGATGTTTCTGTTGTTGTTTTGGCAGTGCATCTGGCAACATTAGCTGTATTTTATGATAATAAGTCACTGTAAGTCACTGTAAAACATGCTTCTTCAGGATATGTGCCATGCTGTAATCTCTCTCTCTCTCTCTCTGTCTCTCTCTTTCTCTGTCGCAAGTGCGCACGCATACACACACACACACACACACACACACACACACACACACGCACACACTATCAACAAGTCTCTTCAAGGAAACAGCTTCTTCCTTAAGTCTTTTAAGTGAAAGCAAATAATGTTTCTGTAGGGCCCAATGCATGTGTTGTTGGTTTCAGGGCACTTAAAAATTGAAAAGGTGGCAGGTGGGTTTGGACTTATAATTTTTTTACATTTTTTTTTTACGTTCATGCTCTGATGTAAAAAAAAATAAAAAATCAGAAGTTACTCATCAGCTACTCTTTACTTGAGTAGTTTTTCACTGGGTACTTTCTTACTCTTAATTAATATTTGGAGGACTACTTTTTATTTTTACTTGAGTCATATTATTCTAAACTAACAGTGCTCTTACTTGAGTACAATATTTGGCTACTCTACCAACCTCTGCCCCTGACAGTAATGAGGATAAGCGCTAAAGAAAATAGATGAATGGAACTGCCTTTTGATTTACTAGATGTTATTTTAGATGAACATAACGGAACCACCCAACACTGTCCATCACTACAAATGACACCCAAACAAGAACCACATTTATACTGTTAAATTAAAACCTCTGTGATAGTGTCAATAAAAACATAGCCTTTATTGTCAGTATATTTGATATGGCTCATGTACTGGATCTCAGTGTATTGCACCAGTGATCACAACGTTGTGAACATAAACCGCCCCTTTGATTGTAATTCATTTTGAGCCGCTGACCACTTTAAATCCTTTAGAGAGGTTTGTGTTCTACATTATAAAAGGGAGTGGTGATGTCAAGAGTTCTTTGATCTCACCCATACCACAGTGTTTATCTTGCAAATTTCTGTTGATAATAACATTTCTGTTATAGAAACAATGCTGACATAACTCTTGTCACCAGGGGCCTCATATACAAAGACTTGCATGGATTTCCTACTAAAAGATGGCGTACGCTCAAATCCAGAAAACGTCGTACGCACAAAAATATCCAGGGGCCTCATGTACAAAAGGTGCGTACGCACAAAAACGTGGCATCCGTTCTTTTTCACGGCAAAGTTCAGATGTATCAAGAGTGACTTGACCTTGGAAATGTGCGGTGCCTCACGCCAACTGCATGGCTGGCGTACGCACGTTTCTGCAGCTTTTGGTGCTTTGGCGACACCTAGAGGTGATGAAGACAATGCCAAACCACATTCCGCACGTGTTACAAAAGCGTGGCTTCGTAGTAAAAGAGATGCGGGTACTAGATTGGCCTGCCTTCAGTCCAGACCTGTCTCCCATTGAAAATGTGCGGCGCATTATGAAGCGTAAAATACGACAACGGAGACCCCGGACTGTTGAACAGCTGAAGCTGTACATCAAGCAAGAATGGGAAAGAATTCCACCTACAAAGCTTCAACAATTAGTGCCCTCAGTTACCAAACGTTTATTGAATGTTGTTAAAAGAAAAGGTGATGTAACACAGTGGTAAAGATGACCCTGTCCCAGCTTTTTTGAAACATGTTGCAGCCATAAAATTCTAATTTAATGATTATTTGCCAAAACAATAAAGTTTATCAGTTTGAACATTAAATATCTTGTCTTTGTAGTGTATTCAATTAAATATACGTTGAACATGATTTGCAAATCATTGTATTCTGTTTTTATTTATGTTTAACACAACGTCCCAACTTCATTGGAATTGGGGTTGTAAGTAAAGGGTAGGAATAGGGGTACTGTATGAATCTTATCTAACCTTAGGTGACAAGAAGTAGAAATCTGTCTGCCTCATCCTTCTCCCTGACCCCCGGGACCCTTTCTTATGGACCACACCCATCTCTTTTTTCATCAGAACTGTCCGTATAAGCAGAGATAATAAACCATGTGGTTTATAACTGTCTATTCTCCAACAGTGTGTGTATGTGCTGATGACCATATTTCACTATGATAACTTACAGGCAAAAACTCATCCGGAACACACTGAGGCATCGTGCGTTTGTATGGATTTTAGCTCAGTTTTAATCCACATTTCTCAAACTGTCATTGTTCACACAGACAGGATATTGTTAAGGCAGTGATGACAGCATATTTGTTTTTGTGTTTCCCCATTTCAATTGTATATATTCTAACTGTGTAACTTTGTATTGATAATTCGGATTGTATTCTTTTTTTTTTTTTGGGTGGGGTGGTGGTGGTGGTTGTATGTTTCAGCTACATACCAAGAGGTTTATTGGAGTCATCATACATTAAATTGCATATATGTAGATTGAATCTACACCCCATGCTCACATGTGTTGTGTTAGTGGTGGCAACGTGAATTGAAGGACACACCTGACCTGGGAGAAGCTGTTGTATCTGACAAACAACTGGATCGGTTGCAATTTATGACAAGCTATTAGAAAAAAAGAAAATGCACATCAATTGGTTCTGGATAAAGTTATTTAAAATGACATTTTCACATTATGCACATTTTTGCTCGGGGTTGAGTGACTTTTCAAATGACACATCAAGACTGGTGACTCACATTTTGAGAACATGCCCTAACAGCACGAACAATTGTACGAGTGCCAGTGTTTAATCACAAATGAGGTCATTCATTGTCAAAGTCAACATGCTTTGACAGAAACAGGGCATCTGCAGGTGACGTACTTAAACTCCCACATGCAAAACATCATGATGTAAAACGAAATTTGCAGGCAACGACTATGCAGTCAGCAAGCAGCAGCCATGCATGGGAGAAAAATAGGTCACACAGAATAACATTTGGATCTCATTGGTTTAAATGAATGTTTCCTCAATCTAGGACTGGGACCCGAAACTGGTCAGATTTTTTGACTGGTTGGCTTATTAAAGAGTTTGAAAAAGACAAATGTGGTCTTCTGACAATATGACCAAATGCGAGCTTTGGTTGGAATTACCAAATGAGTTGTCTCTTACTGACCTTTTTGCAAATTAAAGTTGATTTTAGATATAGAATTTAGGACGAGGATTGGAAGGTAATCCAACCTGACAGTACCAGACATTACAATGTGGAAGTGATGGAGAATTAATTTAATTGAATTTTTAGTAGGCTAATTAAGGCCATCTTTGCATGAAGATTTGATTTTCAAGCACACAGTCCTGTTGGACTCACTCCATGGTTTTGACTTAATTATGGAGCTATGTCTGCTAGAACTGCACTTGTTCATCGTGAGCATCATCAAACGAGTGAAAGTAATCCTGTGAGAAAGGGAGGACTGTGTTCTTTATGATTGGTTTTCCAAGGCTCAGGTGGCGCAAGCATCTATTGGAAAAGCTGTTTCATCATCCCTCATTTCTTCATTTCATTTCCATCACAGGCAATTAGTGGGTTAGTGAATTTAATTGTTCAGTCACAACAACAGATGTTAAAGAAGAACAAAAGGAACATCATCGACAGTCTTGCTGATCTTTGCTTGCTGTGCTTGCTTTGACATGTTCATCTGATGTGGTTCTAAAATGATTATGCCAATTCGTGAGTATAGTGTGGAGCAATCATAACTGTGCCCCGTCTGGCAGCGGCTGTTTTATTTCTCCTGCCAAAAAGACTCAGAAAGACGTCCCACAGAGGTGACCACAACAGTCAATGAGTGCGGGCTGACCTACTTTTCCCCTCAAGTTCCTGAAGTGGAAACCCACGGCTAATACACAGCTGTACTTTGTTTAATGTGGCAACTTGTTATTGCCTAGACATGCCTAAGGAGTCAAGAGTCCCTCAGAGGGACAGTAAGCAGATGTTCACAGGTCTGACTTTCACTAAAGCAGCTAAATAAGTATTGTCTGATCCCTTGATAAATGCTTGCATTTGTTTTTTTACACATTCTATGTGGACTGCTAACCAAGACAGTCCTGGTGTGATATTGCTGAAATACATTAAGGATCTAGCAAGCAATGTAGAACAAAATACATTGAGTAAAATTGTTGTAGAGGTCCTGTGTGTTTTGTCATGATTTCTTTTCTTGTAAAAATAAATAATACATAGCAATGCATATTTGATTGACTGTTTGAAATGCTTTGATTCCTTGATTAGTCTTAGTGATCCCTTGAAATATGACATGAATTCGTTCTGTGACCACACAAGTAACTTCAAACACTGGTATCTCAAATTGTCTTTCTCACCCCCCCATAAAAAGTGTAATGTGGTTTTAATAATAACAATAACACTATAATATTGTACTTATGAAAACATACAACAATGACATAATTACTGTAAATAGAATATAAAGAATTATCCAGTTTTGGCCACATTTCTTGCTTAGATTGGTGTCGCTCCTTCAGGTGTTTGTGCCTTGGACACCTGGGGACAGTATCAAACAGACATACAGATATACATGGAAACTGTCACAAAGTGCTTGTCTTAAGCCATAGTAATATCCGTTGTTCTTTGCAGATGATAAAGAATATAAACTTGAATATCATGTATTATCTGTCTACATGTGTTGCGCCACCATTTGTGTTCAAATATCTGTTTGAATTTTAATAGCACCGTGAGACTGATGTATTCGTTAGCCTGTCTAATATATGGCGTTTTAGCATGTTTGCGAAACTGACTTTTCTGAGGAAACAACACACGTTTAATTCACGTTTAGTTTGACAGTTAACTTCAAAGTGTTGGAAAAAAACAACTTCACACCTCCTTTTTGAAGCATTGTTTGCTATCTGCCACACTGCTTCTTGTTGTGAAGTGAGTTGAGTTCACTGCCACCATACCCTGCTCATATCTCAAACAGGTCAAAGCAAAACATCATCTGCAAATGCAGTACTGTATTTGGTTGATATTGTGTTCTTAGAAGGTTTCAAAATGTTAATTATTATATTTCACAATATGTTTAGGGAGCTATTTCTTGTACTTATTTTTTAAGATACACTGCTAAGAATGCACCACAGAAGATGAGTGATTAATTTATTGATTTTATTATTTTTTTCAAGGTACTATTTTTGTTTTATATGGTTCTAACCTGTAGGTCCAGCAAAAAATAAATAAAATTAAAAAAAATGAGGCAGGTAAAGCTTCAACAGATACATTTAATTGTAAAACTATACTTTTGAGTTGAATAACCTCCAAGTTAAAAAAAGGAATGAACATTTCTCTTTTTTGTATCGAAAAAATATCGAACAATGACACTAAATTATTGAACTGAATTTATTTTTATTTTGTGTGTGTATAGGCGGCACGGTGGACGACTGTTTAGAGTGTCTGCCTCACAGTTCTGAGGTCCGGGGTTCAATCCCTGTGGAGTTTGCATGTTCTCCCCGTGCCTGCGTGGGTTTTCTCCGGGCACTCCGGTTTCCTCCCACATCCCAAAAACATGCATAGTAGGTTAATTGACAACTCTAAATCGCCCGTAGGTGTGAATGTGAGTGCGAATGCTTGTTTGTTTGTATAATGCCCTGCAATTGGCTGGCAACCAGTTCAGGGTGTACCCCGCCTCCTGCCCAATGATAGCTGGGATAGGCTCCAGCACGCCCGTATAGGTTCTCCACGTGCCTGCGTGGGTTTTCTCCGAGTACTCCGGTTTCCTCCCAAAAACATGCATGGTAGGTCAATTGAAGACTCTAAATTCCCCCTAGGTGTGAATGTGAGTGCAACTGGTTGATTGTCTATAAGTACCCTGCAATTGGCTGGCGACCAGTTCAGGGTGTACCCCGCCTCTCTCCCGGGGTCATATATATATATATATATATATATATATATATATATATACAACCCCAAGTCTTGTTAACCTATATCTTGAATTTTACTCACCATTTATCATTATGTTGCATTATAAAACAGCAGTTTAATACACGGAAATTGTTCAAATGGTAAATTAGACATCAACAAATATGTCCGTAAGAACTTTCTTAAAATTATTCTAAGGGGAATTTATGAAGAATTCTAAAGCCTTAACTTAAATAATATTAATAATATGTACAACCCCAATTCCAATGAAGTTGGGACATTGTATTAAACATAAAGAAAATCAGAACACGATGATTTGCAAATCATGTTCAACCTATATTTAATTGAATACACTACAAAGACAAGATATTTAATGTTCAAACTAATCAACTTTATTGTTTTTAGCAAATAATCATTAACATTGAATTTTATGGCTGTAACACGTTCCAAAAAAGCTGGGACAGGTGGCAAAAAAGACTGAGAAAGTTGAGGAATGCTCATCAAACACCTGTTTGGAACATCCCACAGGTGAACAGGCTAATTGGGAAGAGGTGGGTGCCATGATTGGGTATAAAAGGAGCTTCCCTGAATTGCTCAGTCATTCACAAGCAAAGATGGGGTGAGGTTCACCTCTTTGTGAATACGTTTGTGAGAAAATAGTCAAACAGTTTAAGGACAATGTTGCTCAACGTACAATTGCAAGGAATTTATCATCTCCGGTCCATAATATCATCAAAAGGTTCAGAGAATCTGGAAAAATCACTGCATGTAAGCAGCAAGGCTGAAAACCAACATTGAATGCAGGTGACCTTCGATCCCTCAGGCGGCACTGTATCAAAAACCCACATCAATGTGTAAAGGATATCACCACATGGGCTCAGGAACACTTCAGAAAACCAATGTCGGTAAATACAGTTCGGCGCTACATCTGTAAGTGCAACTTAAAACTCAAAGGAAAAGCCATTTATCAACAACACCCAGAAACGACGCCGGCTTCTCTGGGCCCGAGCTCATCTAAGATGGACTGATGCAAAGTGGAAAAGTGTTCTGTGGTCCGACGAGTCCACATTTAAAATTATTTTTGGAAATTGTGGACGTCATGTCCTCTGGGCCAAAGAGGAAAATAATCGTCCGGACTGTTACGGACGCAAAGTTCACAAGCCAGCATCTGTGATGGTAAGGGGCTGTGTTAGTGCTAATGGCATGGGTAACTTACACATCTGTGAAGGTACCTTTAATGCTGAAAGGTACATACAGGTTTTGGAGAAACATGCTGCCATCCAAGCAACGTCTTTTTCATGGACGCCTCTGCTTATTTCAGCAAGACAATGCCACACCACATTCTGCACGTGTTACAACAGCATGGCTTCGTTTAAAAGAGTGCGGGTACTAGACTGTCCTTCCTGCAGTCTTGACCTGTCTCCCATTGAAAATGTGTGGTGCATTATAAAGCGTAAAATACGACAAGCGGAGACCCCGGACTGTTGAACAGCTGAAGCGGTACATCAAGCAAGAATGGGAAGGAATTCCACCTCCAAAGCTGCAACAATTAGTGTCCTCAGTTCCAAAACGTTTATTGAATGTTGTTAAAAGAAAAGGTGATGTAAGTGGGTTCAAATCCCGGCCCCGCCTGTGTGTTGTTTGCATGTTCTCCCTGTGCCTGCGTGGGTTTTTTCCGGGTACTCCGGCTTCCTCCCACATCCCAAAAACATGCATGGTAGGTTAATTGAAGACTCTAAATTGCCCATAGGTGTGAATGTGAGTGCGAATGGTTGTTTGTTTATGTGCCCTACAATTGGCTGGCGACCCGTTCAGGGTGTACCCCGCTGACATAGGCTCCAGCACGCCCGCGACCCTAGTGAGGATAAGCAGAATGGAAGATGAATGAATGAATGAACAATGTCCCAACGTCATTGGAATTGGGGTTGTACATATGTACAGTATATGTAAGATGTGGACAGCGATGAAGTGGAACATAGCATTGGTGCAGAGGATGGAATGGAAGATCAGGCATGTTTGTATATAACTATCTTCATTGTCACAAAGTCGGTGGCAATGCCTTTTGCTCTTGGAAGTCGTTGTCTTTTTGGCTCTGTTGGCTCAGGGTCAATTAGCCTGATCGGATGAAGGACATAGCAAAGAGGGATCAATGGCTCTAATATTCGGTCGACCTTGTGAAGAGGGATTTGTTAACATGTTCTGGAAAGCCTCAGGGACATCCTTGCATTAGGGAAGTACACACATGGATGTGCTTTGATCAAAAGGAGGAAAAGTTTATTTATTGTGATGACTGTCAGCTTTTTGCCTCAGCAGGTAATCGTTGACCACATATTGCACACGCACACACAAGTTATCATTAAGCTAATAATTACATGGTCTGTGGTTACCAGGTAATCGATACATGGCCAACAGGACCTTAACAATGTTAATCTCCACGTGATAGGAGAAGGTGTGAAGCTTCCAATGCATTAATGATACCTAACACTTGTACCACTGTAAATTGTGCATTGATTCTCATCTGAGACCCTCATGCATAAATAGAAAACATACATTGAGAGTCAGAGTACATTCAAAGCTTAGAGAAAAGTCCTCAGGCACGATCTCTCACAAGCTTGTCCTCTCATCCTGCACTCCACCCTTGTTTACTTGTTTGCGCGTTCCCTGTCTCTTTGTTCTGAGCCAGATTTTGTTGGCATGACACTGCTCTTACTGTGTACTTACAGTGTTCCCTGTCCATATGGACACAAGAGGGGGAGGATGGAGAAAGGGGCAAAGCGTGGCTAAAATGTATGATTATACATAAAAATAAATGCTCACGTACACGTGATGTCGAATTGTGTGATCATTGACCATTTGTAAGGAGAAGGAAAATATTTCACAAACATCCACATCATAGAAATAAAACTGAAAGGCAATAAGATGCCAGTAGGTTCTCTTCAAATTTCCCCATTATTTGAAAGCAAATGTCATCGTGAACAACATTTAAAAATGTTATAAGTAAATGTATACAGTAAATATATAATCTGACCTGGCAGGGAAAAAGCTGTTTTTGTTTTCTGTTCTATTTTAAACAACAACAACAAAAAACATACTTTTGAGCGTGAGTTGTAAATGTGACAGATTATGTTTCATTCTTTCAGTTTTCTACCATGCATGTAATCGTTAACTCATCCCACACTTTTTTGGTCTTCATTGAACAGTTTTTTTTTAATTCAATTTTCCAAAAGTTATATAGAAATAGCCAACCAAAACATTGTTCTGTGCAATGCATTTACCACTGTAACAATGTTTATACATGTTGAACAATGTGTCGTACAGCCTCTCTTAATTTTAATAAGGAAGAAAAGCATTTATCCTATTCTGGTGTTCTCTAATATTGATGTTGTGTTATCAATTGCTGTTGAAAAATGTGTACAGTGTTTGTACAGAAATTACCTGCACCTGTGGATTTTCTGTACCTGATCTCCTTTTATTGTGTTTGTGTTTCTTCCAGAAGGATTTGCCCCTGCCTCGCAAGAGCAGCAGGTGAGTGTTATCTTCATTTCTCCCTTTTCCATTGTCCTCGCTTCCTTCATCTTTGCTCGTGTCCCTGAAGAGTGTTTCTTCGAGGAAGCTCTGAGGTGTGTTTGTGTGGTGTTTTTTTTTTGTGCGGTTGTGAAGGAGGTGGAGTTATGCTGGGGAGCCTGTCAGAGTCTGTATGCTGTCCGTGGTGCTGAAAGCCAGTACATCCTTTTTCAGTTGCTCAATCTCACATCTCCTTTCTGCTCTGTTATTAAGCAGTGTTGTTTTCTTCTCAACTGGCATATCTCATTTGTGTTTTGTATCTGTACAAAAACCTTGGGGGTGGTTGTCAATGATAGTGGTTCACATAGCTGATTTTAAGATCAATGAACCAACTTCAAGTAGCTTGCGATGAAATAGTGAGGATGCAGTCCAAGGTGAAGTCCATATTTTCCTCAAAGTCAGTTGGGCAGGGCTGTGGCTTCGCCACATCCTGAACCAATCAAACCGTATAGAAAATGAATGGTTGGAAACAAAATGGTATCACATTTACTAAACAGTATTTCTTGCCTATTGTCATGAACGGAACAGAGGATAGGACCCAAAAATGCACGACTCCAAAACAAATGGACAGTTTCCAAAAAGAGAGGTTTCATATACGGGCATAGGTCGGTACAGAGGCAGGCAAGAAAGGCAACAGTATCCAAAAACATGAGGCAAAGAGGCGAGGTCGATAATCGGAACAGGGTCAAGAGGGGACTCCCGGGCTGGCTTTTGAGTAGGCTGACGTGAAAAGCAGGGTGGACCCGCATCGACCTTTGGAGCCTAAGCTTCATGGTGACAGGGTTTGATGATCTTTGTGATGGGGAAGGGCCCAATGAACCTGGGAGCGAGCTTCTTGGACTCCATCCGCAGTGGAATATGTTTGGTCGAGAGCCAAACTCGCTGACCCACTTTGCAGTTCGGGGCCGGTGTCCTCCGACGGTCAGCAGCGGCTTTGTAGGACCGACCCTGGCGCAGCAGCATCTGGCGGGCTCGCTCCCAGGTCCTCCTGCAGCGTCTCACCAAGGTCAATGCCGCTGGAACTGTGGACTCTGGGGCTATGGCAGGAAACAGAGATGGTTGGTAACTATGCACAACGTGAAAAGGCGTTAGACCAGTGGATGCAGAGGGGAGGGAATTGTGGGAGAATTCGACCCAAACCATTTTCTGAGGCCAGGATCGCGGCTCCTGTGAAGCGAGACATCGAAGCCCAGTCTCCAGGTCCTGGTTCAGCCTCTCGGTTTGGCCGTTGGTTTCAGGGTGAAACCCAGATGACAGACTGACGGTAGCACCTATGAGATTGCAAAACTCCTTGCAAAATTGCGAAATGAATTGGGGACCCCTATCAGACACCACATTCTTGGGGAAACCATGGAATTTGAATACCTGCTTGATCATTAACTCTGCAGTATCCTTAGCTGAGGGGAGCTTTGGGAGTCCAATGAAGTGAGCCATTTTAGAGAACCTGTCAACAATGGTGAGAATTGTGGTATTTCCTTTCGAGGCCGGTAATGGTGTCACAAAGTCTACGGAAATGTCTGATCAAAGACGTGGTATTGGCAGGGGTCGCAACTCCCCAGAAGGACGTTGACGAGAGGGCTTGTTAGCAGCACATACCTGGCAAGCATTGACGTAATCGATCACATCCCTCCTAACATTAGGCCACCAAAAGTGCTGTTCGACCACTGATTGCGTTTTGGCAATGCCTCGGTGACATACAGTACGGTTCGTGTGAGTCCAGTGGATGACTCTTCCCCTTAAGGTCGGAACCACATAAAGCCTGTTTTCAGGGCAATCTTCAGGGTTAAGAGTTTTTTTCAGAGCCTCTTTAACCGCAGTTTCAACGTCCCAAACAAAAGCGGAAATGAAACATGACTTGGGCAAAATAGTCTTAGGGTCGGACAAAGAAGAAAAAAGCATCTGGCTTACCATTTTTAGAACCAGGTCAGTAGGATAACATGAAATTAAATCTAGTGAAGAACAGAGCCCATCTCGCTTGCCTCGCATTTAGTCTTTTAGCAGATTTAATATACTCAAGGTTCTTGTTATCTGTCCATACTAAAAACAGAGTCTGTGCCCCCTCTAGCCAGTGCCTCCACTCCATCAAAGCCACCTTGACTGCCAGCAGTTCACGGTCACCAATGTCATAATTCCTCTCAGCTGGGGTCAGTTTTTTGGAGAGAAAAGCACAAGGATGTAATTTACCATCCTTGAGAGATTTCTGGGAGAGCACTGCTCCTATTCCGGCATCAGACGCATCGACTTCTACCACAAACTGCTGTTTGAGATCTGGCAAAGTAAGGATGGGAGCGGAGGTAAAGCTCGATTTAAGTTTCTGAAAAGCTGCCTGACAAAGCGGGTTCCATACAAATGATCTGTGTGGAGAGGTAAGATCATGCAAAGGAGAGGCTATAGAACTGAAATTTCTGATAGATTTTCTGTAGAAGTTAGCGAACCCTAAGAACCTTTGTACATCTTTGCGTGACGTGGGAGTAGGCCAATTAATAACGGAATCGACTTTGCATGGGTCCATTTTGACTTGACCTTGAGCCAGGACGAAACCCAGAAAAGAAACGGACGCCTTGTGGAACTCACATTTCTCGGCCTTGACATATAGTTGATTCTGCAGTAACCGCTGCAATACAGAGCGGACATAAATAATGTGAATCTCCTCATCCGGGGAGAATATCAAAATGTCATCCAAATAAACAAAACCATACACATTCAATATGTCACGCAGGACATCATTGACAAGGTTTTGGAAAACAGCTGGAGCGTTATTAAGTCCAAAAGGCATTACCAAATACTCATAATGTCCCGTTGGAGTGTTGAATGCTGTTTTCCATTCATCCCCCTCCCTTATCCTGACTAGATGATACGTATTTCTTAAGTCTAGTTTGGTGAAAATCTTGGCTCCCTCCAGGAACTCAAAGGCGATTGAGATGAGAGGAAGAGGTTACCTGTTTTTCACAGTTATCTCGTTGAGACCCCGGTAATCGATACAGGGTCGCAGGGTCTTGTCCTTTTTGTCCACAAAGAAAAATCCTGCTCCCGCAAGGGATGAAGATGGGCGAATGATCCCGGCTGCCAGTGATTCTTCCACGTACTCCTTCATGGCCTTGAATTCCGGCCCTGAAAGAGAGAACAACCTCCCTCGTGGGGGTGTGGTTCCAGGCAGCAAGTCAACAGCACAGTCATAAGGTCTGTGGGGTGGAAGGGATTTGGCCTTGGACTTGGAAAAAAACGTCTTTAATGTCATGGTAACAGGTGGGCACTTGAGACAAGTCAGGTTCAGAGTCAATAAATACAGGTGTATGAATTTCTTGATCTAGAGAGCATAGTGTCACTTTAGGAAGAAACCTGGTAGGGTCTTCCTTAATGAAATTTAGACTCACCTCTCCCGTGCCCTTGCTACCGGCACCGGCAACTTTGACGTGACAGTTGCTCACGGAATGACCCAACTGACCGCAGTAGAAGCACCTGCTCGGTGGGGAAGGAAGCTGCCTGCAGCTCAAAGTGGAGTTCGCACTGAGTGATAAACGGCTTAATGTTCCCAGAATCTCCAGAGAACCTCACCGGTCGAGAGAGCTGTGGGCAGACAGCAGCGGAGGTGGCAGGTGGCTGCGTGGTGACTGAGTCACATGGAAATGTTGGTACCGTGGCGGTATCGGGTGTGGTGCCAACTGGTTCCTTCTCTTGAATCATTTTCATAAGAAGTTCAAACTGCGAAGCCACCTGTCTCATCATATTGTCCTGATGCCTTGACAGTCCCTCTAGATGAAGGTGGAGGGCACCAAGCTGCTCATCCTGCTTCGAGAGGCGTTGACCCTGCGCTTGAAGGGCTTTGCGCACCGGGTCTGAGTCTGCTGGGTCCATGTTATGGCCAGTTTGTTCTGGCATGAACGGAACAGAGGATAGGACCCAAAAATGCACGACTCCAAAACAAATGGACAGTTTTCAGCTCATTCTGTATTTAATAAGGATACCCACTAACGTTCAATGCTCCAGTCACGCACGAATCGCTGCGTCCTCTTCTGTATATAGTGACGTCTCCACACGAGAGTACTGTGCTGGTTTTAAAGGGAATGAAAGAAGCTACTTCGATTGGACAGGATTAAAGTCGGCTGTGAACATGGCCACACCAGCGCAGACATCCCACTTTTAAGGGTACGCCGGTTCACGAAATTACCAAAAGTGGGTCTAGCCTGCCTACAAGCAGTGTTACGCCATGTGCAGTGTTGGATTTACGACAGTCAGGAAAATAGATACAATTGTAGTAGGGGTTTGATGGGAGGGTTTGGTTTGGACAAACCTGACCTCATTGTCATCAAATGTCTTTGGGAAGCACTACATTTTTTTTTTCTTCAAAATCCCCACAGTCAAGTGGTTAAACGCTACTGGGAGGGACTGCTTCCACAGTCACTTCCTGTAGTTGTAACACTAAGGTGTCCATATACTTTATGTAACTGCTGTGTAAAAAATAACCACTATTGATTAATCTTCCCCAGACGTGAGAGCTGTAACAATTTTCTCAGCCTCATCATGTATAACCTTTCCCCTTGGGTTCAGCCCACAGCCTCCACACGGTCTTCTCTTGTCCCTTCTGGTCATCTCCTCTCCTCTTCCTAAGAGTCACAATTTAGTAATCAAACCTGGATTGAGCCCCCTGTCATCCATCGAATGCATGCCTTTCTGTTTCCGCCACTAATGAGATTTTTCTTCTACCACCTGAGACATCTTTCACTTAAATGCAGGCTGGTCTTCGTATCCCATCCCATCTCCCCTGCATGGTCGGATATGAACAGTCTCCATACATTATAGATGAGTTCATTGGCTTCACATTCAGTCTGCTTGCTGCATTCATTCATGGGTACACCCTGCAGACCCATTCAGAGAATGCATAGTTGTTACCAGCTTCTACAAAATTCTTAAATCTGTTCAACATGTTATGTAATAGTCCACATAACCTTGGATCTTCATTTGCTCTCATCTTCATTCATTCATAGTTTCCACTGCCTGCAGTAAAACCTTTTAACTCATCTTTAAGTGCACACACTGAGAGCAGAGGGAAAGAAAAGCATCATAAATGTGGCAAACCATACCTTGAAAAAATTACCCACAATGCCTTGTTGCTGCTTCATTTTTCCTGAGCTGCCTTGATTTTCTGCAAAGACACATACACACGCATGCACACACACACACACACACACACACACACACACACACCAGTGCACCTTTAAATAAGGTCGGAGCTCTGTGGTGCACTGAGAGACCTGCTGCTTTCTGACAGCTCACGTCACAGTCAGCTGCGCCAACATGTTCCGACGCGCTAAAAGGACTAAGAGCCAAAGACAGGAAGCTGATGCTGTTCTCCTTAGGTAGGGTGTATGGTGACCTGCGTCATTGTGCTCTTATCAAGAATGACCTTTTATAGCACCCTTTTAAAGTGGGATTAAAAGGCATAATTAAGTGGCCATTTACAGTAACGCTGTAAATAGCATTCTAGATTATGGGGAACTACTGTCAAAAGAATGATGCAGACAATGAAATTGTCAATACGATTGTTTTCATTGCATGCATGCTGAGATTCATTTGATTAACAGAATTGCTGGTTTCAATCATAACAAGTAAGATACAAGATGATAATTTGGAGAAATTGGAGATCGGGCAATTGCCTTGTTGTGGCCTGCAAGCTGCAGAGTTTTGTGTATGTGATTCGCATCCGTAGTGAGAGAATTGAAGTCGTCCAGTCGTATGTTTACATGGTTTTCCAGTCGATCACATGATAACAAATTTTTTGATGACACTTTAGGTATGCCATCCATCCATCCATTTTCTGAGCCGCTTCTCCTCACTAGGGTCGCGGGCGTGCTGGAGCCTCTCCCGGCTGTCATCGGGCAGGAGGCGGGGTACACCCTGAACTGGTTGCCAGCCAATCGCAGGGCACATACAAACAAACAACCATTTGCACTCACAGTCATGCCTACGGGCAATTTAGAGTCTCCAATTCATGCATGTTTTTGGGATGTGGGAGGAAACCGGAGTGCCCGGAGAAAACCCACGCAGGCACGGGGAGAACATGCAAACTCCACACAGGCGGGGCCGGGGACTGAACCCGGGTCCTCAGAACTGTGAGGCTGACGCTCTAACCAGTCGGCCACCGTGCCGCCACTTTAGGTATGCATTTCAACAAAATACTGCATACAAATAAAAACAAACGCCATCCTTTTTGTGAAGCACGCATCTTACTTACCTTTTTGTAATATGTTGCAAAACCAAAACGGCATCTCATAGATTCTGTAACGGCAATAAAGTTGTATTATATCCTATACTCTTCTTAATATTTCTCTTCTTATAGACTGATGCAGTTTTATGAAACAAGTGCAAATGCCTACAGAGAATTTATGTTTTAATGCATCGTACTTTATATCACAAAGCATCTCGAACAAAACCCTTTAATCTTTACACCAATGTGTATTGACTCGTATTGTTTTATTATAACTGACATTTCAGACTGGTTTGATCAAATAAATATTTAACAAGGACACACAAGTGATTTATTTCAGTTCTATTAAGACATAGTTGCTACTGTAAAGTCCTCTGGCAAAAATCAATACACCATGCAGCCATCATTCTCTCTCTTAAATCAATAACTGTTTGATTATTAATTATTTCCAGTACTGTATCACTATGTCAACAAGTTGAAAATCTGGTAGCACATTAAAACACTTTTTCTTTAGGGAGAGGCACTATTGGAAATTGGATGTCATGTTGAGCGTTTTTTATTTGCACCTTACTGCTCAGGGATTAAAGCAGCTCCTATTACAGAACAGCACTATAGCACACCTGAGCCCCAACGCAAAGTACTTTCAATATCAGACCAACTCTATTCACTGAACTCATGAGGTCATGTTTTAAATACTGATTTTATTGGATGCTGAGAGCTAATAATCTGAATATGATTAGATGGCGTGAAAAGAGTTAACATTTCAACAACCCTGCACTTGCTATGAAGTGCAGTTCTCACGTATTATTAAGATATACACACAAAATCGAAGATGCGAATGAAAGAGAAGTCTCAGGAAGATGAATGCACAGAGAATGGAAAAAGTGGGGGGTTATGCAAGAGGTGAAGGATAGAAAGGCTGAGATAGAGTGAAAGGCCCTTGGGTGATATCTGTGTCGGCTCTCCCATTAGGACTCAGCTCGCCGAGGTTGCATGAGCGTACAAGACACGCATACTGGCTTTTACTAGCTCACTCACTCTTTCATCCTTTATTATCCTGCTACTTTTGTTTTTGTCTCGAGTCCTTCTTTTTTTTTTTTTTTTTATTCGCATTCATGCACAGAACAGCCAGGAGCGAAAAGGTCCAGTCATAAGGCACATGTTAAAAACAATAATTCCATTATGTGCTGTGATACATTGAAGTACATATACTTTACATACTGTATAGCATTGCGCATTTATATAATAGCGCCAAATGTATCTCCATTCATCCATTTTGTGTCCTCGTTGGGGTCTTGGGTTAATTAGAGCCTATCCCAGCTGATTTCAGGCAAGCAGGATGGTACACCCTGGACTGGTTTCCAGCCAATCGTTTATGCCTGAGCAGAACTAATTGCTTTTGAAAAGGGAAAAGTAATGTTTGATGAATTTACGGATGTTATGTTATTTTGTAACACGCCCCTTGAAGTCGTGAGGTGACCCTCTGCGACTTGACGAAATTATTAAAACATATTGCCACCCATACAAAGCTATTTCTTTTTAATATTGTTATATAAATGAGTCATACCTGTGTTATCCATTTCCATAGCTTATACATGCTGAGTCAGATACTGACGTTTGAAAAAGGAGGCAGCTAAGTAGAATCCAGGGCCTCCAAAGAGCGTGTCTATGGAGTGCTCTGTACGTTCCCGCTCTTTCCCATCGAGGTTTTGCTAATCTGCTAGTATGTTCTCTTCTCAAAAGTTGCCGTTTTAGGGGACTTCAGCAAATTCCTTAATATCTCCTCCATTTTCCAATCGACTGAACTACCGAAATTCTGAGCTGAGAGATGTTTACATAAGACGACCCTCCGACCATGGAGCCTATCATATCTGGATATCACTGATTGACAATTCTGCTAGTTCGGGGTGCTGGAATGTAAGCGCCCCACCTTGGTCCTATGTCTTCTTGTATTGAAGAGGAGCTACTACATGTGAAACCTTTAATGAGAGTCAATATATATGTATACACTGTTTTTGTCTGTTGATTCTTAAATAGTTTGGAGTGATGCTAGGACATGTTTGTGTGTGCGCCTGTCTCTTCTGAAGCCACACACCTTCCTTGTAACTAAATAAGCCATTAGACTTCACTCAGCCACTTATGGGCAAACCACTGTGAAGCAGCTACCTGGATAACTCTGAAGAATCTCTTTTGTAAAGTGCTGCTTTTCCCTCAAGAGGATCCCAGAATTCCTTGCAAGTTGCATCCTCTACTGCTGGCTCCTCAATTTCAGAGCTCTCGTCTCTCAGAATAATTGAACTACCATTCCGTTTGATGCTTTCTCATGCACGTCTCTCTCTCACTGAACTTGTCTCATAGGAAAACGCCTTTGAAGAATCATGTTTTCCGACAGCACTAAATGTTCCCTGTTTGATAGATATTGCTACTGTCAGCTGCTGTGTAAATCTCCAGACTGAGCAAGATTGTGTTTTACAATCTATACATTATATTATAAGTGATATATTTTTATCAGGCGGCACGGTGGAGGACTGGTCAGAGCGTCAGCCTCACAGTTCTGAGGACCGGGGTTCAATCCCCGGCCCCGCCGGTGTGGAGTTTGCATGTTCTCCCCATCCCTGCGTGGGTTTTCTCCGGGCACTCCGGTTTCCTCCCACATCCCAAAAACATGCATGAATTGGAGACTCTAAATTGCCCGTAGGTGTGAATGTGAGTGCGAATGGTTGTTTGTTTCTATGTGCCCTGCGATTGGCTGGCAACCAGTTCAGGGTGTACCCCGCCTCCTGCCCGATGACAGCCGGGAGAGGCTCCAGCACGCCCGCGACCATAGTGAGGAGAAGCGGCTCAGAAAATGGATGGATGGATGGATGTTTTTATCAGTGGCTGAGCCAAGAGAGGGCGCTAGCGGTCACCGCTCATCACATTACCTTTAAGAAGACCAAAAAATAATAATAATAATTTACATCTATTTTTAGATGGGCAGGATAAATATTATATGCAGTAAATAATAAGTAAAGTAAAGTTGTTTTGTTCATCTGTCTTGTGACATGTTTCCACCATTGGGTGCAAAAAAAGGTTGCCTTGATGCAACCTTTACGAAAGGAAAGGAGACATGTTACCCATAATCCTTTACGGCAGCAGCAATTAAAGCAATAAGACAGCAACCATGTTTACCATAGTTTCCCGTTAGAGACTTAAGTCAACAATACGCTCTGATGATGTCGGTTACACAGAATGGAATCAAATTAATTTCAAACAGTGCCTCCTCTGTGTTATAAGTGAAATTGAAATGCTGTCAGTGATGTTCAGATTGCCCGACGACTGAGCCAAGTGGGAGTGATAGAGGTCATTGTAAAGGTCATTGTGACTGACCTTTCTCCTGGTCATCTTGTCAGCGGCTCTGTCGATGATTTTGACATTCAACACAGAAATCATGGCAGCGATCTGGTGGAGTCTAGGGAGGACAGTTCTGCTTCCAGCTTTCACACTCCAGTCCTTTTTCTGTTGCATATTCCCCCAAGCATATACAGTCCAGTATTGTAATGGAATAGAAGATTAAACATGACAGATTTTTGGACCACTCAGCATTTTGCAATATATCTGAGAGTAATTTAGGAGCATAGAGCAGTTCATCATGCATAAGCATACTCAGAAATGCTCTATATTTTATTTTTATTTTTTTGTTCTTGCAAATTGCCCCAGTAATATGGCATAACAGGGTTGTCTACTGTTAACAATGACACTGGACATTTTAGTGGGTGGTGTTTTCTTTCTTCTTTTCTACCCATTTCCAATTGATATATTGACATTTACTGCAATTCTGTTATGCTTGAAAAAAGGTTGCCTTGATGCAACCTTTACGAAAGGAAAGCATTATTATTGTTGCACCTGTTTTGGCTATACTGCTAAAAATAACGTTAACATTAAAATCAGACGTTAAATCACAATGAGTGAAATGTCTGTTCATATGTCCGTTTTTATCTTTATCCATTTTATTTAAATTTTTTTTACCGCTTGTCCTCATTAGGGTTGCTGTTGCGATGGAGCCAATCGGTCACATTGCAAATATAGACAAATAACCATTTACACTCACACTCACACCTATGGGCAATTTAGTCTTCATGAGTGAAATATTCCATTTGAAAAGCTTTGTGGCATACATAGGTTGTTAAGAACAAAATGAGTCAAATAAGTAGCAACAATTTTTAAAAAAATCAAAAAATGACATCCCTGGCTGATCTAACTTTTGTGAATTTTCCACAGACATCGCTTTATGTAGTTCGGTAGTGTTTTGCTTCTTCACTGTATAGCCTGACATCTCAGATGTCTTGATGACTTGGCGTTATGCGGTGAGGGTTAAATGTTCCCTTCATTTTGTAATTTTTTTGCAGTGAGTTTTGATCACCTCATTCAGTAAGGTGTATATTCCTTCACAGTATAGCAAGCGGGTAGCAAGCTGTGCTAGTGGAAAGCATGTTTACCTCATAGTTGAGAGGTCCTGGGTTTAAATTTGGCCCAGGCTTTTTACATGTTTTGCATGTTCTCACCGTGCTTGTATGGCTTAAGTCACTTTTCAAAATCATGCATGTTAGGTTATTGAAGGCTCTTATTTGTTTTCAACTCTAGTGTTGTGAATGTGACTGTAAATTGTTTTTCTATACATGCCCTGTGATTAGCTGGTATCCCCCATGTCTTCCCCAAAGTCAGCTGGGATAGCCTCTAGCTCACCTGTGACACTAATGAGAATAAGCGGTATACAAAAATGGAGGGATGATAGCAAGCATTTGTGTGGTCTGGTGTGAATGTTTGGTTTGTATTGAATCAATATTAATTTAGTGGTAACGTTTTACTGCCTCTCTTGCTGTCAAAGAAACATGCAGAGGATGAAAGCGCCTTTTCGCCTGGCTTTCTAAGAGCATGAGCAGTCGTCTTTTTCCACACAAACCCAGCACACAATTACGGATGGGGTTCATCTGTGCATTCTGTCTTGTTTGTGAAGTGTGAATATACAATACTTCCCACCATATGTGTATGTGTGAGAGACAAATCTAGGTCATGTTTACCTTGCGCCTATGATAGCGATGAGCACCACTGGGAGTGCTTGGCGTTGCCTCTGATTATTTTCCTTGTTTTACTTATAACTGCCCTCTACTCCTTTTTCTGAATTTAAAGTCCCTCCATTTTCCCCAGAGCTATACTGCACTTCCCCTGATGCAGCTGGATTATGAACAGCTAACCCCAGCCTTTATATACTGTACTTTCTATTTCTTCATCATCACGCAGCATTCATGCCTGCCTGTGTTGTCCAGCCTCATTCCACTAAGTGGCTCACTCGCTCCCGCCCTTACTTCATCTTGAACGACCACTAAAGGACTTTGAGCATCCCTTTGAAATCTGCATCAGTACCAGTAACAAACAGTAACAGGCAGTTTGTGTTGCTCTTTGGACTTAACTGAGGTAAATACAGTGGCTAGATGCTAGTTTGTGTCTACAGGTGTCCCATACTGTTTTCTATTAATTTATCACAGCACTGAGAATCCATTACAAACAGTTCAGTTGCTTTCTTTTGTTATTTTCTCTTCTTTCTACCCTACAGAATAAGTAACTAATGGAAGTCTTTGGTGCTATTTGTGCCTGCACAAGTTGATTTTAACATCCATAAAGAAAATTACTGTGTAAATATTAGGATATACTGAAACTGACCCAGTTCAGAAATCGCAAATGGCACATACAGTGGAAACTCGATAGAACAGACTCCCGGAGGTGGGGGACATCCGATATAGCCGATTGTCCGTTACATTGAAGCCCTTCTTTTCGACTTTACACCGATTTTATTGGGCTGATCGGTATCGGCCGATATTTAGCATTTTATGCTGATCGGCTTTAATGTCATAATTCGTCGATCCGATCAATGACGTCATTGATTGGCTCCGCAAAAGACATTGTGCCGTGTGCACAGTATATTTGAATCCAAAAGCTAGTTCATTTTTAGCCTTGTCGCGTGTCTTTTGACGTACAATATCTGATGGCCAATGAAGTTATTTAAAAAATAAAAAAACATGTCAGCAGTGTGGGACAGACAACACGTCTGAGACAGGCAACACGTAATGCCCAGATGAAACTAGACAAATTTACTCTTTCACGATTGCACTGTCAGACTAATAAAATCTTGTATTCCGATATCACCGCATCCCATTTTTACGATCATTGGGCTTTATCTTGTCAACTCACATGCGACCGGATACACTTGTTACCGTGGCGACGACAACGGTATTATCAGGACAAAATGGGGGAAAACCAGTGTTGGTGGTCACCAGTGCCGTAAACATGCCGCCGTTCTGTCGAATCATGCTCTAAAGTTTCGGTGTGGGTGAAGTAATTTAATTAAAAATAAAGTAATTTTATTACAGTTGCTCAGAAAATGGATGGATAGTGCGAATCCATTATTTCTGTCATGTAATGTTGGTTTGACCTGACTGATTAGAATACACGATCTGACTAGAACAGTGATTTCCAACCTTTATGGAGCCAAGGAACATATTTTACAATTGAAAAATCTCACGGCACACCAACACACAAAAATGTCACAAAAAGTGGATACATTAATTACTGTATTTACTTCCTGCCATCTAATAGAAGACCATTCATTTGTTCTGTCTGTCACTATGCCTCACTGGCATAAATAGAGGAACAAAGATACATTACTTATTGTAAATATATTTTTTGAACAATTAAGTACACAAGTATATACAGTAAATGAACAGGTCATTTACATAGACACAGTCATCCATCTTGTGATTGGATCGGCGATCGGTCATCGTTTTTTTAAACTCGCCCCAAAAATCCTGATCGTGTAAAGCATGCGTTTTTTTAGGCCATATGTACCCATTTTACTGTACAGTACAAAAGTATTGTTTTGTAGGTTTTTTCGTAGCCTAAAACATCCAGTACAGTACAAATTTATTGAAAATAAATATTTTTTTAAAATGTTGAAAATGTTTGAAAGTTTCACGTTGTATCCAAACTTACCACGCCAGTGTCCTTGGTCATGATGACATTGTTGACATACAGTACTCATCATTGGTGAGTCACTTTCATGAGCCGTCAGGAATTTATGTGCTTCTTAGTTCAAAATGTGACAACAACAACAAAAATAGCATGTTGAAGACTCCAAAGAGTCTTCAACATGCTCCTTTTGTACTCCTCAGACTTAACCCTGCAGCCATGCTGCTCTCTATCTGCCAATGCTTTATGCACAATAGACAATAGATTTAACCATCATCACATGGCCGCCATGTCAATGGCCGACATTCAACATGGCCGCCACATAGGCACGGGAGGCACATCATCTGGTATTGGATCGAGTCATTTTGTATATCTGTGACCCGGAAATACATCAATCCCATTCTCTCCCTGCATTGCGCCACAGCGCCATTAAATATCCATCCGTCCATTTGCCGAGCCGCTTATCCTCACAAGGGTCGCGGACGTGCTGGAGCCTATCCCAGCTATCTTCGAGCAAGAGGCAGGGTACACCTTGAACTGGTTGCCAGCCAATCGCAAGGCTAAACATACAATCATTCGCACTCACATTCACACCTGCGGGCAATTTAGAGTCGTCAATGGAGTCGTGGGAGGCTTCTTACTAAAAATCTAAGCAAGATACAATTAAATATAATTCACTTTTGTAGAGATTTTGCAAGTTTACCTGATATTGCAGTGAAAGCTTGACATAGACTACAACCTTTTGGGGTGGTTCATTTGCAACCACAATTGATGAATTGAAAGCCAGTTCAGCCGCTGGATGCAGGATTTGAATATACAGGGTAGATGTTTTTGTTATAATATAATATTATACATCAGAAGGAAGGAGTCATATTGTATCTTTGTATTTTGGCCCATCAATGCAAAGTTGAGTTTTCATATATTTAATTTTATTTATTTTTTCCAGATCACATGATTATATGAGTATATATAGTTTGAGTATATAGTCCATATAGCAATTTTTTCCCTTGTGCATTATTGTTATGTGTAAATGATTTGCTCAACAATGAATTAAAAAATGCATTTGGATCTTTTCAATAAATAAGCTACCTCAGTTTGTTTTGTTTGTTTGTGGACTGTCTCCAGTGTTGTAATGTGTGATCAAAAATAGATTCACAGAGGTTGAAGATTTAGAAAATTTTTCGGGATGCTCATCTAACCCGTCACACTTTGCTCTCTCTCCCATGCGTCGTTTCACTTTTTAAAAATGTTGTATCTTGCTTCAGGGAAGGCACACAGAGATGAATGACTAAGCTACACTTTCACTCATATCTGTCTCTTCCAAAGTATGTGCTGCTGGGTGGTGATACGAATTGGGATACATACATGCAACAATGTCAGGGTATGGTAACATACTGTATGTATAAATTTCTCTTTTTATCCGTAGCTGTCGAACAAGCAATAGGAAAAGTCTCATCTTGACCACCACCTCCCCCACTCTGCCTCGCCCACACTCTCCTCTGCCTCTCCCCGGACACCTTGGTAAGTACAGTAGCACTAGCATGTCACACTTCAGCTAGGATCATCTTTTTATTAAAGTGGCACAATATTACTGTTTATTTTGTCTTTTTTAAATTATTTCCAACAGAGCTAACAGTATAATGTCTAGCATTTTATTTAACAAAGTTACAATCACATATAATTTGCGATGTAGTGTATTTGTATGTGCTAAACATGCCAAGAGGAAATAGGACGAGGGGATTACAAAATGTTGGCAAGACATGCTAAAGTGTTTTCACAAGAATATAGGAGTAAAATGCACAAAAAATGTCAAGAGACACACACTTCCAAAAAACAATTAGTTATATAGTGCTGTGCAACGGGTTTATGCCATCATTAGGTTTGTTGTTTTAGAATTGCTGTAATCGCTTTAGTCTGTTTTTCCTTTAGAATACAATCAGAAAAGACACAAAAAATAGAAAACTGTGTCCTGCCCTTGCGATCTATGTCACGATATGTACAGTTCAGTGATTGTATTGCATGCTGCAAATGTACCTCAAAACAAAGGTAACTATTATCTTAAAAAAAGCAACAACAGAAAACACTCAATTGAGACAAAAACAGCAATGTCTCACTAATAGCTGTACGTGTCCTAAGTTGCTAACATGGTGTAAAAAAGGTCACTAAAACAACAAAGCTTAGTGGCAGCCAAAGAATTTCATTGTGCCGTACAGGTTAGTGGCTTCTTAATTTTATTGTATCGCCACATTACCCAAAAATGTGTCTGCGTCCTACTAATTAGAGTACGTTATCTGACAAAAAACAGGTTGTGAATTTAATGCTGCTTCATCAAAACACATTGAATTCTAACCACACCATAACTGTTTTGGACGTTAAAATACACATAAATCCAGGCTAGTGTGAATATCAATAAAGGTTCAATGTCCCCAAGAAGAAAAGGTATTCAACTTAATCTTTTTCAGTAAGATTTAGTTGGATTAAGTAGGAAATCAATAATGACCTATGTTTCCCTTATTTACTGAACATTTTTTATCAGTTTTGCTCCAATTTGCCCTAAACGTTCTCATTTACTGGCATCAAGACACAAACTATGAGGCTACTTCAGAGATACATTAGGCTATGCCCGCAGAGAATACAGCTCAATTTGTGTACCAGGACTCATTTTTCCATTTGTGTCTTGTGTTTCATCGTCCTTGTTGTCCCTGCAGGAAGCAGTCCACTGGACAGCCCGAGAAACTTCTCCCCAAGCACCCCTGCTCACTTCTCCTTTGCCTCCTCCAGAAGGTCACTATATAGTGTATATACTTACCTACCAAGTGTAACGTTGAGTGGGGAGAGAGGACAGGCAACAACAACAACAAGTGCGCACGGGGATAAATGATCCAGGAGGTGTTGTTGTGTGAGGTCTTACACATGCTGGGAAGCAGGCAGCCTCTCGCTGTAGTCATAGCATATGGCAGCCTAACTGGCTGACTCAGGTGTGATTGGGCCAAGCCATTAGATTCATAGCCACGCTGTGTTTACTGACTCTGCACTGTGCCGGTGTGAGGACAGGTGGTTCTGTGTCAGTGTGGAGCTTTTCTTTTTTTTATGTAAATTTGTACCATTTGAGTGTATGTGCACACATACTGTATGCAACCACTAGTGGCTTTAATATTGTATGTTGTAGGAAAACGCATTGTTTTTCAGCAGCCGTTTCGGATGAAAAATCTGTTCTACAGTGGTAACTCTACACAGTACCCCACCATGGCCTCCATCTTTCTTTCTGATGGAGTATGTGTTTTACATTTAACACGAAGAACAGTGTCAATTACATTCTATTTTGCTGTGAAATAACTCTTCTGTGCACAAAGCAACCCAACCTCTTTGTGGTGAACTCGGAACAATGATTGAGAGCCAATTATATGGAGTAAATCATTTTGGGTGTTGAATATTCACTCTGATGAGATTCCCTAACCTAACGTTTTACTGTAAATGCAGAGGAGTGTTTGGGGTATACAGTAGATGATGCTCTTGACAGCCTCATGAATAGCAGCAGGGAGTGTTTGATGATTCGTCGCAGTGAGACGTGACGCTGTGTGAGCGCAGCAGTTGACTCCACTTGGATCAGTAGATTTGAGGCTTTGATCCATTCTTGTAACGAGATGAATGTTGTCATGCCACAGAATATGTAATATGTATATTTATGTGTATGTGTTAGACACTTTAATGGTTTGTGATCTGTTATTTACCCCAGTATATCCACAGTCAGACACATTGCGGCATTTCCAAATTTCATCAAATGTCTGGGTGCCTGTCACTGCGAAAGAAAACCACTATTTTTTGAATCTTCAACGAATAACCTGAGTGTTAAAAACCTGAACAATAAATGAAGAACCGTGTCAAATATTGTAGTTTTTAGATGGAGCTTATCTCACAACTGATATTATTTGCTTGAGTGTGCATAACGGCTTTAATTGTTTTGCATTTGTGTTTTCAACAGAGCTGATGGACGGCGTTGGTCTTTAGCGTCTTTGCCCTCGTCTGGTTACGGCACAAACACTCCCAGCTCAACGGTAGGTAACTGATTGAAAAGAGTCATCCTCCATTTCCAGCTCAAGAGCCTCAATGACTAACTGAATACTTTAAAAGACATCCATCCATTTTTCACCCTTCTCATTCTGTTCATGGTAATTGGTAAGGTGAAGACTGAGAGGTGGGTTAAGACCTGGAGCGTAAATCAGTCAATCACAGGGCTCACGTAGAGAGACAAATAACATTCATACTTCAATTCACAGCTCTTCTAAATGTTTAATCTAACAATTTAAACTAAATAATCTAATTTATGTTTTTGGACTGCATAAAGCAATTAGAGTACCAAGAGAAACCCCATACCTGCCATGGGTCTGTGTTATGGTTGTTGTCTTCCCCCTGTCTCGTATACACCTGTTCCTAAGAGCATCTTCCCCACCTGTGCCTCGTTTACCCTAATTACCCCATGCATTTAACCTCATGTCTCATTCTTTCTGGTCGCCAGTTCGTTGTACCTTGTTGTCACTGACTCATAGTAAGCCTAGACCGTTTTGATTATTGACCTTACCTTATTGCCTCACGTTTTTTGGATACTGTTGCCTTTGCGGATTGCCTACCTGTGTACCGACCTCTGCCCTTTTATTAAACCTATCTTTTTTAAACTCTCCATTGAATTGGAGTTGTGCATGTTGGGTCCTGTCCTTTGTTCCGTCCCTGACAGAACGAACTGGCCAAAACATGGACCCAGCAGACTCAGACCCGGTGTGTAAAGCCCTTCAAGCGCAGGGTCAACACATCTCGAAGTAGGATGAGCAGCTTGCTGGACTCCACCTTCATCTAAAGAAGTTCTACTGAATATGGTTCAAAAGAAGGAACCAGCTGGCACAGCACCCGATACCGCCACTGTACCACCATTTCCATGTGGATCATGGAAATGCTGCTGTCTGCCTACAGCTCTCTTGACCGGAGAGGTTCTCTGGAGATTCCGGGAATATTAAGCCATTCATCACTCAGTGCAAACTCCACTTTGCGCTGCAGGCAGCTGCCTTCCCCACCGAGCGGGCAAAGATCGCTTTTGTCATTTCCCACCTGACTGGTCGTGCGGAGGCGTGGGCTACTGCTGAATGGAGACGCAATTCTGCCACGTGTCATTCTTGGACATATTTTGTAAAGACTATGGAGCATGTTTTTAAGTATTCCACAACAGATTGTGAGGCAGTTCGCTCCCTTGTCACCTTACAACAAGGCAAGCGCAGGGTGTCAAATTACACGATTGAGTTTCGCATTCTAGGATCTGAGAGTCAGTGGAATAACAGGGCACTACTCGATGCATTCTTTCAAGGACTATCCCCCGCCGTCAAGGATAATTTGGTCCCACTGGACCTGCCGACCGACTTGGACACTCTCATCGCTCTCGCCATAAAGATCGACACAAGACTTTTGGATCAAGATCTGGACAGAGATCGGCGTAAGGATGGATGTGTCACTGCGCACTTGGAGGACGAGGCTCGATGACCAGCCAAACCAAGGCAGATCCCCTGTTGCCAGTCTCAAACCACTGGCTAGCATCACCACGGATGAACCCATGCAACTGGGCAGGTTCAGTCTCTCCCCTGAGGAACGTCAACCGTAAGAGGACACCGGCCCCAAACTACAAAGTGGGTCAGCGAGTTCGACTCACCACCGAGCATCTTCCACTTCGGTTGGAGTCCCGGAAGCTCAATCCCAGGTTCGTTGGGGCCCTTCCCCATCACAAAGGTCATCAACCCTGTCACCATGAAGCTTAGGCTCCGAAGGTCGATGCGGGCCCACCCTGCATTTCACGTCGGCCTGAGAGCATCTTCCCCACCTGTGCCACGTTTACCCTAATTACCCCATGCATTTAACCTCGTGTCTCATTCTTTCTGGTCACCAGTTAGTTGTACCTTGTTGTCACGTTCCAGCATTCCTTGTTTCCACGTCACTGACTCATAGTAAGCCGAGACCCTGTTCTGATTATTGACCTTGCCTTTTGGCCTCACGTTTTTTTGGATACTGTTGCCTTTGCGGATTCCCTGCCTGTGTACCGACCTCTGCCCGTTTATTAAATCTCTCTTTTTTAAACTGTCCATTGAATTTGAGTCGTGCATTTTGGGTCCTGTCCGTTGTTCCGTCCCTGACGATACCTGCACAGGGGAACGCATACAAGCATGTATCTAACCATAACCACACTTCATCATGCAGCGTAGTAACGACTGGGCGATTTTTGGGCTCATTTGCACATTTTCTAATATCAGATGGATTAACAGTGACACACAACTCAAATTTCAGTACAAAATCAATGCTCAAATTATTAAGAATCTGAATTGTGACAAGAAAATGACCAATAGTAGCAAAAATGTACAAATGACAAAATTACTTGCAAAAATATCTCCACTCACAATTGCAAATATACAGTATCTTCTTACAGTGGATTTAGAAAGTCTACATACCCCTGTTCAAATGCCAGTTTTTTTGGAATGTAAAAAAATATGACTAAGAAAAATCCACCATTAATGTCTGTGTTTTGTTTTGTTTTCGTTTTTTTAAATCTTTTGCAGAAGAGAAGTAAAACCTCCCCTCATAACTGGTGATGTGCCTGTTTTCAGAATCAACTAATCACATTCAAACTCATATTAAATTGGAGTCAGCACACACCTGCTTCCATTTAAAGTGCCTCGGATGACCCCGCTTCCAAAAGTTCAGATGTTCTAGTAGGCTTTTCCTGACATTTTTGTAGCCACATCTTATTGCATTAAAGCTTCTGTATGTCGGGCTATGGGTTAGGTTGTCAAAACGGATACCTTATCTTACAAAGACAAAAAACGCACTTGAAATCTCTCAAACTCTTATCGGAAAGTGTGTTGTAGTTTGATGAAGCCAAGGTTGAACATTTTGCCCATAATTCCAAAATAATGGATAATAATGTTTGGCACTAACACAAGACTGCTCTTCCCCAAAGAACACCAGACCTTTGGAAGTGTTTACCTTCAGCTGGAACTGGGCCCTTAAGGCAGTTATGAACAGTTCTAAATATGTCAGACAAGCCCTACTAGAAATGCTCATCTTTTTTTAGGTTAATCAGAGACACTTCAAATGGTGGCAATTATATGCTGAAACCCATTTAACTTGAATTTAAATGTGATTGGTTAATTCCGAACATAGTAACATCCCCATTTATAAGAGGGTGACTGCACTATTACCACCACATTATCTCAGTTGGATATTTATTTATTTCTCCTCTCAAAAAATATTTTTTTTCAATTGAGTTGTACAGGTTATAGGTCACAATAATGATGGAAAATGTTTCCATATAAATCATCTTGGTCTCATTTTTTCTTTTCCATCACACAAATCTGGCATTTAAACAGGTGTGTGCAGAGTTTATATCCACTGTAGTGCTCAAAAGAGCAGACTTTTGCCCAAGCCCAACAATCCTAATTTTGATCGGCACTAGCATTTACACACCTTCAAAGTAACCACATCTGTGCTGAGTTTATTTTTAATATATTAGTCACTGAGAAATTTGGGCAGTTGTTGAAAATCTCACAATGTTGTCCTAAGTGAAAACAATTCTGGATCAGCACCTTTATATAGATCTATATATATATATATATCTAATGTAGTCACTGTACCAAGCGTCAATGTGTTTTGGTACGTGTCTTATTGCGTAAGTTTGTGTCTCAGACTCAGGAAGCCGCTCGCCATCTGACTGTGATTGGAGGAAAAAGGAGGAGGAGATGGGGGATTGATAAGCGCCAGGCTGGTGGAACAAGTGGGACTTGATAAGTGTGGCACAGAGGGCTCAAGCTTTCTTGAGATGCAGCCCACTTTGTTCCACAGGACTTTAACTAGGGCAGAAATGCACACACAGACTGCTTTATACATGCACAATGTAGTAAATTTACAAAGATAATAACAGTTGTCGTTGATATCCTCAGAGTTTATTAGATGTTATTATAATTTTACAGTGATGTAGAACTCTGCTGCAATATACTGTGGGAATTTTAAAATACTAACTAATAACTGACCATAATTTGCTACATGACACAGGCAAACTATAAGTAACGCTACAAAGTGACACCATTGCAAACTACACTCGTATTAGTAAACTTAGTTCAATAACTCTGACCGTGTCATTACAAAAGCAGAATTTGTGATACAGCTCTCGTACTGGACCTTAACAAATCCATGTGTAATGAAGTATATCATTGCATTTTGCATAATGTGCAAATAAGTTATATTTTTCCAGAAAATGTGTTTTCCCTTTAGATAACATTACTGTCACTAATCACTAATAATGCTTTGAGACAAAATATGGTTTTCTAGTATTGTCATTTTGCTAATATGGTTGCTTTAACGCTGTTTTAAGTACGGAAGTACTAGTAGTTACTCCTGCGACCCTGAACAGGATAAGTAGTATACAAAATGGATAGCTGGACTATTAATTACATATGATAATACCAGGAAATCATTGAGTTGGCAAGTGTAGGGGGTCAAAATGTCATTGTTTTGCTTGAAGTGTATACATGTATTCAAACAGTCTTTTATGTTTGTTGTCATACATCCTCTTGTTTTTTTGTTCCTGACCAACCCAATTCTTGTTTCCCTTCCTCTTCGACATTCAACATTTGCCTCCCCTTCCTTTCCCCATCACCATGTGCTTCCTGTTCCCCCTCGGCTCTCCCCTCCTCTTCTTCCCATGTCGCGCTATTCTCCAGTCGTCCAGCTCTTCTCAGGAGCGGCTGCACCAGCTGCCCTTCCAGCCCACCATGGATGAGCTCCACTTCTTATCCAAGCACTTTGGCAGCACGGAGAGCATCACAGACGATGATGGCGGACGCTCCTCTCCACACATGCGCCCGCGCTCCCGCAGTCTCAGGTCAGTGGCGCCACACAGTAGACAGTAGATTTGCACAGGATTGCCCTTGCAAAGTTTAATAAATGTGCAGATGTGCCTTTTTTCACAGAGTATTGCTTATTTCTGTGCTGTGTTTTATTAAATTGTTCACTTCTTTGTAACTCTTTCCAGCCCAGGACGCTCCTCTTCCTGCTATGATAACGAGATAGTCATGATGAACCACGTGTACAAGGAGCGCTTTCCGAAGGTGAGACTCACATACAAAAGTAGTACAGCGCATGACAAAATACAGGTGGACTCAAATGCAAGAAGCCATGCAAGGAAACTCAAATAGACCAAAGCACTTGAGAGCCAGGATAAAAAATAGAGTTAGGAGCATGAAGACCACAGGGAAAAGACAAAGTCTGAACAAAAACCTATACACTCCGGTACTGGTGACACATGCAAAGACAGACAGGTCAGAGCTGATTGGTGGAAAACATGAGGCAGGGAGACACAAGTGAAACTTATAGTGATATGATGGACACAGGGAAATGAAAGGAAAAACAAAGGAAGCCAAAACCAACATTAATTTGGAGAGTCCATCCATCCATTTTCTACCGCTTGTCCGAGGTCGGGTTGCGGGGGCTGTAGCTTTAGCATGGACGCCCAGACTTCCCTCTCCCCAGCCACTTCATCCAGTCTCCACCCCTAATTTATTTATTAATTAAAATGTAGAGTATGTCCCAATATTTGTGTCCATGTTGTGACCCTTTTCTCCAGGACCAAGCTTGAATTTAAATCCACAATGATACGTAATTTAACTCTAGATAACAGGGTTGCGTTAAACTGCCAAATCAAGTCATGTTCTCTCTACCGCAACCACTGCCAAAAACCTTTGCCTCATTCTTGGCCTCATTTGCTTTTAATGTCTTGGCAGGCTGAAGTTGGTATCAACAGGAAAAGACCTGTATGTCCTCCCTCCCACCCAAATAAAAAGAGTCTCTTGTGCAATTGTAGTTAACGTTTTGGGACAAATCAATTAGAATTGACATTGTATGGAGTAACTGTACTCTTGAGTCTGAGCTCATTTGTGTTTGGCTACTCATTACTCCCCTGCCCATTATTGTGATCAACCCCTGCCCTTTCTTTCCACTAGGCCACTGCTCAGATGGAAGGGAGGCTTGCAGAGTTCATCCGCGCTTACTCTCCTGAAAATGTTCTCCCGCTGGCCGACGGCGTTCTCAGCTTCATCCACCACCAGATCGCTGAGCTCTCCAGGGACTGCCTGACGAAATCCTGCGAGGGACTCATCACATCTGTCTACTTCTTCGAGCTGCAGGAAAACCTGGAGAAGCTTCTCCATGACGTAGGTGGAAGTAAAAAACAACATAGGAGGTGTCTGACTGATCCAATTACCAACTAATTTCATAATTTGGATGAGAAATGCAAGCAACCAGCAGACTCAAATGCGTGTATTCACACCTATGGACAACCTAACATGCATGTTTTGGGAATGTGGGAGGAAACCAGAGTACCCGAACAAAATTGATGCCAACACGGGGAGACTATGCAAACTCAGGCAAGAACAGGCCAGAGCCGAGATTTGAACCCACACCCTCAGCACTGTGAGGCAGCTGTGCAAACAACTCCTTCCTTGTGCTATTGTTCAGTGCATTATTTGTGATAAATCTGCATTTGTACTATTGAGTAACTGGTTTAGTCAAAAACCTGGCTAGAGAAATGGGACAAAGGTGTGAATCCTGTGGGACAGCAAACTTTAAGACAAGTTGTTGGAGAGCTGCGAGTCTGAAACCCTTGAGCAAGGCACTAAAATCTTTCATCTGCTACTGGGTGCAGCACCATTAATCCACGACTGCATTTCCCCCTTGCCTGAATATCAATTTTATACATTTATGTGCAATGGATCTGTGAGTGCATAATGCAATGCAACAAAAATATCATTAATATTTTCTCCTGTGGGGATCAACAATTAACAGTTACATTAAATTAATAAAAACATTTCATTCATTTGCTATTTTAGATATAAACATTGAGTGGGTGCAAATAATGATAAATCGAGGCTGATGTGCCTCTAATTTGTGTTTTATCTATAATTCCTATTTGGAATGCTTGTTTGCATTGCTGTGATTGCCCATGGGAACCTGACTGATTCTCTCTGTTATTGTATCTTCAATTGTTCCCACCCATTCCTATCTTGGCTTTAGTCTCTTTTTGTCTCTGTTTGAACTGGCAGGCCTTTGAACGTTCAGAGAGCTCGGAGGTGGCTTTCGTCACAGAGTTGGTGAAGAAGCTTCTTATCATCATTTCCCGACCGGCCAGGCTCTTGGAGTGTCTGGTGAGATAACTCGCACTCGTACGTTTCTATGTATGTGCAATGAGTTTGTCTCCACAAGGATGATGATATAGTTAATGAATATATAGAATTGTCTCAGTTCTCACTGATTAGAAGCTGATGCAATAATAAACATACAGTACATCAGGTTTCAGAGCAGAAACATTGAAAATGAACTTTGTAAGTATGTATATATGGATGCATCTTGTAATCTAATTTTTAGAAACTCATACAATACAGCAAATAAGTCATAAAAAAGTCATAAAAATTGGAATTCAACCAAAGATTTCTAAAAATTGTCCCTTACAAAGTCCCACCAAAATTAATTCGAACTGCCAATACGTAAAGACCTTGTTTTGCGACCTCTACTCCACATATCACTCACATCAAAGCAGTAAGATTCCAGACTCCTAATACTTCTTGTCTCATGCGACAAGTGGACGAAGGCGGAGCGTTTTATTGTATTTATGTTTTACCTTGTTTTTAATCCTTGTTACCCTTTGTTTTATGTTTTACTATTAATAGTGATTCACCTATTCCTATACTTAAATGACAGTTAAGAATAGTAAAATGTTATTTTATAAATTATACTGTGCAGTTAATAACAGTTTTATGATGGTGACAGTCTGGCAACAATATGAAACTGGAACAAATTTATTTTTATCTTCAATATCGTCAAGTAATTAGGATAAGATAATAAAATGTTACAGCGGATAGGAGCTTGAGGTCGTAGTGGAGGTCAACCAGCATCCCGGAGTGCGTTGCATTTTATTTTAGAGGTTCCATTGTAATCTGTCATGTCTGTCTAATGGAAAGGAAGGGGCAAGACAGTGACACACCAAATGGATTATCCATCCATCCATCCATTTTCTGAGCCGCTTCTCCTCACTAGGGTCGCGGACGTGCTGGAGCCTATCCCAGCTGTCATCGGGCAGGAGGCGGGGTACACCCTGAACTGGTTGCCAGCCAATCGCAGGGCACATACAAACATACAACCAGTCGCACTCACAGTCACACCTAAGGGCAATTTAGAGTCTCCAATTCATGCATGTTTTTGGGATGTGGGAGGAAACCAGAGTGCCCAGAGAAAACCCACGCAGGCACGGGGAAAACACGCAAACTCCACATAGGCGGGGGCCGGGGATTAAACCCCGGTCCTCAGAACTGTGAGGCTGACGCCCTAAGCAGTCGGCCACCGTGCCGCCAAATGGATTATATTAATGTGTTTTTAACCTGGCGGCACGGTGGACGACTAGTTAGAGCGTCTGCCTCACAGTTCTGAAGGTTAATTGAAGACTCTAAAATTGCCTGTAGGTGTGAATGTGAGTGCGACTGGTTGTTTGTTTATATGTGCCCTGTGATTGGCTGGCGACCAGTTCAGGGTGTACCCCGCCTCCTGCCCAAAGACAGCTGGGATAGGCTCCAGCACTCCCGTGACCCTTGTGAGGATAAGCGGCTCAGAAAATGGAAGGATGGATTTTTAACCTGTAATAGGGTTGTTAGAAACTGTCTGGAAAAGGACAGGTACTTTTAAAATATAGATCGTATGGATATTATGTTATGAACTGACCAGTTAAATTCAATAGGCACAAGCATATGAATTTGAAACTTGACAAAATGCATTTCCAATATCCCACACGTGCATTTTTGACAGTATTTTGAAGATAGATGTATTCATGCCCCCAAAAATAAATACATAAAATGCTGCTTCAATGTGAATCTTAATGTGAGGATCTTTAAATAAACATTAGCACTCATACGCGTTTATCCACCCATTATAAAGATTTAAGCACACTAATGCATGCTCCAGGTATTGGAGGCAGGAAATCCAAACATTTAACACTGATGTGGGGGGGGGGGAACTGCCATCTGTCTGTGTGGATTGTATTTGCATTTAGATTACAATTTCCCCTGGCATAGTGCGACTAACACTTGGCAGCAGCCCTCTGCTGCTCACTGCATTCCCGTCTGACGACCACGGTGCCATTTAAAGATGGAAGATGCATTTTTGAGCGTGTCTGGGGATTCCGGTGCGAAGTCAATCAATCCAACGATCTCGATGAGTCACACACTAATGCAGCTTTTTATTGACAGGTGACACATGCAAAGAAGTTGTTCATCACTCTTACTTTCCCCCATTTTTTTAATGTCTCTGCTTTCGGATTATATGAGATTATACATTGAACATTTGGGGATTGCTGTTAACAACTATCAGCAGCCAATGTTGTCTCTCCTGCTTTCTGTACATTAAAGAGTTTCAAGCATCTCATTTTGTAATACAAAATACAACGTAGTATGTAAATAAGCAATGGTTGATGCAACTAATTAATCATTTCCCCCCTCCCAAAAAATCAATTATGCAGAAATTGTATCATATTAGCAGAGGAAGAATGTTTTAATAGAGTGCTTTTCAAACTTTATACACCAAGTACCACCTAAAAAAAATATTACGAGTACCCTCCAAGTCCGTCCATGATGATTAATATACAGTGGCATAGTAGGCCTAAGCGGTTTGATTCCTAAAAAGTATATTTAATATCATTGTAAGACACTGCAACATTATGGACAGTTTGAAAATGACCACTGCGCTTAAATATAAGTACATGAAATACTGTACTAAATAATTATTCAATTAAAATTTATTGGACATGAAAGTTAAAAAAAATTGCAGCCAAATAAATATTTAAAAATAAACATTTCTTGAAGATTAAATGCAAATAGATTGCACGGTGGCCGACTGGTTAGAGCGTCAGCCTCACAGTTCTGAGGACCCGGGTTCAATCCCCGGCCCCGACTGTGTGGAGTTTGCATGTTCTCCCCGTGTCTACGTGGGTTTTCTCCGGGCACTCCGGTTTCCTCCCACATCCCAAAAAACATGCATAAATTGGAGACTCTAAATTGCCCGTAGGTGTGACTGTGAGTGCGAATGGTTGTCTGTTTGTGTGTGCCCTGCGATTGGCTGGCAACCAGTTCAGGGTGTAACCCGCCTCCTGCCCGATGACAGCTTGGATAGGCTCCAGCACGCCCGCGACCCTAGTGAGGAGAAGCGGCTCAGAAAATGGATGGATGGATAGATTGCACTGCACTTTGGTAGTGATTCTTACATGTACCACAAGAGGCTCCCTCACTGTTTTAATATATTTGACGGAAACAAAATTAGTCCCCAATGTATCTGTTATTCTATCACACAGTATCAATAAACTGATATCCTCGCCTGTAACTAATCCTAAATGTATATTTCTGACCTTGTATGTAATCATTTATTTGCAGTATGAAAATTTTAAACTCACCTTAACTGAGGTGTCTTCCAGCCATCAGTCCATCCGTGTGATTTTATAGTGATGTAATCGCCCGATGTGTCATTCGTCGTGTTACATTCTACTCCCCAGGAATTCAACCCTGAGGAGTTCTACCATCTGCTGGAGGCAGCGGAGGATGTTGCCAAGGAGGGTCACCTGATGAAAACTGACATCCCTCGTTATATTGTCAGCCAGTTGGGACTGACCAGGGACCCGATTGAAGGTAAGGGGGCAAGACAGAAACTACATTAACGGCAAAAGTATTGGGTCACCTAAACATTACACCTCCAGCTTTTTTGATCTTCCAGTCTAAATCAATTACCATCAACATGCAGTTGTTTTCCCTTTATTTGTGGGATTCCCCCCCACACTACTTCCTGAAGAACATTTTTGAGGTCATTATGTTGGATGATTCTGCCTGGCTCACAGTCTCTGTTCTAGTTCATGCCAAAGATCTCAGAAGGGTTGACATCAGGAATATCAAGTTCTTACAAACCAAACTCATCCAAGACCTTGCTTTGTGCACTGGGACACCATCACACTGGAACTGAAGACGGCCTTTCATTGGAAGCATGCAGTAGCAGAAGCATTAGAACCGAACAATGAGCATTACTTTATAGTGCAATTGCTCTATTAATCAAAACACCAAATGGAATAGTCTGTTTTATCACGCCAACGAACGTTTCCACTACTTACAGTCCATTGGCTCCTTGCTTTGTGCTGCTTTCCCGACAACTACGAAGTTAGACTAGTTAGTCTAACGTGTGATAAGGAAAAGTGCATATGAATGCCACAAACTTGAGAGTTCTTAAATCGACAAATTTGACATCAAGTAACAATGAGGGTTTCCATAGTGAATGTAAAAATCTCAATATTATATAAACTTAATTTATTTTTATTGATTGATCTATTGGCCTGCGATTGGCTGGCAACCAGTTCAGGGCGTACCCTGCCTCTTGCCCGAAGATAGCTGAGATAGGCGGTGCAGAAAATGGATGGATGGATGATTTATTGGATGGATGAATGATTTATTGGGATCAAACAGCCTATTTAATACAGGATAGGTAACTTCAGTATATTCTCTCTGGATTAAGTGATTTGGTAAAATGAACAAAAATAATAAACAAAATTA
The DNA here is from genome assembly GCF_024500275.1 of Phycodurus eques. Taxonomy (NCBI): domain Eukaryota; kingdom Metazoa; phylum Chordata; class Actinopteri; order Syngnathiformes; family Syngnathidae; genus Phycodurus; species Phycodurus eques. The sequence goes on along the minus strand of NC_084540.1, from coordinate 8,993,002 downwards.
GACATGTTGACAACATCTATTCAGTGTAATCAACTATAATGTACCTCTAGTTTACAAATGACAAGTTTATCAAGGGTGTCAGCCATGTTCTTTACTTTTGACTGGAATGCTTTGAGGTCGGACCTCAGAAGTTCAAAATGGGATAGTTCCTATTTTACAGCAGTCTGGAATGCATTAGTTCCAAAACTTGAAGATGTGAATGCACCTGCTGGCCAATGGAAACAAAGGTCATGACGATCTAGTGAACAGTTTTTGTGCTGATGTTAATAAGGTTTGGAGCTCCGCAGTTATTGAGTCAACAGGACCTTGATGACTTTAGTGCACTTTCCTGTACGATTCTCTGTCCTTTTACTTTTTAGCTTTTATTAATACATTTTTCTTACAGTTTAAAATAATATTTCTACCATAATTCAGCTGAGACTAGTTGAGATTGTTGTTTTTACTCTTTTGCGCAATCCATTCATTCTCAAATGTTTGCAAGGCTGACTGCATACCTCTGTATGGCCCAATACGTTTGTAAATCCGTGTACAAAGCTACATATTGTACATATTTCACAAACAATTGATTCTGATTTGATGTATGTTCTTTATCAGAGATGGTAAACCTTGATAGTTATGACAGTGAAGGACCTCTAACACCAGAAACAGATGACTCAACAGAGGTGAGCTATTTAGTTGTATTTGTATGTAAATGACAACAATTAAGTCCATCCATTTTTTTCCATGCAGTTCTTATGTGAAGAATACCCTTTATAGACAATAACTATAACAACTCGCATTCACTTATACAAAGGACAGTATAATCAGTCTCCAATATTTTGTCCCAACCTTGGTCATGTCTTTCATATTCATATGAAATATGTCTTTGCTTTACTTCATTCCTAGGATTATCATGTGTATTTGATAGTTATGATGCTTGGCAGATATTGAATGAATATTTTGTTATCCAAAGGGTAAGATTAGAACAATGAAACCACCAGGTGAAGCTGACTTCCAGACCATCAAGCTCATTAGCCATGGAGCATATGGGTAAGCAGAGCAGCCAGTTCACTAATGATGATGTACTCCATTAGACAAGTAATGGGAAGGAACTGAAAATAAACCTGCATATGAATGGCTGTGTTGGTGTTTTTTTATTTTCTTTTTGATCAGTGCTGTGTATCTGGTCCGACACCTGGAGACACGCCAGCGTTTTGCCATGAAGAAAATTAACAAACAAAACCTGATCCTAAGGAACCAGATCCAACAGGCCTTTGTCGAGAGAGACATCCTCACATTTGCCGAGAACCCCTTTGTGGTCTCCATGTTCTGTTCCTTTGAAACCCGTCGGCACTTGTGCATGGTCATGGAATATGTTGAAGGTCAGAATCTGTCTGCATTTACGTTTAGGTGGCGTGTGAAAAGACTGTTCACAAATAAAACCTAAAACATTGAAAATTAAAAATTCACCTACAGTTTTACATGACTTGTCTCTGTCAAATAAAAAACATTGTATTCGTAACCACGTTTTGGACACAGTATAAAACTGAGGAGAGAAGCTGGTTTAGCAAAATCTTGGTAGCAAAATACAAGGTATTGATGCTGAGCATCTAATCGCACAACAACAATTCTGTGGACAAATACTGTACAGTATTAGTGTTAATTTATTTGTTTTAACCTTGTGAGTCATTTAAATCTACATCCACGTTGAAGTATAAAATACAAAATTCCTCATTTTGTCATCATTGATAATATTGGGGACAAGTAAACAAATTATACATTTCACTGTCAGGAGGAGATTGTGCGACACTGCTGAAGAACATTGGGGCTCTGCCAGTGGAAATGGCTCGGATGTACTTTGCTGAAACTGTCCTTGCACTCGAATACTTACACAACTATGGCATTGTTCACCGTGACCTCAAGCCTGACAAGTAAGACACTTTCCTAAAATGTTAAGTAACTGGTAAAAAAAAAAAAAACATATGGGGCAGTGTTTACTTGGTTACTCATTGAAAATAATGTGATAAATAAATCACAAATCACCGTATCTAAAAACATTTTTAATTTAATTTTTAATTTATCTAAAAACTTTTGTCGTTCATTTTTCTGCTCAGCCTTCTAATAACATCTATGGGCCACATCAAGCTTACAGACTTTGGCCTGTCTAAGATGGGTCTAATGAGTCTGACCACCAACCTGTATGAAGGGCACATTGAGAAAGACACGCGTGAGTTCTTGGATAAACAGGTAGGCGAGCACTAACAGAGTCTTACAGTCATGTACCATACAGTGAACCCTGTTTTTTCCAGGACCACCAGTGATAGGTGAAAATCTTTAACAGTTTAAACCCATTAAGACACACTTTAACCTGTTTTCACTCTCTTGTCAAGAAATGGGAGACTATCGTATAATGTCACTTTGAGGAAGCGAAAAAGACTTACACAGTTGTCCAAATAAGAGGTTCAGCGTGCTTGCTTCAAGTTGTTTATTTGTCACTCCCAGTTGAAGTTTAGTGTAAAACTGACATGTAAGACAAAAGAATATGAAACATTGTATATTCATTGTGGGGGGAAAAATGAATATTACTGTAGTTTAGTGGTGTACCTTCTCTGCCCCTTCTTCTTCTGTTACACTGCATGTTGTCAAGTGTGCAATGATTACAAAGACTTTGCATGTATTCTCAGTCATCACTATTAGATTAATACATCTGTGCTCATGTCGAGATTAATTGTGTGCACATGGCATTCACAAGCTCACTCATTTTCAAACCTCAATTTTCAGCTCTTTCTTGATGCTCCCGCAGTGACATGTTTCGTCGAACTAAAGATTTAAAACATGGTTTTGCCTGTAGGTGTGTGGAACCCCAGAGTATATTGCTCCTGAAGTAATTCTTCGTCAAGGTTACGGAAAGCCAGTGGACTGGTGGGCTATGGGTATCATCTTGTATGAGTTTTTGGTGGGGTGTGTGCCTTTCTTTGGAGACACTCCAGAAGAGCTGTTTGGACAAGTCATAACAGGTGAGATACCAAAGCAGCATTTTACATGTGTGCATACACAACATTAGTTTTTTATCGCTGACCTCTTTTGCAATGGTATGTGTCCACCATAGATGACATTGTATGGCCTGAAGAAGATGAGGCCCTCCCCGTTGATGCCCAACATCTCATCTCCTCTCTTTTACAGACAAATCCACTTGTTCGCCTAGGAACGGGTCAGCAAGTTAGACACTGTTTCACATTCTTGCACACTTTTAAACTGCATTTAAAAAAAAATAATAATACATTTTCAAAATGTCTCCTTTCTTCGCCTAGTAACATCATAAATATACACTAAGATAGTATACAAAGGGAAATTTGTTATGTAAGATAAAAAAAAATAGTAAAATTAAGAAAAATAATATAATGATATAAAGCAGGGATGTACTGTATGCTCACAATGGCAAGTGGTGAGTCATTGAGTAATAAGCATTTGAGCAATACGGTGGTTAGCGCGTCTGCTTCACAGCAAAGGTTCTGAGTTCAGATCTCGGCTCACCTGTGACTCAAATGAAGACAAGCCGTATTGAAAATCAATGGCTAATAAACAGTAAAAATATTTAAATTATTTTAAGAGAGACCAACTCTTCAACCCATTATGTCATTCCCATTAAAATTTAGATATTATATTACAAGTCTTGTTAACCTCGAATTTTACTCACCATTTATCATTATGTTGCATTATAAAACAGCAGTTTAATACACGGAAATTGTTCAAATGGTAAATTAGGCATCAACAAATATGTCCGTAAGAACTTTCTTCAAATTATTCTAAGGGGAATTTATGAAGAATTCTAAACCTTAACTTAAATAATATTAATATGTACAACCCCAATTCCAATGAAGTTGGGACGTTGTGTTAAACATAAATAAAAACAGAATACAATGATTTGCAAATCATGTTCAACCTATATTTAATTGAATACCCTACATAGACAAGATATTTAATGTTCAAACTGATAAACTTGTTTGTTTTTAGCATCAATCATTAACTTAGAATTTTATGGCTGCAACACGTTCCAAAGAAGCTGGGACAGTTGGCATAAAAGACTGAGAAAGTTGAGGAATGCTCATCAAATACCTGTTTGGAACATCCCACAGGTGAACAGGCTAATTGGGAACAGGTGGGTGCCATGATTGGGTATAAAGGAGCTTCCCTGAATTGCTCAGTCATTCACGAGCAAAGATGGGGCGAGGTTCACCTCTTCGTGAACAAGTGCGTGAGAAAATAGTCCAACAGTTTAAGGACAATGTTTCTCAATGTACATTTGCAAGGAATTTAGGGATTTCATCATCTACGGTCCATAATATTATCAAAATGTTCAGAGAATCTGGAGAAATCACTGCATGTAAGCGGCAAGGTCAAAAACCAACATTGAATGCCCGTGACCTTCGATCCCTCAGGCGGCACTGCATCATAGACCAACATCAATGTGTAAAGGATATCACCACATGGGCAACTTGAAACTCTACTATGCAAAGCAAAAGCAATTTATCAACAACACCCAGAAACGCCGCCGGCTTCTCTGGGCCCGAGCTCATCTAAGATGGACTGATGCAAAGTGGAAAAGTGTTCTGTGGTCCGACGAGTCAACATTTCAAATTGTTTTTGGAAATTTTGGCTGTCGTGTCCTCTGGGGCAAAGAGAAAAAGAACCATCCGGACTGTTATGGACACAAAGTTCAAAAGCCAGCATCTGTGATGGTATGGGGCTGTGTTAGTGCTAATGGTATGGGTAATCTACACATATGTGAAGGCACCATTAATGCTGAAAGGTACATACAAGTTTTGGAGAAACATATGCTGCCATCCAAGCAACGTCTTTTTCATGGACGCCCCTGCTTATTTCAGCAAGACAATGCCAAACCACATTCTGCACGTGTTATAACAGCGTGGGTTCATAGTAAAGGAGTGTGGGTACTAGACTGGCCTGCCTGCAGTCCAGACCTGTCTCCCATTGAAAATGTGTGGCGCAACGGAGACCCCGGACTATTGACTGCTGAAGCTGGACATCGAGCAACAATGGGAAAGAATTCCACCGACAAAGTTTTCAACAATTAGTTTCCTCAGTTCCCAAACGTTTATTGACTGTTGTTAAAAGAAAAGGTGATGTAACATAGTGGTAAACATGACCCTGTCCCAGCTTTTTTGGAACGTGTTGCAGCCATAAAATTCTAAGTTAATGATTATTTTCTAAAAACAATAAGGTTTATCAGTTTGAACATTAAATATCTTGTCTTTGTAGTGTATTCAATTAAATATAGTTTGAACATGATTTGCAAATCATTGTATTCTGTTTTTATTTATGTTTAACACAACGTCCCAACTTCATTAGAATTGGGGTTGTATTATACAACTGTAGAAAGACAGATGTTGTATTATTAATGTTGACTTTTTTTTGGCTCATTCATGACATACTTAAAGATAAGTATTCTTTGGTGTTTTCTTCTTGGTTTAGTGCAGTTTTTAAATGAAGCCCATTTTCCCATCAACTTCCACCAATTGCTTTTGCGCAAATGGGGCAGCATATTTGAATGTCCTTGTGTACAATGAATACAGAAAATGAATTGCCAAGAAAGACAAGCAAAAATTAAAAACTCAGTCTCCACTTTCTTAGGGCATTGAATCGATCACCACTGCAATTTGCAATTTATTCAATGCACTAAGAATGAAATGACTTGGATGAGTGAGAATATTCAGAGGTCACTCTCAATTTCAGTCTTTTTAGCTGTGTTCAAATCCCAGATACCTATTTTGAGATGATTTCTATTAAATATCTTCTACATTTAAGCGTTATTATTTAATAGGTGGCTGAGCTTCACTGGTTCCATTTGCCATTGTATCTTTTCTTGCTTTCTGGCTCAAGTTCTTCACTGTCCTTCAATCCCTCTTTTTCATATGTACGCCCACCCTATCCCTCCCCAATCTTTGCCCAGTAGGAGGTGCTTTTGAAGTGAAGCAGCACTCCTTCTTCACAGAGGTGAACTGGAACAGCTTGCTGAGACAAAAGGCCGAGTTCATCCCTCACCTGGAGTCAGAGGAGGACACCAGTTATTTTGACAGTAAGTCTCCTGCTGTGAATTCAGGGTGTGACCCAAAATTAGCACACCGACAAAAGTGATAACTTTGCTTTCTGCTGATTGTATTTATTATTGCCTAATCTCCCTACAATAGCACGGTCTGAGCGCTACCATCATGTGCATTCATATGATGAGGATGATACCAATGATGATGAGCCTGTGGAGTTACATCGCTTTTCTTCGTGTTCACCCCGCTTTAGCAAGGTCAGACCTGTGTGGAGTATGCATTAAAATCCTTCTCTTACTGTGACTGATGGACTACTGTATATGCAACTTTGAAATGCCAATCATTGTTCAGCTCGTTATATGGGAATTCACTCAAACTATAACATTAACTGCAAATGTAGGTGTACAGCAGTATGGAACATCTGTCCCAGCTGGAGCATAAACCCCCAAGTGTAACATTAAGGGAGCACAAAGTTCCAAAAGAGGACCGAATGGCCAAGAGAGAAAGCCTGGGTAGCTTTACGCTCAGGGACAAGAGCTGGAGGACTGGATCACCAGAAATGTGAGTGCCGAATACTAAAAAGATACAAGAATAGAAGATCTACTGTATCTTTCCTTGTGATGCATTTCAAATGATAATTGTTTATTGATTTATTTTTTTAAGAAGACTACAGTTCTTCATGAATTGAAAAAAAAAGTAAATTGACTAAGACCATTTAAACAAGTTGGCTTCAAAATAATTTTTCTAAAAAATTTAATTAATTCTATTCTTTTTTGTTTCTTAAAGGAAGCGTTTGTCCTGCTCAGAGTCGTCCTTCACCGAGAGCGACTACAGTCCTCCATCTGGAGCCCGAAGGCGCTTCTCTGCCCTCATGGACACGCACCGCTTGGCCTCACCTCTGGAGGTCGATTCTGAGCAGTCCCTAACAAGGGTCCAGCCACAAATGAAGGCCAGGGGCACCTCTCTGGAAGGAGCCATGGGTGCCATATCCTCACAAGGCGATCTCAGGACATTCCTTAAAGAAAGCAATGGGTTCACAGCTGGAGGTAAGAAGAGTAGATCACAATTCAATGACCCAAAATGTTTATGTAACGCTCTAATGCACATCTGGGCAAAGTACGGCCCGTGGGCCTCATCCGGCCCATCCATAGACTGACTGGCCCTCACAGCTTTTATGAAGTCAAAATAATACAAAAAGTATGCACTGCTTTTATTTTGATGTGCATGTGTGCTGGCAGTGTGAACAGGAGCAATGACTTGTTTTCAGTGTTGCCAAAAAAATATTGTCGTTTTATTTACTGACTTTTCTGACTATTCAAGCAACCATTTTTTTCTCTTCAAAAAAAGGAATAGCACCAATGACAACTGTGGTCCTCATGTTAGCAACATTCTTATTTTCTGCACAAATTATACTTATATTATTCTATACAAATTATGGACACTGGATTCATGTTTGTTTGTGAATGTTGATTAAATCGTGTTGTAGTGTTAATTATGTCATTTTAATGCAACTGATTATAATTATTTTTTATTTTAATTTGTATTTCCTTATTAGAACAACATAGCTACACAAGTAGCAACTTATTTAAACTAAACAATTTAGGGCTTTAAAAAGACATTTGATTAATATTCAACACAACTGAAGTTAGCATGTTGGTGTGGTCCTCAAAAACCAGTGTAGTTTCTCACATGGCCTATTCGAATAATGATTTGCCCACCCCTGCTCCAATGTTACCAGCCAGTGCAACTGTTTTGGGGCTTCCAGAGCCCCAAGGGCCCAGAGGGGCCACCAGTGACTTGGTGCTGCGGAGAGTTCGGCATCAGCAGCTCTCAGCTGAGGGAGAAAAACGGAACTCTCGACCTGGAAATAAAGTTATCAAATCTGCTTCTGCTACTGCTTTATCTGTCATCATTCCTGCAGGTAAGAAACTTTTAACAGTCAAACCACACTTTAAAAATGAATTAATTAATCAGGTACATTTTGGGTGTTACTTCATTCACCTCTCTCAGTGGAGCAACATGGTGCCTCCCCCCTAGCGAGCCCCATGTCTCCTCGCTCCCTTTCGTCCAACCCCTCCTCTCGGGATTCCTCTCCCAGTCGAGACTACTGTCCAGTGGTAAACGTCCTGCATTCCCCAATCACCATCCACCGCTCTGGCAAGAAGTATGGCTTTACTCTCCGAGCAATTAGAGTCTACATAGGAGACAGCGATGTCTACAGCGTACACCATATGATATGGGTAAGTGGACATGAGTGAGACCAGTTGCCGATGCCATCAACCCAAGGTGTAGTCTGCCTCTTGCCCAATCAGCCAGAATAGACTCCATCTCTGTGACCTGGAAAAGGACACGTTATAAAGAAATAGATTGCTATACTTCATAAGTAGTCTTGCAACCATCTATTTTCTATAGACCTTTTCACTAGACATCACACGTACTTCCGGGTGGTAACAGCTCAAGCGATTGCCGATTGCATCGCTAGAAAACAAACACTTAAAATGTAGTTTGACCAAGGGTCATTGAGAAAATAGGAATCATGTCTGAAATCATTATTTTAGCCTTCTTCTCTACCGCTGTAAATTGCTCCAAGGGAGACGGTTGCTGGTCATAATTTACTGTAAGACTCTTTGGCATATCTAGCGGTAGAACTCCAAACACAACAAGTTTTTGTCATTTTTTTCAGATCTACTCATTGGTAGTCAATCACTTTCTGCCACCCGGAATTACCATGACGCCTTATGTTTACAAACATTATGAGAAGGTCTATGCTGTTTGTCCTTATTAGGGTGGCAGGTGAGCTAGAGCCAATCCCAGCAGAGGCGAGGTACACCCTGGAATGGTCGCCAGCCAATTGCAGACAAGTCATCTTTTCAGGCAGAACTCCTTGTTTCCTTTAACAAGTCAATTTATTTTTATTTTCAGCATGTGGAGGATGGAGGCCCCGCCCAGGAGGCTGGACTTAGTGCTGGTGATCTCATCACACATGTAAATGGGGAGTCAGTTCACGGTCTGGTCCATACAGAAGTGGTGGAGCTCATCCTGAAGGTTAGATGGAGTTATCTAGCTACACGACTCCAATAAATAATTGACTTGTAATGTAAATTAACATGAGTAATGTTTAATCTTCAGAGTGGAAACAAGGTGACCGTTACAACGACTCCCTTTGAGAACACCTCTATAAAAGTGGGACCTGCACGCAAGACCAGCTATAAATGCAAAATGGCCCGACGCAGCAAAAGACCAGGAGCCAAAGAGGGGCAAGAGTGAGTTCATGCAACATGCAATTATAAGCATGTAATGATAAACACCTTTTAGTTTATCATCAGTCAACTCACTGCTGTATTTCATTTGGTTATGTTACAGTAAGAAGCGCAGCTCCCTGTTCAGAAAAATCACCAAGCAGTCCAATTTGCTCCACACCAGTCGGAGCCTCTCCTCTTTGAACCGCTCTCTGTCATCTGGAGACAGTTTACCCGGATCTCCCACCCACAGCTTCTGTGCCCGCTCACCCACTCAGACATATCGCTCAACTCTGGAATCCCCATACCTGGGTTAGTATGGGTAACCATGAGCACTATTTACCCTTTACTCATCTTTCTGTGTGGATGCAAACAATTACTGTACAACAAGAATACTTAATAGAGGGCAGACTTATGCGAAGGCCATGTCATAATGCTAAATAGAGGTATATTCCAAGACAAGATGCTAGAGTAGATTTAAAAATAGGGTTTAATGTGGAAAACGCTTGAGATTTTTGAAATTTGGCAAGCCCAGCTCTTAAGTATTTTAACTTAATAAAAAGGCAATGATAGCATTCCCTTCCATTCACAAGTATATTTAACAAATAGCAAATAACTGTCAAAGACAATTTTTTTTTAAATTACAAGTTAAAGGCGGCACGGTGGCCGACTGCTTAGAGCGTCAGCCTCACAGTTCTGAGGACCCGGGTTCAATCCCCAGCCCCGACTGTGTGGAGTTTGCATGTTCTCACCGTGCCTGCGTGGGTTTTCTCCAGGCACTCCAGTTTCCTCCCACATCCCAAAAACATGCATTAATTGGAGACTCTAAATTGCCCGTAGGTGTGCATGTGAGTGCGACTGGTTGTTTGTTTGTATGTGCCCTGCGATTGGCTGGCAACCAGTTCAGGGTGTACCCCGCCTCCTGCCCGATGACAGCTGGGATAGGCTCCAGCACGCCCGCGACCCTAGTGAGGAGAAGCGGCTCAGAAAATGGATGGATGGATTACAAGTTAAAACAAACAGGCTACATAGAACAGGGGATTCTTAAAAATATGGGAAAAAAAGTGGGTAGAATGCCTATATTAATATTTGTGTTTCTTACCTTATTCATATTGGACCTTATTGGATATTTGGATGATTAATCATTAACATGATCAGTGTCTTTTCATAGATTAATATTGTTATTAATAACACATAATTTATTTATCATAATTTGAGCCATTTTTTTTTATTTTAGAAGTTTGTATCAAACTGTTAGCTGTTACAGTAGCTCTCAGTTTGAATAAAGGTTGGTGACCCCTGTTTTAGAGTGTGACGTATTCAAGTAGTGCCGAGAGCACATGCATTTTGGCAGAGCACCGTGAAGCACAAACCCCATCACTCTCAATGTTTATGTGGAGACAATGACAATGTTATTGTCAAAATGTATACTCAGAGCCCTGTTTTCAAGCTGTGTAAACTACCAAAGACCAGGAGGTCATTCTTTTTATCCATTTTCACTTAACAACGTGGTGTAAACGGCCCCTAAGATGTGACTTTCTTTCCCCAGGCACTTCCTCACAGAGCAGCTCCCCAGCATCGAGCACCCCCAACTCCCCAGCCACATCGCACCACATGAGGCCCAGCTCTCTGCATGGCCTGTCGCCAAAACTTCACCGCCAGTACCGCTCTGCTCGCTGCAAATCTGCTGGCAACATCCCCTTATCGCCTTTAGCCCATACACCCTCCCCTACCACGTCCTCCCCGCCGCCTCTGAGCGGCCACACTGTCGGAAGCTCCAACACCACGCAGATGTTCCCCGTCAAGCTACACTCCTCACCACCAGTTGCCCGTCCTCGTCCCAAGAGTGCAGAGCCACCCAGATCCCCCCTTCTGCAGCGAGTACAGTCAGCAGAGAAGCTTGGAGCGCCTATTCTGCCTTCTTCCTCATCATCATCCTCGTCGCCTTCTCCTCTGACGGGAGGGGTGTGCCTCCGCAAGCACAGTTTGGAGGTGACACATGGGGACTACAGGAGAGAGTCCTTCCACTGTGAGCACAGTCTACAGAGTCTGCTTGAGATGGAGGGAGAGAATGGACCTGCTCCACCTTCTCCTTCATCCTCTTCGTCTCCTTCTCCACCTTTAGGAGGGGAAACCAGTAGTTTGCATCCTGTTAGAAGGCTGGGAAGGCAGGAAACACCACTTGGCCGTGACACAATGGTACCAGTAACAGAGACAGATACTCAAACCATGGCATCGGATCTTGCTGGGTGCAATACTGAGACCAAAGCAACAAAACGTGAATCCGCCATTGACCCAAATAAAACATTATACACCTCTGGGGCTCTACAGAGTTCATCTGCAATTGAGACGACCCCTCCTCCAGTAGCAGCCCCATCCACCACCGAGAGCAAGCCGAAACACGGGGTCAAACCTTTAAATGCAAACATTGCACCTTCTGAGGCTACATTCTCTAAGAGCAAACCTTGTGAGAAAATATCCCCTCCAGGGACAACAAAGTGCCTCCAACCGCAAGAGAAAAAGCAGAAGTATGCTCACATAGAAAGTGTCTCTTCAAATAAAGTTTTAGGAAATGCCGAAGACAAAACCAAATACATAGCAGGTACAGAGAAAGGTGGCTGTCGCAAAGGATCAAGTACAGAGTCATCCAAACCTCGTAAAAGCACGGAGGCCATTGAGAAGGAAGGCAGTGGTGGTGATAAAAAAACAGAGACGACTAAGGTTAAAGGTCCTGCACCTCCAGTTCCCAACCCAGTGCAGGTCCACAGTGCAACAAATGTACCAGTTGCTGGCAGCTCCAAAGTGGAGTGGGCATCAAAGAGTTACCGGGGAGTGAAGGAGGAAAGGGCGCACCTGGAGGTGTTGGAAGAAAACCCCATGTCCCCTTCTTCTAATGCATCCTCACCTTGTTCGAGCAAGCCACGCGTCATGTCACCCGGGGACAGAGCCAGCTTTGTCACACAACTCACAAGCGTCGCCAAAACAGTACTTGGGCCTATGAAAGGGGGGGCACAAGATGGTTCCAAGGGCAAAGATGCCTGTAGGTCAAGGTGAGGAGAAACGAGGCAGCTCAGCGGGAAAAGCAGAGGCTTCATGTGGGCCTGGGCGCCGTGGGGCTCAAACAACCTCTGCTGGTAGCGCTCTCCAGTTGGATAAAGGAAACACTCGGAGCTCAAAGCATCATTCGTGATGAAGAAGCAGACCCTCCAATGCATTGCCTTTTACTGTAGAAGCATCCAAACATATCATATAACTTGACACCTTTCTAACAAACATAAATGGCTCAACAGAAATAATCTGAATCCGAGACTTTGGACAAAATGGGGACAAAAATTTAAATAAATCAACTACTGTCAGCGCCGTGTAGCATATTATAGGCCTGTGGATGTCTTTGTCACAATGTGCTGTAGATGTATTTAAAAAACAAACAAAAAAAAACAATGCATGTTGTACATAGAAAATCAAAGAAATTTAGAACGTAGATGAAAAATAAAAAAATAATAAATACAGAGGACCTTAAGGTAGTAAACACTGTGAACAACTTTGCAACCACCTAAACATGCAAACCACATTCCATTTACTTAGATTGGTTACGTTTATTTAGCAAAATGATATAATTAAGTTATGTATCATAAAATGACAGGAGAAAATAAAACAAATTAGACTCACGCACTCGAGCCTGGACCAAAATACTTGTTGTCAAAAGAGCTGGCTGGTGTTCCGATTGGTTCAAGGGCTGTATTCAGATGGGATAAAGTATGAGATGAGCTTGCACAGGGACACTATGCAATGTGCTAATAATGCCACTTTAGGTGACTAGGATTACGAAGTTTACATTGTGTTGTCAACCAGTAAAGGTGAAAAAAGAAGTAGTTGCAATAAGCAAAGCAAATCTATTTTGCGTTCAAAGTTGTCCCTTTTGATGTGTGCAATTGCTACTGTATGTGAATTCATTGTGTGTTATAGTGTTATTGAGGACTAAACGGTCATAAATTAGCACTTAAAAAGTTGGTTGAATATACATAAGTCTTTTCTACATATGCTGATATGATCCATTTTATATTTCATAATTTATTGTGGAAGAATGTTGTGGTGTTCTCATTAGTTTTGTTTAAAGTAAAAACATATTGGTGTCTGCTATAATGTATATGAAAAACTAATGCATGTGAAATGTTCTGGACATTATTCATCTGACAAAAAAATACATTTTATCAATCAGTATATCAAATGATTCTCCTATGCAAGGAGTAAGGATAAATACTCAAACTGAATGTCCAACCAGCCTTTCCGATCAGCATTAATACTGCAATTTAAAAAATGAAAAATAATAATCTGCTGTAAATGCATGCTTTGCCGCAATGCAAAGTGTAAATCAAGCATTACTGTGTGTCAGGTCAGAAAAGTCTTTGAAGAAAATGTAATGGTACTGTCAAAAGGCCATTGTGCACGTTTGATTTTCATCATTTGGCCACAGTCTGTCGACAGATGCAGTTGGCTGGCGACAGGTTTTGGGGGATTTAGGTACATTTCCAACGTTCTGCAACACATCAGGTACAGTTTGAATCCTATTTGGAAATCCTGTGTAACTGTGTAAGTAATTGTCTGGACATGGACACTCAACTAATTTCAGATTAAGTCCTTTAAAAAATAAAAGTACAGAGGCCATACATGGCATTTCGAAGTCACTTGACAGAAGAAACTTCAGTTACCGCTGTATGCTACTTACTGTTGTTCATTTGATTGTTTTATAGTTATGGCCTAGAAATGTTTGTCTTACAAATATTTACTTGAATGATGACTTTAGCGCAGGTTAGCGAAATACGTCGCGTTTCGTATATCGGGTTAAGAACGCAACTCCGTCGTAAACCGAGGACCCCATGCCATGATAAAGTCCTTGATCGCAGCGTTTGTTCCTCCACCCTGGCCTCTTGGATTTAAAATGTCACCTTTAAAAATACGTGTGTTCAATTTTAACATTACAGTTAATTGTATCAAGATACGATAGGGCTTGAGTATGTTCATTTGTAAAGAGACGTGTGCTTCCTCTCAGTGCATTTTCAGTCTTCTGTTCGTGCGTCGTGCAAAACACCTAGATTTACCTTACCCTGCCATCTTGTGGCTGACGAGCCACAAAGGCTGATAGGAGTATAGGCTTAGTGAGAAATCTGTCTACTTATGTTCATAATTCTGATGTCAGTGAAGATGTTCATATTATTTGAAAGTTTTTTTTTGTTGTAAATTCTATATAAGCTTACGACTTTTTCTTTCATCCAATATGCTGTGTAGGGATTCAGAGTAGAATCACTTGTTCTTGCATTAAACACAAATGTTTGGTGTGCAGTGAGTTGCACTTTATTTTTGTCAAATATTGTCTTGTGTTTGCCAACTATTATAATATTATTGTTAATGCATTTAAATGTATTCATACATTTCAATACACCTGCTACGTTCCAAACTTAAGCATCCGTCAATTGGAAAAGTCAGTGTCTCATTGCATTTCAAAGTTCGCCGTACACACAAACACACACACAATTTAAAGTGGGCATAATTTCGTGTTTCGATTTCAGTAAATATACTCGTGTGTTTATTTTGAGATGGAGATCGCCAGTCATAAAATTCCATTCTATGAAATAAGAACAATTGAACCCCACCACACACTCGGTTCTTTGGGGTACTGTAATTCATGTTTTCATGTATGACAAAGAGGATGTGTGTTATTAGTTCCTGTACTGCAACTTGGGAGAGGGTGGGGGGGAACAATAAAAAGAGACGAAATGACCATTCGTTTTCTTTCTTTACGCGAAGCCTGACATGGTTCTGCCGGAGAGGCTCACTGTCACTGCTCACTCATTGGCTCACTGTCAGCCAATCACATCAGAGCTAGCCTGTTCCCAACATAAGGAAATAGAAGTTGATGGCTTCCATTGCTGAGTACTGTCAACAATATTGCGTCCTCTTGAACTTCACTGACAGGTTTGACTCGTTGACGTTTACAGAAAGATAATATCGAAATGAAGGTAAACACAACACCATCTTTTACTGTCGACCTACTTAATTTTATTTGACAGTCTGAAGTGCGATATTTAGCGCTGGGGAATTAACATTTCTTTTGGAAACAAGAAGCCATAATTAGTACCGATAAGTATTTCACTGCCAGTCACACGTTACACGTAGGTTAGGTATTTTTTTTTTGGTAGCAATAGTTTCATGCTGTTATATATTGCCATTTCACTATGTCACATAATAGAGATGGTATAAAACAGAATAATTTAAACATTATGTACTTAACAGTATGCAGATATTCCATTTTTGTATATTTAATTTCCGCATGAATATCTTAAAATTAGTTTATTCAGGAGTGATGATGTAAACAGCTTTTTCTGTACTGACATGAACTTTACTTTCTGTGACTGTAATATTAACTATGTCCTGCAAAATCCTTGATGCTGTGGGTAGAATAATAAAAACCACCAGCAGCTCTTTTATTGCAACGACAGTGGGGCAAAAAAGTATTTAGTCAACCACCAATTGTGCAAGTTCTCCCACTTAAAAAGATGAGAGAGGCCTGTAATTTTCATCATAGGTATACCTCACCTATGAGAGACAAAATGAGAAGAAAAAATCCAGAAAATCACATTACCTGATTTTTAAAGAATTTATTAGCAGATTATGATGGAAAATTAGTATTTAATCAATAACAAAAGTTCATCTCAATACTTTGTTATATACCCTTTGTTGGCAATTAGAGTGGTCAGATGTTTTCAAAAGTCTTCTGTAAGTCACACACTCTTGCTGGTATTTTGGCCCATTCATCCATGCAGATCACCTCTAGAGCAGTGATGTTTTGGGGCTGTCGCTGGGCAACACAGACTTTCAACTCCCTCCAAACATTTTCTGTGGGGTTGAGATTTGGAGACTGGCTAGGCCACTCCAGGACCTTGAAATGCCTCTTAGGAAACCACTCCGGGCGGTGTGTTTGGGATCATTGTCATGCTGAAAGACCTAGCCACGTTTCATCTTCGATGCCCTTCCTGATGGAAGGAGGTTTTCACTCAAAATTTTCACTCTTTCTCCTCCAAACATGACGACTTGAGTTTTTACCAAAAAGTTCTATTTTGGTTTCATCTGACCATATGACATTCTCCCAATCCTCTTCTGGATCATCCAAATGCTCTCTAGCAAGCATTTGGATGATCCAGACGTGTCCCCAGGGGGACACGTCTGGCACTGCAGGATTTGAGTCCCTGGCGGCGTAGTGTGTTACTGATGGTAGCCTTTATTACTTTGGTCCCAGCTCTCTGCAGGTCATTCATTAGGTCCCCCCGTGTAGTTCTGGGATTTTTTCTTACCGTTCTTGTGATCATTTTGACCCCACGGGGTGAGATCATGCGTGGAGCCCCAGATCGAGGGAGATTATCAGCGGTCTTGTATGTCTTCCTTTTTCTTATAATTGCTCCCACAGTTGATTTCTTCACACCAAGCTGCTTACGTATTGCAGATTCAGTCTTCCCAGCCTGGTGCAGGTCTACAATTTTGTTTCTGGTGTCCTTTGACAGCTCTTTGGTCTTGGCCATAGTGGAGTTTGGAGTGTGACTGTTTGAGGTTGTGGACAGGTTTTATACTGATAACGAGTTCAAACAGGTGCCATTAATACAGGTAACGAGTGGAGGACAGAGGAGCCTCTTAAAGAAGAAGTTACAGGTCTGTGAGATCAAGAAATCTTGCTCGTTTGGTGGTGATCAAATACTTATTTTCCACTGTAATTTGGTAATAAATTCTTTAAAAATCAGAAAATGTGATTTTCTGGATTTTTTTTTTCGAATTTTGTCTCTCATATGTGAGGTATACCTTTGATGAAAATTACAGGCCTCTCTCATCTTCTTAAGTGGGAGAACTTGCACACTTGGTGGCTGACTAAATACCTTTTTGCCCCACTGGAAATATCTGAAATTCCTTGAGTCACAGGGTGCAGTCACATGGTTTTCCTCTCTCTTGACTACCATAGCTAATTATTAAGTTTGATGTAGTTAAATGCACATTGTCAGATTATGTGTAATATATTGTTGCAAAAAGCATGTATTGGGTCATATGTCAGTGTTCAATAACTATAGTGTTGTATTATGTTTGTTCTTCATCTGAACATGTAGCTGCTTTGGCTATAAAGGGTGTTCCCTCGTGGCCAGTCTTGTTCAAATCTGATGGTTATGAACCCCAATGCCTCCTCAACTTGCTCTGAGAGCCAGTCTCCTGCAGATGAATATATGGACGACTGGCTTTTCCTCCCTTCTACCTCAGCTGCAACCCCTTGCCATGAAGACAAGAGCAGGCAAGACATGGAGGAAGGAGGCAAACTCAAATCTAAGTTGGTCTCAGTATGGAATAGTGTCAAATACGGTTTGTTTTAGCTGTGAGACTGCATTACATGTTTGTTTGTTTCTGTGTGATTATGTTTAGTCTCTTGAAGTCTTGTTTCCCATTTATTAGGTTGGTCCTTCAAGCAGAAATCAAATTTGAGTAAGAGCTCTCCTGTGATCATGTTTGGAAAGTCATATCAGCTCAGCGATCAAGGTGAGGTTGCTTCTGCAATTTCAAGCAGACAATTTAGGCATGATGCCTCATTGCTTTGCAGGATAATCTAGTTTGTGTCTTCTAATTATAATGTCAGGGGAGAACGAGTGTTTCCACCGCTCCTTTGCAGCTCTTCTGTGGTTGACATACAGACGAGGTTTCCCTCAACTGACGGGCTGCTGTCTGACCACTGATAGTGGCTGGGGATGTCTTCTCCGTACAGGGCAGATGTTGTTTGCGCAAGGCCTGCTTTTACACCTGATGCCAGAAGGTGACACTACACATACTCATTGCAATATTACCTTAATATGTTTCACATTGAATGAGTGACAATATGAACAACGATTAACCATAGACCATTTCAAAAGGCTTCAAAAGACTTCGTAGAAGAGCTTGCATTCTATTTAGTGGCTTACAAGGACTTGGCAACATTTCTAAAAATGAGTCAAATTGTGTAGAATTATTAGCAGTCTAACCATTCTCAGCATGACATTAGATTGAGAATGTATTTTCATACACAATGCTGGATGTAAAGAATACTACACTGTCTTTATGAGGCTTCCTGGCCATACTAAAGTTCTGCAAAATACATGTATTAAGTGTAATAGTAATATTTCTTCATGTAAAATCACAGCCAGACTGTATTTTGAATGTTGAGGTTACTCTTTGTCAAAATAACCAAGATCAAATCATCATCGATGAAAACAATCAGTACTTTATTTTTGTTAGATCTTTAAAGTGGAACCTCTTTCAAACACCACTAAAGTTGTACAATTTTCAATTCCACCAAAAATGTTTAACTGTTGCCTGTACAGTTACTAAAGGTTTTATGATTGTGACCCTGAAACCTCCACCAATCCATCCATTTTCTATACTGTACTCACTTTATGTCGACTGGTTGTGATGTAACATTGTATTTTAGTATAGGTGTGTCAGATAAGTTCCAGGATTGGTGTCACAGCAAATGTATTTACATCCAAACTACACAACACTCGCCTCTTCTCTCACACTGAGCAAAACAAAAGCTGCAGGAGCTCTTTTTAGTGCTGCTCAATTGCCTAGCCCAGTGGCAAGAACTCGCATTGGACGATGCCCCCCATATCGAAGAATGCGATCAACATTACTTTGACTTTGAACTAAGACAGTCTTGCTGTCTTCGGCCTTGGCGACGTCAGACTCTTCCACTAAAAGCTGTGGTGTTGGGTCTCCGGGTCCTACTCGAAGATCCATGACTCATCACGGATGATGAGTCATGGATGAGTCTGGTCACCTTAGCAAGTCTGGTCTCATTGTCACTCACTCTGCTCATTGCTTGATGACCTGAAACAGAGGATATGTACATAAAAGCATGTGGGGGAAAAAAGTTCAATCGCTGCAGAGAGCTGCGGTCACAGTTATATTCGCCAGGGAGATTACACTGAGGGGTAAAAACTTGTAGTTTGAATTATAGCTTTAGTCACACCAGTCCTGGACCTTTTCTGACCCACCTCCTTCAGGTTCCCATCATGGGGACTGTAAAAACAATATACAGTATACTGTGTGTGTGTGCGTGTGTGCGTGTGTGTGTGTGTGTGTGTGTGTGTGTGTGTGTGCGTGTATGCATATATATATATATATATATATATATTTATTTATTTTTTTTTTTATCTTTTCCAGGCTTAACATATTCTGTGAGCCATCACATGTTCAAAGATGATATGGATCTCCCAGAGATCCGCACTGAAGCCAGAGCAGTGTCTATACAGAATTCCAAAGGACTTAATAAGAGTCGTCGGAAACTGAGTTTAGGTTCCCTCCTGGACAGATGCATGGAGTCCACACACAGAAAGGTTGTATCATGGTTTGCAGATCACCCCTCAGCTCCTTTTGGGATACATCAGCTGGTAGAGTTCGGCAAAAGCTTAGGGAAGAAAGCAGGGGACTGGTACGGTCCCTCAATTGTGGCACATATTCTACGGTTAGTAATTACTTTATTTGTATCCAGTCCACAGTTTACCTATCCTAGCTTGCATACAGTATATGCTGACATCACTCAGAAAATTCTTGATATAATTATGCTTTAGGAAAGCTGCTGAGGCATCAACTGACCTTCCAAATCTTGTCATCTATGTTGCACAAGATTGCACCAGTTAGTACTTTCTTCTTTTCCAGAAATGTGTTTATACATAGTCACCCACTTCTACTTTTAAAGTAGAACTTTAACCATGACAGCATGTTTTTGTCCCTCTCTTTATTTACACAGTCTACATAGAGGATGTGAAAGAGTTGTGTAGACGGCGTCTTTCTGGGATCTCTACTGCATCTATTCAGCCCTGGAAAGCTATCATCCTCCTGGTGCCTGTGCGACTTGGAGGACAAAATCTCAATCCTGCCTATATCACCTGTGTCAAGGTAGTCTGATTTAAATTTGTTTTGGTCTCAGGGAACATAAATAATAACAAGTGAGGACTACAGGGGTTCCTCGTTTTAGGGTTCCGTCCCTATGGCGGTGACATAAGGCAAATTTGTAAGTCACATTGCACCATAGTCTAACACTAACCTACACTACTAACAGATTAGTTAAGTCATAATCACAGTAAATAGGTGTGTGAAAAATACTTCTTGGCAATGAAAATGGCGGTAAGTGTATTTTCCTTCTTGTGTCACATGATCACATATTGCTACACCACTGCCCAAACTAGTTCGTAACTTCAATGTAATTGTTTGTTTGCTCAATGGCTTCACATAGATCAGTAATGTTTATTTACTGTTAAAAAAATGTGGAAGTAAATTGGACCCTGTAAATGTGTTGTAACTGGTATAAACATGGTCAGTGTGAGTCTATTAGTAGTGCTGAAATGGTAATGGTCCTAAATGGTGAAGAGCTTATAGGTATTATTGACTTCTTGATGAGAAGGCAATCTGGGGTTGCAATGGCAATGACAGAGACAAGTGTAACATTAACAATCATTTGTAGCTTGTAATTTCACATTTTGCTGTTTCAATTGTAAATTCAGTCAGGAGTATTGAGAAGTTACTTAATGGATGTGTTTACAAACAACATAACTTTTTTCCACTATTTTTCATCATAGAAACTCTTGAAGTTAAAATGCTGCATTGGTATCATCGGGGGCAAACCAAAGCACTCTCTCTACTTTGTTGGTTTCCAGGGTATGTCCAGTTCAATGTATTGTCTTGTAGTTATTTAATTCAGTCGTATGAACATTTTCTACTTTTTCCTACTCTGACTTTACTTTGTTGAAGATGAACATCTTTTGTACTTGGACCCTCATTACTGTCAGCCCACAGTGGATATAACAAAGGACAACTTTCCTATAGAGGTATCCATAAACACTGTTACACTTTCTTTCTGCTTGTCTTTGGCTACCACCATTAGATTTTCTCTTTTGCAATCATATAATGACCATATACTGTACACTCCGTAGAGTGTAGACCTTTACCAAGGGCAAACATGTTAACAAAACAGGATTTGGGTCATGGAATACTGATTGTTTGACTAATCTAATACCATGTCAAAATGACCCCTGTGAAAAACACCAAAACTGGTGGTGGCCCAAGACTTTTGCACAATTCTGTATGAAAAAACAAACTGTTGATTATGTTATTTATATTAATCTCTACACGTTGCAGTCATTTCACTGTAAATCTCCAAGGAAACTGCTGTTCTCTCGCATGGATCCCAGCTGCACCATTGGATTCTATGCAAAAGGCCAAAAGGACTTTGAAATGCTGCGCAGAGTTGTCGATGAGGTAGGTGGATATGTGGAAAATTGACATCCAACTACATAATGTTGTGGCATTTATATTATTATTAAGTGTTTGATTTTTATTGCTCTCTTCACACTCAGGCTGTCTCCACATCTGCAGAGACATACCCCATGTTTATATTTGCGGAAGGTCATAGTCGAGTGGAGGAGGAAAGCAAAAGCCCCACCAACAACATCACTTATGTCCAGAGGAAGAGCGATCTGCGGAGGGTTGACACGAGTAACAGCATGGATGAGTTTGTTCTATTGTGAGCAAACATCAGATATGGTTTGCTGGGGTGTTCAGTGATCATCGAGTAGGCAATCTCACACACAGTGATTTAAATATTGAGTGTGCTTGTCCACACATGCTATAGTTTGCGTGCATACAATCCTTCACTTTGAACTATACTAGTATTTTGTAAAAGATATTGGCATTTCCAAATTTACACTGATGCAGGTGTAATTTAAAAAAAGAATAGCAACAAAAAATGTTTGATGCAGCTTACTGGTAAGTGGCAGTATTTTGTTTTTAGATGAGCAGTACACAAAAAATTAGATCTCACTGGTGAGCTGTTTGTAGTACAGGCCCGCGGGCTACTCACATTGGTCCTTGGGGGCTACCTGGGCGGGCACCATGTTGGTGACCCCTGCAATAGAAAATGGATGGATGGCTCTTGAACTGAGTGGTCAATGGACCAGTGGCACAACACATCATCCATCCCTTGTCCGTACCACTTTATCCTCACAAGGGTCGCGGGCCTGCTGGTGCCTATCCTAGCAATCTTCGGGCAAGAGGCGGGGTACACCCCGAACTGGTCAATCGCAGGGCACACATAAAAAAAAAAAAAAACATTCGCACACACATTCACACCTACGGGCAATTTTGAGTCTTCAATCAACCTACCACCCATGTTTTTGGGATGTAGGAGGAAACCGGAGTGGCCGGAGAAAACCCACGCTGGCACAGGGAGAACATGCAAACTCCACACAGGCGGGGCCGGGATTTGAACCCTGGTCCTCCCTTTGTTCCCTCAGGCGGCACTGCATCAAAAACTGACATCAATGTGTAAAGGATATCACCACGTGGGCTCAGGAACACTTCATAAAACCAATGTCAGTAAATACAGTTCGGTGCTATATCCGTAAGTGCAACTTGAAACTCTAACTTACACATCTGTGAAGGCACCATTAATGCTGAAAGGTACATACAGGTTTTGGAGAAACATATGCTGCCATCCAAGCAACGTCTTTTTCATGGACGCCCCTGCTTATTTCAGCAAGACAAAGCCAACCCACATTCTGCACGTGTTACAACATCGTGGCTTCGTTGTAAAAGAGTGCGGGTACTCGACTGGCCTGCCTGGAGTCCAGACCTGTCTCCCATTGAAAATGTGTGGCGCATTATGAAGCGTAAAATACGACAACGGAGACTCTGGACTGTTGAACAGCTGAAGCTGTACATCAAGCAAGAATGGGAAAGAATTCCACCTACAAAGCTTCAACAATTAGAGTGTCCTCAGTTCCCAAACGTTTATTGAATGTTGTTAAAAGAAAAGGTGATGTAACACAGTGGTAAACATGACCCTGTCGCAGCTTTTTTGGAACGTGTTGCAGCTATATAATTCTAAGTTTATGATTATTTGCGAAAAACAATTAAGTTTACCAGTTTGAACATTAACTATCTTGTCTTTGTAGTGTATTCAATTAAATATAGGTCAAACATGATTTGCAAATCATTGTATTTACAACCCCAGTTCCAATGAAGTCCCAACTTCATTGGAATTGGGGTTGTAAATTTTGATTATATTGCTATCTGAATAAATAAATTATTTAAAAAGAATGTTTTGTGTTGCACTGTACGCTACAATTTCATACAAGGATGATTAAGAATAAACTTGAACATTGGTGTCTCCTTGCACACATTTACTTCTTTTAATTCTCGATTCCTGTGAAGGAACTTTGAGGCAAATGTGAAAAATACCACCAAATAAGTTTTGCCGTCGTCCTTTGTAATATGGGGAGCAATTATTTTGGTGTGTGTATGGCGTGTGGGGGTCAGACATGACTCCAGTGTTCGTGGGAGACTCATGCTTGGTTGGGAGGTCTTGGGAAGCATCAGTTTGGTCTGTGATTGTGATGACGGTCTGTAATAAGCAATACTAAATAAACTAATAACGACAGAAAAAACAACCACAGCTTACCTGTATGTTTTTTCAGATATTTTAAAAACCCATAAGCTGATGGACACTGCATTAGCCATGCTGGAGCCTATCCATTTCCAGCTGACTTTGGGAGAGAGGCAGGGTACACCCAAGACAAACAACCCAATTCACACCTACGAATATGTTAGTCTTCAATTAACCCCATATGCATGTTTTTTGAATATGGGAGGAAGCTGGAGTATCCAGAGAAAGAACACAAACATGCAAACTTCACTCAGGAAGATTCAAACTCAGAACTGCAAGGTGGATGTGCTAACCACTAGGTCACCATGTCACCAAAACATCAAGTCGCTTAGATTAGGGCACTGGTGTCAAACTCATGGCCCAGGGGCCAGATCCAGCCCGCCACATCATTTTACGTGGCTCGTGAACGCAAATCATGTGTTTGAAATTATCATGTGATGTAATAAATAATATCGTGAGCTATATCAAGGATTTTTATGTTTAACAAACACCTTTAACCAGTAACTCGATCAGTAGTTGGACCTTGACTTCTGATTTCAAAACTAGTTATCAATGAATTTGGTGTGCATAAATAATCATATGCGGCACGGTGGACGACTGGTTAGAGCGTCAGCCTCACAGTTCTGAGGACCCGGGTTCAATCCCTGTCCCCGCCTGTGTGGAGTTTGCATGTTCTCCCCGTGCCTGCGTGGGTTTTCTCCGGGCACTCCGGTTTCCTCCCACATCCCAAAAACATGCATTAATTGGAGACTCTAAATTGCCCGTAGGCATGACTGTGAGTGCGAATGGTTGTTTGTTTCTATGTGCCCTGCGATTGGCTGGCAACCAGTTCAGGGTGTACCCCGCCTCCTGCCCGATGACAGCTGGGATAGGCTCCAGCACGCCCGCGACCCTAGTGAGGAGAAGCGGCTCAGAAAATGGATGGATGGATGGATAAATAATCATATGATGTTGCAATGCAACATTTATATGGGTTCAGAGTCACAACCCTCTGAGGAAACCCGTAACTATATTGTTGCCTGCGACAAAAATAAATTTGACATCCCTGGATTAGGGCATAGATGGGAACTCTTATCTCTTCTCAAATGTAGGTAGTTAAAAAAAAGTTTGGAAAATAAATACTCAAGTAAAAGTAATCAAGTACTTCCCACCACTGCAAAGTGTTTTTTATTGTTTTTTTTTTTCCCCCATTACGTAAACTATTTTTATGTCAAATCTGTCCACAAAGTGAAATACAATAATAATAAGCAGATGATTTCTTCAATAGCAAAAAACAACAACAACAACAACACGTGCGTTTTATCCGCGGAAGATGCTGGAGTGAAAGTCGCGCTACCATCCCCCCAGTCCGGCTTCCATTCGAGCATGTGTCGCTGCAGTCACGGGGCCTACAGGCAGTGAGAGGCGGTGGAAAGGGGGCGCCGTTGAGCCGTTCTGGCAGTTACGTTTTACTCAGGGAGGAGGAGGGGTGAGGAAAAACGACTGGGTAGGTCGCTCTTTGTTTTCTGGCAGGGAGGAAAACCAAGAGAGACTGCGACCGGCAAGATTTTAAACACCGCTGTTCACCGTTCGTGTAAGTCAAATTCGATGTTGTTAGTAGATTGACGGGCTGGCATTTGTGAACGACAAGACCGTTCCAGATTGGATTCGTGTTTGTAGGTTGTGTTATGTTTGGGAAAAGACGGACAGCACAGCAGTTAACCGGCGGTGGAGCGACTGCGAGCAATGAATGAAAATGATATTTGGAAATGTGTTGTGAGCGGAGTAGAGTCGAGGGTACGGGAGGCGCATTGGATCAATCAACGGAAGCGGCGAGGGATGCGCCACACTTTGGCTCGCCGCGGCTTTTAAACAAACAGCTCGTCCGAATGTACTTGTTTGTCTAATTGGCCTCCAAGAGCATGGCCGGCTAGGCTAACTCTGCTAACTCCGCTAGCATGTTAGCTCCCGTCATAAAATAACTTTTGTTCGCTCAAAGTTTTGTTTTGTTTTTACCTCGCATACATATGTGTGGGTGGTATTTTTTCGAAAGCACGGTTCTATGTGACGTTAATGGTGGTATTATTTAAACAGTTAATGACAAATATAGTGTTATAGACAAACAGTTATGTGAACCGACACAAAGTAACGTTGACAATGAAACAAGCTAGGCCCAGTTGACGTTAATTTGGCTAAAAATGACTATAATATTGTGATGACTACCAACCCCATCTTACGGATGTTTACGTATAGACATTGTTCTACCGGGCTGTTAAAAGTGTGGATTTATATTTGTCATGTCTAACTTTGAGACGTAAACTCTCGCTCAGTTGCATTGAAAACGAATTGACTCATTATTTAAAGGGGGTTTGAACTGCTATGTTATAGATATATCAAATAATAACCAGGTTTTCTTACACTATGCAAATGTCTTCTTCCTGTGGAATATGAGGTGTAAGCACTATATATTACAATATTTATTTTTGATGTATTAGTTGCCTCCGGGCGAACAGTGTCTGCAGATGACACTCCAGTTTACTATATGACATATACAAAAGGTCAGTCCTGAGATATGTCTCCTAATAGTTCCCATTTAGTTTGTTTAAATTAATGGTAATGTAAAGACTTTAAAATTAAGCACTCAAAACATTGACTGACTTTTTCTATTTTTCATGTTTGTCATGTTGGACGAATGTGACAGCATTTTTAGACACACATTTCCCACTGTTATCTTTTATATATTTCTTTATAGGGGTCCTTGTTGCAGCCTCACATCCCCACTCTCCCCTGAGAGATGTCCACTCCTGACCCCCCAATGGGAGGGACACCTCGGCCCGGTCCTTCCCCAGGCCCGGGGCTATCTCCAGGTGGAATGATGGGCCCAAGTCCAGGTCCTTCCCCTGGCTCTGCCCATAGTATGATGGGGCCCAGCCCAGGACCTCCTGGATCTGGACACCCACACCCTCCACAGGGACCCTCAGGATATCCTCAGGAAAACATGCACCAGATGCACAAAGTACATAAGCTTTTCTTTGCATTTTTGATTATTTTTTTTTATTCTGAGTATTCTGTCTGTATTGAAAAATTGTGACTTGGAAAGCATAGTATGCCCCCCCCCAAAAAAAAGCCTTTGCTATTTCGCTATCATCTGATATTGGCCACCCATTTGTATTCATAGGTGTTGAATAAATTGAGTTGTGATTTAAATGAATATAGAACAGATTTATAATTGTTCTAATTTTGCTTGCAAGCTTATGAGTACTTTTGTAGTTGCTGTTTATTTTTAATTACTTTTGTAAAGCTACAATGACCAGAATCTAGTTCAAAATATCTGATTCAAATTCACTGAATTTCTTTTCAGTCCGCTGTATAGTAATTGTGTACCTTTAATTCAGCCAATGGATGCCATGCATGAGAAGGGCATGCCTGACGACCCTCGCTACAATCAAATGAAAGGCATGGGCATGAGACCAGGAGGGCACAGTGGGATGGGGCCACCTCCTAGCCCCATGGACCAACATTCCCAAGGTATTGCATCACAAGGCCACACAGGTGACCATGGATTCAGCTGACTTTTGACCACCCTCACTGTGATGGATTTTCACTTCTCAGGAATCGAGACAGAATTGTCTTGAATATAATACAGTTTGAGGGGCTCTTTTTCACTTTACGGTCTCATTAAGTTGTGTTAAGTAACAGCAGGTTAAAAAGTGTTTTATTTATTTGAGAAAACTAATGGCAAACAGTTTGTGGTTTATTAGCAGTGATTAAAAATTGGTAAAATTCAAGAACTGAAAAAAACATTATTGCTCTTAGTTGACAGAAAATCTTCATGGAAAAGAAGCTTGGTTAATTGTTTGCAACTTGAAATATTGTTGTTCTCACAAAGGACATCCTGTTATCCTGTAGTCTTAAATATACAGTTTATTGAACTGTAACAAGTGAGAATCATCCAGGCTTGGAAATTTTATTTTGCTGCAACTCTGTTCAGAGATTCATTGCGCACACCTTCGAGCAGATTGCCATGTCATGATGGAAATAAATAATTCTCCTCTGCATGGCTGATGCACTGAACAAAATGTAACTAATCCGAACCAGCACATTAGTGAGGATAATCTGATTTTGCTTGTTAAAACACATGAACATTGCACATACAGTCCCCTCCAAAATTATTGGACCGTCAAGGTCAGTTCCTTTGTTTTTGTTGTATACTGAAGACATTTAGGTTTCAGATCAAAAGATGAATATGAGACAAAAGTTCAGAATTCCAGCTTTTATTTCATGGTATTTACATCTAGATGTGTTAAACAAGTCAGGACAAAGCACCTTTTGTTTGAAGCCACCCACTTTTCAAGTGAGCAAATGTATCGGAACAGACATTAAATTAACTTAAAGTGAATGTTTAATATTTGGTGGTAAAACCCTTACTTGCAATAACTGCATAAAGCCTGCGACCCATTGACTTCACCAGACTGTTGCATTCTTCATTTGAAATGCTTTTCCAGGCCTTTACTGCAGCCTCTTTCAGTTCTTGTTTGTTTCTGGGTGTTTCTCCTCTTCAGGAGGTAAAATGCATGCTCTATTGGGTTAAGGTCTGGTGATTGACTTGGCCAGTCTAAGACCTTCCACTTTTTCCCCCCTGATGAAGTATTTTGTTGTGTTGGCAGTGTGTTTTGGGTCATTGTCTTTTTGCATGGTAAAGCTTCTCCCGATTAGTTTGGATGTATTTTTCTGTAAATTGCCAGATGAAATCATTTTGTAGACTTCAGAATTAATTCTGCTGCTACCATCATGAGTTACATCATCAATAAAGACTAGTGAACCCGTTCCAGAAGCAGCCATGCAAGCTCAAGCCATGACATTACCTCCACCATCCTTCACAGATGAGCTTGTGTGTTTTGGATCATAATAATCAGATCCATTCTTTCGCCATACTTTGGCCTTTCCATCACTTTGGTAGATGTTAATCCTGGTCTCAACAATCCATAAAACGTAGTTCCAAAACCATTGTGGCTCATCACTGAACTACTTTGCAAAATCTGGGCTTCCGATTCTTTTTGCTGATGAGTGGTTTGCATCTTGTTGTATGGCCTGTATATTTCTTCTCTCAAAGTCTTCTTTGAACAGTTTATTGTGTTACCTTCACCCCTGCCCCATAGATGTTGGCAATGATGCCACGGACTGTTGTCGTTGGGTGTTTCTTCACAGCGCTCACAATGTTTCTGTCATCAACTGCTGTTGATACCCTTGTTCGATGTCTGTTCCTCAATATACCAGTAGTTTCTTTTTCAGGACATTCCAAATTGTTGTATTGGCTATGCCCGATGTTTGTGCAATAGCTCTGATCGATTTTCCATCTTCTCTCAGCTTCAAAATGGTTTGCTTTTCTCCAATAGAAAAAAAATCCAGAATTTTTGTCTCATATTCAACTTTTGATCTGAGACCCAAATAAATGTCTTCAGTATACAACAACAAAAAAAGGAATTGACCTTGCCTTTCCAATACGTTTGGAGGGTACGGTATAATATTAGGAGGAGTTGCACCTCATAACAGTTTCTAATTTGACTGAATTGTCAATTTACAATTGGTCGAAACAGAGACTAAATGGTAAAGCGTTTCTTGTACCCCCCCCCCCCCCCCCCCCCCCCCCGATGCACATAGTCATAATAGACAAGCCAGTCATCCAGGCATAGTAAACACAATGGTGAGAGAGAGACAAAGAACACATCTAGCCGGTTTTTCCTCTCGTGTTATAAATTTGGCAGCATGCGCAGACTGCTTACGTAAAGACAATCAGAAGGCCAACTTCCATTGTCATACAACAAAAATGATAGTTGCTAAAGAAGACTGAGAGACGAACTAAAATAACTGGAAAACATTGTTCCATCTACTGAATCGTAAATGTGTGAATATACATTAAGATGCATGTATAAGATGAAAAAGTCCTTGAGAGAGAAGTCTTACAAACTAATGCCATATTATCTAGCAAAACAAAGGAAATGCATCAGTTTTAGTAAGGTCCACTGCTTCATTTATACAATTTTAACAATCCAGTTAAAACTTTTCATCTTGGTGTTCTGTCTTATTATCCAGCTCCTGAACATATTCAATTCCTGTTCCAAAAAAGGTGCTTAAATTAATCCAATCCCTGCATTCTTGCTACACAGGTTATCCCTCTCCATTGGGAGGCTCGGAGCATGCACCAAGCCCAGTCCCAGCTAATGGTCCTCCGTCTGGCTCCATGATGCCTGGTGGTCCAGCTGGTCCAGGGGCTGGCCCAATGGAAGGTACCGGGGACCCTAATCAGGGAATGGGACAACCCAACCGTGGGGGTCCTCCGGGTCCAGTTGGACCAGGTGTTGCTGTAGGAGGACCCGGTGGTTCAGCAGGACCCACGCCTTTCAACCAGAACCAGTTGCACCAGCTCAGGGCTCAGATTATGGCCTACAAGATGCTGGCACGCAGTCAGCCCTTACCAGACCACTTGCAGATGGCCGTGCAAGGAAAGAGGCCCATGCCTGGGATGCAGCAACCGCCCATGCCCAACATGCCCACTTCTGCAGGTCCAGGGCCAGGACCAGCACAGGCCAATTACAACAGACCTCATGGTGAGCAAAGGAAGGATGCTAGAAACATTTATTTTTTTTGTTTATTTTTGTTGTTGTTGTATGCTGCAGTGCATAATAGCATTTAATATATTGTTGATAAACTGAGCTTTCCCAGTGTTTCAACATTTAAATGTTTGAGTAGTCTTTGCAGAGGTAATTTGCGCTACCTCGTGGTCTCCTGTTATCCGAGCTAACCTTTTTTTAACAATATCTAAAACTAGTCTTTACACCGAGCTGATCGGTATCGGCCGATAATTAGCATTTTATGCTGATCGACTTTAATGTCATAATTCGGTGTCATTGATTGGCTCCGCAAAAGACATTTTTCCACGTCGCCGTCGTGTACAATATAGTCGAATCCAAAAGCTAGTTTATTTTTAGCCTCGTCGTGTGTCTTGGACAGACAACACGGAATGCCCGGATCAGACGACAAGACAAATTTGGTCTTTCACGATTGTCAGACTACTGCCATAAAATCTTGTATACCGCCGCATCCTATTTTTTACGATAAACATGACCGGATACACTCGTTACCATGTCGATGACAACAATAATGTATCGCGCTGTGTGTTTAGAAGAACAAAATGGGGAAAACGTGTGTAGGTGGTCTTCGGTGCTCGGGGAGGATGTTCGTTTCAGGCTTGCTTGAGGTTTATTCACGTACTTTTAATATGATACGGCTTGCAAGCAGGCAACAAATGTTATGTAGCCTAGCAAGCTAGTGCTAGCATTAACGGTTGTAAGCGAACATGCAGGCATTCTGTCAAATCATGCTCTAAAGTTGGTATGTGTGATGTAATTTGATTACAATAAAGTAATTTGATTACAGTAAGTTAGCACCCATTATTTCTGTCATGTTGTAATGTTGCTTTGACCTGACTGATTAGAATATATATATATGACTGATTAGAATATATAATCTGACTCGAGCAGTGATTTCCAACCTTTATGGAGCCAAGGCACTTATTTTACAATTGAAAAAATCTAACGGCACACCAACAAACAAAAATGTCACAAAAAGTGGATACATTAATTACTGTGTGTACTTCCTGCCATCTAATAGAAGACCATTCATTTGTTCTGTCTGTCACTATGTCTCACTGGCATAAATAGATGAACAAATACATTTATTATGACTATATACATTTTTTAGCAATTAAGTACACAAGTATATATATATATAAAGTATATATCTTAAGGCCTCTTTATACTCCCGTGCATCCGACAACGGCCCACATTTCATCACGTGACCGACGAATTGGCCCGTGCGGCCCCTCAGCGTAGCTTGACGCGCACACTGTGATGACTTAATCAGCGTGTCCCTTGGCTCTACGCCGCCGCCTTCTTGAACGATTTTGTAGCATAATTAAATGTATCATCTGGTCATCTAGGTCCATTTTGTGGGTTGCGCTCAAGCATAAAGGCAAACTGCGCACGGGACAGCCGCAGTGACGTCAGCGCGGTCGCCGCCCGCGCGAGTATAGAGAAGCCTTTAAATAGACACATTGCTCCATCTTGTGATCGGATCGGTAATAATTTTTTTAAGCTCGCTGGTCGGTCTCAAAAATCCTGATTGTGTAAAGCCTCTCTAAAACATGTATGCTTTCAGGCATGGTTGGTCCCAATATGCCACCCCCTGGACCGGCAGGAGTTCCACCAGGCATGCAAGGGCAGCCTGCCAACGGACCTCCTAAATCATGGCCTGAAGGTAGGGTTCGTCTCAACACTGTCCCGCACACTATGTATGTTCAACCCCAATTCCAATGAAGTTGGGATGTTGTGTTAAACATAAATAAAAACAGAATACAATGATTTGCAAATCATGTTCAACCTATCTTTAATTGAATACACTACAAAGACAAGATTTTTAGTGTTCAAACTGATCAACTTTATTTTTTTTTAGCAAATAATCATTAACTTAAAATTTTATGGCTGTAACACGTTCCAAAAAAGCTTGGACAGGTGGCAAAAAAGACTGAGAAAGTTGAGGAATGCTCATTAAACACCTGTTTGGAACAACCCACAGGTGAACAGGCTAATTGGGTACAGGTGGGTGTCATGATTGGGTATAAAAGGAGCTTCCCTGAATTGCTCAGTCATTCACAAGCAAAGATGGGGCGAGGTTCACCTCTTTGTGAACAAGTGCGTGAGAAAATAGTCGAACAGTTTAAGGACAATTTTCCTCAACGTACAATAGCAAAGTATTTAGGGATTTCATCATCTACGGTCCATAATATCATCAAAAGGTTCAGAGAATCTGGAGAAATCACTGCATGTAAACGGCAAGGCCGAAAACCAACATTGAATGCCCGTGACTTTCGATACCACAGGCGGCATTGCATCAAAAACCGACATCAATGTGTAAAGGATATCCCCACATGAGCTCAGGAACACTTTGAAAACCAATGTCAGGAAATACAGTTCGGCACTACATGCGTAAGTGCTACTTGAAACTCTACTATGCAAAGCAAAGCAAAAGCAATTTATCAACAACACCCAGAAACGCTGTCGGCTTCTCTGGGCCCGAGCTCATCTAAGATGGACTGATGCAAAGTGGAAAAGTGTTCTGTGGTCCGACGAGTCCACATTTCAAATTGTTTTTGGAAATTGTGGACGTTGTGCCCGCCGGGCCAAAGAGGAAAAGAACCATCTGCACTGTTATGGACGCAAAGTTAAAAAGCCAGCATCTTTGATGGTATGGGGCTGTGTTAGGGCCAATGGCATGGGTAACTTACACATCTGTGAAGGCACCATTAATGCTGAAAGGTACATACAGGTTTTGGGGAAACATGCTGGCATCCAAGCAACATCTTTCTCATGCCCCTGCTTATTTCAGCAAGACAATGCCAAACCACATTCTTGCACGTGTTACAACAGCGTTGCTTCGTAGTAAAAGAGTGCGGGTACTAGACTGGCCTGCCTGTAGTCCAGACCTGTCTCCCATTGAAAATGTGTGGCGCATTATGAATCGTAAAATACGACAACGGAGACCCCGGACTGTTGAACAGCTGAAGCTGTACATCAAGCAAGAATGGGAAAGAATTCCACCTACAAAGCTTCAACAATTAGTGTCCTCAGTTCCCAAACGTTTATTGAATGTTAAAAGAATGTTAGTCTCTCCAGCGTGTCCTGGGTCATCCCCGGGGTCTCCTCCCGGTGGGACGTGCCCGGAACACCTCACCAGGGAGGCGTCCGGGAGGCATCCAAATCAGATTCCCCAGCCACCTCATCTGACTCCTCTCGATGTGGAGGAGCAGCGACTCTACTCTGAGATCCTCCCGGATGACCGAGCTTCTGACCCTCTCTCTAAGGGCGAGCCCGGGCACCCTGCGGAGGAAACTCATTTCGGCCGCTTGTATCCGGGATCTTGTTCGTTCGGTCACGACCCACAGCTCGTGACCATAGGTGAGGGTAGGAACGTAGATCGACCGGTGAATTGAGAGATTCGCCTTTCGGCTTAGCTCCTTCTTTACCACAACGGACCGATACAAAGTCCGCATCACTGCAGACGCTGCACCGATCCGCCTGTCGATCTCCCGTTCCATTCTTCCCTCACTCGTGAACAAGACCCCAAGCTACTTGAACTCCTCCACTTGGGGCAGGATCTCATCCCCGACCTGGAGAGGGCATGCCACCCTTTTACGACTGAGGACCATGGTCTCAGATTTGGAGGTGCGGATTCTCATCCCAACCGCTTCACACTCTGCTCCGAACTACTCTAGTGAGAGTTGGAGGTCAAGGCTTGATGAACAAAAAGCAGAGATGCAATACTGAGGCCACCAAACCGGACCCCCTCTACGCCTCGGCTGCGCCTAGAAATTCTGTCCATAAAAGTTATGAACAGAATCGGTGACAAAAGGCAGCCTTGGCGGAGTCCAACCGTCACCGGGAACGAGTCCGACTTACTGCTGGATATGCGGACCAAACTCTGACTCCGGTCGTACAGGGACTGAACAGCCCGTATCAGGGGGTTCGGTACCCCATACTCCCGAAACACCCTCTACAGGACTCCCCGAGGGACACGGTCAAACGCCTTCTCCAAGTCCACAAAAGACATGTAGACTGGTTGGGTTAACTCCCATGCACCCTCGAGGACCCTGCCGAGGGTGTAGAGCTGGCCCACTGTTCCACGGCCAGGACGAAAACCACACTGCTCCTCATGAATCTGATTCGACTTCTCTGCGGACCCTCCTCTCCAGCACCCCTGAATAGACCTGACCAGGGAGGCTGAGGAGTGTGATCCCCCTGTAGTTGGAACACACCCTCCGGTCTGCCATCCCAGTCTGCCAATCCAGAGGCACTGTCCCCGATGTCCATGCGATGTTGCAGAGGTGTGTCTACCAGGACAGCCCCACAACATCCAGAGCCTTTAGGAACTCCGGGCGAATCTCATCCACCCTCGGGGCCCAGCCACCGAGGAGCTTTTTAACTACCTCGGTGACCTCAAACCCAGAGATAGGAGAGCCCGCCTCAGAGAACACACACTCTGCTTCCTCATGGGAAGGCGTGTCGGTGGAATTGAAATAATTATTTGCTAAAAACAATAAAGTTTATCAGTTTGAACATTAAATATCTTGTCTTTGTAGTGTATTCAATTAAATATAGGTTGAACATGATTTGCAAATCATTGTATTCTGTTTTTATTTATGTTAATTTTCACAAAACATTGCTAGGTTCTAATGACCGCCACACACGCAATTGTTCGATGAAATTATCAATGTTGGGGGTGATTTTTGTGTTAGCGGATTTGTCTTTCGGACATTAACAAGTGTTCAGCGGCTTGTTGATGAAGTGCTGCAAGTGAAAATGCAATCAATGCTTTAATTGTGTTTATGTGGGCTTAGTTTTTTTTTTATTTGTGAAAAAAAATAATGTTCTTCACACTGACCAATAAAAGCACCCTACTTACGTCAGGCATTTGTGTTTTAACATTGCCTTGGATGAAAATCCCATCTGGTCCCTCTCTTATAGGACCAATGGTGAATGCTGCAGCACCATCCAATCCTCCTCAGAAGCTGATTCCTCCTCAGTCCACAGGGAGACCCTCTCCTGCTCCTCCCTCTGTGCCACCTGCTGCCTCACCAGTAATGCCCCCTCAGATGCAGTCTCCAGGTCAGCCTGCACAGCCCCCTCCCATGATGCTTCACCAGAAACAGAATCGCATAACCCCTATCCAAAAACCCAGAGGGCTGGACCCAGTGGAGATCCTCCAGGAGAGGGAGTTCAGGTGAGAACAGTTGGTTCCATTTAAACTGAGTGTTTCTTTGAATCATTATTGCACATTCACTATTTTGGTGGTATTTGCACTTACTATAATATTCGAAACGGTGTTCCTGCTCCTTGTCTTGCAGGCTACAAGCCCGTATTGCTCACCGTATTCAGGAACTGGAGAATCTACCTGGCTCCCTTGCAGGTGACCTACGTACCAAAGCGACCATTGAGCTCAAAGCCCTGAGGCTGCTTAACTTCCAGAGACAGGTACAAACTACATTTGTTACACTCTGAATGACTCCTAATTAAATCCACCATTACATTTGTTTTGCATCGAACAGTTTTTGCTTTTCTTAATCTTTCAGCTACGCCAAGAGGTGGTGGTCTGCATGCGTCGTGACACTGCTTTAGAAACTGCTCTTAATGCCAAGGCCTACAAACGAAGCAAGCGTCAGTCTCTACGTGAGGCCCGTATCACAGAGAAGCTTGAAAAACAACAGAAGATTGAACAAGAACGCAAACGAAGACAGAAACACCAGGTATGCAGTGTGAGGTGGCCTATGCAAGTGTAAGAAAGTAGCTTTTTTTTTTCAATTTATAGTCAGGGGAGAATTTGTGTGTATGTAGGATTTGCTTGATGGAACCCCATGAACCAGAATCATGAAAATTATTACTGATTTATGACTGTCTTCAGGGAGTATTCATCCACTGATGTCAGGTTTATTTGTGCCTTGTTCTAAAATATTGCAAGGAATTGGAGACTACAGAATAAAACGAAAGTTTAGGGTGAAAACTTAGCTTCTGGTCTTGTGTATCCGTCATAGGAATACCTCAACAGCATACTGCAGCACGCCAAGGACTTTAAGGAGTACCATCGCTCCATCACTGCAAAGATTCAGAAGGCCACCAAAGCTATCGCTACCTACCACGCAAACACTGAGCGTGAGCAGAAGAAAGAAAATGAGCGCATTGAAAAAGAGAGAATGCGGAGGCTGATGGTGAGATGTCTCTCAAATCTTTCTTGCACAAATAAATACACATTTACCAAATTTCAGTGAGTGCATTCAGCAGGACCATCACAGTATGTAATATTGTTTTTTTCTTCCAGGCCGAAGATGAGGAGGGCTATCGTAAACTTATTGACCAGAAGAAGGATAAGCGCCTGGCCTACCTCTTGCAGCAGACAGATGAATATGTGGCCAACCTCACTGAGCTGGTGCGAGCCCACAAAGCTGAACAAGCGCTCAAGGAGAAGAAAAAGAAGAAGAAAAAGAAGGCAACTATATTTTCAGCATAAATTAAGCCTTAAATTTTTTGTTTAAACTGTTAAAACAGTGTCTTGTGTCTTTAATGGTTTCAGAAGCCAGAGGCTGTAGAGGGTGGTACTGCTGCTCTTGGACCTGATGGAGAGGTGAGAGAGGATGTTTAAAATTTCAATCTGTCATCAAAATGGCAATAAGCCTTGGTTTAAGTGCTCTTACTTGTAAACGGGATGTGGTTAGATTTGTGACAACCCCTTTTGCCCCATGGGCTTCCTTGATGTCTAGTTGCACATGGTTTAACAAACTAAATAATTAGACGGACACAACTCATATTCACTTGCACCTAAGGACATGCGCCATAAAATCATGTAATAAGATTGATTGAGTTATAATTCACATCCTACATTTGTACAATTAATGTGATAATTTTTTTCTCGCGTCCCAGCCGTTGGATGAGACCAGTCAAATGAGTGACCTCCCAGTGAAGGTCATCCATGTGGACAGTGGGAAAATCCTGACTGGGGTTGATGCACCTAAGGCGGGTCAGCTGGAAACTTGGCTTGAAATGAACCCAGGGTCGGTACAATGCCTGCTGTGTCTCTCACTTATTAATATATTTTATATATGATCTACACCATTTTATTCTACACACAATGGCTACGGAAAGTATTCAGACCCCCGTAAATTATTCACTCTTTGTTATATTGCAGCCATTTGCTAAAATCATTTGTTCATTCTTTTCCTCATTAATGTACACACAGCACCCCATATTGACAGAAAAAAAAATGGAATTGTTGAAATTTTTGCAGATTTATTAAAAAAGAAAAACTGAAATATCACACAGCCAGTATTCAGACCCTTTGCTCAGTATTTAGTAGAAGCACCCTTTTGAGCTAAAACAGCCATGAGTCTTTTGGGGAATGATGCAACAAGTTTTTCACACTTGGATTTGGGGATCCTCTGCCATTCCTCCTTGCAGATCCTCTCCAGTTCTGTCAGGTTGGATGGTGAACATTGGTGGACAGCCATTTTTAGGTATCTCCAGAGATGCTCAATTGGGTTTAAGTACGGGCTCTGGCTCAGCTATTCAAGAACAGTCACGGAGTTGTTCTGAAGTCACTCCTTCATTATTTTAGCTGTGTGCTTAGGGTCATTGTCTTGTTGGAAGGTGAACCTTCAGCCCAGTCTGGGGTCCTGAACAGTCTGGACAAGGTTTTCGTCCAGGATATCCCTGTACTTGGCCGCATTCATCTTTCCTTCGATTGCAACTAGTCGTCCTGTCACTGTAGCTGAGAAGAAAAAAACAGCATGATGCTGCCCCCACCATGCTTCACTTTTGGGACTGTATTGGACAGGTGATGAGCAGTGCCTGGTTTTCTCCACACATACCGCTTAGAATTAAGGCCAAAAAGTTCTATCTTGGTCTCATCAGACCAGAGAATCTTATTTCTCACCCTCTTGCAGTCCTTAAGGTGTTTTTTTAGCAAACTCCATGCGGGCTTTCATGTATCTTGCGCTGAGGAGAGGCTTCTGTCGGGCCACTCTGACATAATACCCCGACTGGCGGAGGGCTGCAGTGATCGTTGATTTCTAGAACTTTCTCCCATTTCCCGACTACATCTCTGGAGCTCAGCCACAGTGATCTTTGGGTTCTTCTTTATCTCTCTCACCAAGGCTCTTCTCCCCTATTGCTCAGTTTGGCCAGATGGCCAGCTCTAGCAAGGGTTCTGGTCATCCCAAACGTCTTCCATTTAAGGATCATGGAGGCCACTGTGCTCTTAGGAACCTTAAGTGCAGCGGAAATTGACCTCATGATTCTCCTTTGCTCTGACATTCACCGTGAGCTGTAAGGTCTTGTATAAACAGGTGTGTGGCTTTCCGCATCAAGTCCAATCAGTGTAATCAAACACAGCTGGACTCCAATGAAGGTGTAGAACCATCTCAAGGGTGATCAGAAGAAATGGACAGCACCTGGGTTAAATATGAGTGTCACAGCAAAGGGTCTGAATACTTATGGCTGTGTGATATTTCAGTTTTTCTTTTGAAATAAACCTGCACAAATTTCAACAATTCCTGTTTTTTTTCTGTCAATATGGGCGTGCTGTATGTACATTGAGGAGAAAAATGAACTTAAATGATTTTAGTAAATGGCTGCAATATAACAGAGTGAAAAATTTAAGGGGGTCTGAATACTTACCATACCCACTGTATGTGTATAATGTTATGCTGCATAAATACTTGTATATTTACAGTATGGATGAATATCCTGTTTTCAACCATATACTGTCCTTAGGCAGAATGGAAAACTTATATCTTGAATAATTTGGCTTTTTAAAGGTATGAAGTAGCACCACGTTCAGACAGTGAAGACAGTGGCTCAGAAGAGGAGGAGGAAGACGAGGTACGCTGAGCAAGTTACTCTTCATAACCAGAGAAGAAAGGTGTATTGTATGGTTTTCCCTGACCTTTTCTCACCCTTGTTTGTGAAGGACGAGGGTGAGAAACCTCATACTTCTTCAGCTCAGAACGAGGAGAAAAAGAAGATCCCTGACCCAGACAGTGAAGATGTTTCTGAAGTGGATGTCCAACACATCATCGAGTAAGACGCCATCATTATCCTTGGAATTGTGTCCTTTACACTAGAAGACCACATCACGTCTGTCAGTCCGTCTTTATCTTTCTGTGGTGGGTGCCCAACTATAGCGAATTATTGGAGGCCAAAACTAAATCAAATGCTTTTCAAAAGCCCTAGAGCATTTTCTGTTTTTGAGTTACTGTATGTTTATAAAGGCCCCAATTGCCTACTGTGTAGTGTGTCACAATCATACATCTGTACTACCCATGGAAGTATGTCATTTTTGTTACTTTCAAATATTGATTGAGGTTTTGTTTTTGAAACTTTTTTACCGTGTGACTCACATTCTTTTTATTTCCCTCAGGCATGCCAAGCAGGATGTGGATGATGAGTATGGAAGTGCATCTTTCAACCGAGGCCTGCAGTCCTACTACGCTGTTGCTCATGCAGTCACTGAGAAAGTGGACAGACAGTCTACATTGTTGGTCAATGGTCAACTCAAACAATACCAGGTACACAAGTGTGGGGAAAAAAACAGAATTATCTCATTTCTTTCACTTACAGGTAGCATTATTGAAAATGTTCCTAACTTTCTCTTTCTATCTAGATCAAAGGGCTAGAGTGGCTGGTATCACTTTACAACAACAACTTAAACGGCATCCTGGCTGATGAGATGGGTCTGGGAAAAACTATCCAGACCATTGCCCTGATCACCTACCTCATGGAATACAAGCGCATCAATGGGCCCTTCCTCATCATTGTACCACTCTCGTGAGTCCAGAAATTGTCATTGTTGATCATTGTAAGGATATGTATTGAAACACACAGGCAGAGTAGTTGGTATCGTTGTGTTAAAGAGAGAACAACTTTTTCAAAGATCATTTTCTCATGTACTACTACTGTAAGGTTGTGTTGACAGTTTTAGCAAAAAAAAAAAAAAACATGAAGTCATTTTTTGAAAATTGCTCATCTACGGAGCCCCCCTGGTGCCAAGGTATGAGAAAAATAAAATTCATTGATAATCTGTTCCCTCAATTTAGTAATCCGTTCCCTCAGTTTAGTAAACTGTACCCTCAATTTTGTAATCCGTACCCTCAGTTTAGCAAATGTCTGGGGCTCCGTATACCTACGTATATCTGTCAAGTGAAGTAAATTCTATTTGTATGTTATATTCTTACTCGTGTGAATTCTGTGTATAAATTGTCATGTCGTGATATATCCTACATCCCATTTTTTCAACTGAAAGGCAATATTGCTGTAGTTCGAGGGGGTTGATCATTATATAGCAGTACTAGCAGGGCTGGCTACAATTAGCCTGCATGTTTCGTAAACACAGTACTAAATTGAGGGTACGGATTACTAAACTGAGGGTACGGATTACTAAATTGAGGGTACAGATTACTAAACTGAGGGTACAGATTACTAAACTGAGGGAACGGATTACTAAATTGAGGGAACGGATTACTAAATTGAGGGAACAGATTATCAATTAATTAAATTTTTCTCATACTTTGGCACCAGGGGGGCTCCGTACTAATCCCTTTAAGAGCACTATCATTTTTGTCCAGGCTGGCTTTATAGTTGCTTTTTTTAGTAATTTTGTCAGACCACAAAAAAACATGAATCTCTTCTGTTAATTTTTTTTGTATTTTATTTTTTACTTATGTCAGCGACTGTTGAGTTTTTTGTTGTTTGGTGGAGTTTTACGAACAGTTTTGCTTCTTTGTGTCTGCTTAGGTTTGCATGTTCATTTTATCTACTTTGATATACTAATCCAAACCAATCCTTATCCAAATTTCCAAATTGCATCATAGAACTCTTTCGAACTGGGTGTATGAGTTTGATAAGTGGGCACCATCTGTTGTGAAGGTCTCCTACAAGGTCAGTTTTTCAAGTTATATCAAGCTCCATTGTTCAGGATTTCATAACAATAATTTGGAGTGATTCTGCTCATTTTTCAGGGTTCTCCAGCTGCTCGTCGTGCATTTGTTCCCATCTTGCGCAGTGGCAAGTTTAATGTGCTGCTCACCACATATGAGTACATCATCAAAGACAAGCAGGTGCTAGCAAAGGTACGTATCCACTGTAAAGTCAAAACCGTGAACTTGGAATCCATGCTTCACTCATTACATTTCTATATCCTCCAAAAGCTTCGTTGGAAGTATATGATTGTGGACGAGGGCCATCGTATGAAGAACCACCACTGTAAGCTGACCCAGGTGTTGAACACGCACTACCTGGCCCCACGTCGGGTGCTGCTCACAGGCACTCCTCTGCAGAACAAGCTCCCTGAGCTCTGGGCCTTGCTCAACTTCCTCCTACCCACCATTTTCAAAAGCTGCAGCACCTTCGAACAATGGTTCAATGCCCCGTTCGCCATGACTGGAGAGAAAGTGAGCATTATTCATAAGATTGTAGTTTTCAAAAAATTGGTCCTGTTAAGCTCAATGCAACTTGAGATACTGTATATGGTGTGAACTCAACAGTGTGTCAACAAGAGGCTTAATACAATCATACTGTACTGTACACGTAAATCGCCACTGAATCAATATATAGTTGTTTTGAATATGTCTTTTCATCCTCTCTTCCCTACAATTTCCCCCTCTCTCCAGGTTGACCTCAATGAAGAAGAGACCATTCTCATTATTCGACGTCTACATAAGGTGCTGCGACCTTTCTTACTACGCCGGCTCAAGAAGGAGGTCGAGGCCCAGCTTCCAGAGAAGGTTTGGCACCTCCCACGTGTTAATAGCATGTCTGATGAGTGAATTTTAAAAAATTCCCACACAGATTAATAGACAGTCTAGATTAGGATAAAAGCATCTCTCTCTCTCTCTCTCTCTCTCTCTCTAACTCTAACACACTCTCTCGCTCTGGCTCTCTCCACACCAAAGTAGAAGTTTCCGGATTTAACTTTGTGTTGTCTTCTAGGTGGAGTATGTGATCAAATGTGACATGTCAGCCCTTCAAAGAGTGTTGTATAGACACATGCAAGCGAAGGGGGTCTTGCTCACAGATGGGTCAGAGAAAGATAAGAAGGTAAAAAAAGGAGTCGTTTTAAATATAATAGTGGAAACATTAATATATCAGTAAATGTTTGGGAGGGGAGAAAGTCAATTTACAGGCGTATGTCCCATTGTTTTCCACCAGGGTAAAGGTGGCACTAAGACTTTGATGAACACGATCATGCAGCTGAGAAAGATTTGTAATCACCCCTTCATGTTCCAACACATTGAGGTACAAATATTTTGTTGAAATTTAGTGGGAGATTAAGAATAATTTAGCCGGCACTGGTTAGCACATCTGCCTCACAGTTCTGGGGACCGGGGTTCAAATCCCGGCCCCGCCTGTGTGGAGTTGGCATGTTCTCCCCGTGCCTGGGTGGGTTTTCTTCAGGCACTCCGGTTTTCTCCCACATCCCAAAAACATGCGTGGTAGGTTGATTGAGGACTGTAAATTGCCAGCAGGTGTGAATGTGAGTGCGAATAGTTGTTTGTTTATGTGTGCCCTGCGATTGGCTGGCAACCGGTTCAGGGTGTACCCCGCCTCTCGCCCGAAGATAGCTGGGATAGGCTCCAGCAGCCCGCGACCCTAGTGAGGATAAGCGGTAAAGAAAATGGATGGATTAAGAATAGTTTACATATGAATACATGTGATGAGCGAAGAATTGAGATAAAACTTTTATCTCAACTTTTTTTTATGTGTTTTTACAGGAGTCTTTCTCTGAGCATCTGGGTTATTCAGGCGGAATCGTGAGTGGGTATGTGTAGCTTAAACTCGGTTTATACGGCACACCTGCATTGTGTGCCTTTAGAAATATTGTCATATACACCCCTGCTCATTCTTCATTATAATCTTCTTCTGTCGGTCCAGTCCTGACTTATATCGCTCCTCTGGGAAATTTGAGCTGCTGGATCGTATCCTGCCCAAGCTGAGGGCCACCGACCACAAAGTGCTGCTCTTCTGTCAGATGACCTCACTCATGACCATCATGGAAGATTACTTTGCCTACCGCAACTTCAAGTACCTACGTCTAGATGGTGAGACAAATTTTTTTATTTTGTTTTAAACAACAAAGATAACCAGTCCCAAATGTATTTATGGTAATTCTGTTGACTACCAAAGTGCAAATATTGCTCATCAGTTTTTCTATTCAGCTGCAAATGTGGTTGTCATAGCATTTATCTCAGTACAGAGAAACCCCACACCAGCACAGGGAGAACATGCAGCTCCACACAGGAGGTTCTGAACCAAACCCAGAACCTCTCAAGTGTGAGGCATACCTGTTGTCCACTTAATCACTGTGCTGGCCCAAATTTCATATGAAATTTTAAAAATACCAGTCAGAATCAGTATATCAATCAATTTTAATTCCCTTCTCACAGGAACCACAAAGGCGGAGGACCGTGGGATGCTGTTGAAAACTTTCAATGACCCAGCGTCTGAGTACTTTGTGTTTTTGCTCAGCACCCGAGCTGGAGGCTTGGGTCTCAACCTGCAGTCTGCTGATACCGTTGTGATCTTTGATAGCGACTGGAACCCCCATCAGGTAATGTACTATCAGCTTTGGTGAATTGTGAACAATCTTATTTGAGTGAAGATTGTTTTTTTAAAGTTGTTCTTACAACATACACAGTGCAGTGAAACTGTATTTCCCCCATTCCCGAGTCGTTTTTTTGTTTATATTTATCATACTAATGTTTCAGATCATTAAGTCAATTTATTCCAAACCTATCTGGCCATATGTGGAAAAATTGCACCCATCCCCATCCTCCACCCCTTGTTAACTGTAATTGACCACAGTTTTTGGAAAGCTGAGGTCAATTTCAATGGCCACATCCAGGTCTTATCATTGCCAGATTTGTTGAATAAAAAATAAAATTAAAATAAAAACATACCTGTCAGACAAAGTTCAGTCGGCTGCAAGGTCTAAAAAAGAAACTCTTAATGCTTCAATC
This sequence comes from Phycodurus eques, assembly GCF_024500275.1. Classification (NCBI taxonomy): domain Eukaryota; kingdom Metazoa; phylum Chordata; class Actinopteri; order Syngnathiformes; family Syngnathidae; genus Phycodurus; species Phycodurus eques. The sequence continues at coordinate 8,948,626 of NC_084540.1, read as the reverse complement.
CCCCAAAAAGAATCAAGAACGAATGAGAAACAAAGTGATTGAACTCTATCAATCTGGAAAAAAATCACCAAGCAATTTCCTAGGCTTTGGCAATACAGCGAACCATGGCCAGAGTCACAATGGAGAAAACTGGGAACAATGAGGGAAAAATGCCATCCATCGAGTTTCAAAGTAAAAACCACCGCTGACAAAAAATGAACATGGAGGTTCATCTCATACTTTGCCAAGAAATATCTCGAAGAATTATTCTGACAAGGAAAAAGTTTAACTTTTTGGAAGCGGAAGGTGTGTAAGATTGGCATGATGATAATAATAATAATAACATTTGATTAGAAGCACAACCTGCCAAGAATCAAACATGGTGGTGCCAGTGTGATGGTCTGGGGCTACTTTACTCGTTCAGAACCTGGAGGACTTGCTGTGATTAATGTAACAATTAATTCTACGTTCTACAAGACAATCCTTAGGTGAACAGCCGGCCATCAGTTTGCTCCCTTAAGCTCAAGCCTTCTTGGGTTACGCAGCAGGACAACTACCTGAAACACACTAGCAAGCCCACCTCCACATGGCAAAAAAAAAAAATAACAAAATGAATTGGAGAGGCCAAGTCAAAGTCCGGACTTAAATCTAAATGACATGTAGTGATATTACCTTAAACAAGCGGTTCAAGCTAAAAAAAAAAAAATCCTCCAATATGACAATATAAAACAATTCTGTGAAGAAGTGTGAGCCAAAATGTCTCCACAACAATACGAAAGACTCATCGCCCGTTATCGCAAACCCTTGATTTCACTTATTGCTGCCAAGGGTGGCATAACCAGTTATTAGGTTGAGAGGGCAATTATGTTTTTCAAGTTGGGCCAGATAGGTTTGGATTTTTTTTCACCCCTAAGAAACAGAGTTTTATATTTACTTAGGTAGTATGAGTGAGATATTACAATTGGTTTGATGAACTGCAACTTTTAAGTGTGATAAATATTTACGAGGAAGGAGGCAAATACTTTTTCATGGCACTGTGGAAACCTGCTAATTTTACATTTATCTTGCAGGACCTGCAAGCTCAGGACAGGGCCCATCGTATCGGACAGCAGAATGAGGTGCGCGTCCTTCGGCTCTGCACTGTCAACAGTGTGGAGGAGAAGATTCTGGCGGCAGCCAAGTATAAACTGAACGTGGACCAGAAGGTCATCCAGGCGGGCATGTTTGACCAGAAGTCATCAGGCTGTGAGCGCCGGGCCTTCTTACAGGCCATTCTGGAGCACGAGGAACAGGATGAGGTCGGGGCTCGTGGAGGCTGCCGCACTAGGGGGGCGTGGGTGGGTGTGAGCTGAACATTCCCACATTGCCCACCCACTCGCATCTGCCTGTGCGCTGTTCCCACATCTTCATTCTCTCATTTCTCTTCCCCCTATTTCTCATCCTTCTTTCCCCAGGATTTCGTCAATCCAGACCCTTCCGTTTCTCTTTTTTATTTATGCTTCTATGCATCTCATTGATAGTTAATATAACACTTGATCTTCTATGCTTTTTTTCCTCCTATTTCTGCTATCCCTGCTTAATTTTTGATGTTTAATTTGAGCATTAATCGGTGCAAACCTCTTACATGCAGTTGTCAGTGCTTACTCAGTATAACACCAGGCACTGAAGGATTTCTGCTCTGCTTTGCTGAAGTTAGTCTCTGTTTGAAAGAAGTGGCTCAGAGGTACCCGAATATTCTGCCAGTTGCCTTGTCTCAATTCCACTGTTTAATCTCTCTGCAGGAGGAAGACGAAGTGCCTGATGATGAGACAGTCAATCAGATGATTGCCAGAAGTGAAGAAGAGTTTGAACAGTTCATGGTTAATCTCTACCCACTTTCAATCATGAGATGTCATTTAATAATCTGAATCAACTAACCATGTGTGGTGTTATCGTTTACAGCGCATGGATCTCGACAGACGCCGGGAGGATGCCCGCAACCCCAAGAGAAAACCTCGTCTGATGGAGGAGGATGATCTGCCCAGCTGGATTTTGAAAGATGACGCTGAGGTTGAGAGGCTTACCTGCGAAGAGGAGGAGGAGAAGATGTTTGGCCGAGGATCCCGTCAGCGTAAGGAGGTGGACTACAGCGACTCACTCACTGAGAAACAGTGGTTGAAGGTCTGTCACAGTGAGCGGGTAGTCCAAACAACAGATGTACTTTTGTCATGGGTCAACTCTCTAATATGTCTCTTCAATAGGCCATTGAAGAGGGTAATTTGGAAGACATCGAGGAGGAAGTGCGCCACAAAAAGACAACCAGAAAGCGCAAGCGAGACCGCGACCATGACTGTGGACCCGCTACACCCAGCTCCAGCAGCGGGCGAGGACGCGACAAGGACGAGGAGGTGAAGAAAGCAAAGAAACGTGGTCGGCCACCTGCTGAGAAACTCTCTCCTAACCCTGCGTCCCTCACCAAGAAGATGAAAAAGACAGTTGATGCCGTCATCAAATACAAGGACGGGTGAGCTAAATGTTGGTTTGGCAAACAGTTGTTATGACAACAATTTTGTTTCTGGATTTAGACTACATTTATACTATATTCCCGGCAGCCTCGTTTCAGGCCACAGTGGATTAAACGGGATGTTTGTGAGTGAACGCTGGGGGACGGGATGGGCCGTGATTACTGTGGATACCCGGTCAGATGTTTAAATGGTCAAAACATTTGCCACAGCAGTTGTGGTGCAGATGAGAAACCAAGTCGCCCATAGTAAAATGGGGTGCACTAGGACTGCGTGATCTCACGAATAAAATGATCGCATTAATTTTTTTTAATGAAGACACTTTGGATTATAAACATTCGCATTCTCCCGTTGTGATGCTACATACCCTCTTAACATTATCACTACTTTCAAATGTGCATCATCTTTAATAACAATCCAGATTAACGAAGTTGCCATTTTACAAACCACTTGAATAATGATGAACCGATCGATTGATTGGTGTGTTGCTTTGGTATGATGACCTCACCGCTAGCAGTGACTAACTGCTAATGATCCTGGAGCTGGTAGCAGTGAGTGACAGGCTGTACTGACTGCACTCACATTTTTATGCTTTCCACATAATCACTTGGGTGGTACTTCTTCAAATAAATAAAGTGTTGCCCGTTTTTTAGAGCGCCACCATACCTTGCACATCGGCTAGCTAATAGCATTGCTCCACTTCGCTTTGGTGACGCCGCCACACAACCGCCGTTGCAAACACGTTAAGCGGCCGGCCGCTTCAATAGCCAGGGCGTGCTCCATGTGACGACGACTGTGTCGGAAAGGCAGTTTCGTTTCATTACGGGCCAGGGCAGCTGAGGAGGCGCGGTTTCTGATTACTCCCACAACCAGCAACTGGAATTGGAGCAGGAAAATGACGACTCTGATTGGCTGTTGTCACGCACATTACTGCTGTGTTAGATCGAGGAAATACGCACACATCTCATAACCGAGATTGACGGGAAATTTAGCACGGTCTTTGATCTCAATCTTCTAATCGCCCAGCCCTAGGGTGCACGCAACTAAATCTGACAGTATGTAATAGGCCAGAACACAACTTCGAGGAGGCCCATAGCAGGACGGGAAGCTTATACATTTCCCGGTATCTTACACTCACCGTAAAGCTAAGCCGTGGGATATCTTTTTATAACACTTAATGTTGAATATGTGCGTGAGAGAGACGAGTACCTCACGCACTCTCTCTCACTTACTCTCTCTCTTGCATTCGCTCTCGCATTCCCTCTCAGAGCGTGTGTATGTAAATAACAGGCTGTTTTGCATGTTTTTGTACAATAGATGGATTAGTAAATAAGTTGTTGACAGCAAACCAGGAATTATCAAACATTTATTGAGTGGCAGTATACAGTACATGTGCCCAAAACCCTACCCTCCGCGGTGATGCCTACTATGGAGCTGGGCAGGGGAGCTTCATTCGATTCAGCCGGGGCAACGGAAGGGCTCCAAAGCTGCATGGCGTCCACGCTTCATTTATAGAAAGCTTTGACAGAATGTGAGAAATGTTAGGGACCCCATCGAAACTAGATAGACTGGGCGCGAACCTACTGACATCTGTGGTAAACTACAGGCCGAAACGTAGCGCGCCTTTAAGCCTCCAGGACTCAGTAGTGCCGCCCCCCACGAATACCTAATGTCAGAATACGGAGTAAAAAATGGCCAAAATCCCACACCGCACTACGTTTTGGGCAACAAAAGGCTGCCATGTCCACCTGGAACAAAGTGTAAATGTAGCCTTAGTTCTCAATTTGACGTATATCTGTGTTATCGCCTCAGTAGTAATGGACGACAGCTGAGTGAGGTCTTCATCCAGCTGCCTTCCCGCAAGGAGCTGCCTGAGTACTATGAGCTTATCCGCAAACCAGTAGACTTCAGAAAGATCAAGGTATGTATGATGTTTTTTTTTTTTTTTTTTTCATGCCAATCCATACCTCACATGCGTTCCATCTATCAGGAGAGGATCCGCAGTCATAAGTACCGCAGCTTGAATGACCTTGAGAAGGACGTGATGTTGCTATGTCAGAATGCTCAGACTTTCAACCTCGAGGGATCTCTGGTTGGTGTCAACTTCCAGCTGCTTTTTACAAATACGTGGTGCATTGACTTGTGAGTGCCCTAACGTATGAGCTTTCCAAGTTATGAGCCGCCACTCGGCAGATTTTTTTTTTTTTTAATTTACTTATATATTGAAGGATTTATTAATTTATTTATTTATTTATTTTTGCTCCAGGTAACCACCTAAAATTTTAGTGAGGAGCTGGCTTCAGATACACCGCCGCTCAAGTTAGGTGTAACAAATGGAGACCGGCAGTCGCCCCATCACTTTAAGCCCTTTGGGAAAACAGTCAAACATAAAACGTGAAAACACTCCTAAGGAAAACGTGAAAACACTCCCATGGAACAGATGCTCACACTGAACTAACCGTTTGGTAAACTGCTAACCAGACAGACTCCAGTTCCTGATGTTACTGAATAAGCCACGTCTCTTAATGGTATACATCATCGTTTCTTAGGTGTGGGGGCGATGGGGATACGTGCAGGACTTTCTGCTTAGTTTCACTTCAGAAAACTACCGTATTTTCACGACCATAGGGCGCACCGTATTAGCGTAGTCTCAGTTACGGGGTATATTTCTGTATTTAACACATACATAAGGTGCACCGCATTATTGGGCGCAGGGATGGTAACACATACAGTAGCATGCACGCACGCGAAAACAATGTTTTTAAAAAGGCAGCAGGAGCAAAATAAGTTTACATATAATAAGATTGCTATGCCTGTAAACATATGGCTTCAATTGTATATTTTATAATACTGTGCTATTTTCCTTTATGAAAACCAAAAAGTATGATGGTTTTTGGGGTGCTGGAAAGAATTAATGGCACTGCAATCCGTTTCAGCGGCAACAATTGATTTCATGTACAATAGTGCATTGTTAACCTCGCAATTCAATTTCAATTCTTAGGTTGCGATTCGATATTGATTTAAATGCTCCAATATCAATTCAGCAAGAAGTTGAAATACATTGATAATTAAGAGTATATTTTGTTAATTTTGAAATGTTTTTGATGCCATGTAAAAATATTTCATGTCACTTCACATTTTTTAAGCGATAAAACATCTAAAAATGAGAATTCTCACAACTTATTTGTGCATATGGAGTACAAAAAGTAAAGTGCATGTAAACTTAAATAGTGTGTATTTCCTCTTGGAATTTGTAATAAAAATTAAATTTTCCACAATAATAACTTATTTTCATGTAAACTTAAATTGTTTATTTCCTCTTGGAAATAAAATTGAAAAATTTAAACAACAATAACTATTGTTGTGCATATTTTTTTTAAAAACGTTTTTTTTTTCAACAATTTGTGCATATGAAGTACAAAATAAAAAATAAAAAAAGTGCGGCTTTTGTCCTATACAACACGCTTCACACGCAAAGCGCCCCCCGACTGACCAGGAAGTGAATCGATTCAGAGGATTTGCTGAAACGTCGGGCAAAGTATTGGAATGCACTGAATCGATATTTTTACCCACCCCTAATGTACGAGTAAATTGAGTTACGAGCTTGGTCAAAGAACAAATTAAACTCATAAGTCAAGGTATAACTGTATATTTTCCAATCCACAGCTCTGGGCTAACCTTTTCCCCTTTCTGTAAACATCAGATCTACGAAGACTCTATTGTGCTTCAGTCTGTCTTCACCAGTGTGAGACAGAAGATTGAAAAGGAGGAGGACAGTGAAGGAGAGGAGAGCGAAGAGGAAGAGGAAGAACTTGACGAAGGTTCTGAGTCTGAATGCAAGTATCAGAAATTGCAAATGGATTGTACCAAATCATGTTTACAAATGTTCAGAGGTAATGACAAGCTGTGTTCCCTTCCAGCCCGTTCTGTGAAGGTAAAGATTAAACTGAGCCGGAAAGAAAAGGGGGAGCGTAGTGGAAAAGGACAGCGACGGAGGGGCCGCGGCATCCGGGCTAAACCTGTGGTGAGCGATGACGACACTGAGGACGAACAGGAAGAGGTGAGAACTGTTCATGTTACTACTCCAAAGGTTGGCCTCTCACCTCACTTAACCAGTGCTATGAAAAAGTTTTTTTAAATTTAAAGTAGTGGTCAGACAAAGTAGTGGTCAGATTATTATTCACACTCATTATGGGTATGCATGTCATACTAATTTTAATGATTTTATTTGAACCATTCTTTTTCAAGAGGTTAAATGATTATACAATGTACCTTTGCAAAGAGTTATTTATTCATTCATCATCCATCCATCCATTTTCTGAGCCGCTTCTCCTCACTAAGGTCGCGGGTGTGCTGGAGCCTATCCCAGCTGTCATCGGGCAGGAGGCGGGGTACACCCTGAACTGGTTGCCAGCCAATCGCAGGGCGCATACAAACAAACAACCAGTCGCTCTCACAGTCACACCTACGGGCAAATTAGAGTCTCCAATTAATGCATGTTTTTGGGATGTGGGAGGAAACCGGAGTGCCCGGAGAAAACCCACGCAGGCACGGGGAGAACATGCAAACGCCACACAGGCCGGGCCGGGAATTGAACCCAGGTCCTCAGAACTGTGAGGCTGACGCTCTAACTAGTCAACCACCGTGCCGCTATATATTATTTAGAATTGGCTTTAATCTGCACTACATCCTGAAATGCATACATATATAAGTATTTACTTCTCATGAGGGATCACAATTGAATGCAACTGGATAGACCAGTACCCAGAACAATAGGAAGGTACAAGAAATTTAGTGAACATCTAAGAGTTGTAGATTTGTTTGATTTGATTTCATTTGCGTAGGTTTCAAGATAATCTATTCAAACTATTGTACATACTAAGTACTAGTTATTTGCATGTGTTACCGAAAACGTCAGCTTCAGATTAAAGGAAATTGGTTAGGATGTTCAGAAAAAACCCAGGAACCACCAAGGCTCAAGCTTGCCGTTAAACACCAGTGTTGCTTACCACGGTTAAGGCAGTTTTTACTTTCCCGTGGACTTAGAGGGGGATGACCAAGAAAGAAGCCCACGCTTCGAAATTGATACCTTCAAGAAATTTGCCGCTGCCTACAATGAACAACCCAAATGCCTTCTGGAAATCAAAAAAGACAAGTCTATGCTATTTGGCCCTAATTGTCAAGAAGTGTTTTTAGAAGGAGTCATGGTGATGCTATTAAAGTAGGACTACAGTTTGAACCATTCAAATTCTCCTCAAATCATCTAGATGACTCGGAGGTACACATAGTTTGGATGGAACACAGTACAATTGACCTTCTTTTGAGTTCTGGGGTATAGTCGTGTTTGAACAGAATAGGGCCTTCCAAACATGTTCCCACACATTACAGTATTGTCCAAAAAGCCTTCGTTTGCTGAAGAATCGATGGTGAAGTGCAACACCTGCTGGACTACATTATTTTCCGCACCATAAGGCACACCGCACTGTAAGGCGCAGTCTCAATTACGGGGTCTATTTCTGTACTTAAGCCGTACATAAGGCGCAGCGTATTATTCGACGCATGCTAAAACAAGGTAACGGAAGCAAAAGAGTGAGCTTGGTTGAACTTTATTCTACTATTATTTTTTGATTAATCTTGTGTCACAAATCCATCGAAGTCCTCATCTTCTGTATCTGAATTGAACAGCTGGGCAATTTCGCCATCAAACATGCAATGTTCCGTCTCGTACTCGTCAGAGTCAGTCTCGTTGCCGGATGGCTGTTCAGCAATGATGCCGGCTTTCGCGAAAGCTCGGACAACAGTCAAAGCAGATACCTTAGCCCATGCATCCACAATCCATTCCCATATGGTGGCGTAACTCGCCCGGCGCTGCCTCCCAGTCTTAGTAAAGGTGTGTTCGCTCTCTCTCATCCATCACTCACACGCCGCTCGCAACTTCACTTTGAACGTCCTGTTTACACCAGTGTCCAGCGGCTGGAGTTCGCTGGCAGTTGCTGCGCCACGGTATTCCTTGCGCGGATGGCGAGAAGGCGCCTTTTCATAAAACGAAAGCGCCAAGACGGACCGCCTTGAAAGTGTTCGATCTTCATGTCTTGTGCTATCGTTATTGCATTCGGTCGAATGGTGACTGTAGAAACGCTTCTCCCGGCTGGTCTTGTGCTTGATTTTGAATTCTCTTGCGGCTGCTCTATTCCCATTCACAGCCGCGTAACTGATAGCCTGTAGTTTGTATTGTGCCTCGTAAGCATGTCTCTTCGCTGATGCCATTTTTGGGGGTCCTTAGCCAAACAAATGTTGTTTAGCAGCATACCGGTAGTACAGTATACCTACCGGAGGCGTGGCGGAGGTAAGCGTACGTAGTGTACGTATTACGTCCCTGTGTCGGCGGGAAATGGTCCGACAGTCAATGAAGCGGAGCGCTTACCAAAGTCGCGCAACATTTTTACAGATTTTGGAACTTAGTCCAGACATAACACGCACCGGGTTAAAAGGCGCACCGTCGATTTTTGAGAAAATTAAAGGCTTGTAAGTGCGCCTTATAGAGTGGAAAATACCGTAATTGGTGAAGACTTGTGTCCTGAAGCATTTGTGGTGTCTTAAATGTTTTTTAAAGCATTTTATTAAGCTCATCAGTCAAATAAACATTTGTGTTTGTTTCAGGAGCATTCGGCCAGCGGCAGCGAAGAGGACTGAACATGAACCACTCCTAAATGGACCAACAGCCCACTGAGCTACTTGACTGGAACTTAGATATTTTTCTTTAGCTACAGCAGGGAGACATTCAGTGGGAACGTTTAGTTTTACCTAGATATGATTTTTAGTGAGACTGTTGTATTCTCATTAAAGTGTATCATGATTGAAACGCAAAAAAAGTACATATGAACGTATGATATGAACTATCCACTTCCATATTTAAACATGTTTTCTTATGATAGATAGTGTGTGTCTGCCTCCCCCTCGCCCCCTCCTCAAACGGAAGATATTGACTCAACAACTGATCATGGGCCATATAGATAGCAGTTTTTTTTGTTGTTGTTTGTTTTTTTAAAGTTGTGTTAGTTTTGTCATCCTTTTGAGAAGTGAACCAAGACGCACTGTGTTTCCTGAAATCCCCTTTTGAATGCATGTTGTGCGTCTGTGGAAATGCACCTGGATGTGTCTTTGTTATTATCTCTGTGTAATTTAAGACTACAAGCGGGATCATGGTACGGCCCACCTGCAGCCCCTCCCTCTCAGGTTGTGTATGTAAACAGGGAGGGAGGGACGGGACCATTTTCTCGGGTCTATGTCACTGGATTCCAAAAAGTACAATAAAGGCATCTCGTAATAAATTTGCAGGCTAGTTTGAATTATTTTTTTTCTGACCACTAGATGTCTTACTGATCACAGTTGGCTCTTGATTACCAGCAAATCATTATGCTAAGTGGGTTTCGTTTGATTCAAGTCAGCTATTTGACATAACTTTTGAAACTGTTATTAAAATGTCCTACTACTGCTGTTACCATTGAGGTTTTCATTTGTTTAATTGGTATGATATGCAACATTTAAACATGATTTTGTCAATTTTTCTGATTAAATCCCTTTTTGCTATTTCACCAATCTCATGCATTTAGCCGTCTCATATTTATTTTTAATTAAAGTATACTGTAAATACACAATACGTTCTAAATCATTATGCATATATTTTTCTCTGATTTTCCTAAATAATTTTCAAGTTATCAACTGTTAGAGCATAATTGGGATGTTTTTGAACAATGACAACAGTATTTTTGTAAAATGTAAAATCCACTGTTCCAAATTATTATGTACAACTGTTTCTAGATATTTCGTAGGTTTTAAAGAACTGAAAATAGTCATTTGTTGAATTTGCAGCACCAGGAGGTCATTTACTAAAATCAAAAGCTATTTCAATGTAGGACATCCTAACAGGTCAAGTCACGTTGTGACATGAGATCCCTTATTTGATCGCAACTTCAGAAAACATCCAGTGAGCTTTATTTTATATAGCGTTTCACAACATGAGTGTCTCTTCTTTTATGCACATTGCAGCCGCTGATGCAAAGGTATTCTTTGCAGCATGAGATCATGCATGAAGATGATTTTGTTACAGAAAGCACGGTTCGTTTTTGTACGACGGAGGAAAATAGTCAGTCAGAACCTGCATACTTTTTATTGGTCATTTTCACACTTGCAGGGACTCTAAAGGGTACGACCAGGTCTCTTTTCATGAATCTGGCCCAAAACATGAATCCGCCACCATCTTGGTGATGTGATGTCGCAACGTTGTTGGAACATGGTGGCCATCTCCCAACACTACTTCACCCATCTGGACCATCCAGGGTTACATGGCACTCATCACTGAACAGTCTCATGCTCCAAGGAATCCTTCTGCTTCATTGGCTGCTATGGTCATAGAATGAGAGGAAGTCATGGTGTGGCCCCCATCCTCAACTGATCTCAAACCTCTTGAGAACCTTTGGCGAATCCTCAAACAAAAGATCGTTGAGGGTGGGAGGCAGTTTCCATCTAAACAGCTGCTCTGGGAGGCTATTCTGACATCCTCCAAAGAAATTCAAGCTGAAACTTTTAAAATACTCACAAGCCAACAAGGATGTCAGAATTTTGCAGCTGCTATCAAATAGGGGTTCTTATGTTAAAAAGTAACTCGGCCTGGTGAGATGTTTTTGTTTTAACTACCTTAAGATTTTAGAAAATATGGCCTCCTTATGCTTCAAATTCAACTAATGACTATTTTCAGCTCTTTAGAACCTATAAAATACCTTGAAGCCGTTGTGCATAATAATTTGGAACAGTGCATTTTAAGTTTACAAATAAATATTCAGATCTTTGGCAGGTTTGTTCAAAAACATTCCATTTATGCCCTAACAGTTGATAATTTGGAAATTATGATGACTGTCATTTGCTTTAACTATTTAGGAAAATCCAAGAAAAATATCATTTGGATAATAACTTGAACGCAGTATATACATTTAATTAGGAAAAATACATTCACTTTGAGGAAATGAAAATGTAATTGCCAGGATTTCTTTTTTTTAATCGGCTGTGGCTCAGTAGGTAGACCTGGTCGTCCAGTGAGCTCGTCTCCGACTCTCCGCATGTCGAAGTGTCCTTGGGCAAGACACTGAGCCGTAATTTGCTCCCAGTGGGCCTGGCAGCGCCTTGCATGGCAGCAGCCGCCCATTGGTGTATGAATGTGTGTGTGAATGGGTGAATGTGAGGCTTTGTAAAGCGCTTTGGGCACTGTGATTGTGTAGATAAAGCGCGATATAAGTGGAGTCCATTTAACATTTAATAAAAAATGTCCCCCCCCCCAAAAAAAAAAAAAACTGTGAATAAGCAGGGGGTCGAGGAAAAATGTTTGCTAATAGGCGGGGGTTCCGCAAATAATATATAAGTTCCCGCCCAAAAATCTGCAAGTAGGTGAATCAGAGAATGCCGAACTGCGAATATGCCGATTGCTGGGTTCTACTGGTGAAGTTTTATACCCTCTTGTTGCATAGTCTACATGTTGTGTGGAGTTGTTCGTCGACACAAGATTGAAGTCCCCATTAATCATTCATAGTTTTTTTTCATGCTTGCATAGAGTATAGTAAATCCATTCACCGTATTAGCTGAGGTGACAAGGAGAAGGTCGCATTAAATATTTCCAACATTTGGCACGTGGTTGGTTGACCTGGACAGCTTCCTTCACTTCCAGTGACTGATGGCATCTAAGGACACAGCATGTTCCAGGAATGAAACGATCTCATGAGATGATTTGTCCAACAATCTTCAGTAGAAGTTGATCTATTTGATATTTGTACAGCGGTAGTTTTCATTACGGCAGCGGCAAACTTTGACATTGATTGTTTACCTTGCAGCTTCTTTGTTGACATTTCCCGCTCCAACTCTCATTCTTATCTTTTTCAAGTTCAAGGTGATGAGACCAAACTATAAAAGTAGGTTACTCACTAGGCGGTTAAACCTATCTAAGACGCCACTCCCAATCCACCAGCAATCTGCAACATGCCACTACCATTTCCGAATGAGTAAATATTAATTAAGATCAACTATGCATTATTTAGCCATCAAAGAAAATGTCTGTTTTTACGTGAGAACCGATTTCATATCCACATACATAACCCATACATTGAAGGAAAATATTTCCACCTCAAAATATGTTTTTTCTCTTCTTGCCAAGAGGTGAATGGAGGGTCAACAAAACAGTGGCTGCAGGAGCCGGCTGTTTGATCCCTGTTCCCAACTGTGAGTTGGGAGCTTTTCCAATGTTTGCAAACCATTCATTGTTTCAACAAGAGGTCAGTCTGTGATCTGAACAACAGTAACAGTCATTTGTCCCCAAGCCTCATGTACGTGAAATTTAATACTTAATAATTACATGTTAGTTGTTAGTTGACGCCTGAGCATGCATTTGACTTGGATGGGGATTCAACTTTTGAAATCAGACTCTGATTTCATATTGACATGCTTCTTTGACAAGATAATATCAAACCACAAAAACAGTCAGTGAAGCAAAACAAGGGGGGAAGAAAAAGTGCTTCAACGGGAACCTGATTTAACCTTCAGGGTGAAGATGGAGGCAGGTAGCACATTTTTTGACGTGTGTAAGCAGGCCGTATGAAAGTGACTGCGTAACATGAGAGCAAACATACCGGAAGAACCAGAAAACGTTTACATGACCTGAGGAAGAGATAAAGAGCGGAGCCTATGGTTTCCCACAGAGGGGTGTGTTAAATTCTTGGCTTTCTCAGAAAATATGTTATGAGGAAGGGATCTGCTCTCTATTTTTTGCTTCAGGCTGTTTTAATTTGTTTTTTTTTCTTCCCTGATCAGCTGTGTGATCAAGTCATGGTGGATACACTTGCATTAATTGAAAAGTATTCCGATAAATAGTCCATTATCTTGATCTAGAAGCCTTAAATGTATTGTGGGTAGATCACAAATGGACTGTTTTTACTGCCCATTGAAAGAAAAACAAAAAAGGTACAGTATGCACTGATCACTGTTGGTGTAGCACACAGATGGTCACGAAAGAACATTATCATTATCTCACTCTATATATTGTATCTTTCTCTGATAATGTCAACATGTTTATCGTTACAACTAACGTCACATTTCTCTTCTGCAATGCATCATCTCAATGCTATCATCAAGTAGCTAGCATTATTATTCTAGTATAGTAGTGTTACATAGTTGTAATAATCAATGTTCTTATCAAGTAGATGAAAGGCAGTACAGTGGCCTTGTGGTTACAGCAACCTCCCGCATACCCCCAAAATGTTTATGTTCATTAAAGATGCTAAATTAGTACCGTAATTATAGGTGAGAATGTGAGTATGAATGAAAATGTGAGTGTGAATGGTTGTTTGTCCTGACCTTTTACCTTAATGCAGACAAACGCTAGAGAAAATGGATGACGTTTAGTGTAGTAAAACTATTAAAAACTCAATCACCGTCATCCTTTCCAGTTAACATGGATATTTGACTTCTCAAGCCGTCAATGGCAGTGAATGTGTTAAAGAACGAGTCTCAATAATTCTTTTGATTTTAGGTGACTGTTCTGAGGTTTTGTCTGCAGGGTGCACTTTATTTCTTCCTGTGCTGTAAATCTCTTTGTTGTGGAATTTAACTGTCTGTTTTAAATGCTTTCTGGTAAATAGTAACATAAACCTCTTTTTGGACGACAGTAGAGGCTTGGTCCACGTGGTAAATCCTCGAGGTTAGAAGTCTCCTGCTCGTAAAACTAAGGAATTTTGCAAACATCTAGCTGTCTTCTGTGGTCTTCCACATTGAGCACGCCACTGCATTACTACTTTCAAACAATATCGGATTCTGCATTTGCGCTCATGGGTCTGATGGCTTGTGTTACATTTTGTTTTGTTAGCCCACGGAATCTGTTTTATTTTCACTAAGCTACAAAATTGCAATTAGGTTGTTATATATATATATATATATATATATATATATATATATATAGACAATTATTATATCATAAAAAAAAATATTTTCCCCAACATGCTATTGCTAATGTAATAGCCTTTTGTACTGCGTAAATTGGGCTTTCCATCTACATTAAACTTCGTGATTTTGTTCTATAACGGCAATCTGTATCTGTGACACCTGCCTCAAAGGTAATGGCATACTTTTAATCAAAGATGTACTTTTGATATAATTCCAATATGATAATTTGCTTAACTGAATCTGTTTGTACCGTAGCGTAGGGTTTCATTTCTATCCCTCAAAGCAGAATCGATAGCTAATGTACCCCACATTGATAATTAATGAATGCCAGTGGACCTTTTCCAGTTCCAAAAAAGTGCAGGTGTGTTCCCAATCTGTAAATGCCAAATGTTATGGATGCAAAGATGCCCTTTTGAAGCTAACACCCAACAGTGACAAATACATGTAGCCCTAGAGGTGCGGGTAAGGGGCTGGGCTTTCTCCGAGGGTCATATACAGAAAAATCTACAAATACAAGAACCACGTTTACATTCTTTTACCGAATTCATCAAGCATGCTAAAACCAGTCCATCCAGCACTTATATATTACAAATATTTTGGGGAAAAAATGCTACGTTAAAGCAGTCTGTTAAAGATGACAGGCAAATAATTTAGTATTTTTCAGGATTTTAGGGTGGCCTGCTGCCCTGTATCCACTAGAATAGGGCCAAGCCCACAATGAGCAGAAGCCAAATCGCATCTCCACATTCAGAATCAAAACGAGCAAACTGCAGCAAGCTTAACATTTTAAAAGCAGTTCCTTGAGGATCATTAATGTGATATGTTCACAGATTGGACCTTGGCGCCAAGTAAAAAGTGGAGAAAACCAATGTTGAATGCTGACTTTATCTTTGATTCGTCTGGATGTAATTAAAACAAATATGTTTCTATTATAGTTGTAAATAATTTATTTGCATCTTTGTGTATCTTAATAACCTCTATACAAAACCAATGAAC
This sequence comes from Phycodurus eques, assembly GCF_024500275.1. Classification (NCBI taxonomy): domain Eukaryota; kingdom Metazoa; phylum Chordata; class Actinopteri; order Syngnathiformes; family Syngnathidae; genus Phycodurus; species Phycodurus eques. The sequence goes on along the minus strand of NC_084540.1, from coordinate 8,933,168 downwards.
AGTCGTAGTAGTTTTTAGGGGTGTTGCACCCAGAATGTGGGTTTTGCGACACTCTGATGTTTGACACCCACATTTTGCATGCTACCCCTCCACCTTTTTTCTTTGGGGGCTGTGTTAAATGTTTGGGTTTTTTTTTTTGTATATGCTGGGGACAGCATTCAAAAAATGGACTGGTGGAGTGCGCAAATGTTCCTCTGGCCATAATTTGGACACCACTGGTTTAGGTGTTGTCGAAGTATTTTTAAAATGTCAACTTGCACAAAATATGACCTAGCGATATTTGTTTTAAATGTTTTATATTACAGTAGAGGCCCATGTTCTGCACTCATGTCAAGGATGTATTGCGCAAGGGTCAAAACGCAACCTTCGGAGAAAAGACCTCCATAATTTCCATGTGCCACGTGCGCACGTGAGCCTTCTCCGAAGAGTTAAACGGAATCATAGTAAAAAAAATCATCTCCAAGGCAGAGCTCCGCCTCCGGATTGTTGAGTCTGCTGTGGCTCAAAAATCACACCACTTCAAATCCCGCCTTCCTAACCACAGCCCCCCCCTGGTCCCCATCGGTCCCTCCCACCCGGTGGACCACATTGAAAGGGGTCTCGTGTTGTTGCCAAACATTGCAGAGTGAAGGATCATCTCTTTGGTCAGACCTCACTGCAGCATCACATCCCATCACGTTACTCTATTGAAATTCTATATTATAATAGTGTTTCATAAAGTAGACTGTTGCGCATCCTGTAGTGTGCGTGGAAGCCATGGAACCACTCTATGCATTGGTGGCATTTCTAATCTACTGCCAAATTCAAACAAGTAAGTTCAAATTCATTGCTCTTATTGTTTCTTTTCTTCGAAATTCTAACAGATTTCAAATTGTTCCTCTATTTTATGATTCATAAGGTCAAAAAATATGACATACTGTAGGCTTGTGATATTGTTTGGGTTTAAATTGCCCACTCTTCTGGCAGTACCGGATGCAAAATGTTGAGGTGGGGGTTTGGGGGTTAGCTTGGTCTCCCAGAATGTAGGTCAAATCTTTCCTACTCTTTTTCTTCCGCGTGAAGGAACATTTTCCCAGACTCGCACGTTCCCTTGATTTATTATCATCAACATGTAAACCCATTTGCTTTTCATGCATCTCTCAATAGCCGTTTTATTGTGCTTTTCATTTGTTGGCGCTTAGCAACACAGGTCCTGCAGCCAATCAGCTTCTATGAGTGGGTAAGGACACTTGGTCATTCATAAAGTGGAACTGGACGCCACATCTTTTTTTAACTTAAAATTGTGCATAAGAATGGAATTCCTCTAGTCCACCCTCCAATACAAACACTGTTTCAGTTTTGGTCACACATTGTCAGACTGGTTTCCACCCAGTATGCTGATTTTGAGAAATAGTGAGTTGTAAAACGTGTTCAAACTGGCAGCCTATTCATGCAGTCCCAGAGTTGGCTTCAACTTGAAAACTTGACCTTAACTTGAAAAGATAATGTATGTGCAAAGAAACTAAAATCAGATATGGCTTTGTTCCTTTTATTTCATATCCACAGTCGAATCCTTACGTGCTATTTTTAATCTGTATTTACATTTAATGTCCTTAACAGAAAAGTTCCCAGATGGTCTTAATGTTTCTTCACAAGTGATCAATTAAACACACCAAATATTCGAGACATTTGGCAGCACATTCATTTTCACAATATTTGTTTATTCCCAGTCAATAAGGCCACCGATGAGACCATGTTGTCTTTAAGGTCTGAACTTTAAGCTCAACAGATAAATAAATAATGTGCAACCGTGGTAGGAAGTAAAAAAGTAAAAATACTTTGTTACTGTACATTTTTTTCAGGTATCTGTACTTTTTTGGTATTTCTTTTTTTGTACTGCTTTTTATTTTTACCCCCTACATTTGAAAACAATACTCTTTACAACTTTATCAAAATGGGCTTTTTTTGCTTATTTGTTTTTTCTACGGTGACGTAACCATGTAAAAAAGATGTAAATAGAAAGATGTTAAATCAACAGCATTTGGGATTTTGATTGGTTTATTGATTGAGATCTTGGGTATTTATAAAGCAGAAAAAAAACAGGGATAGCAGTGACCGTGGCCGTGGAGGAATGTGAACCAAGGAGCATTAACGATGATGATGCAACAAATTCGGAGAAGCAAGCGGTTTCCCATCTGTATTTGTTCGATGTTGTCAGCTACAAGAATGATTCATGATAAATGTGTTGTGTCTTGTGCCTAAAAAAACACCAGCTTCTGGTGTTCGTTTTTTTTTTCTTCTATTGTGCCAAGTTGTGAAAACAGGTATTCTATATAATTAACAGTAAAAATGTTTTTTGTTTTTTTTTACTTTGAGTTAAATCAGTGCATCTAGTTTTAGCGGAGTCATTTTTTACCCAAGCATCAGTACTTCTGCTTAAGGACTTGTACAAAATGTGAGTAATTTTGCCACCTCTGATGTGCGATGAACTTGGGGTTGAGGGACTGTGTGATGGCTTTGAGACAAAACGACAACAGCTTGAACTCTTGGCCTTTTGTCAATAATTGATTGTTCATCATTTTTCATTTTTCCTGGCAAATGATAGTATTTAAACACACATGAAACCACCATAAGCGCCATGGCTTTCAGACAGAAAACGGCTTCACAGATATTATACTTTATGGTTAAGTCCCGAGTTGAGGGATACCTCGCACAGAACTCAGTGACACAGACTTTTCCACAACTGCAGAGACTTTCAGCATGGCCAAAGCCACCAGATGTTCGTCTTTTGATTTACAGCTCTGAAACATATACATAGCAATAAAGAGTCAAGTTATTTCAAGTCATGTTTCCATTTAATGTGACACAAACGTAAACATGTTTAAATAGTTGACTATAATAGTAACATGAATGTGTTCATTTTCTCTTTTTATGGCATAGTAATAGTATCACTATTTAGGTTCTAAATGAGTGCTGCAGGGTTCGTTGTAAGCACCTTCCTCTGGCCCATGACAGGAACAGGTGGCTCTTTTGGGTTTCAAGCCCTAAAGGCTTCCAATGACTTTCCAGACATGGTATATGTGATGCACTAAACAGCCGGTTTGGCGCTTTCAGTTCAGTGGATCCATTATAGATGGAGGTCAGTGGTGCAACCTATTTCTTCATCAGATGACTCATTTGGCACAGGTGACCTTATGCTATAGAAAACAACATTCTTTTGTGATTTTGATCTGCTTCATCTGAATTGGTGGTGTTGAAACAAGTATTGACTCTGACTACGCCACTCTGGCAGCTCTTGCTGAAAATGGAGATAGCTTCCATTGGCTCATGAGTGGTCTTGCACTGCATTTACTCCCTATTCAACACAATATTTCTCCTAATAATTTAACAATTCATCCATTCATTTTCTATACCCCTTGTTCTCATTATGGTCTTGAGTGAGCTGGAGACTATCTAAGCTGACCTTAGGCGAAAGGCAGGGAACTCACTGGACTGGTTGAAAGTCAATCACAGGGGACATATACTGTAGAAAAACAACCATTCACACTCATAGTCTCACCTACAGGCAATTTAGGGTGTCAATTAACCTACCATGTATGTCTTTGCAATGTGTGACAAAGCGGAGTACCTGGAAAAAAACAGACGTTTTTTTTTTTTTTTTTTTTAAAGGAATAATTGACATGTCTTGGATGAATTAGCTCAAAATTATCATTTGGATACTATCTCTGTGCAGCAGGTGCACAGACAACATGCGGGAGCAAGAAGTTCCCATGTGGAAATGGGAGATGCATCACAGTCTGGTGGGTGTGTGACGGCACAGATGACTGTGGAGATGGCACAGACGAGCTTCCTGATACTTGCTGTAAGTATGAGAATATGTGTGGGCCCTATAAATCCTCAGTGTCAAGATCTGTAAAATTTCAAACAGTATTGTTTTTTGTGTGTGTCTTCCAGTGGCCAAAACATGTAGACCAACAGACTTTAGTTGTGGTGACCACCTTCACCAGTGTATACCAAACACTTGGCGCTGTGATGGGAAAGCAGACTGTGAGAATGGAGCTGATGAAGAGAGCTGTGGTGAGGAATATGCACACAATATGGACAGACACAATCTTCCGAGCAGAATGGAAGCTCCTCTAGTTACAAATGGGAAATATGACAGTTGTGCCTGCGATCTTGCTACCACACCAATGGACCTGAGTTCAAATCCAGGTTCAAGGAACTACTGCTCTACTCAGAACTGGCATGATTACGTGGGGCCTTCTGAGGCATGCATAGCTTGAAGGACCCCTTTGCGATAGATTCCAAAGAAGGGTGAAGTATTAGTATAGTTGGATTAGAGGACACGTGTGGGACATGGGCACATGTGCAGGGGGGTCGAACAGTGGGGGGAAAGCCACAACTGTCCCAGGGCCGTGATGTTGGTCTACCCTTTGCAGCTGTAACAGTTTCAACTGTTGTGACAAGGCTTTCAACAAGGTTTAGGAGTGAGTTTATGGGGTCCCCCCCCAATTCTTGTACGAGCATATTTGTGTGGTCCCACACTGATGTTGGACGAGAAGGCCTGGTTCACTGTCCGCTCAAATAACTTAAAGGTGTTCTATTGGGTTGAGGGCAGGACTCTGTGCAGGCCAGTCACGTTCATCCATACCAAATTTTCTCATCCATGTCTTCATGGACTTTGCTTTGTGCACTGGTGGCCAGACATGTTGGAAAAGGATGGGGGTAATTCCCAACCTGTTTGACTGTTAAAAATCTCTTGGTATGCTGAAGCTTTCAGAGTTCCTTTCACTGTAGCTCAGGGGCTAATATTTTGGACATTTCCAACTTTGTGGGAACAGTTTGGAGATGGCCCCTTCCGGTTCCAGCATGACTGTGCATCAATGCACAAATCAAGGTTCATAAAGACATGGATGAGAGAGTTTTATGTGGACGAACTTGACTGGTCTGCACAATCCTAACCTCAACCCTATGGAACACTTTTGGAGGAATTAGAGCGGGGACTGAGAGCCAGGCCTTCTCGTCCAACATCAGTGTCTAACCTTACAAATGAAAAAAAATGGTCAAAAAGTCCCATAAACACAGTCCTAATTAGGGTCGTGTCTTAACTTTGTTAAAATTAATGATCAGTTGCCTCAGTGCAACACATGGAATAAGATTATATTGTGCAAAGGAGGCTGACGTGCTCCCTCCTGCTCCGAGCCTCAGCCTACACTTCAGTGAAGTCAAATTGGGTGAGTGAAACAATAAAATATGTCTATGCCAACATTGAGCCGCTAACAAGTTAAACGGTGGGTTGCATTCTTGCACTAATGTTTTTTAGCGTTTATTTTAGTCTTCACACCAACGTAAGAGCCGATGACAGAGGGGGGGGAAAAGCTTAAATTTAAGCTAAAACATCACCAGAGGTCAAACTAGCAATTTTGCATCACAATGAATTGGGACAAAATTCACATAAACATCTTACAGTCACACAAACACTAACCTTTTGCCTTATCTGTGGGTAGGTAAAGGAATCACTGTTTTAAAGCATTGGGTTCCATTCATTACTCTTGTTTTGCCTTCTAGGTTTACTTTTGTTTTCAAAATTCACCGGTGTCGTGTGAAGTTACATTTCGTGTCCAGAAAAGGCCCCTCTGACAGCTACTTCTGTTTGACCCAACATCCCAAATACTAGGAAAAAAAATATTGTTTTGGCAAAATATGTCCCCTTTAAAATCCTCTCTGCGTCCAGGCAAGTGAGTGAATACTTTTGGAAATATAGTGGAATATATGGAAAAGGAAAGTGGAAAAGGAAATGTCGAATCGTACCTAACTTACAATGTAGATCTTGGGGACTAATAAGGTGGAAGAAAACTGGTTCAGCAGTGACAGGGAGGAACATGGACCAGGTTAATCACGACAGCAACGGATTCAGAGAAGCTAGATAGTCCGGATCCATGGCCTTATTTAAGAGAATTGTTTCAAGTGGTTGGCTACATGACTCATGTGTGGCAAATGCAGTGTATTCTGTCAGCTGAAAAACCACACGCTTTGGGTGTTCAAAATTTCTCTCTCTAATCTGAAAAAAATATTTTTTTTTTCAGATTTTCATTTTTTTTTTTTTTAGCCAGTTCACAATGTTTGCAAAGCTATGGGAACATGTTTTATTTTTGCTAGCTAACTATTCAACATGCAACTTGTAATGTATTTTTTTTTTTGGAAATCAACAGTACAGTATAAAATTGACAGTTAAAATGAATTTTTACTTTTATAAGTATATTTCAGGAAGCACGGTGGGTGACTGGTTAGAGCGTCTGCCTCACAGTTCTGAGGACCGGGGTTCAAGCCCCGGCCCCGCCTGTGTGGAGTTTGCATGTTCCCCCCGTGCCTGCGTGGGTTTTCTCCGGGCACTCCGGTTTCCTCCCACATCCCAAAAACATGCATGGTAGGTGAATTGACAACTCTAAATTGCCCGTAGGTGTGAATGTGAGTGCGAATGGTTGTTTGTTTGTATGTGCCCTGCGATTGGCTGGCAACCAGTTCAGGGTGTGCCCCGCCTCCTACCCGATGATAGCTGGGATAGGCTCCAGCACGCCCGTGACCCTAGTGAGGAGAAGCGGCTCAGAAAATGGATGGATGGATGGATGTTTTTACTTTTACTTAAGTACAGAAGTTAAATCTGTATGTCTACTCTTACCAGAGGTTTTTTTTCACACAAGTATCTGTACTTCTATGTAAGCACAGAGTCTGAGTACTTTTGCTACGTTTGGTTCTGCCCATTTAATGTATCCATTCCTACGTGTCCTAGTGGGTTGATGTTGATCTATTTTGATCTCTGGCTTCTTCCCTGTGTCCTCTCTCCTAGGACCAAAAAACTGCACAGTCACAGAGTTCCGTTGCACAAATGGGCAGTGTGTGTCTACTGCGTTTGTGTGCGACCAGGAATCAGACTGCGATGATGGCAGTGACGAGGCCTTCTGCCCGCTGGTGACGTGCAATGCTGCTGCTTTTCAGTGCAATAACAGTGTTTGCATTCCACGTCTGTGGGCCTGCGACGGAGATATTGATTGCGTAGACGGTTCGGACGAGTGGACCCAGAACTGCGGTACGGCAGCACCTACCTCTTCGCCAGCTCACCACTGCTCTATCCTGGAATTCCACTGTGGTAGTGGGGAGTGCATTCATAGAAACTGGAGGTGTGATGGAGGAGCTGATTGCCTTGATCGATCCGATGAAGCCGACTGTGGTATGTGTGATCCCTTTCTCAGTACTTGACTCAATAGCAACTGGACTGTTCTGGTTGTCTTAAAAGATGTTTCGTCTCTCATCTGAGCAGGCTATATCAGTTCATGCAACAAGGCTGAGTTAGCTAAAGCCTCAGGCTAGCCCGCGGCTAGTCTGTCCCAACTAAGCCTTGTTGCACGAACTGATAAAGCCTGTTTGGATGAGAGATTAAACGTCTTTCTAGGACAACCAGAACAGTCCAGTTCCAGTCCGAGTCGATGCCCTGAGAATGTAATGACCAGGATGAATGACAATATTCACAGGCGTGTTATCCTTGCTTCAAATCCTGTTTAAACTGCTTCAAAACCAGTTTTAGCATCCAAATGCCTGTCTGATTGCATCCCTCTAGTACGTCCCACCTGCCGTCCTGATGAGTTTCAATGTGATGATGGCCCTTGCATTCATGGAAGCCACCAATGTAACTATCGGTATGACTGCAAGGACATGAGCGATGAAAGAGGCTGTGTTAATGGTATGAAGCTTCTAGCAAGCTGGAGCTACTTTGACTACGCATTCCCTGATATTGTTTTATCTGTTTGTCTGTACAGTCACACAATGTGACGGTGAGACCAGATTTAAGTGTCACAGCGGGGAATGTATCAGCATGGATAAAGTGTGTGACAAGGACCGTGATTGCTGGGATTGGTCAGATGAGTTTCTAAGGGAATGTAGTGAGTACTGAAATTTATATCTGTCAGAATACTTTGCCTTGGCAGTATCTACCTGTTATGTCGCCAGGGGGGGAAAAAAATTGCAAAGCCTTTCTGTTTTCAGGCTTCAATGAATGTCTCTTCAACAATGGTGGCTGCTCTCATGCCTGCATCGACCTTAAAATTGGTTTTGAGTGCCTCTGTCCCACGGGATATCATCTGGTTAACAAAAATCAATGTGAAGGTAAAAAGGAAAGACCCCCCCTCCCACCCCCATAACATCCATCATTTGATGTCTAACACCTCCTTAACAAACAACAAGAATTAGATTTTTTCCTCATCTTTCATCAGATGTTGACGAGTGTATCTTCCCAGAGGTCTGCAGCCAGATCTGCATTAACCAGCTAGGCAGCTACAAATGCGAGTGTGCAGAAGGTTACCAAATTGACCCATCAACCAAAGCCTGCAAGGCCACTGGTGAAAATCAGCTCTCTATGTTCTTTCTCTGAATGTTGATTATACAACAAATAGAGGGTATTTCCAAGTTATGAATAACTATAAACCACTATAATCTTTTAGGTACAATTCCCTACCTTTTCTTCACCAATCGCCATGAAGTCAGAAAGATGACCTTGGACAAAAGTGAGTACACACAGGTCATTCCCCAACTAAAGAACGTAGTGGCTCTGGACATGAACATGGCAACAAAAGACATCTACTGGTCAGACATCTCCCAAAAGAAGATCTACAGGTGAGGGAGATTTTATTGTTTTTGATTGAAGTTGACCCAGTGGCATAATGGGCCAGTTGTTTAGGAGTAGGGCTAACCTAACCCTAATTGTTCCAAATACAAAATAAGAAATAAATAATCTTTATTTAAATTTTTTTTTTTTTTTTTTTTTTTTTTACAAAAACTATAGGAGTGAGGTTGTGGGGGCTCCATGCCCGTGCTAGGGTCACCCAGGGCAAAGAGGTCTGAGTTGAGGGACCAGACAAAGCATGGCTCAGAACCCCCTGTGACGACAAAAATATTGGACCATGTTTTCCCTTGCCCACATATGGGTACACCGGGGCCCCCCGAGCGCATGGTGGCCAGGCTTGCACCTATGGCCACCGTGCACACAATATGGGTTCCCTTTCCCATGGGCTTACCACTTGTGGTAAGCCCATGGGAAAGGTCCATTGTTAGTTGGGTGGTGGCTGAAGGTGGGGACATTTTTGTGCAACAGGGGAGTTTGATATTTGTGGTTATTTATACTGTGATCAATATTTGTTGGAAAAAAAACTAGGTTTGAGAGGGGACAAGCAGAGAGAAAATACAGAAAAAAACACAAATAAAGACAAAACAAGAGCAGTCTAGAACGTACTACAACACTTGGACTTCTATGTTCATCACTGATTATCCCTAAAAGACACCACGTGCAAACATCAGGGTGTCTATACGTGTATTAGGCATCATGACACCTTACGCAGCAGTTCAATTATCAACTTTGTGGTTGTGTCATCGGATTTGCCACCGCATGTCTTGGACACTCAGGCAAAGAGAGGGGCTTAATTGTCAATCCCCCCTGGTGTGTGTTGCTTTTGATGGTGGGGGAAGATGCCGGTCCGGCCTAGCAGACCCAAACATATTGTGAGGGTCTGCTGGCAGAGTCCCCAGTCAAAAACAGTTTCAAACTCCCACCTCTGGCAGAACCACATCCCAGAAGAGGAGGGGGACATTGAGTCCAATTGGGCCATGTTCTCTGCCTCTATTATTGAGGTTGTCGAATGGAGCTGTGGCCATAAGGTGTCTGTTGTGGTGGCAATCCCCAGGCCTGTTGGTAGACACTGGTGGTGAAGGATGCTGTCAAGCTTAAGAAGGAGTCCTATCAGGCCTTTTTTGCATGAGGGATTTAGGAATCAGCTGATGGGTATTGGCAGGCAAAGCCAATTTCTGGCCAATAAACTACATGAACTTCTCACAGAAACAAATAGCTCAGGAAATATAATGGTTCGGGTTGGGCATCGAGAATCGAGAACCGATTGGAACTGGGACTAACATTCTGGTTCTCCCGGAATCGTTCAAATTTAAAAATTTCGGTTCCCAGTTTCGATGCGTACAGTCTGCTGACCCCGAAGAAGAAAGTGGCGAAAACCAACGAAGAACATGCACGAAGACGTGCCTGTGCCCAACAGCGGCGGCAAACAAAAGTGTGTCTTGACTTTGTTAAAATTGATGACCAGTTGCCTCAGTGGAATAAGATTGTAATGTGCAAAAAAGGCTTTTACGATGTGTAGAACTCTGACGTGCTCTCTCCTGCTACGAGCCTCAGCCTACACCGCGTGGAACTTCAGTGAAGTCAATTGGGTGAGTGTGAAACAATACGTCTATGCCAACATTGAGGCAGCTAACAAGTTAAACATTTGGTTGCACATTTGCACCGATGGTTTTTAGCCTTTATTTTAGTCTTCAAACCAACGTAAGAGCCGATGACTGGAAAAAAAAGCTTAACATTGAGCTACAACTTCAACAAAGGTCAAACTAACAACTTTACATCACAATGAATTGGGACAAAATTCACATAAACGTCTCACAGTATCACAAACACTAACCTTGTGTCTCATCAGTGGGTAGGTAAAGGAATCAAAGTTTCAGAGTATTTGGCTCCATTTATTACTATTTTTCTTGCCGTCTAGGTTTACTTTCGTTTTAAAATTTCAACGGTGTCGTGTGAAGTTACTTTTCATGCCAAAAGGCTTTACTTCCGATGCGTACCCTTCAAAATAAAAGGATACAAGCTTAAAACAGGAAGTCAAGTTAAAACTTGCACATAGAAACCTTTTGATGTGGTTAAACAGTCGCAAATAACTATTTTAACAATTCTGTATTTAACTTTGAGCTGAAACATTAATTAATGAATATTAAGGCAATTGGGTTAGTTCCACACATATTGCCTTTTAGTTCATAGGTTTGATTTTGATATTGGTTACAAAGAAGCCCAAGTCAAATGTTCATTTTAGTCTATGCTGTGGGGTGCTCAGAAAATGGATGTTCATAATTTGGATACCCTATATTTGAACCATGCAAGCTTTTTGACCCAGGCCTCTAAAAGAATTGGAATTGAAAATCATTTGGAAACGGAATCCAAATGAGGAACCGGAATAGGGACCGGAATCACTCAAATTCAAACGATGCCCAATCCTAATCATGGTACTTGTAAAACAAATCAGACCAATGCTGTTGATGTACAGTATGTTACCTCATCTCTTAGATTTAAAAAATATATTACAGGGGTTGATACCCAACCAGTTTTCCATGTAAAAACAGGTTGTTGTTTTTTTCACTTTAATTCCAGAGCTCAAATGGACTCAGCGCAGAACTCCACTCATCACACTGTAATGATTTCTAATGACATTGATGCACCTGAGGGCATTGCCTTTGACTGGATCCATAACAAGCTGTATTGGACTGACAGCATTCGCAACACCATCTCTGTGGTAACTGCTGATGGTGATTGTCGTAAGACTCTCTTCTCCCAAGGCTTATCTAAACCCCGATCAATCGTGGTTGATCCCTACAACAAGTAAGCCGCCCTCCTATACCACCTTGACTTTTGTCAGCTGGTTCTCATTTCAGTGTTGTGATTGCAAAAATGTATGCACGTATTTGTCCGGCCAGCTTCCTTTACTGGACTGACTGGGGGAATCCTGCTAAAATTGAAAAGGGTGGTCTGAATGGAGGTGACCGCATCGCTCTGGTTACTGACAACATTATGTGGCCCAATGGAATCACACTTGGTACACTCCGACCTTCTAGTCTCTCTGTATTTCCTCCTCTCTCTTTGAAGCCTGACTGACAGACCTGTTTCCCCTCAACTATCCCCATGCCCTAGACCTGTTCAACCAGCGGCTCTACTGGGTGGACTCAAAGTTACACACACTCTCCAGTATTGACGTGCAGGGTGGAGGCCGGCACACCCTCATTATTGATGAACACAAGCTGAGCCACCCGTTGGGACTTACATTGTTTGAGGTACTTATTTACAGCCTGATACCTATTGTTGGTCAAAAAAAATTCTTTTTTTTAATTTAAATCCATAAATGCCTTGTTGTAGTTATAGTGTTGCCATAAATATATTCTCTTCTTTGTGCACTTAAGGAAAGAGTGTTCTGGACAGACGTCAGTAACAATGCCATCCTCAGTGCTAATAGGTTGACTGGCGCAGACATCACACCAGTGGCAGAGCACCTGTCATCTCCAGAAGACATTATTGTGTACCATAACGTTAAACAGCCTGCTCGTATGTGGAAACCTTTGATTGATTGATTGATTGAACCCTATGGATGGGTCACATTTCGTCATTAAATTTGCACAAGAGATCAGACCCATTATTTTAAAAAGCATTGGCATTCTCCTCTAAAATGTGGATCTCATATTAATAATATCACCACCCCCTATTTTTGCAGGGAGAGACTGGTGTGGGGTTTCCAATGGTGGCTGTGAATTCATGTGCCTGGGAGCACCACAAGTGGGCAGAAATCCCCCTAAATATACCTGTGTCTGTCCTGATAACATGATGCTAGCAAGTGATATGAGGAGATGTGTACCAGGTATGTCGATTACCAAAGATCTGACCTAAATTCAACGGACATTTTGTTAATATATTGCACTCATTCACTGCCTCTTATTATTATTATTATTATTATTTCTATTCCATAAGTGGTGTCAACTCCTAGAGCCCCCGTACATCCTCAGATTCCGACAACCAACCAACCTGCACCAGGCACAAACCCACCCAAGTCCCATACCTCCATTGCTCCCATCACAACCACAAGACCTATGGTCAAGCCAGTGCCGAGCACTACGAGGCCTCTGGTCAGAACCTCCGCACCCGAATTTAGGAACACTTCACCACAGCCTGTGAAACACAAAGCGCCTCAGAAAACCACTCAGATTCCAGTCACTTCACAAGGTAAAGGCCTTGAACAGTGATCATCACATTGTATTGACAGTTAACACTGCTGAAAACCATATTCAAAACATTCATGGACAAGATATGTGTATAGATGCACTCAGATTTTCTTCTTTGCAGGATGCATTTGGTAATACATGTAGATGCATTTGCAAAAAACGATTTGATTGTACATTACAATGTACAGGTAGTCCACAAAGGTAAATGGATTTCTTCTTTGTGATTGAATACATTGGAATTCAAAATGGGTTTTTTCACCTTTTCCCTGAACTTGACCAACAAGTCCAGATGCCTTTGATTCAACCTTTGAAGATTACCCTAACTTGGATGGCAAAGAATGTGTACTGACATACTGTATGTACATCTAGGCCCTGCTTTACAACCACGTTCATTTTGTAACATTTCATTTGCAAGATTATTTAGATTTATACTGTATATTATTATTAGTGACGCTTAAGCTCTGTTTCCACCGATCCATTCACTTTGCTCCAGTGAACAACTCTTAACATTATTACTATTATTTTTTAAATGTATGTCTGTTTAGGTATTCCATATTTAAATACACCTTAGGACTGGAGACAACCGGTTTCCTTACTCCGTTATATAGGCTTTAATGAAAGTTTTGTGATCTATGGCCATTCTTTGCCTTTTTCAGGATTAGGCATCTCGGAGCTTGTAAAATACTTTGTCACATATAAATTTGTCACATATCAGCTGCAGTACATACAGTGTACCAGTAGACAAACAATTTACAAGACAGAGGCAAAAAACCCCGAGACTACCTAATGATTTTAGTTGGTGTAGAAATTCAGAAATTTAAAAGCTAATTGCTGGTTACAGGGTCAGTAGTGGAAAATAGATGGATGGTTATTTGACTTATTATGTCATTTTTTTTTTCTTCAGACATTCCCCATGCGTTTGCTACAGTGATACCTAGGACATCTTCCAGTACACCAATTGCCTTGTACGTTGTCTTACCTCTGGGTGAGTAGCTTTGGTCACAGAAACCAATATTGAAATGCTAATCCACTGTATCAAACTTCACACTGGTTATCTTTGTGTAGTAATCATTTGTATGCTGGCTTTCGGTGGCGTGCTGCTATGGAAGAACTACAAGCTAAAGAACACCAACACGATCCACTTTGACAACCCTGTCTATCAAAAAACCACAGAGGACCAAGTGCACATTTGGAGGAACCATAGCTCGGATGGGTATTCCTACCCAAAAGTAAGTCAATGGGGCTGTTTTAGCCACTTATTTACAGAGCCTTGTCAGTCTTTATTGCTGGTCTATGTGAATGGTTATCATTTTTAACAACGAAACAGTTTTGAGATTGTTGTTGTGTAAACATTGATGTATTTTCATTGTCAAAAGCGGGTACTCTGACGCTCAAGTGCTACCAAATATTGTTGGTGACCATTAAGATATGGCTAACACAAAACACTTGCTGGACACCCACTGGTTCAGCAGGTTGTCGTCACATCTTTGTAGCTTTTGAGCGTAAGATAGGAATGACTAAAAATAAGCACCCATGCTAATGTTACCCTGTTGCTATTTTTAGCTCTGGATGGTGCAGTATTTTACTCCATAGTCTCCACTTGGCCTGAGTAGTCAGTTTTCTTGCTTCCATCAGTCTCAAATCAAAACGTGACTCCTGACTGTGGCCAACAAGGGACCCTCCTTCTCATTCATCGTTGTTCTTTGTTATCTGGCGGCATTCCGGCTTCTATTGCGGCATGGTTTTCGCAATCTCCTGAAGTCCTATGATTGATGCAAAAATAATAAGCCCGAGCCAGTACTGTGCAATAGAAAGAAAACTTTCAAAAGACAACTGTACAGAAGAGCATTCTCTATCACTGTATTTTTATTGAGACAAATGTATTAATAAAACAAGTTAATCTTTGTTTTCTGTGACTTAAACCTTTTATTTGTCTTATCAGAGACAGGTTGTGAGCCTGGATGAAGAGGCAGACAACCCCACATTTACTGAAACCTAACTTGGGATGGAATTCAAAGGCATTATCAGACGACTATATCCTTATACAGCAACAAAACCTCTAGGAAATCCAGGTTCAATTCATGTTGGTCATTTTAATGTTTGTTGTGTTTTTGTTTTTTTTTCTCCCAAAATAGAGACCTTATATTTCAGTTGAACTTAACAATTTGAGACAATTACACACCTTAAGATACGTATTTAGTTTTTCATGGTGAGTGTGCATTGTATGTGTGACAAGACTAGTCCTGCCTGTTTTTCCTCAAAAGTTTCAGTATTATGTTTTTATATGTAATTATTATACCAGCAATCACCATGGTATTGATGGAAAATAATCACTTTTGGAGGATAAGGACCTCAAGTAATCCTGCACACTAGTTTGTTCCTTCAATAGTACACTGCATACACCTCCTGATGCAACCTTCCCATTTATCCAACCTTTGGACCGGCACTGGCAAGTAGAGAGCAGCATGGTGTTGGTACATTGGCCGGGAATTGAACCTGCACCTTCTGCATAAATGGCAGGGTTTCGTTGTCAGCTACATGTTGCTCCTTTCTTCTGATCTTTTTATTGGAAAGACTAACTTAAATTTCTACCCGATGTCTGAGGAGGACCAATGCATTCCTCAAAATAGCTTTTATGCAACCATGTGAGACCAGTGGGGCCGAGCATAACGCGCTGTACTACACGTGCATATTTATAGCCTCCCTTAGGATGAGAACTTATCACAGCATTCCTGACAAAAGAAACACATGTGCCTCGTCACAATATTTTTTAGCTCCTGTGGTTTGAATTGTGAGCAAATGCTGCATTTTATTGTTGCTCAAAAGTCCACGTTTGTGTTATTACTGGATAGGATTTGTATAAAATCAGTGCATATTTACAGTGACTTGTTACACCCACCACAGATGCTGTTGTGATGTCCACTCTTTGTGGACTTTGTGGTGGAAGGTAGAGAATCTTAAATGTAGATGTACATGTGTAGATGTACATGCACGTAGCCTTTTATTTTTATTTTTTTTACATTGACCCACTAGCACTGCAGGTTATGTGTGTAAATAGGGTGTTCATAAATGTAAATATTTGTTCTGTTTTAAGGAAATAATACCTCTGCTGTAGCCTTTGTTGTCAACATTTGCTGTATATAAATAAATATTTTTATTTATTATAGATCCTCTCCGGACTCTTATGTTTGTCTTTAGCATGTGTACTGTATGAAGGTTTCAGACCTTTGTTACTCAGCTTACTACAGTATTGATTAGATTTACCTTGCTAGTTAAATATACAGTGTTAGCAATTGATATTTGGTTTGTACTAGAAGCATTAGACACTGTTTTATTATTTGCTAATTGCATACAATATGCTCAAACCAGTGGCACGGTGGACGACTGGTTAGAGCGTCAGCCTCACAGTTCTGAGGACTCGGGTTCAATCCCCGGCCCCGCCTGTGTGGAGTTTGCATGTTTTCCCCGTGCCTGCGTGGGTTTTCTCCGGGCACTCCGGTTTCCTCCCACATCCCCAAAACATGCATTAATTGGAGACTCTAAAATTGCCCGTAGGTGTGACTGTGAGTGCGAATGGTTGTTTGTTTGTATGTGCCCAGCGATTGGCTGGCAACCAGTTCAGGGTGTACCCCGCCTCCTGCCCGATGACAGCTGGGGTAGCCTCCAGCACGTCCGCGACCCTAGTGAGGAGAAGCGGCTCAGAAAATGGATGGATGGATGGATGCTCAAACCAAAGCTGGAAAAACTATTTCTAGTTCAATAACTTGGGGAAGGAACTGAAATCAGCAGCGTACACAATTGCAACTACAGTATTAGGCACCCAAGAAAATATGTTTTTAAAATATCGCTGAATAAATTAATTGCAATTAAATAAATAATGTTTCTTTTTTTTTGACTGTTCAATTAATTTCATTGTTACTGTAATTACAGGACCGGGGTTGCAATTGACAGGGTTGTGAAACAATGCTAATGTTAGAGTTTTTGCTCAAGAATGCTAGCGATGTTACCTGTTAGGCTAACTAGTCAAGAACAAATTTAGCGCTAAAATAAAAAATGTAAACTTTGATATTGCAGCAATATGTATTTTTTTGTAATAAACCAACGGGTTTGCGTTGGTCTGATTGACACACACCATTATGGCTAAAAACATTGAAAAATAGGAGAGAGGACTTACCTTTTGTCTCCCCATGGTCAGAGCAAATAGTTAAGGATTTCATTTCTACTGAGTCATGCAGTTCACTTTTTTTCTCTTCCTCTATAGCTACAAATATTTTAATAACAGGGTTACGTTTATGTTGACAGACACAACTTTTAACAATTACTACTATTTAGAATATGTCTGTGATAAAGGTAAATGTGTTACCAATTACAAAAAAGACCAAATCTATCCGTTAGCTATACTTGATATGGGAGTTGTTCATAAAGAGGGAGGGACATGATAAAAATAGCCATTTTAGGGGCTGATCAAGAGCTATTACATATTTTTAAAAAATATTTAGAAATTAATTTTACAACAGAGGTGGCACGGTGGGCGACTGGTTAGAGCATCTGCCTCACAGTTCTGAGGACTGGGGTTCAAATCCCGGTCCCACCTGTATGGAATTTGCATGTTCTCCCCGTGCCTGCGTGGGTTTTCTCCGGGCACTCCGGTTTCTTCCCACATCCCAAAAACATGCATGGTAGGTTAATTGAAGACTCTAAATTGCCTGTGTGTGTGAATCTGAGTCCGAATGGTTGTTTGTTTATATGTGCCCTGCGATTGGCTGGCAACCAGTTCAGGGTGTACCGCGCCTCCTGCCCAAAGATAGCTGGGATAGGTTCCAGCACTCCCGTGACCCTTGTGAGGATATGCGGCTCAGAAAATGGATGGATGGATTATTACATATGGTCAGTATTGAGTGTGATCTGTTTTTAGGAATCTCTTTGAAAACATTTCACAACACGGAATGCATATTTGGAAGCCATATTTGTATGTTTTATTTGTTTATTATCTTGGTTTTCTTAATTATACATGGAGTATACTGCTATGTGTGACACAGTTTTGATATACAGTATGTGCAGCAGCATATTCAACAAGGTGCTTGTCGGGAAGGGCTAGCTGAGCTTCTTTGGAAAGAATAAGCTTTTCTTAGGAAGTCCAGATGTCACGCTGCAAGGCAAAACCCAAGGGCTTTAGGGCTTCTTGAAAATACTCCCAGACAATGAGATCACATTTATGTAAAATAACAGCACCGGTTTTTTATTTTTTATTTTATTTTTTACAAAAAGCGGCACGGTGGACGACTGGTTATAGCGTCAGCCTCACAGTTCTGAGGTGCGGGGTTTTCTCCGGGCACTCCGGTTTCCTCCCACATCCCAAAAACATGCATTAATTGGAGACTCTAAATTGCCCGTAGGCATGACTGTGAGTGCGAATGGTTTTTTGTTTCTATGTGCCCTGCGATTGGCTGGCAACCAGTTCAGGGTGTACCCCGCCTCCTGCCCGATGACAGCTGGGATAGGCTCCGGCACGCCCGCGACCCTAGTGAGGAGAAGCGGCTCAGAAAATGGATGGATGGATTTTTTTACAAAAACATTATTAGGCCCACATGCACAATCCAATGATATCCAAGCAGAGTGTTTTTAATACCTCAATATTCTCATTCATCAGAGTTATTTCAGTCACAGGGCATTGAATCGATCTCAACCGGACTGCTGTGGTTGTCTTCGAACAGCCAGAACTGCCAACAGCGGTGGAGGTGCCAACTGGACCCTCTGTGTGCCCTGTTCCGGTCTCTGGCTTGGTGGCCAGGGGACCCTTTCTTTTGCTCCTTGGACCTGCCTCTTCCTCTTCCCTCCACCCTTTGCGCCCTGCCGCAGCACTCTCTGGTCTTAAAAGGTGCATTTAACAATAAACTGCGGTGTAACAGACTTTTAGATTACAGAAGGAAATATATTTTTTAATTGCACGCAGAAAATTTTGCATTTTGGCATTTTGAAATTGCTGCCTCAGCCACAACAAGAACAACCGTTGCAACGAGAAGGGCAGCACCCAGCTCTGTGACTCCTCTCTACTGTGTGGTCATGTGCAAAGTTCAAGGCCAGGCATTAACGGAAGCATGGAGCTGATAACCTGAGTGAGGTGTGAGGGAGAGGGTACAGTGACACTTCTAGGCAACAACAAGCCAACCATGCCTGCAGGTTTCCTACAGTGTTACAGGCAAATGTATAGTCTTTCTTTAAAATTCAACATGAACCATACCACAGCTTGACGAAACTCCAACTAAAAAAAGACTCTCATTGTGGAGATAAAGTTTGTTTTTCTTGGCTGTGACGGCAGAGATCTGCTGTTTTTCAAACAAATGCTGCATCAGATCCCATGACATTATTAATCATTAATTGGGCTGCACAAGGTTATGTGTCACTGCCCTATTATTCCAGTAAAACGACAAAAAAGCAATAATTTAACCCTTGCGTCTATGTGACAGACAGTATTTGCACAAGTGCTTAGTTGGTTGCTTCTGTTAACGAAATCTATATTCAACATTGCTGGCGGTAAAGCATTAACATCTGAGAACATTAACATCAAGATAATTATTTTCAGGCTTCAGTTTATATTGCAGAGCCGAAGAAAATTCTTTACCAATCATTTTCCTTTTTTATCGCCCCCAAGTATAATGTGATGACAGTATGGTCATATATGTCAGACAGAAGAAACATTTGTGACACATAAGTGACAGGATAACATAGAGGCTATCTTAACTTTGTTATTGCCCAAAGCAATTACAATTATCAATTATATTAGAAAAAAAAATCATTTGTCACACCATCAAACAAAAATGTCGCAAAATGTGGATACTGTACATTCTACTTACAGTATCTTGTGGAAGAGCTTTTAATTGTTCTGCCTGTCACCATATGTCCCTGGCATAGATAGATGACAAAAACTACATTATTTGTAGTTTATAATATATTTTTTGGACCAATTAAGTGAAATTTGTTTATTTCCAGTGACATAGCCCACAAATATACCATGGCGCCGTAGCTTCAAATCACTGTACTATATATGACACATTGTACATTTTTTAATTATGTGTTATATTTATACATGGTGTGGATGCCTTATAATTGTATATAAGGGGTCCTTGGTTTCCCACAGGCATTTCAAGATGATGAACGTCACAAAAAAAAAACAGTTATCGCCCTACTTAGTTTAATATGATTGCTTTATAATGATGGCCTAGAAGTGTTTTTCATACATACACAGTATGTACTGTAACTATGACTATGACTATAACTGTGTTAGCCGAGTCTAGAAACGCCCCTGGGAACAGTACTCCATCATCCCTTGTCGGGTGCCCGTATCTGCCCTCCTTTCCAACAAACAAGGGACACTCTCGCGCCCTCGGGCTGGGCGGGGAGTGGCTGCATTGCGGGCCCTGCGGGTTGGGCTGGGCGTCTTGTTCTCCTGGAGGTGGAGGGGGGGTGGGGTGGCTGGGCGTGTGGGTGGGTGGGTGGGGTGTTTGTGGGGGGTGACATTGGGTCCCTGCGGCCCCCACTGGGTGGCCGGTTGTCGGGGCACCTCGGTGGGGCCGGCGGACCACCCTGGGTCCCTCGGTGTGGGACGTGTCCAGTCCGCCAGGCTGCTCTCAGGTGGACTCCTGGGCCTGATCCCGCCCCTCGATAGATTGAGTGGTGCAGCCACAGCAATTACAGGACACATCTGTCAGTCTTTGTGCATGTAAAACCGTACCAATTCTCTTGCATGTATCTGTAGACACACACCCCTAGGACTCTTTAACTGGGTGTGGGGTCACGCACTTACTGTGACAAATAACTCATGAATATGCAAATCGCTTGTGTAGCCCCTCACTTATACTCTCGTCCTGTAGACTTTTATAATTCACATATTTAATGCGACCACACTTCAGTTGTACAGTCGGGTTCATGACCCTTGTCCTGCATGCTTCTTCTCCTGTCCTTGTCCTGTTCTTCCCTCACAGGGTGTAGCACGACAGCCCCATGCAACAGTCATATTTAATATTTCATTGTTGAAGATAATGTAATGATTTACATCTCTCGTCCTGTTTACAATTAGTGTGTTGTCTTTTGATTTTGTTTCTCTCTCCCTTCTAGAAACTTTGTTCTGTTCGACTGATCAAGTCTGATTCTCAATAAAGCTCAATTATAATACCATAGCAGAAGCTTAAAAACTCCACTGTGACACAGTAAAGCTGTTCCGGCATGAAAGGGATACAGATTTTCCATTCTGCTTGACCTAACAGCCGAACAGGATGACAAAAAAAAAAAAAAAAAAAAAAAGAACTCCATCATAAACAGAGGAGCCCTGTACACAGAAATGTCACTTTCAAGCAGTGACAGGTGGTGCATTTGGTACCATGGCCTTCAGTGGGGCCTTACCCGTCTTAATCCACCTCTTAATACCACCACTATCATGACACAGTTTTAGAAACCATCAATACTGTAGAAAAATGCAATATAACAGCATGCAGCTGTGAAATGTACATCATCAAGAGCAGTGCAAAATCAAAATGTATCTAATAACATGGCAAAACTTTAATAAAATACGTTTTACTCAACAGAGATGCTTATCGATAAATTGTTTTGGTCATGGAACAAATATTATAATTTAGGTTGTACATTTCAATCAGTCCTTCTAAGACTGATCAGGGCAGCAGAGAAGGCCTTGCTGGCTCCGATGGTCCTCCGCAGGTTTTAGGAGTGTGGATAACATTGTATTTTTCATTCTTGATGCATACATTTTCACAAATTGTGTTGCTTTTTTGTTGTTGTTGTAAAAACAACAATACAACAATCAAATGTATAATGTTTAATTATTGAAAAGAGCACTGCGGAGTGTGACTACGCCCTCTACAGGAGAACTATGATACGTGCACAGGAAAACACGTGCTTCGCCTCTACGCATGCGCCAGTCTACTATAATTCTAATTTTCTTAGCTTCGGGATTATAAACACGTTCTAAAACCACACCGTATCATGTCTGCCAAAACAGATTTTAAAATCAACTCCCAATTCGCAAAGAGATATGATAAATACCGACAGAAAGAAGAGCTGCAGAGGCGTAAGTGTGTTAATGTTAGCTAACGCTGGCTAAAACATACGTGTCGCGTTCTAACGTGGAAAAAAGTATTATTGTATTGTATTATTTGGTGTAAGCTGCGCTGTCTTTGACTCTTATTTTGTGTGTTGTTGTGCAGTAAAGGATCGATATGGAGACCGCGATGTTGACAATGACTCGGAATCATCGGAGTCCAGTTCGGAAGACAGCGAAGTGGTTAGCGTAGCTTTCCATTCAATTTGTCAACAATAATTTAAAATAAATAAATAAAAATCAGTATGATGTACTTACTTGTGTTGTGGTCGACCCTCTAGGAGTTGGATCCAGGGGTTGAAAGGGACTTTTACAGGACATTGTCACTCCTAAAGAAGAAAGATCCGAAGATCTATCAGAAAGATGCGAAATTCTACTCAGAAGGTGTTTCTCATTTTTGTTCGTTATTTGCGTTGCTTTCATATTTTTCAGTCGATATTAGTGTAACATTTCAAAAATGTGTTGATTTACATGAAACCAGCATTATCAATACAACAGCAACAACACAACCTTTTTTGTTGAATCAGAGTTTACAAACCTTCATAATCGTTATCTCATTGTCAAAAAGCTTGTAGTATCATTGGAAAGTTTGCTAAACACAGAAACAGACAACATATAATAATGATAAAATGATGACAGAAAACCAAGGGCCCAGGTTTACAAAATAATGATCAAGAGCCAAACAGAGCTGGCAGATGGCAATCAGGTGATGTGTGGTTTGTTTTGGCACTAAAACATGCATAGAAAAAAAACTAATTAAGAGTCGTGAATGAACAAACACTCAATAAGTTCTTAAAATACATAGTGAGGAATAAATATAGTAAAGAGATTTTTGTAGTTGATGAAATTTGTGAAATTAGCGTCGGAAGCATTGGAAAAAAATATGAGCCATCATGGCGGGTTTGAGAAATGACCAACGGTGTGGCCAAAACATTTGTGTGCAGAATTGGTCAATTCACATCACATTTGGCACAAGCATAGAAAAAAATATATATTTAAAGATGCTCTTATGGATGAGAGTCTTTGCGGGGGACTTTTCAACTATAAATTCGGGAAATGTTGTCTGAATATAATAATGTGTGTACTTGGTATTTTAAGAAGTTTCAAAGTCTTGATTAAAACTAGGACACGTCTTCTACGTCATCAGTAGCTTGTGTGTAGTGGTAAGGTGAATAACGCGAACGGAGTGAAACATGGAAAACAGTGGTTCCATTGCTGCTCAAATTGCACAATCGAGAGCAGCTCGTTGAGTGTCAACTTCCGATAACCAGTCAGTGGCGGCTACATGACGTAGGCCTATTCTCAATGACTTTCCCCTTGACTAAACGACGACGTTTCTTTTTTTTTCAGACGCACCCAACACTGCTTCGAAACCATCAACCTCAAAGTCAAGCGTGAAGCCCATGTACCTGAAGGACTATGAGCGTAAAGTCATACTAGAGAAGGAAGGGTGAGTCACCTACTAAGTGTGAATATCTACATTATTTGAATCCTACACTATTGTTGCTTCTGGGGGCAAAACCTAGCGATTTTCCTTCATTAAACTAATTAAAACAAGTAGGCAGCACGCGGTTTTAGTGGTTAGCATGTCTGCCTCACAGTTCTGATGTTCTGAGTTTGAATCGCTACTCTGGTCTTCCCGTGGAGAGTCTGCATGTTTTCCGGGTAATCCGTCTTCCCCCCACATTCTATAAACATGCATGTTAGGCAGAAGTGTAGACTCGAGTCACACTTGAGTCATGAATTTGATTACTTTAGACTCGACTTGACATTATGTTAAAAGACTTCCAACTCGGCGGACGACTGGTTAGAGCGTCTGCCTCACAGTTTTGAGGACTGGGGTTCAATCCCCGGCCCCACCTGTGTGGAGTTTGCATGTTTTCCCCGTGCCTGCGTGGGTTTTCTCCGGGCACTCCGGTTTCCTCCCACATCCCCAAAACATGCATGGTAGGTTAATTGAAGACTCTAAATTGCCCGTAGGTGTGACTGTGAGTGTGAATGGTTGCTTGTTTGTATGTGCCCTGCAATTGGCTGGCAACCAGTTCAGGGTGTACCCCGCCTCCTGCCCGATGATAGCTGGGATAGGCTCCAGCACTCCTGCGAACCTTGTGGGGATAAGCGGCTCAGAAAATGGATGGATGGATGGACTTCCAAATCGACTTGAACTTGAATAGAAATTACTTCACTTGGACTCGACCCCATTGATTTGAAAAGACTACTTTGACCAAAGCACTGAGAAACCGACACTTAGTAGCTTTCTCTTTCTATAGCTACAGTCCCCTCCAAAAGCATTGGAACGGCAAGGTCAATTTCTTTGATTTTGCTTCAGCTTTTATTTCATGGTATTATGCCACCAAATATTAAATGTTATTCACTTTAAGTTAATTTAATAATGTCTGTTCCAATACTTTTGCTCACTTGAAAAGTGGGTGGTTTCAAACAAAAGGTGCTCTGTCCTGAGTTTTTTAACACATCTGCATGTAAATACCATAAGATAAAAGCTGGAATTCTGAAATTTTGTCTCATATTCATCTTTTTATCTGAAACCCAAATGTCTTCAGTATACAACAAAAAAAAGGACTTGACCTTGCTGTTCCAATAGTTTTGGTGGGGACTGTATATGTGCAACTCACCGTTTTTCTCTCTCTCTTTCTTGGTATATGCACAATGTTCATTCATCCATCCATTTTCTGAGCCGCTTCTCCTCACTAGGGTCGCGGGCATACTGGAGCCTATCCCAGCTGTCATCGGGCAGGAGGCGGGGTACACCCTGAACTGGTTGCCAGCCAATCGCAGGGCACATAGAAACAAACAACCATTCGCACTCACAGTCATGCCTACGGGCAATTTAGAGTCTCCAATTAATGCATGTTTTTGGGATGTGGGAGGAAACCGGAGTGCCCGCAATGTGAATAAATAAAAAAAAAAAAAAAAGTGATTATCTAAAAGAGGAAACCAATTGGTCGTTCATTATGAAGTGAAATGTCTCATTTTCTCTTGTGTATTCATAATAAGCTCTTTAACCAAGCTAAAATAAATTTTATCCTTACACTTGATTAAAACACTGATAAAATTGTGAGTAGAATACTTTATTACTAATTGCAGCACTACTGGATATAAACCTTTATTTGTGACAGATGTATAATGTTGCTTCAGAAATAAAATGAGAAAAAGTAAGTCATAGCGTTTTCATTGAATAACTGAAAATGTACTATTGATCGGTTTTGAAGGGGCAATAAACTGAGCCCCCCCCTCGGTCTTGAAGGTGTAAACATTTGGATCAGCCCCCTAGTTTTCTTATAAAGGTTCAATGCACTTGTCAAATTTATTTTGATAAATGTGGATTTTAAAATATATTAAATATATAAATGCACTATATAATATATCCTTTATTAAAATCTAAATATTATATATATTAAAATATGTTTTTATTTTGTTGGTAAAAGGACTCGAAAAACAAAATGTAGGACTCGCGACTTGACTCGGGACTTACATGTCTCAACTTGAGACTTGACTTGAGGGCAAAGACTTTAGACTTACTTGTGACTTGCAAAGCAATGACTTGGTCCCACCTCTGATGTGAGGTGTATTAAAGTCCCACATTGTCCAAAGGTGTGAGTGTAAGTGAGAATGGTTTGGCTGGCGACCAGTCCAGACTTTACACGCCTCTCCCCCGAAGTCAGGTGGGATAAGTTCCAGCTCACTCTCGACCATAATGAGGACAAGTTATATTAAAAAAATGGACGGATGAAAGTGTTACTGTAACTGTGAATATATTGGAAGAGCTTTTAAGTGTTTTACAATGTGACTGATGCATATATTTGTAAGTGCCCTTCAGTTGTTTGACTTGCTCAAAGTAGGTGCATGAAGTTTCATAGATTTTTGTCCACCCTTCTTTGATTGCAACATGTATTTGATTCCTCAGAAAATATGATGATGAGGAAAGTGACAGTGATGATGAGGAGGCAGCCAAAAGACTAGAAGTAGGTATTTTCATGAGCTAAGATTGCTGCCAAGCAATTTGGGCATGTTTCTAATTGTTCTTTTCCTTTCTAGAGGGCCTCTTCCCCCAGCTACCTGCAGGAGCAGAAGCAGTTGAAAGAAAGGTACCAACAATTTTTATGTTAAACAAATCAAGTCGAAATCTGTGTTTTAAAAACGAAACCGCATGTGATAACAGCTAAAAGCAGGTATACGACAGCTAACATGAACCCTGATCACGTTGATTTCTTTCAGTTTCCGAAAGTTCATCCAAGACAGTGATGATGAAAATGACGGCAGTGGGGAAAGAGTCTCCCAGTTGCTAAAGAGGAGGATCAAAACACAGGAAGAACAGGTCAGAACTAAGATTGAACCTGAAGTGGTACTTTTATGCCTGTCTAGGGGTGTCCAGGCCATAACATAAAACAGGGGTCACCAATTCCCTTAAGTCAAGCAGCCACTGAGACATTTAAATATAAGCAGGAAAACACAGCATGTACTGACACCAGAGCAGACAGAGTAAAAAAAAAAAAAACACTTATGACCATTGTCGTAACAGGATCTAAATGTGAACAGAAGTCCCATGAACATCTCTACATGTCTGTGTGTTTATAGGACAAAGAGGAGGCAGACTATGTGGAGTGGCTCAAAGGGCAGGTGGATCTTGACGGAGCGGAGGAGGTGAAGGACATGGTGAGTAAATGAATTTTGATAGATCTGAAAAGTAATGAAATGTCCACATGTACACAGGCACTGTACCATATTGGTGGAGCTAATGGAAATTGATATTAAAGTGGAGGTAGCCTTAAATATCACGTTCGAAGATAGTGTTATCAAAACAAACTATCTGCTCTCCGGGAGAATAAGGGGGCACACTAATGTGAAGACAAAGAAGACAACCCCAAAAAAACCCACCTACCTCTTGATACACATCTGCTGAAAGGTTTTGGACCTAAAACTCAGCTTGCATGTGAACAAAGGTCAAGGTGCAAAACAGATTTGTAATATGAATTTTTTTTAGTTGGGACGCTAGCTCACCTATGATCCTAATGACGACAAGCTTGATAGAAAGTGGATAAATGGAGTCATTGTTTTCATTTTCCATCCATCCATCCATCCATCCGTTTTCTGTGCCGCTTATCGTCACAAGGGTCGCGGGAGTGCTGGAGCCTATCCCAGCTATCATGGGGCAGTAGGCGGAGTAAACCCTGAACTGGTTGCCAGCCAATCGCAGGGCACACATAAACAACCATTCGCACTCACATTCACACCTAGGGGCAATTTAAAGACTTCAATTAACCTACCATGCATGTTTTTGGGATGAGGGAGGAAACCGGAGTGCCCGGAGAAAACCCACACAGCCACGGGGAGAACATGCAAACTCCACACAGCGGGGGCCGGGGATTGAACCCCGGTCCTCAGAACTGTGAGGCAGATGCTCTAACCAGTCGTCCACCGTGCCGCCTTTTCATTTTCCATTCAAATTAAAGTATTGTGAATGTATTTGTTCATTATTCCCCTGTCCATTCTGTGACCTCACAAACAACTATGAAAAACTGGATGAGCATCAAACAACACCTCTGAAAATAAACGCCACTGTTAGTGTGCACTTATGTCCTTGCTTTAACTGTTGTGATCATGAACATGTTTATGTTGTGACAGAAATACCTACGAGACTACTGGAATGACCCGGAACTGGATGAGAATGAATGTTTCCTTCGAGACTATGTTCTAAACAAACGCTACAAAGATGACGACGACGATGAGAGGTAGAATATTTTTTTCCCCCTCTGCTTTGTCTTCCTATATTCCACTGATGGTGTATTGGCTCACTTGTCTGATTTCAATGTCGGCAGCATGGGCTCGGTATGAATGGTTGTCTGTTTCTATGCCCTGAGATTGTAATGCGACCAGTTCAGGGTATAGTCTGCCTGTTCTTTTTCCCCCCAAGAAATTCAGCTGTGATAGACTCCAGCCCCCTGTGAGAGCAGGATAAGCAGTATAGAAGATGGATGTCTTCCTATTGAACTATGAAGTAAAACTACATATGACCCAGCATGCAATACAACTTACTGTTTGAAGGATCCCGACATATGACGAGGTGGTGCAGAACGATGTGGAGGATTCTGAAGAGGAAGGCGAGACCTTCTTGGAGCGGCAGCAGGACTTTGAGAGAAGCTACAATTTCCGTTTTGAGGAGCCCGATGCTCATCAGATCAAGACGTATCCTCGCAACATTGCCACTTCAGTGCGCTCCAAAGATGATCGCAGAAAACGCAAAAGGGAGGAAGTGAAAGAAAGGAAGGAGATGGTATGTGAAAAGCATCACCGTAAAAAATTATTTTAAGATCAGACAAAGCAAACATCTGAGACTGGGAAAATACGCAAAATAGCTGCAGGGCTTTTTCAGCAGTAGGGTTTAGCTATAAATATTCAGAATTTAAGTATTCTATGTTGTGTGACTTCATACGACTGCACATCTGTGACGTTTCGGTATATTGATGGTGGGACATATTGCGATCATCTAAGTTCTTAATATGCCATCATAATTTTCCATCCCTCCTCAACTCTCATAGGAGAAACAGCATAAACGGGAGCAGCTGAAGCAACTGAAGAACCTAAAGCGAAACGAGATCATGGACAAACTGAAGATGCTTCAGGAGCTTACTGGCAATGACAAGCTAGCTTTTAGTCAAGCTGATCTGGAAGGAGATTTCAATCCACAACATCATGATGAGCTCATGCAGGTCGGTGCACATTCACACAAAAAGGCACATACATTTTGGATCATTGTCTCAGAGCCTTTCCACTTGTTTACCTTATTCACAGTGATCTTCTATTTTTTACATTATACCAAAAAAAAAATACTGCCACAAATGTGAGCCATTCCTTGCAAGAGGAACCTGTTAATTGTTTTGTTAGAAAAACAAATTTTTGTGTGTGAGAAAACTGTTTTTCTAACACAAATTTAATATGACAAGGTTGCATAAATGAGTTCACAACAAGGAAAATCGAGCAAAGCTACACAAACAGTTAAGCCACAGTCTAATGATCATAATTCTGAATATTGATAAGAAAAAAAGCTTACCTTTAAAAGGGGTCTACTTATTTATGGTTAGCACTTTATATGGGAGGTGTACTATATTAGCAAGATGTCAGTATTGTTTAATTAATGCCTTTCTGATTGTATCGATGTAGACTGATTATTATCTTTGCAAAGACTGTGATATAGCTTGGTTGTGTTGTAATTGCTAATTGAAGTCTAAAATGTCCATAGGACAAGAACTATTGCTCTTCAAGACCTAGTTGGAAAGTATGTTATTCAGAAGGATGAGCTTTATTTCTTTGGGGGGGGGCGGGGATTAGGGATGACTCAGCCCCCTGCAGGTGCATTGTGTTTGTCTAATTGGACTTTGTAGTAACATGATGACCAGCTGGGTGTGGGGTCGAAGCCTCACTTAGTTGGATATTTTGTTGGTGCGTTGCAAGTGTATGACCTTTCTCTTTATTTGCAGAAATTTTTTGGGGACAAGTACTATGGCGAGCAAGAAGATGAGAAGCCTCAGTTTGAGGATGACGATAACCTTGAGGGTAAAGTCTGTTCATTTCTATCAGCTCGTCTTTTAATCCTTTCTAAGCATTCAAACACTTTTGTAGCAATTTCTTTAGTTACTAAAGCCAGCCCCACACAGAGCAACATGTCCGAACACCACCTTTTTATTTTATAAAATGCAGTCGCATCGTGCAGTGAGTAGTGTTCTACATCTAGTTTTCATTGGTTGCTGACAGTCTACAACTAATTTGACTGCAGTTCAAAACTTGAATTTTTTTATTTTATGAATTTTAGTGATCTTTATGGACAATCAAAATGCCAGGTTATATCAAATGACAACAATTTCATTTGCGGGTACCATGCGATATCCAGCCCATTGGTGCCATGTTGTACCTGTATAGATAAATGGCTTGAATTAAAAAAATACTCAACTACATTTACAATTTCCAGTCTATTTCAGCCACATTGCTCATATGTCTTCATATTAAGATGTTTTGTTGTTTGTGTATGAAACAGAGCACTGGAACTGGGACACGTGGACAGGAGAAGAGCAAGAAGAAACGTATGGCGAAGAGGCGGACTATGATGCCGCAGAGCCGCACTGTGATGACCAGGATTTCATCGTAAGTGAATCCTTTGTAACCTGAACCCTCACCTCAGCACGGTCATACGCATCATAATCTGTCATATACAATATGCTTCACTCACAAACCACTGTGTGTTTTAGACACGCGTGGGTCAATTTGGTAGCTTGCACTGGGGGCCGCGTGGTTGCCGTGAAAGGAGGAAAGTTTGAGTGGCCAACGTACTTGTCATGTTCAGCTAGCATGCCTGACTTCCTCTAGGGATTATAGAAAAAATGTGTATCCAGTAAGTGTAGAGTAGGTGTGAATTGCAATTTTTTTTTTTCTACGCTGCGACCGCAGGTTGTACTTGTGACGCTTGTAACAGTCACACATTCTAAACTGTCACAATTGAATAATTTGATTGCAAAAACGGCTGATGCAAATTCTCTGCCTCAAAGCTTCGCAGAGATAATTTTTCCACTTTGACTAATGTTACTGCAGTCGCACACACCACACCATGTAGAAATAAGTTGCTGCGATGGCGACGGGCGAAGATAAAGTGCAATGTGTACAACAAGTGCGCCTATGATTGCCGACATAAGTTAAAGTATCTTTTAGTTAGCTAATTTAATACAGCCTGCCCTCACAAGTAGGGATGTTCGATACCACTTTTTTCAGACTGACACTAGTTTTCACTTGACTTCTCACTAATACAGAGTGCTGATACTACTGGTACTTTTTATAAAATATCTATTAACACAATGCCAGAATCTCAATTAACTTAATGCAGAATAGTGAACAAAGACCTACTTATGACTGCTGGGTCCCGCATGATGTACAATGACTGTCATCCATTCATCTAATGGTCTTCAAACACCCTGCTAACTGTGCTGTAAACCTCGGGCATACAAAATTATAGTACAGGTCCCATACATAGTGCATGCATTCTTAATTTTGAAGACCCATCAAATTTACATGTGTAGCACTGACAGTCTCTATAGCCAGTTTGCTGCGACCTTGTACAGCGATTGGGACGGAAGGCGGGGGGGTTGCGCAAGCATTTACCATGGTTTCATCCAGTTTTCCACTGTAGACTGCCCATACGGTGGGTTGTGAGTGAGGTTTTGGTCCGAGGTCCACTAAAGGAACAATTTTGCCAAGCCTGACAAAGAAAGTCCTGAGACATCTTCCCATATATTGAAACAGATGGATGCAGACTATGACCCTAGCCAGAACACAGTTTCTAAAAAGAATAAAAAGGAGAGGAAGAAAATGAAGAAGGCAGATGTACCTCAGATGGGCAAGAAGAAAAAGAAGTCTCACTTTGCAGAAGTGGTCACAAAAAACAAGCCCGTCTTTGATCCTCGTAAGTGTCAGATCTTCCAACATGCACATGCTCAGCTTTAATGGTGCATTGATCTAATGAATATATTTTATATTTCAGAGGAGAAGAGTTTTGAGCAGTACCTGGATGAATACTATAAACTGGACTATGAGGACATCATTGACGACCTCCCATGCCGGTTTCGTTACAGGCAGGTCCTGGCCAATGACTTTGGTCTGTCCACTGATGAGGTACGCATAGGAACATTCGCACAATCTAGAAACGCAGTCAAGTACCGACTTTACAATCCTCACAGTGGCCCAATTGAGGGATTGCATCTAAAAGCCGATGTCATAACACGCACTGTCACAAAAGGCATATATAGTTGACAAATATGTGGCTTTTATTTTTTTTAAGTGTAATTGGGCTGCTATTCACCAACCTTCACAGCCGCTCATTTCCAAGCTCAGTCATTGATTACTACTCATTTTAACATCCAATTCCACATATGTTAAGCAGACCTTAGAATATTGTTAAAATACATGTAAGGTTACAAAAATGTGACTCAACGAAGTCGTCTCTTGGATGCTTGATAGTCAGTCCCGCTT
The DNA here is from genome assembly GCF_024500275.1 of Phycodurus eques. NCBI lineage: Eukaryota > Metazoa > Chordata > Actinopteri > Syngnathiformes > Syngnathidae > Phycodurus > Phycodurus eques. The sequence continues at coordinate 8,901,175 of NC_084540.1, read as the reverse complement.
TTGAAGGTGTCTACATAGGGCCGGTCCCCTGAATGTTGAATGTGGCCACAGCTCTAATCTGTCTGCACCCACTCATGCTTGAATTTTTTTTATGGTGGATTTGTGCCTTATTTGCTGAGAAATTAAACTGAGAACTGTCATACCTAGGAATGCTAACAAAATGCAACAAAATGTTTATTCTGTGTTCTGCCTTGACCCTTTCCCCACTCCAAATTGTGATAAGTTTTAGCCTTAATATGCAAAGTGACAATGGGTAAAGCCTTGATGTAGACAAAATGTCAACTTTTTTTCTGTTTCTGCATATTCTTAGATGACAGGTTAATTGGAACTGTGAAATGGGTTTACCCTCATTTTTTTAAGTATTAATGCTCACCAACTCAAGCTGAATCAAAAGTAATGAATCAAATGCAACTGATATTGAGAAGGCACATTTGATGTCCATATGTACAGTTGCTAAGTTTGATCTTTTGTACAGGCTTAGTGAATATGAACTGTACACTTGGAAAGATGTGCAATGTGCTGCAGTGATGAGCCAATGAGATGACCTGGTATTGCCTCCTTCATGGGAGAGCTCTGACCAGGGAATGATTTTAAACTTAATCTTCTCTCTGAGCAGAACACACAGTATCTAACTAAATCATCAATGCTTCAGTTAGACTTGATGATGGGCTCTTTAAATTCCGCAGATCTTGGGTGCTGATGATAAGGAGCTCAATCGATGGTGCTCTCTGAAGAAGACCTGCATGTTCAGGTACTGGGTGTTAACAGTGGCGGGCCATGCATTTGGAACCTGGGGCTTCAGTGGACCAGATTTAACAACTATAACATCACAATTATAGAAACCTTCAATCCTATTTTTATGTTTATAATTTTTTAAATAATAATCGTAATATAGCTGTATGCGACTGCCACGTATATCATCTGGAGCTGTTCAGCATCAATATTTATCTAATAACATGACAAACATTAATAAAATACATCAAACCCACCAACGATGCCTTATTAATGCAGAAATTGTTTGCAGATCACTGTAGATGTTTTTGCAAGTCAAATTTGGAGTGACAGGTTTTGCTCTGACCAACCAGAGTTATTAGCATCTGACTTCATCAAGGGCCATCTCACTGGATTTGAAAGCTAATCGGTCAAAGAAAAATCCCCTAGCTAATGTAAATCTTCTATATGCACAATTCAGGTGACCAAACCCAGAGAACGGGATAGCAGACTTCCTGTGTGTGTTACATTACCGAGCAGGAATACAGTTTGATTATGATTACATTGTTTAAAGCCGAACTTGATAAAACAATTTCGTTCATGGCTGGTGTTTTCGGACAAAAGTTAAATACTAGACTTCACGCCGATTTTTATCGGCTGATCTGTATCGGCCGATATTTAGCATTTTATGCTGATCGGCTTTGTTGTCATTTGTTTGTTGTTGTGATCCGATCAATGATGTCATTGGTCAGCTGATCGCCGATTTGTGACATTAAAGCCGCAAAAGACATTAACGCCGCGTGCACAGTATTGCACTGTCAGACTACAGCAATAAAATCTTTTATTCCAATACTACCGCATCCCGTTTTTTTACGATCATTGGGCTTTATCTTGTCAACTCAAATGTGACCGGATACACTCGTTACAGTGGCGACAACAAGAGTGGAGCGCGCCGACTTAGTATTATATGGACTGAATGGGGAAAAACGTGTGTTGGTTGTCACCGGTGTTCAGGACAGGAGCGGACGTTCGTTTAAGGCTTGCTTCAGGTATGTTCACGGACTTTTAATACGATACGGCTCGCGAGCAGGTAATAAAATGTTATGTAGCACGAACTGTTGGACGTAAACATTCCGTCGAATCGTGCTCTAACGTTTTGGTGTGGGAGAAGTCATTTAATTAAAAATAAAGTAATTTAATTACAGTAAGTTAGCACCCATTATTTCTGTAATGTTGGTTTGACCTGACTGATTAGAATACACGATCTGACTAGAGCAGTGATTTCCAACCTTATGGAGCCAAGGAACATATTTTATAATTGAAAACTCTCACGGCACACCAACAATCAAAAATTTTACTAAAAGTGGATACATTAATTACTGTTTACTTCCTGCCATCTGATAGAAGACCATTCATTTGTTCTGTCTGTTACTATGCCTCACTGACATAAATAGAGGCAAAGATACATTATTGATTTGTAAATGTAATTTTTTGAGCAATTAATTACATGTGTGTATACAGTAAATGAACAGGTCATTTAAATAGATATTCCTCCATCTTATCAGTTTTTTAAACTCACTGATCGGTGGTTGGCCCCAAAAATCCTGATCGTGTAAAGCCTATTAAATAAGTGTTCGAAAAAAAAAAAATGTTGCACTTAAAATAGAACATATTCATTTTATAACATGAGCTCTGCTCTATTAAGACAAAGGTCATCTGGCTTCTGTATCCTTGTCTCGCTCTCTGATACCATAGTATTAAAAACATGAAATATTTGGTGGTGCTAGTTACGTCAAGGCAGAAGATAACTTCTTGTTTTTATGAGTGACTTGGCTTTAGAAATTTAGTTTAGCACTTCCTAGCAGCCACAAACCTGGTTGTAGTGTCTCCTTAAATGTAGGTTTTTATTAGTCTCATGTTCTCTGCTGCTCCTGGCTCGTCTACAAAGGGATAAAAATTTTTGTGATGTATATCATTTATACAAATATGATACAGTATATGTAAATGCGAACAAAGCCGAAACGTTGGATAGTCATTTTTGGTGGCTCTGTGGTCACATCTAGTGTTAAACAAAGGACATTGTATACATTTTAAGTTCCTACAGTTGCTTTCTTCCAGTGTCCATCGGCATTCACCTGAACTAGGAGGCAGTGCTTAGACCCGTTTTGCCAAATGCTGAAGTAGGTTGCGCGTATACCAGATTTACAGCAGCCAGCGCTATTGATTTGGAGCACTCTGGTTAGATTAGATTGACGTGGCAACACATAGAGGCTGAAATCTGATGGGACAAAAAAATAATAATAAATCTACCATCTGCATACACACAGTGGAAGCAGTGCAGCCAAGAGAAACGCCATAAAATGAGGAGAATAGACTGTTGGGAATAAATTCAATTTAATGAAACCAATACTTGGATTTGTAAATGTACGTCAATGCGTCTGGTGGTATTTAAGCCAGCAGAGAAGGCCTTGCTAGCCCTGATGGCTATACCACTGGACTCTTAGATTTACAGATCGAATTTGTAGCTTTCAAGTTGACTAGATTGTCTTCCCGTTTTGATTTTTCAGATCTGACCACGAAGAGATGAATGATTTGAGGAACTACAAAATAAAATCACAGAATGATAAGAAAAGAGAAATACTGATGTCTGTATATTCTGAGTGAGTTGAACACACTGCACTTTCCATCCACATGGCTGAAAAATCTTAGTCTGATTTGATTTATCTGATTTGAATCAGCAGAAAGTATAAAGAGGTGGCACCTGCGAAGACCAAGATGGGAAAGAAGCGACGCGATCGTGTGAAAAATGCCGAGAGACACAACAGAGAAGCTGAGGACAGTGACACAGCCTCTATGATGGAGACATCGGACAAGACTGCACAAGCTCTTCGAGACTTTGGGTCTGATGTAGAGGAACCTGAGGAGTTTCTGAAGAAAAAGATCAAAGCAGAAGAGGAACCCCAGACACTTTCTGCTGATGAAGCGGTTCAGGTTAAAGACAACGTTAAGACAAAATGGGCGAAGAAGCTCAAGCAGCCAGGTGGGCACCGCAAACCAGGAACAGTTGGAGTTAAAATTGGAGGTCGGGAGTTTAGTAAACAGAGACTGAAGGCATATGGCTTGAATCCTAAGAGACTGTTCTTCAGACAGCTCGGAAGGCAAAAACGGAAAGAGCAAGAGAAGAGAGAGAAGCAGAAAAAAAACACTGCTTAACAGAGTTAGTGTTGAATAGACTGAAATATAAAATTTTTATGGTCCAAATATGTCATTTAATTTACCACTTTTTATTTTTTTTATTATTATTAAACCTTATGGAGTACAATAGCAGTACAGTGTGTGATGTTTAAAATGCTGACAATCTATTTTTTTTGGGGCTTTTGATAATATTTTCAATTGGAAAAGAAACAAAACAGCTCTCTGTTCCAGTCTTCTGGGAAGATGATTTGGAGTGTTTTGTTAAGGCAATTTCATTTTGGTGGACGAATAACAACTGAGTGTGAATAGTGTTTGCCATTAAAAACATTACATTTTTGCTGTTTTCCAATGTCCCAGCATCTTCTTACATGTGGCTAAGTTTGTAACCGCCTCCAGGGCAGGAGTTTAACTCCTCTGTAAAGATGGGAACTTTGATGAAGGAGCACACCAGTTTCACTGAATCTCTCCTTGTATGTCTGCATGTGTGTGGTGTGCAAACAAAAAAGATGACACGATCACAAAGTCGATCATCGAACTGCGACCTAAGGTGTCTTGGTGCCAAGTGCCCGTGTGGACACCCTTATGCTTGAACATGGTGTTCGTTATGGACAATCTGTGACGAGCACAGAAGTCCAATAACAGAACACCGCTCGGGTTCTTATCGGAGGGGCCGTTCCTCCCAATCACGCCCTTCCAGGTCTCACTGTCATTGCCCACGTGAGCATTGATGTCCTCTAGCAGAACGATGGAGTCCCCAGCGGGAGCGCTCTCCAGCACCCCCTCCAAGGACTCCAAAAAGTGTGGGTACTCTGAACTGGTGTTTGGTGCACAGGCGCAAACAACAGTCAGGACCCGTCCCCCCCACCCGAAGGTGGAGGGAGGCTACCCTCTCGTCCACCAGGGTGAACCCCAACGTACAGGCGTCGAGCCGGGGAGCAATAAGTATACCCACACCTGCTTGGCGCCTCTCACCGTGGGCAACTCCAGAGTGGAAGAGAGTCCAACCCCTCTCGAGAGGACTGGTACCAGAGCCCAAGCTGTGCGTGGAGGCGAGTCCGACTATATCTAGTCGGAACTTCTCGACCTCACACACCAGCTCGGGCTCCTTCCCTGCCAGAGAGGTGACATTCCACGTCCCTAGAGCCAGCTTCTGGAGCTGGGGATCGGCTCGCCAAGGTTCCCACCTTCAGCCACCGCCCAGCTCACACTGCCCCGGACCCCTATGGCCCCTCCCACAGGTGGTGAGCCCATGGGAAGGGGGACCCACGTTACCCTTTCGGGCTGTGCCCGGCCGGGCCCCATGGGTGCAGGCCCGGCCACCAGGCGCTCTCCTTCGAGCCCCAACTCCAGGACTGGCTCCAGAAGGGGGCCCCGGGCAAGGGAAACCCGAGTCCATAATTTGTCTTCTTCATAAGGGGTCTTTGAGCCATGCTTTGTCTGGTCCCTCACCTAGGACCTGCTTGCCATGGGCGACCCTGCCAGGGGCATAAAGCCCCATACAACTTAGCTCCTAGGATCATTGGGACACACAAACCCCTGCACCACGATAAGGTGATGGCTCAAGGAGATGAATCTTTTTATTTTATTTATTTTGTTTTAATTGAACTACAGAAGGCGGCACAGTGGACGACTGGTTAGAGCGTCAGCCTCATAGTTCTGAGGACCCTGATTCAATTCCCGGCCCCGCCTGTGTGGAGTTTGCATGTTCTCCCCGTGCCTTTGTGGGTTTTCTCCGGGCACTCCGGTTGCCTCCCACATCTCAAAAACATGCATTAATTGGAGACTCTAAATTGCCCATTGGTGCGACTGTGTTGTGCGAATGGTTGTTTGTTTGTATGTGCCCTGCGATTGGCTGGCAACCAGTTCAGGGTGAACCCGCCTCCTGCGCGATGACAGCTGGGATAGGCTCCAGCACGCCCGCGACCCTCGTGAGGAGAAGCGGCTCAGAAAATGGATGGATGGATGAACTACAGAAATAAGTTTTTTAATTCAGATTTATTAAGATGCACGTGCACCTGGATTGATGTTTCAATATCCATCCATCTATCCATTTTCTGAGCCGCTTCTCCTCACTAGGGTCGCAGACGCTCTAACCAGTCGTCCACCGTGCCGCCTGTTTCAATCTGTGATCTTTGATTTTAGAGTACAGTTTTAATGTTAAAAAAACAAAAACAAATCACACTACAATTCAACCCTCAACTGTGACATACTGCACATGTAGCAGCCACAGTAAACACTTGTGTAACAGTACGGAAGATCTGCAAGAGTTATATTATTAACCGCAATATATACTTTTAATATATATATATTTTTTTCTCAGAAATACTGCTTAGCAAATTGATGCTGGACAGCAACTGGACCGAGAAGAGTGGGTATGATATTGCAGTGACTAGTAATGCATAATTTGCTACTTAAAATAAACAATGCTATTTCCTTTACTCTACACTTAATAAAGTAATCATGAGGACAACAGATAGGACGACATATTTAATCTTTTAACTGGTTATAGTTCTAATTTTCCAGGCGTGTGGGAGTTACTGGGATTTTTGTTTAAGGTAAAACATAACCTGGCTGCCCACTCCTGTGCAGCAGAGGGCGGTAGCAAAACACAATGCCCATCAAACTCCACTCTTGCACAGCAAAGAAGAAAATGAATGTCGCGGGCTCCGTCGTTCATATTTGAATCAAGAAAAGGAACAGCAAGGTAGATTCCAAACTTTGCTCATTTTGCTGTAAAATATACATGTTTTTTACTCGCTAAATGTTAGCCCAGTGATGTTGCGAATAGTGTTTGTTTGCCCTGACAGTTTTCCATCATGGCGATGAAAACAAATGTTGAAAATGTGCCGTTTTCACGTGTTTAACGTCTGTTTTGGAAGTTGTTCTGAACATTTGTGTACCCCAACTACTGTCATTTGTAGAGGCTAATTTGCAGAGCATTTAACTGCTTGATGTTTAACACTGGCCGGTCACTGAGTCTGCGTGAGTTGTAGCCGTGAGGATAAGCGGTATCTTTCTTTGAACGAAACGTTCTAGCCGATAGCAGCTCTTGTATGATTATCAAGAGCTGCTATCGGCTAAAACGTTTTGTTCAAAGAACGAATCTTTTTAGCAAACGTACTGAATCCATTTATGAAATGATTTGGCGGCCAGCCGTGAGCGAGACGAGGTTTTCCCCCCCCCCATTTCGCCCCCAATTTATAGGTCCCCATGATCTCTTCTGCAGTTGACTTTTATCTCTACGTCTTTTTGCGACGTGTCGTCAGCTACAGAAGTTGAAAAAAGTCAAGCCCATTTTGACAAAGGAGTTGTAGGTACAGATATGTTTTTAAAAGTAGGGAGTAAACATTGGTAGAAAAATAAATACAACTCAAAGTACAGATACCTGAAAAACCTACTTAAGTACAGTAACTAAAATATTTTTATATGGTTACTTCTCACCACTAATAATTCGTAGGCTTTACACCAGCATGCCCAAAGTCCGGCCCCCGGGCCAAATCCGGCCCGTGTTCATATTTCCACTGGCCTGAAGCCTCTGTCATAAAACCAATAATATGTGGCCCGGCAGTACAAAATACACGCACAATTTTATATTTCACCACAGGATGGCAGTAAACTTGTGGCTGAACTCTCGCGGGGCCGTTTTGCGCATGATCTGTTTTTTGCCCATTTCTAAAATGGCAACTGGAAGTAAGAAAAGGAAAGTTGATAGGGAGGGCCGACGTTTCCAGGACAAATGGAAGTCTGAATATTTTTTCACTCAGTTTAGAAACAACTGCGTCTGCCTAATTTGCCAAGAGACTGTGGCTGTGTTGAAGGAGTTCAATATAAAGAGGCACGATCAGACGGAACATGCTAATTACGACAAGCTAACTGGGAACGAACGCAGTGAAAAATTGAAGCAACTGGAATCTGGTTTAACGGCACAGCAACACTTTTTCACAAGAGCCAGTGAGTCGAATGAAAATACAACAAAGGCAAGCTATGAGGTGGCAACGCTGATTGCCAAGCACTGCAAACCTTTTACTGAGGGTGAATTTATTAAAGACTGTGTGATGAAAATGGTGGAGAACATTTGTCCTGAGAAAAAGCAACAGTTCGCCAATGTTTTCCTGGCTCGTAGCACTGTGTCACGAAGGATCGAAGAAGATTCTTCTGATATTAAGAGACAGTTGGACACAAAAGGAGTGGAGATTGAATTTTTTTCGTGAGCCTGTGACGAAAGCACGGATGCATCCGACGGCGCTCAGTTACTGATTTTTTTTAGAGGAGTGGACAGTGAAATGAACGTGCGTGAAGAGCTACTTGACCTCCAGAGCCTTATGGACCAAACAAGAGGGAAAGATTTATTTGCTTCTGTTTGTTCCGCCGTACATGACATAAAATTAAAGTGGAATAAAATCACGGGGATTATTACGGATGGCGCACCTGCCATGGTTGGCGAGCACAGTGGATTATCAACCCTAGTGTGTCACAAAGTAAGCGAAGAAGGAGGTAAACCTACAAAACTCCATTGTATTATTCACCAAAAAGTTCTATGTGCCAAACCGTTTCCGTGGATCTCAGTGACGTTCCAGCCCACCTGCAGCTGGAGCTCATTGAGCTGCAGTGTGACACAGAGTGTCGCAGCCGGTACCAACAACTCCCTCTTGTCAACTTTTACCAGCAGCTGGATAAAGACGGGTTCCAAGAGATTCGTACATTTGCTAAGAAAATGTTGAGCTTGTTTGGCTCGACATACTTGTGTGAGAAGACATTCTCAGTCATGAACATGAATAAGAACCGCGTGAGGACAAGACTAAGTGACTCCCACCTGTGTGACATCTTGCGCATTAAAACCACCGCTTTTGAGCCAGACCTGCCCCATTTACTGCAGTCAAGATCTCAGTATCACCCTTTACATGAATGCAAACATGTTGTTTGTTGATTCTGATGAATAAAGTTTGAGTTTGCAGTCAAATTTCATAAAAATACTTTATTTTGCATTTCATTAATTTTTATTTTAACCTTCATTTATCCAAGTCAAGCAGTTATAAGATCTACCTAGCAGCAGACAGCATAGTAAAACAGTAAAATAAAAATACAAAAAAGCATTCCTCTCGTCGGTAGCATGTAAAATTAATGCTGGCCCGCATGACAATTTTTTTACGGCAATGTGGCCCCTGAGCCAAAAAGTTTGGGCTCCGCTGCTTTACACGATCAGGAGGTTTGGGGCCGATCACAGAGTTTAAAAAAACGATCATCGATCCAATCACAAGATGGAGCAATGTGTCTATGTAAATGACTTGTTCATTTACTGTATATACTTGTGTACTGTATAGTGACTATCTTAAAGTATTCATTCTCTCATCCAGTGATTGCCAACGAGTGTGCCGTGGCACATTAGTCTGCCATGGGCAATCTTCAGGGCTGCCGTGGGAAATTATAACATTTTAGTTAACTGCTCAAAAGATTTTTCATCCATCCATCCGTTTTCTTTACCGCTTATCCTCACGAGGCTCGCGGGCTGCTGGAGCCTATCCCAGCTATCATCGGGCAGGAGGCGGGGTACACCCACCGTTCGCCAGCCAATTGCAGGGCACGTAGAAACAAACAACCGTTCGCGCTCACATTCACACCTACGGGCAATTTAGAGTCTTCAGTCAACCTACCACGGTTGTTTTTGGAATGTGGGAGGAAATCGTAGTGCCCGGAGAAAACCCACCCAGGCATGGGGAGAGAACATGCAAACTCCACACAGGCGGGCTGGGATTTTAACCCCCGGTCCCCAGAACTGTGAGAGGCAGATGTGCTAACCAGTCGCCCAACCGTGCCGGCCAAAATATTATTCATTTACAAGAAACAATGTATCGTTGTTCCTCTATTTATGCCAGTGAGTCATAATGACAGACAAATAAATGCTCTTCTATTAGATGCCAGGAAGTACACACAGTAATTACTGTGTATCTACTTTTTGTGACATTTTTGTTTGTTGGTGTCCTGAGAGATTTTCCAATTGTAAAATATGTGCCTTGGCTCCATAAAGGTTGGAAGTCACTGCTCTAGTCTGGTCATCATATTCTAATCACTCATTAGAATACATGACCTGACTAGAGCAGGGACTTCCAGTGATGCCGAGATGAAGCTTCATGAAGCATTGTAGCACTTCAGCCATTGTTTCGAGTATGGTTAATTTCTTGATGCGTCATTGCACACGAAACCACCTGCTGGCCATGTCCATAATCACAGGCAGCTGTATGTTTACCACATACAGTATGTGCTGCGTTGCATTCTTGTCTTTTTGGCTCTCATGAATGACTACGTATTACAAAACATCCATCCATCAATTTTCTGAGCCGCTTATCCTCACAAGGGTTGCGGGCGTGCTGGAGCCTATCCCAGCTATCTTCGGGCAGGAGGCGGGGTACACCCTGAACTGGTTGCCAACCAATCGCAGAGTTGGTTGGCAACCAGTTAAACAGACAACGATTCGCACTCACGTTCACACCTAAGGGGCAATTTAGAGTCTTCAATTAACCTACCATGCATGTTTTTGGGATGTGGGAGGAAACCCACGCAGGCATGGGGAGAACATACAAACTCCACACAGGCGGGGCTGGGATTTGAACCCCGGTCCTCAGAACTGTGAGGCAGACGTTCTAAGCAGTCGTCCACCATGTCGCCTATTACAAAATAATGTTTGACCAATTAATTTCCCAAGATATTGTGTAAAAGAGGATTTTGAAAGTGCTTATTTAGAAATAACAGTTTGTGATTAATTCAAGAGGAAAATTATATATACTGGGGTACAGTAATTTTTCCTCTCTCAGTGAGGTTTTATTGTACCTTACTTTCTTGGAAGACAAGAAATACCTTCCCTTTGAATACAAGAAGAAATGGTGGAAAATGCATTTTTTATTTTTTTTTTACAAACAAATGTAATTGATCAGCCTCAATAACAGTTACTTATACGGCATGGTGCTGTTTGGGGTTCGAACTCAGGCGACCACCATAGCCCAGGTTGGGAGTCGAGTGCACCAACGGCTGGGCTATTAGACCAGGATGCCGGGTTAGCGGGCAGCAGCTTCTTTCCAAGGATTCCGAGGAGTGTCGCAGTCGCAATCGCTCGCTACCTACTGCCCAAGCAATATCCAAACTGCTGTAAACACTCTCCAAACTCTAGTAGCCTATACGAACTGAGCTGACCGCAACTCTATTAAAAAAAAAAAAAAAGCACACATTTTGAATGGGGCCTGCATGAGGGATTTATGTTGCTGTCAAATCTCGTGGCAAACTCTGAAGCGCTTCCCGAATCGGTCACGCGGTACAGCCGGGCAGGGAGGCTTCAGACGTCATCCCTTCCGGCTCCTCCCCTAAATGAAGCAAGCCTCGATACGCGGTTTAAGGACACGACCCCTCCATTACTCGACACACGCCTCGAAGACTCGGCACAACCTGTAACATCACTACTAATCAGTCAAGTCAAACCAACATGACAGAAATAATGGGAGCTAACTTACTGTAGTTGAATTACTTTATTTTAATTAAATTACTTCACACGCACCGAAACTTTAGAGCATGATTGGCGTTTATGAGTTGACAAGATAAAGCCCAGTGATCGTAAACGACGGGATGTGGTGGTATCGGAATACAAGATTTTATTGCAGTAGTCTGACATAGTGCAATTGTGAAAGACCAAATTTGGCTTGTAGTCTGATCCACGCATTACATGTTGTCTGTCTCAGACGGGTTGTCTGTCCCACACCGCCAACATGTTTTTTTTTTTTAAATAACTTCATTGGTTGTCAGATATTTACAGTGCTAGGTCAAAAGACATGTGACAAGGTTAAAAATAAACTAGCTTTTGAATTCAAATATACGGTACACGATGGCGGAGTAAATGTCTTTTGCGGAGTCGTTGATCGGATCGCCGAATTATGACATTAAAGCCGATCAGCATAACATGCTAATTATCGGCCGATACCGATCAGGCCGATCAGATCGGTGTAAAGTCTAATAATTTGTGCTTTCTTACTGCCCAGTATCATCAAAATGTCAGGGGATCAAGATGAAGACTTTCAGGAGAGTCTGGATACACTGGTGGCCATCAGCAGGGCTCAACCTGATAGACTAAATCAAGTGGAAAACGAACAAAAGGCCTTTTTTGATCGAATGACGGCGACCAGAGAGACTGTGACACAGATTTTAAAAGGTATTGATTCATATATCATGACTTCTGTCATGACTTCAGTATATTTTCACTTCTGTGTCTAATTTCTCTTAAATTCCTAACTTCTGTTCTGTACCATCACGGTACCCAGCCTCTGTCTTCAGCAACCAAATATATGCTGTTATATCGTCAGCGTGCAACTTTATTCTTGAGACATTGTTGTGGACAACTATTATCTAATTATTACAATACTGCAACTCTCAGATATGGTTCAGGAAGAGGAGAGTATGGGCCAGATGCTTGCTGACAAGGAAGAGGAGAGGAAGCTACGGGAGAAAGAAATGGAGAGCCTGGATGAGGAGCTGAGCCAGCTCACTGCCAAGAGTCAGATGATGGACTCAGAATTAGAGTATCCTTTACACATGGCCGGTTTTTGCTGCATATTAAAATTTAGAGACTGCTACCTCTGGCTGTAAAAGCTCTGGCATCATCAACTGTTATCTGACCAGTGTTGCAGTGAAAGATGAATTTAACATTTTGAAAGCATTTTATTTGTTAGCGTCCTTAACTTTTTCCTCAGGGCTCTGCAGAGCGAGTTGGAAGGACTGAGGAGCTCAGACAACGAGCTCACAGTTCTGCAGAACGAGATTGAAGACGACACCACTGAGGTCATCCCGTCTGCAATGTTAGTGTCCGCTTTTCAGTCATTGTATCTGTGGTTGTGTCGTCATCACTTCAATTACCACATTAATTCTCCAGAATGCTTCTTTTCCTCCCAATAGTTGTTACTTTGGAACTTTAGAAATCAGTTTCAATATATTTTTGAATCTTTGCTCAACAGACATGTCGCAAAGCTGTACTCCTTAATAACCAAGATCAAGTGGGACTATGATACAGAGCCTCACATCCTTAAAGGAGGTACTGTATGTCTTGTGGTTTGTTTTTGGAGGGGATTGAAGTGTGGGTCTGTGGCCAATTTTATAACCAAGTTTCTCTGCTTGCAGTGCATTATGGGCCTGATCTAGTATCTCCAATCCACATCGACACTTCTGCGACATCTCGTAGGGACATAGCTGACCAGTTATGGAACTTTGTGAGCAGTGAATGGTAAATTAATGCATTTGTGCAACTTTGCATGTCAGTGAGCAATGTTTGTCCTTCGTAATCAACAGTACAACTAGAAAAAAAATAAAGCCTGGTGTCATTTACTTAAAAACTTCACCAGGCAAGGACTATATGAGCCACTAGGTGTCGCTATGTCTTTATAATATGCAGGTTTTTTGTTCATTATTGTGGATCTTGTTCTTGCTTACTTACTGTTGTGCAGACCTTATTGTGCAATTAGACATTTTAAAAGAAATAAATGTGTTGCTGTAATTTATTCACAGTCTATTCTCCAGCCTGTAATGCCACTCTTTAAATATTTCTCTTTCAGTTTTATTGCTCTTCCACTTGAAGAAAAGAAACCAATACTATTCTAGAATTTATTGGGAAAAGATTAGATTAGATTAGATTGAATTACAGGATTAGATTGAATTCCAGGAAGTCGTACGACGTTTCGACTTTACGACGCCGTGCCTCGTCCGCCATTTTGTCTCCAGAACCATAGTGTTCCTGCTTAGCTAGTGCCCAGTGCTTGTCTGTGTTTGTGCACTGGGAGTATCTTTGCCTTTTTCGCCCTCCTTTTTCACACTCAGCAGTAATAGTAAGTACAGTATCTTATGTTTTTTATTTTAATGTATTTTAGTTTCTTTATACGAAGTGTTAACCTTTCCTACTACGGTCACCTGCCCGTGGTCGGGAAATGCAGGAGAGACGCCTTCTCCAGTGCCGAGGTTGTCCTCCTCTGGGTTAACTCCCTTCTCTCGTTGCACAGCTGAGCTGGGTGGCGGCAACAATAAAGGCACGAAGCACCGATTTGCTCCTTTAATGGCTTTATTAGCTCCTCTGCACATTCAACGTCAACGGGTCCTCTGCTAATCGCTACGCTTCCCCGGTCGCCATCACTACACTTGCCACTGTACACACACGCACCTGCGCGCACTCCATCCTCCTTCACAGTCGCGTCTCACTCACACATCGACGCACACACTAAGCTTGCTGTCACAATCACATGGGACAATACCCATAACAGAAGTATTTTGACGTACATTTCGACTTTAACGGTAAAATCCGACTTACGTGGAAATTCGGGTTGCGTCGCCAGCGTAGGAACGTAACTCTTTCGTAAATCGAGGACTTCCTGTATAGTAAAGTTAATACAAACACTCAATTCATTTACTTTAAACAGTTAGAGTAAAGACAGTTGTTTACTGTCAACTAGATCAATTAACTGAGTAACCCTAACCCTTTGTGAGGAAAGAAGATGTTTGACATGAATGTGGCAATGTGAGAAAAATTTGTACCAGTTTGACAACTGGAGGACCTGGAAGGGGATCCATCTTAAAACTTTGCCAAACAAATATGAACGCCCATCCATAGAATTCCATACCAGATTGGCCGTGGCTCGGGTTAACAACGTCCGCCACTGGCGCCGTTAAAATACAGGTTGCTGGTCAAAATTCAGCTACTGTAGGTGGAAAGTGAGTTCTTAGGCAGAAAGAGAAGAGGAAAGCTCAGAGCCTAAAACTGAATGTGGGGAATTTGAATGTTGGGAGTATGACAGGAAAAGCTCGGGAGTTGGTTGACATGATTGTTAGGAGAAAGGTTGATATGTTGTGAGTTCAGGAGAGCAGGTGGAAAGGCAGCAAGGCTAGAAGTTTAGGGGCAGGGTTCAAATTATTTTACTCTGGTGTAGATGAGAAGAGAAATCAAGTAGGGGTTATTTTAAAGGAAGAGAGAGATAAAAATGCCCTGGAGGTGAAAACTGTCAGATCGAGTGATGAAGCTGAAACATGAACTTGAGGACGTTTATGTATAATGTGATTAGTGGCTATGTCCCAAAGGTAGGATGTGACCTAGAGGTGAAAGAGGCATTCTGGTAGGAGCTAGATTAAGAAGACAAAGGCAGAGTAGCGAACTATGTGGTGGAAGCTGAGAAATGAAGAGTTTTGTGCAGCTTTTCGAGATGAGGTGAGACAGGCTCTTGGGGGGCAGGAGGAGCTTCCAGAAGACTGGACCACTACAGCCAAGATGATCAGAGAGACAGGCAGGACTGTATTTAGTGTGTTTTGGTAGGAAAGGGGAGAAGGAGACTTAATAGTGGAACCTTAAAGTACAGGAAATCAAACAAAAAAGGTTAGCTAAGAAGAAGTGGGACAATGAGAGGATAAAAGAGAGGCGGCAAGAAGACATGGAGATGCGACATAGGGCAAAGGTAGAGATGGCAAAGGTTTAACAAGAGGCATATGATGACATGTCTGTTGAACACTAAGAAGGGGAGAAAAAGCTATACAGGTTGGCCAGACAAAAGGATAGAGATGGGAAGGATGTACAGCAGGTCATGGGTGATTAAGGATAGAGATGAAAATGTGTTGACTGGTGCCAGTGTGCTGAATAGATACTTTGAGGAATTGATGAATGAGGAAAATGAGAGTTAAGGAAGAGTAGAAGAGACAGATGTGGTGGACGAGGAAGTAGCAATGATTAGTAAAGGGGAATTTAGAAAGACACTAAAGAGGATGAAAAAGTCCTGATGACATACTTATGGAGGTATGGAAGCATCTAGGAAAGGTGGCTGTGGAGTTTTTGACCACGTTGTTCAAAGATGCCTGAGGAATAGAGGAAAAGTGTGCTGGTGCCCATTTTTAGGAACAAGGGTGATGTGCAGAGCTGTAGGAACTACTGTATACACGAATAAAGTTGATGAGCCACACAATGAAGTTAAGGGAAAAAATAATGGAGGCTAGACTCGGGACAGAAGTGAGTATTTGCGAGCAACAGTATGGTTTCATGCCTAGAAAGAGTACCACAGATGCATCATTCACTTTGAGGTTGTTGATGGAGGAGGTTAGACTGGAATCCCCGTGGGCTATGATGTTTGCGGATGACATTGTGATCTGCAGTGAATGTAGGGAGCAGGTGGAGGCATGCACTGGAAAGGGAGGAATGAGGATTAGCCAAAGTAAAACAATATATGTGCATAAGTGAGAAGGGCGGAGGGGTAAGAATGAGGCTACAGGGAGAAGAGATGGCGAGGGTGGGTGACTTTAAATACTTGGGGTCAACAGTCCAGGGCAATGGTGAGTGTGGTACAGTCCAGGGCAATGGTGAGTGTGGTAAGGAAGTGAAGAAACGAGTCCAAGCAGGTTGGAGGTGGAGGAAGGTGTCAGGTGTATTATGTGACAGAAGAGTTTAAGAGCAAATTTATAAGAAAGTGGTGAGGTCAGCCATGATCTACGGAAAAGAGACAGTGGCATTGAAGAGAGAACAGGAAGCAGCGCTGGAGGTGGCGGAAATTAAGCTGTTGAGGTTTTCTCTCGGAGTGACCAAGTTGGATAAAATTAGAAATGACCTCATCGGAGGGACGGCCAAGGTTAGATATTTTGGAGACTGTTAGAGAGCGAAGACTTCGATGGTTTGGACACGTCCAGAGGAGAGATAGTGACTATATTGGTAGACTGATGATGAGGATAGAGCTGTCAGGCAAGACAGCTAGAGGAAGACCAAAGAGAAGGTTTATACTGTAGATGTCGCGAGGGCAGTTGGGGTTAGAGAGGAGGAAGCAGGAGATCGACTTACATGGATAAGGTTGATGCGCTGTGGCGACCCGTAACTGGACAAGCCAGACAAAAAAGAAGAGGAGTAGTTACGTTGGATTGGGCAAACAGTCGTGACACACGTCTCTGACAAATTACAAGAGCAATAATGAACCTAGATACAAATGTAGCTCAATGTAAGTAAAAGTAGTGTTTCTTCTTATCAAATAACGCAAGTAAATCTAAAAGTAGCAGTGAATGTAGCACAGTAGCCTTAACGGTAGATCGTTCAACATCCCACTAAGCATGAACGATTCATAATGACAATCCCTTTCCTCTGTTGCTGTGTGTAAAATTGTAAATCTAGTCAGCCCAAATGATGACATTTTACCAGACTTGGTCAAATCATTCGTAGTGGGAAGCTAGCATGTAGTTGGTTTTGCTGTCTGTTCTCGCCCTGAAACTAACTACTGTACATGGCATGTTAGCATCAATGTGAACTCAACTTATGTACTTGGTTCATCTGAAATTGTATTTTGGTTTTTATTTAGCTGCATAAGAAGGGGAAGATACAGTAAAATGTTTTAACACACCAAACTTTGAGGCTGTTGTGTTCACGCTGTAAATTTGACTAAAATACAGATACAGTACTGAAAAATATATTTGTATTCACTTTTTTATGGACCTGAGTGTACTGGAGAAAATTTACATGATAACCGGTCAATAATACTTTTCTATAATCGCCTGCAAAACCGAATGTAATTCAATCAAAGAGCTATGTAATAAAAACACTTTTGATTTACATTTAAGACAGTTGGTAATTAAATTATACTGACAGGAAGTGAGCAGATTATACACGTCATGTTTACATTAATGTTAGTCTATTATGTGCCACTGCAGTATGCTTAGGTGGTGGATCCACTATATTTGCGGAATATTTTAGTTCATATTAGCAAATATTTGTTTCATATTTTTACTTCAGATTTAATTGTAATACTATTTTGAAGTAGATTTTCAGGATAATGTGAACAATATGTTTTATAATAAACTGACATTTTAAACATTGAAGACATTGCTTTAAAAACAGCACTTGACACATTCACTCTCGCAACGTGCAAATGTCAATACAAATAGTTTATTCAGTGCACACACAAAAATTGACATAACTTAATAATTTTACATTAAAAACAGTTCTGATAAACATAGATATTTACAAAATAGACATTGGAAAACCACAAAATGTTTTCTATTTACACTTACGTATATACATGATCAAGAAAATGTTCCCCTTTTTTTTTCTGTTGCTACAATGAAATGTATCTGAACGTTAACAGTGCGGCCTGCGGTTTGCTGTGTTGGACATTATGTCCTTTTGCAGGGGGAAAAAAAGACCATCCAAATCATGCAACGCCAACTTCAACTTTGTCCACAAACAAAGTTCTGAAGGCTTCTCTCAAGCCACAGGATTCTGTCGTCCCATTCGAGTACATTAAAGAAACCTATGACTAGCTTAATTCCTTTCACCCATGCATCATCCATCGCTATACGTTAAAAGCTGAAACCCAACCAAGAGAACCATATGACGTCTTCTGTGTGTTTCAGAGTCTCTGATGTTGGCTGTGGCGGGGGGGGGGCTCTACCCTGCATTTCTCCTGAACAAAACTCAGATGGCAGAAATTACATGTTTTTTGGCTACAGAGGTTGGGTGTGGATGCGCCATGTTAGCAACAACATATCATTATCTGCTACACAGGGAGCGGAGATATGGGTAAATCTCATGCTCTGGCTTTGGTTACACTCTTTTGGATGGACAGCATAATTGGCTGTAATTTATGTGAAACATCTGCACAAAGTTGAACTCTTCCATTTCAGTTTTTGTGCAAAAGTAAACAGTGGTGAGATGTAATGGCATTCCCCCAGAAAGTTGCTTAACACTGGCCTTGTGAAGGCTGAAGGACCTTTCTGAAGCATTAAAGTTGCTTACAATGGTATTACATTTCCACTGTCAAGGGTTTTGAGACAGAAATAACTGATTTGTACTGGTCACATTTTCCCTCTGTCAGGGTATGGTGCCAAAAGGAGAGCTAGGCACTGAAGTCTGTTTATCATTCATGTGACAAAACGATTGGAAAAGGAAGAACACAATTTACCTTTTGTGAACTATTCTTCTCCTAATAGAGTCACGTGTTTTTATAAAAGAACAGGAAATGTGAGGTGTCCTCTATTGCTGTCATGTTTGCTGTGTCTGTTCTTTAATTCAGTGGCAAGTTACAATGTTTTGTGCTGACAGGATGTCACACTATTAACACAGCTAATACCGCTATTGCCATTTGGCCAACACACACCCACAGAGTTTATCGTTCCAAACTATACTGTGATGAGCTGAGCTGTACAATAGACAATTTGAATGCTATTTTTGTAAATATGTTGGTTTATATGTGCCCTGCGATTGGCTGGCGACCAGTTCAGGGTGCTATCCTCTCGCCCGAAGATAGCTGGGATAGGCTCCAGCAAGCCCGCGACCCTCGTGAGGAAAAGCGGTACAGAAAATGGATGGATGAATTGACCATCACCTATGGAGGCATGGATGGCGCAGCTACATACAGTAAGAGATTAGTTACAAAAAATGAAGGTACGCAAAGGTATGTTTAACCAATTGTAACCTCACTATCACATTCATAAACGACTAATACCAGAAAGGCTGAGTGCAACACCATTCTTCTTGTAACTCCTGACATACGCATTTGTCTCATTCAATCACACGTGGTTCAGTTTGAAAAACGTGCATCCTGCCTCAGTCAGTGGTCATGTTTCTTCTAATGCTTGCTCTCATCCCAAGTGCTCTCATGTCAACCGAGTGTCATGTCTTGGATAGTTTAGGGAAGATAGCTTTTATCGTAGAAGGTGTAAAATTTCCAGAAGAGACAGTGGTCTCCAGTCCCTCCAGTCTGTGAGAAGCAGCATCCGTCTTACTGGTGCTGCACTCCAGGAAGGGCACCCCGATCTTCTTCACTTGTCCGTCTTTGGTTAAAAGACAACGACTGCAGAGCAGCCTGAGGATGGCCTTCCTCATGTCCTTGCTGGTCAGTGTGTAGATGATGGGATTGAGAAGGGAGTTGAACATGGCAATGCCCAGGAAATAGTCCGCCTTGAAGAGCACTTGGCAGCGTTTGGTCAGGCAGAAGAAGTCTAGCAACAGGAGGATGAAGAGGGGCAGCCAGCAAATGATAAAAACTCCCAGCACGATGATGACAGTCTTTAGCAGGGCCATGTACTTCTGGGACTTACGGCACAGGCCTTTTCTCAGCGGGCCTGAGCCGAGACGCTGGGTGTTGGACTTAACAATGCGAAAGATGCGCACGTAGAGTACCACGATGGACATGAGGATGGCGATGAAGACGGTGACGCAGAAGAGGATGTAACTCTTGGCGTAGAGCGGCAGGACAGTGGAGCACTGGTCCAGCCGGCCAATACAGTTCCAACCGAGAACAGGCAAGACACCCAGCAGCACGGACAGCACCCAGCTCGCTCCGATCAGAGCGAACATTCGGCCTTGCTTGTCGCCCTGGTAAGGCTTCATCCTCACCATGGTAACGTGGCGCTCGATAGCGATGGCCAGGAGACTGATGACTGACGCTGCCAGCATGATGAACACCCCCCCTTCCCTTAGGAACCACAACACAGGGGTCATGTTTAATGTGTTGGCACCAGATGTCATGAGGTTCACCATGTAGGTGAAACCTGCCAACAGGTCGGAGAGAGTCAGGTTGCCCAATAAATAGTACATGGGAAGATGGAACTTTTTGTTCTTCCAGATGGCCACAAGCACCACTGCATTTTCCAGAACAATAAGCAGGCAGACCAACAGAAAGGCAATGGCCTCTGGCTTGAGTCCTTCCTTGTATTTGTTCTCCTTCAGCTTGCCTGTGAAGTTGTAGTGCTCAAGGATGACCGCATTACTCTGGTACTCCCGAAACATCCGAAGCAGGTTTCCTGTCGAGGGGGACATGCCCATATCCGATGGAGCTGCTGCAGCGTAAGCAGCGTGGAAAGAATCTGTTGCCATGTTGCCGGTCTCTTGCTTTACTTCAAGCCTTTTTTTGATAAAGTTCCGAAAATTAAATCCTCAGACGTGGGGTCTTAGAGTCCTCTGATGATGCATTGTTTTCCTCTATGTATAAAAAATGAAAAAAAAAAAAAGTGTTCAATTGTGGCATGAAAGTGTTTCCTTTGATGCAGTCAAATAGGATTTCCTGTGGTTTGCTCAAATCAAATTTCTTCAGTGCCGGGATATCACGCAAGGGGGCGATGCGAGCCAACCTACACAGGTCAAGAGAAGAGAAAAAGAAAATTACCGTTTGCGCAAAGACATTGACAATAAAAAGTCAGGAAAACATGTGTCATCTTTTATATTCAAAATATTTATATAACTAAATTTTAGCAATCTCGTACTAAGAACACTAAATAATAATCATGATTGGGGAAAGCCACCAAAATTTGAAAATGACAGCTAACCACAGCAATAAATTTACATTGCTGGGAAAAGCATCCGAGTTGCGCATTTAAAAAAGAAAAAAAGGAGCACTCTGAATTCTGAGCAAGTCAATATTTTATACACGCGCAAAAATATCAAATTCAAAAGATATGCTTTTTATAAACTTGTTTTAAGTTTTTATGTTACAGGTAATTATCGGGCTCAATTGCTGAATATCATAAATATAATATATTCAATTTCCAATCAGGATGACAAAATTAGTAATAGCCTACATTAGATATGTTATGTTAAAGAAAATATAATGAAGTCATAAGAGAATCAAAATGTCTAATTTGCATAGAGTCTGATATAATTGTATTTATTTATTTTTTTGCTACCAATGACGAAACAAATACAGTACATAGTGTAGCAATGAGTTACATTTCCAATTCCAAACGAGAACGCGGGCGAGTTTACATCAAGCCAACGCGGCCACGCGTGACAAAACCGGTGACACATCGCTAACTCCAATAAAGCCCGCTGTAAAACCAACCTGTAAAAAGAAGAAAAAAGTGAGAAAACTCCTGCGAAAAGATGACAAGGGGCATCGGAGGAAGACGGTGACGAGGTCCTCGCACGACAGCGACGTGAGCGGGAATGACGCGGCCCGGGGCAGCGGTCCACGCTGAGTGGGCTGTTCCACACACAGCGGTGCCCTTCAGTCATTACTCTCCCTCCCCGCGCCTCGACCCCCGTGGGAGTTGTTTTCTAGAGTTTGGCCTCAGGCTGAATGGCAGTTGAGTGGATTTCGCCTTAAGTGACGCCATCAGTTACATCCACATTTGGAGATGTGGCGTTTGTCATCTCACGTGCCATTGCTCCCATATTCATGTCTCTCCTGGCAAAACAAGGGAAGCACGGCTACTTCAGAAAAAGTCTGGTAAAAGTAGAATTATGATTCAACTCCTGAGTTCATCTCCTTTAATGAATTAAGATGTGTGTGTCTGTTCTTTTGTCCTACAGTAGTGGTGGGCGAAGTACGGGCTGCTACCCACCGAGCATTTAGATTATCGAGAGTCCTGGAATATTTGTTGTAATTTAGTGACCCCCCCCCCCAACATTTTTTTTTAATTAAAAATATATATTAATTTAATGATTTTATTTATGTCATTAACTTGTTTATTTGTTTTCAATAATAAAATAAAACATTGGTAAAATAATCAATCTTACAATTTTTTTTTAAATGTTTATGTATCTCATTGCATAATTGGTTACTTAATTTAGATTAAATAATTAGATATTTGAATTACATTTGTAATCAAATGAGCTAATTTTAACTTCATCTATGAATGTTCTGGTCCATATGTCTGTTTTAAAGATTAAATGTGACAATTAACCCTCATCCATAGTATTTTTTTAGAGAAGCGCTTGATGGGTTGAGTATTCATGTCTTGTTTTTTTACTGTTACTAAGTGTTCTCGTTAAAGATATACAGATTTACAGTTGTATAAAGCAAACCATGCAAAAAAACAACAACTACTAATTGCAATAGTCGGCATGTATGTTCTGTATTTGTTATCTGGATGTGTCCAACTGTGCTCACTATTGTTATAGTCAAGTTAGGTAGAGACTGCAATGATCCTTAGGATTCCACTCATTAAAGACCATGCAGGCGTTATTCATCATTTTAATCTATTTAAATCTTTAGGACCAAAAGGACAATGTTTGACTTCCATCTTGTTTCCACAAGACTGTACCCCTTTGCACAAAGCCTTCTAGAATGAACAACTATGGGAAGAACTGAGAAAAGAGATTGAAAGCCAGACAATCTCAGCGCCAATATCAAGTCAACTCCATCCATTTTCCTTCTTTTCATTTTCGCTTGTTCAGATTAGGGTCACGGTTGAGGGGATCCTATCCCAACTGACTGAAAATGGT
This sequence comes from Phycodurus eques, assembly GCF_024500275.1. NCBI lineage: Eukaryota > Metazoa > Chordata > Actinopteri > Syngnathiformes > Syngnathidae > Phycodurus > Phycodurus eques. Next base: position 8,878,071 of record NC_084540.1, on the reverse strand, counting down.
GACCAAATCCTTATTTAGACTATAGTATTTTCTATACATTTTATGCTTTTTGCTCAAATACATTTCCAATGTGTTTAAAAAGTGTGTTTTAATAGTAGTGGATCCGATTAAGCAGGTGTACCTATTTTTCTGACCAAATGAATCTCTCATTTCCTGTAATACTGACCATTTCCCTGCACAATGACGAAGGTCACCGATGAGGACTGAAAGTCATCCAAATCCACCAGTACTGGTGTGGATCGGACTCGGAAAGACGAGGAAGTTACGTAAGTAGGGGACGACGAAGGCGAGTGAGTGCTGCAGTGTAGCTTCTCTAAACAGGAAACTGCCTCTTTGTGCCTCGAAAGGAGAGGGATATCCTTGTGGAAAACACACATGAGGTCATTGGTGGGATTTGACTCATACAGAAATGGAAGGAGTGCATTGCTACATAATGACGTGTAGTAATTCAAGTTCAGAACTACTCGGTTCCACACCTGGGATTAGTTTTTTCCTCACAAAATGTGCTTTCAAACATTTTTAGCTGCTCCTCCATATTGTTCTCTTTTAGGTTCTGGGAGTACGCCCTCACTCCTGTTGTCCTGCCTTTGCTCATCTCCCGTAGGCAGCCCCCGACCCAAGTGATAACCAGCTTGAAATGCTCTTCGTGAGGCCTGTTAGCAGGATGGCAGTTGACCCCCCCCCCCCCCCCCCCCCCCGCTGTGTCACAGTGACAAGCTCCCAGTGTGGGGCCTCTGATTAGTTAACACACAAAGACGAGGCGGCAGGACTCGCTGCTCTGACTTTTTTGGTTCCCACAGGAGAACCTACTGCTTTGGCCCTCAGGCCACAAACAAGCTAGGAACACAGAGTGACCAGTGCAGCCACACCCAGTCTGCCCAGGGGAGGGCGGGGGTCTCAGTATTCACTATGTTCTGTCCGACACTCCTGGCTCCGGGTGATTTCTTTCCTGTGACGTAAGTGAGATTGCAGAAAGGAAGCCAGTTGGTCCTGCTCATGTCATGATGTTGAGTGCACAAAGTGATTGAGTGGTTTTCTTTTGATGGGGCATATAGTATTTGATCATTTTGACCACTTTTGAAAAGTTAAAGTAGAATGTTTGAAATTAATTTGATTGCTGTACATCATGCTCTGAAAGTGCTGAAACCTGTTTTTTTTTTGGCTTGCTCAGAGGTGTTAGTGGGTACCCATATGTTGCAAAATCACACTTTAAAATGAGTTTTCACCTCTGGTCAATAACTAAAAACACACAGTCTCCACTTCAATGTTATTTCAATTGAAAGCATTCACACTTACTTTAATTCAAACAGTCAGTTTAATGCAATTTGGACTTTTTAATGTGGAAAATGTGTTCTGTCACATGCTTTCAATGCTGATGACTTGAATGTATACAATCAGTTTAGGACATAGAGGAAATACACAGATTTTTAGGTGTACTTTTACGCAAGAATGTTGCAATGAAGAGGGAATTTTTGTTTCTTGTTTATTCATGTTTTTTTTTTTTTTTTTTTTTTTTTTGTTAAAACGTGTCATGCACAGACGTCAACATTGTAAAAATGATCCCTATACCTGTATACACAGAACTAAAATTCCTGAAGACACTGTAATTTGCAAACTGTTGCAGTAGCATGTGCATTAACTTCTTTTCTTTCCCCCTTTGAATCCAAAATCATATGTTTTATGGTAGACCACTACTTCGTATATATTTGGCTTAAGAACTTATTATGGTCTGACCGCTGGACACAGTACCTTCCCTAGAGAAAATTGTGATCAAGCTCATTATCTTGAGCGATGCATGCTACAGATCTGCACCTGATTCTGGTTCCATGCCCTCTATGCAAAATGTTAGTTCTTTAAAAAGTAGTTTTGGCACGAGTTTTATGATATTGGTGTTTTGGTGTTTGGATATTTGGTGTTATTTTCCTGCCTGACCAATAGTTGGAAGTCTAACTAATACCATAGCATGGACTAACCAATGTACCTCCATACAAAGACATCCTTTGGTAACGAAATACAATTATTTGCGAAATTGACTTTGGCGCATGAATATTAATGTGTCAGTCAGCGCGTCAAACACAACTGTGTACACTGCCAATATCCCTGTAGCTCAAGTGTGACTGTTTGACTGTAAACGTAATGCGCAAATTAGGGCCAGCACATTGGCCTCTCACAAGTCAACCGCATAGTGGCAGTTTACACAGCGGTGAAGTTGACATTTCCAAACAATTACACTCTCGATCTTTCAACTGTTGGTGTTTTCACACAACAAAACATGAGGAAAAACAATCATAATACACCAGAAGTTCATCAATACATTGAAACCGTTGCAATTTGGAGTGACATTTGTTGTGCTGCACAAGTGCTAGTGACAGAGAGGATCCGGAGTAAGAAGAATAAAAATAAAAAATCTAAGAACGATCACAGTGCGTTATATTTAAAAACTAACGAAGTGTGCAGTGTTGTAGTGGCTCCCAGAGATTTATGGGAATCCTGGAAATAGCGCGCCTATGTCAGCTTTTATCTGCCGCCCTGTTTCATGTGCAGCTGTGTCGGTCAGTGACCTCAGTTTGAGCTCCGAATATGGGGAGAAAGGAAGTATATGGGAAAATGTTGGATTATGTTTTTACAGCCATTCCCCTGGGGTCTACAAATCCATACAGCAACAGATAATGGACACACAGTTGGAACTAGCCATTCTATTGCTTCTATTATTTGATGAAAAAACAAATCCCCTTGCAATTGTGAAAGTGACGTTGACACACAGTCTGTTTTGCGGCGTGAATCCTGGTAGCGTGTCAATTCTATCACTTGATTATACTGCCCATTATGTGTTTGTTGATTCAGATTATGTTTGAGAACACATTTTGAGTTTTTGCCTTTGCATAGAAACCTCTGTATATTAAATTGTACAGTATTCTTATTTCCCTCCATCAAACAAATGGAGGAGTTAAAAAGAAATCATTTGCCAGCTACATTTTAACAGGAGGTGTGGGGGGCCTTCTAACATTAGTGGGGATTTTAAGGCACTAATAAACACAGGAAGTGACTTCGTTTTGGGAACATTTTCACTCGACTTACACTGAGTATATGTTACTGGTGCTTGTGTCTACAGTATATGCAAACACAAACATCCTTATGTCCAATGTAAACTTTCCTTAGTTCTCACCCTCAAGATGGCGAGTTGTTCGAGCTCAAGCAGTCACTGTGAGAGCCACTTTTGTCAAATATTAACAGCAAATGTGTCATGTAGATTTGCATTGACAGTAAATCTGCAATGCATCAGTGAAATGAAAAACTAGGACTACCACTATCTTATGTAGTGTCAGCAATTTAAAGACATGTACGTCATGTTAAGAACACAAGCAAGAGTAATGGGTCATTAGCTCAGACACGCATTTTACAATAGAAAAATCTCACGGCACATCACCAAACAAAAATGTCAATATTATTTTCATTAGTGTTTTTTGATAGACAAAAACACACACACATACACACACACTGCACAATAGTAGCTGTTATCATCCTATTAAAATGTCATGAAGTTAATGTTGTAAAATGATGCAGCAGAATGTTTTCAGCATTGTTTAGTTACTTTGTTACAATTTGTATGGCTTCTGAAAAGTTGCACAGCATTGTTTTGTATAATAAGAAGAAATAGGGGGAAACAGCTACTCTGCCTTTTTAAAGTTAATGTACTTATTCCTCAAATATTTATTAAATAAAGCATACATGTATTATATATTTTCTGTCTCTGTCAGTCTAGTTAATAATACTGTTTAAACTGAAGCTGTTACCATTTACTGCTGTTTTGTTGTAGAGTTATAATTTTCATGTACTGTATATACAGAAAGAGTATAATGTCGCCAAAAAGCAGCTGTTGCAAAGGTCTGTTTTGAGAATTTATATGCCCTTCCTTCAAAACCAACAGTTCTGGAAGCAATTTGAATGCATTGGTAAAAAAAAAAATAATAATAAAAAAAATAATCCCATCTTTTCTGTACAAATTCTAAAGAATAAAGAGAAGAAACCAAATGGACCTCTGTCCCCAATATAGACCATGAGACCAGCATGAATCACAGATTTCTTTTTCCTAAATTTGATGGTAAACATCTTTCTTTTAAGCCTATAAATATGTGATAGTCATAGTTTTCTGCTAGTCACAAGCTATCTCGCAAGCTAACAGGCAGCAGAACGCGCGGCTCGTACATCCGCGGTGCCGACAAAGGCGCTCAGGTTTTTCGGAGCGACACATACCAGAAGCCCAAGTGCATCGCTGGGTGGCATTTTAGCCATGCCCAAAACATCAGGGAAACTGAAATAGTTGAAAAGGTTTAACACTATATTACTACAATTCAGTACTACAGACGGTTGTTAGTCTTTGCATATGTTTTCAGCAATTATCTTCAAGCATGATTTCAATTGACAAGGTCATTAAAATAGTCTTGTGGTGAAGTGGAACCCAAATGCCATTGTTGAAACCTGTTCTACTTGTCACTGTATTAAAATAAGAATGAATACATAGCACAAATAGGAAGGGTAATTTAATTAACCAAACTAAGTGCAGTGTTTCCCCATAGGCAAGCCATTATATAGTTTTATTTGAAGAATGAAATAGGAGTAAAAATTGTCCGCAAATGTTAACTTATGATGTCAGTCTCTTTCCATGCCACAGATCCCAGTGTGTGACCAAAACCGCAGTCATATTTTCCTCTATAGTGGCTTTGTATTGATTCATGTTGGGGTTTTTCCAAATTTCTGCCGCATTTGAACATTTAACCATCAACTCTGCACCTTTGCTTCCCTCCTACATCCTCCGATAAAGCCTGAATATATAGTGTTTGTTACAGTTTGTGGGCATGCAGGTGTCACGTTGGGGTCACTCGCTCGTATGGGCTTGCATTTTTCTCCCACACTTAACTGTTGCATTGACATTTGAATGGTTAGGTTTTATGAAAGCATGTATTGTTCAGCAGCACTTTGGGATGAGTTCGAAGGTTGAAAAAAAGGAGTTCTCGCATCGGGCGAAGGGAGGCCATTCGGGCGGGGATAAAGGCTGTGCGGTGGGAGTGGGTAGGGTCATGAGAAGCGGAGAGATCTGGGAGATTTCGGCAAACTCCCTTCTTTTCTTCACGGAGGGATGATGGACATGCAGACGTGAAGTCATAACAATGGTTCTTTACTGGAATGTTTTCCCAACATTCTGCGATTGACTTCTGACTGAGTTGTCTTGTTTTTAAAATACCAAAACCACATTTGCCAAGTTACAATTTATTACCCTCAAGACAACAAAGTGATGAATAACTTCCACCAGCGTGTTAGTTAATGAATCAAAGCCTCGGGTGCTGCAGATAAATAAAACAATAGCAACCTAAGACCTATTCAGGAAATGATACTGATATTAACCAAGGAGTATTGTCACTGCAGACAATCAGTGACATAGCAAATGATATAGAATTGATTTTAGGGTACTTAACATAGTTGTTGAAAATTTCACACGCACACACACACACGCACACACACACACACACACACACACACACACGTGGAAACATTACTAGCCATGGCAGATTACCTATCAGGAAGACCTTTCTGGGAATAATGCAGCCAAACACATGGAGGCTGATCAGTTAAGATAACAAAGCCATATTGGGTAGGCCAGTTGTGCTTAGACTGATTACATTACATCACTCACTTAGTTTGTGTCGCTAAAACAGTGGTTATCAAATATTTTGTCTTGTGCCCCTCACATGGGAGTATTTTAATGTGCAAACTCCTCTGCAAGATGCATTAGACCAGGGGTGTCAAACTCATTTTTCTCACAGGGACAAATCATTGTAATGACTTCGCTCGGACGGCCGTTATGACTGTGAACCCACATAAAGGAATTATCACCTCATATAATTACATATACACAACAAATTGATGAATTACTAGTTTTAAAATCAGAAGCCTCTAAAAACATTTTTTTAACAACTACATTTCTTTTCAAAGCGGGATTGGTAATAAAAAATTCTTGCAATATATTAACGTTATTACAATAGAACACAATTAGCAATTTTTATTTGCTTTCGCGGGCCACATAAAATGATGCTGTGGGCCGAATCTGGCCCCCAGGCCACCAGTTTGACACCTGTACATCAGACAGTCAAGTGAATGTGGTACCCCAAAAGTTGAACACAAACCCCTCCAGGAAGCTGGTTGACATGCAATTTTTTTTTCCCGCCATTGGAAATATTTAGGATGTTAATGCCTAACTCAGTGTCAGTCCCAAGCCTGGATAAATAGGGAGGGTTTGAGTTAGGAAGGGCATCGGTCCAATAGAACCTAAAACAAAACGTCATCCAAAAAACGGCGAATAGGGAAGAAACTGGGAATAAGAAGACATGGCATTTTTAGGTAACAGCTTCTTAACTGCCATGCAAGGGTTAAAATGTTGAGGTGATTTGCTTGTGGGTCTCACACAGCCTACATTTTAACATGTGTAAAAAGAAGTTAACCATTGTTAATACGTTGGTGTCTTACTGCTTTGAATTTGAGTCTGCTTTTCACATACTGTAATTTACAGTGAATATTCTTCTTCGCTTCTCAGGTTCTTCTCTTAACAACCCTTGTTGAGACTGGTCCTTCTTTTGAAATGTCATAAAAAGCCAACGAAAAGGCAAAACATGTTCACGTCATGCTCAACGTAATTTGTTTTTCATTTTCCCCAAAACAATTAGGTCCACTTATGATTTATAATGGCAATTGCAATGCTAATACAAGTCAGTGTCCTATCAACCATATTTGGAAGGTGTTGTTTTATGGTTAAGTTACTATGTGTGGTTGATAGAGGAAGAGCAAAAGATTTACTCGGACATTGTTTCCGGGGTGTTTGTCGTACATTTTGGGTTTGAGCAAAAATGAACAATAATACAACACATAACACACAGTCGATTTCTCTTTTCTTATGCCACAACTTGGCATTGGGCGTCTCGAAGATTGAAAAAGTTAGAAGAGACAGTCTCCAATAGAAAACAACAATCATCATCATCCGTTAACTTTGTGATCTCCTGTTTTTGTAATATGTCCACTGTTACGTCGTATGCAGTTTATACTGAGTGACAAAAAGAAACCATTTTGTGTAAAGCGTTAATAAGAGCTAACTTTAATTGCTATTGAACACAACACTAGACAGAGCAATGGCGGCTTTTATTGTCCACATTGAGTGAATCCATGGGTTTTTACATGAGTCCATAGGCTATTCCAGGGTTAAACCTGGCTGCGTTTTGCAAAGATTGTGGTGAACTCATTTCTCATGACGATTTTCCAATGTATTTTGGGATTCCCCACAGCTGCATATGCACAAATGAGGTACTTACTTATTTACTTATTTAAAACCCATTGCATCCCATGTGTAAGTATGTTCACATTACATAAACATAGCAATTTTACAGTAATAATTTAAAAAGGTCATTTTTTTGCTCAACACAAAGCTCAAAATCCTGTGGAAATAGAGGATGTTTTCTATCAAAAATCCAAAATATACAAAGTGGCGTCCGGAATTTTGACTTCCTCCTTCAATGGAATTTAATGTTCTGTTGAAACTCTTTTTTTTTTTTTTAAATAGTAAACACAATGTGTGCTATTCCACAGGGGGCCCTGAGAAAAGCGGGAACAGTTGATTGTGAGCATACGCTGTGAGTGTGACGTGGGCCCACGAAGGGGAAAGTGTCTGGCAGCCTCTTTGGCTCACCCACTCCATCCCAGCAGCCAACCTGGTCCTGTACTTAAGTCAAACCAAAAGTATTGTTATTCCCTATCTGGTTTCTTGAATGCTTCCCATATAAACTAGTAGACGAGAAGAAGAAAGGGAACTCTGGCCCATCAAGAAGCACTTGGATGAGCCATTGTGCTTCAGTGCTTTATTTTTAAACAAGATTAAATCATTCTTGTCACCATAGAAGGAAGATACATGACGTAAGGATTTTTTTAAATTAATGGCTTGCCTTTTCCTCTCTGGTTGCATGGTTTTGAATCACTGATCATTTTAAGATGTGTTTCGTTGCTCACATTTTCCCCCTCACTATGTCATTTCCTGTTACTGAAGCATAAAAAAAACAAAGAGAAATCCGTGTGAAAGTACGATCCTCATTACAATAATCAGCGGAACAGGTCGTTTGTCTTTGGCACTCATAGTGTTGATAACCCAGACGATACACGGGGTGAATTACTCAACGTTTTGTTGGGTTTGTGCTTTTATTGGCTCGCACATGCCCTACCCCTGGAACCCATTAAAAGCAGCTTAGCCTGGTGTGCGCACACAGCCATGTGTACACTTAACGAGGCCGTGCGCATGCTCACACAGGCACATACTGTTTACACGTAGGAAAACGCAACATGTATCACCATGTGAGAGCTGACTTGTTGAACTTGATTCATAGTGACTAACTGTGATTTAGTTGAAGCAACATGACATACTGTACATGTCCATGTCACTGGTCTACATAGCACCCAAATCACAGTCGATGTACACACAAAGCTCATGTCAAGGTCAGTTCCTATTCAGACTGTACAAATGAAATGTATTGTTAATTCAATGGAAAACTACTAGAAGTGGTTGCGGGGATAACCCACACAAATTAAAAAAGCAGTTCAGCATAAAATTATTCATACCCTGGTTACATCAGGTAGAATAGGCTCCAGCTCACCCTTGACCCCAACGAGGATAAGCGGTATAGAAAATGGATGGATGCCTCCACACAAAGTTTCTCTGCCCATGTCTTCATGGCAGCTACCGAACAGCATTATCAGCATCAGCTTCTGATAAGCGGCTCCGTGCGCCACGTGCAAATTTACGCGACACTAACTCGGTGACAAAATGCTGCCCCCACGAGTGAAAGTACATTCGATGCTTGGACTGGCCTCCTTTTTTTCTTCATCCACTGCTGGTAGCTGATAGCTTGGTCGCAACCCTGCAGCTCTGACCCAGGTCATCAGGTGTGGCTGCACAGTCGAAGATGATAGAACATCCCTCTCAAAACAGGCAAAGCTATCCAAAAAAAAAAAAAAAAAAAAAAAAAAAAAAAAAAAAAAGCTGTAACATCTGCTGTAATTCTTGATGTTTGGGAACCTGTTTAGAGGGTTATTCTCGTGTTATCCAGGCAATCCAGACATCCAGCTATATTGTTCATCATTCTACTTAGATAATGTAAAAACTCTCCCTCCTTTATTTCTATTCCTTTAATGGCCTCTTGCTTCCTCCTGGCCTCTATGATCTGGTAAAAATAAATAAATAAATACATAAATATGGGGCACCTGGCCACTGCAGCATCAGGAAATGAAAATGGAAGAAAATATGTAGTTGGTCTCCTCTTTGCTTTGTACAAAGGAGCAAAGTCATACATTAACATAACCAAACTGTTCCTACAAAGTTGTAAGGGAAGAATTTCTTTCTTTATTGAACAAAAGTGAAGACAGTTATAACAACAATTGGTTCGATGTTGGATTCACTACATGTGTTCACAGCAAGCAAAGACACAGACAGGATGTGAAAATCCTTTTGGAGCAGTTGTTGTTGGACCCCATTTGCTGTCTGCAATTGAGTGCCTCCAAGCACTATAATGGTGGGCCGTCCAAACACATAAGGGACACCAGAAACCTACTTGCTTGTGGCTGTGTTGCTCGGACGTGAAGTTATGTGAACTATTTGACTGTAAACGGTAAGCAGGATTTCGCCTCTTCAGCCTAAGCCTTGGCGCTGCAAAGTTGCATGGTTGATTTTCTTGTTCAGTTTGCTTGTTGCCAGGGAGCCAAAACCTACCTCATCTGTACACTTTGGAGCTCCAAGTAATCATACTCTATTACATATTTGTTGATATTCCTTGATAACCGGCGTCTGCCCTGGTGTTTATTTTGATGAGCTGTCAAAACGGAATGGAAAGATGTGTCACAGTCGGTGAAGGTAATTTGTTTGAACATATGGTTGCTGTTCGATCATAATTAGCTTGTGAAATTCTTTTTTTTGTTGTTTTTTTTTGCCTGATTCTCATTGGAAACGGCACCAGTGTCCTCGTCTTGCATCAATTCAATTTAATTATCCCCTAATTCCTTCCCCTCTGTCCTTCCTTCCTCTCCGTTGAGTCACATGTTTATGCATGAATTTCTTTCCCCACTGGTTTTAGGCAAATGCCTCCCCTGATAACCGAACAGATGATTACAGGTTTCAAACTGAATGAGGTTTCAACATTAGACGTGATGGGTTTTGTTTAAAAGGAAGGGTTTTTTTTGGAAAACCTACGAAGCAGATGCTTGAACCGAGCCAGAACGACAAGGAGCTGAGGTTGTTTTCCCCTCCCTTTGAATTCCAGCAGCTGTAAAGATGTTGCTGCTTCCAACCAGTTGAGTCCAAGCCCTCGTTGGCATGTGTGTGTTGTTAGGACTAAAGTATTCTGCTTGACTAGAGAATGCAGCAAAGAGCAACGTCTGGAAGACATATGGAGGGAGTAAACTAGCCAGCTCCATTGAGGCAGTGAATACTGAGAAGTAATAGGAATGAAGCGTCAAGGTCATCGGTCGTGATTCTCCCAAGACCTTGTCTCACGGACGGGTTTTGTTCCCCTGTGAACTCTTATTTTTGTCCTGCTCCATAAATATTTCACCCACTCGGTTTGCTTTTCAGACCATATATGAGGTGTGTCACTAATCTTCCAGGACCGCTGTCAACAAAACACGCATTTCAAACCCAAACTACAAGTTTTACCCTCCAATGTAATCACTCTGGAGTTTATAACTGTGACTTCAACTCTCTGCATCCACTAAATCGCCCCTCTCCCACATTTTATATGCAGTACATATCCTCTGTCAGCTCATCAAGCGATGAGCAGAGTGAGTGATGATGAAGCCAATCAATTTTTTGTTCATATATACATATATATTGTCTGCGATTGGCTGGCAACCAGTTCTTGGTGTACCCCGCCTCCTGCCCGATGACAGCTGGGATAGGCTCCAGCACGCCCGCGACCCTCGTGAGGAGAAGCGGCTCCGAAAATGGATGGATGGATATATATTGTTAAGATTATGTTTTTACTATTGTACTAGTGTTAAGTGTCTCACTTTACTGTGTTAAAATGAAAAAAAGATCACAAAGTAATTGAGGGCGGAGAGGCAATGCAATGCCACGGATGTATAAAGTGAGGTGGACCACCTCCTCACGTCAGGATTTTCTCAATTGTGTCTTTCTTTGAAAAGAAAAGAAAAAAACTCCAGATAATAGATCATTGAAGCTGATTTAAACTCGCTTACTGAGTGCCTATTCTCACTCGCTCGCGCAATTCTCCAAATAAGAAGTAAATGTGCTTGCTTCAACCCGTTGACGTTTACTGTAAAACTGACATATCAAACATATATGCATTATACATGACATCAAAATGGAATGTCATCCATATCAGTTCTGAGTTCAAAACTGCTGCTCTGGCAAACCTCTATGCAAATCTACTATCTTCTATGCTAGGGAGCACCAGTTACAGTATCTACTGGCTAAAACTACTGTAGCTCCTTCCACTGCATCCAAACTGAAACTAATTGCTCCAAAGGATGCAGATTATTTCTTAGATTGGCCACAATTGCATCACCTTCTAACTGAGCCTGACGTTTTTTTGTGATTACTTGTAGTCTTGCCAAGCCAACTAACTCATAGACTTTGCTTGTTTGCATCTTACAGAACCTTCCAGGGAAGTGGAGGCCTAAAACGAGTTTCGTTCTTACATAACCTCATATTTTTAGGGACATAGATTAAGAAGTATAGTGTTGCTGCATATTGTGGCAACTGGCTACATTTAAATGTTTCTAGTTGGGAGAAAATTCGACCTTTGCAATAGAATCCTGTAAATTACTGCCCTGGTTTGAAACATTTTTGGAGCTATGCAAGACTCCTGAGCAACCAACGGAGAGAGAGAGTGAGTGAGAACCCAAACTAGATCTGTTGCTTGTTGCTTTTCACAACTCTTCTGTGACTCAAACATAACTTTATACCCACACTCACGTCATTTATGAAGCTATACTGTAACAGTGCAGACATAATATTCATTGCTTTGTAAACAATGCATAATTAAAAATACTGTGTGATATCCATCCATTCATTTTCAATACCACTTATCCTCATTCAGCTCACAGGTGAGCTGGAGCTGGAGAGTTAACTTTGGGCGACAGTTATTCAGAGGGCACATATACAGTAGACACTCACATGCACACCTAGGGATAATTTAGTTGTCAGTAACTCTAACATGCATGTTTTTTTAATGTGGGAGGAAGCTGGAGTACCTGCTGAAAACTGACCACTACTCCTTGGTGCAGCCAAAAGTATACAGTAAAATATGACATGAAAGCCAAGGTTGTTTGTCTATATTTGTCTATATGTGCCCTGTGATTGAGATTAGCTCCGGCATACATGTGACCCAAATGAGGATAAGCGGTATAGAAAATGGATGGATGGATGATACCAATAATAGTGAGAGTGAGACAACAATAATAATATAAATTTAATTAAAACAAAATCACTGATAGTGTAGTGGTTTGCTGGCCTGACTACCGTGCAGGCAGTGTGAGTTCAGTTCCAAATCACTGATGGCATCAATGGTTGTATGTTTTCAAAACGTCAATGTTTTTGTGAGTCTCCTCCTGGGGTAGATCTCATTGTTAAGGGAGAAAATCAAAAGAACTGATTCACTCCTGAGGGCCCCAACAGCACACTGAAGAATGGCGACACACACATAGACTTAAGCACACACTTAGACACTTGCACGCAAACACGTCGTTTTCATCTACAGACAAACAATCGTTGCCACTGAGTCACTAAGTGGTTGCGCCGATGGAGCATTGAGCACAGACAATGACACAGACACTAATGTGAGCATGAATGCCTAATGACAGGAAAACCAGCGAGATGAGAAATGGCTGATGAGAGCAGTGTGAACCAGGCCAATGACAAAAAACAAAGAGCAACTTGTACTGTTGTTTGTTTTTTTCCGTGTGCAATTAAAACTGAAATATTTGATTTCTTTTATTTTAAATTTGTTTAGGCTACAGTAGGCAGGACAGCAGCCCATCAATGGAAGTAACGGTTTGATTTTATAGTTTAGTTATATTGTGTGGCTTAGTTACTTAATGATTAAAATCTAAATTTGTTTACTAGGACTGCTTTTGGGTGGAGTAGGTGTTTCACTTTGCACACCACAAAACATCACACTTCAGCATGTACTTCTCAATTGTTTTGCTGTTCACTTGCAACCTTCTTAAAACATGTCACATAATGCATTTTGAGGTTTTGCTTAACAGTTTTTTTTTTTGTAAAAATGAAACTATTATTCTTTATTATAATAAATTATTATTATGATTCTATTATTCTTGTAATTAAATGTTTTGAATGGCATAAAGCAATAATAACAATGATGAGAATGATAAAATTGCATTACGGTGCTCAATCCTCAAATGTGCGAGTGAGGTCAACGTTAGTTCGAGAGCCTGCTCGTCAACTTCGACATCGTCATGATTGCAACAGTCGTACACAGTAGCTGTAACAACGAGATCATTCTTATACAGACTGGTTGGTCCAAAAAAGTAACCAGAATTACAGCCCAGACACGTTGATCGATTGGCACGAAAACTAATCTGTAGTGGATTCAGATGTGCGGAACAGCGTAGGCTATGTGATTGTTCACTGGTTTGTGTAATGATTGGTCTGATCATGATAAATAGCTTTCTAACTGGGTGGCGAAAAACATGACATTCTAAATATCACACACAAACACACACACACACACATATATATATATATATATATATATATATATAGCAAAACAAGACTATTGTGGAAATTCAAAACTTAATGTGGAAAATAAAAAAAAATACATGAATGAATAGCAGCGGAATGGTAGAGCGTCTGCCTCACAGTTCTGAGGAGCGGGGTTCAACCCCCGGCCCCGCCTGTGTGGAGTTTGCATTTTCTCCCCGTGCCTGCGTGGGTTTTATCCGGACACTCCGGTTGCCTCCCACATCCCAAAAACATGCATGGTAGGTTGATTGACAACTCTAAATTGCCCGTAGGTGTGAATGTGAGTTCCGAATGGTTGTTTGTTTGTATGTGCCCTGCGATTGGCTGGCAACCAGTTCAAGGTGTACCCCGCCTCCTGCCTGATGATAGCTGGGATAGGCGAGCGGCTCAGAAAATGGATGGATGAATGAGGAGCACGCTGTTTCTGTGCTATTTTATAAAACTACATGAGAGACCAAATAGTTTTTATACCCTCATTCATTACTATCCTCCAGTTGCTCACATTGTTTAAATTTCCTGATGAAGCCGAAATATGAACATGAAAATGTCTTAACCACAGTTCCTGTTGTTGGAATGCCTTTCAGTTTCACCGCTGGGGCCATCATGTCTGCCTTTATTGTATTACAGAATTCCACTGTTGAGGCTGTTAAAAATACATGCTTTTCCTGCAACTGGGAAAAGCATGACACTAAATCACTTTGACACTCAGATTGGTATTAATGTAACAATATGTTTATTATTGCGGTTGCAGTTTCCTTGTAGTCCGTATACACGATTGTCAAAACATAAGAAACAGTTCTACACCACTTCAAGCTACACCCACAATGTCAAATCTGAACCTTATTACCTTTGTACAGCCAGTTTTAATACTGGCTCTCATTTTACTTAGCGTTAAGGGAGTGGCCGGGAAGTGAATGCATGCATGATCTCTAAATCCACCGCCTTTTCGACTCCCCCCCCCCCCACACACACACACTTTTTAAATTCTCTGCCACTCTTGAGGGGCCAGAAAAGCTCCACCAATTACGACCAGTGGAATTTTGCACAATGCCCACTGGAATTCTTCTGAGCCAAGATGAAAGATGAAAAGAGGAAAAAAAAGGAAGTTGTAACACTTCTTGCAAAGCATTTGCACAGGAAGTTATAATTTGCAAGTTTCGCGCTGTCTGTGAAGGGTAGCAACAGAGTGAGCTGTTTCTTGACCTGGCAAATTTGCTGCTGATCCCCAAAATAACCCTTTATAGTATCATTTAAATCGTACAAGACCTCTCTTTTTTGCACTTTTAAGGTTTTTTTCAGATTTGTTTTTCTTACTATATTATTATACTGTACACTGCATAACATGAAACATTAAGGATACGGAAACATTCTTGGTCAAATGGTTTATTTAGTCTCACACATTGTACATTTCTAAATTATGTGTAATACTGCCCTTCCCATGGGGAGTTTGCATGTTCTTTCCGTATTTGCGTTGGGTTTCCTCCAACATGCTCCAAAACACTGCATGTTAGGGTGATTCAAAACTCTTGTTCTTCCAAAATTACCCATTAGTATAAGGCCCTGTGATTGGTTGGCAACCAGTCCAGCGTGTACCGCGCCTCTGGCCCAAAGTCAGCAAGGATGGACCACAGCTCAGCAGGGAAGAAAATGGATGGATGGATTATTAGACTGTTATGAAATATTTTCAAAGTGATGTGTACAGGGTACAAAGAAGAATAAGGGCCAAACTTAAAGGGGGAAAAAAATACCACAGGAATCAAGTATGAACAAGGTGTGATTTTGAAAGGACAAAATGTCCATCCATCCATCCATTTTTTGAGCCGCATCTCCTCACTAGGGTTGCGGGCGTGCTGGAGCCTATCCCAGCTATCATCAGGCAGGAGGCGGGGAACACCCTGAACTGGTTGCCAGCCAATCACAGGGCACATACAAACAAACAACCATTCGCACTCGCATTCACGCCTACGGACAATTTAGAGTCGTCAATGAACCTACCATGCATGTTTTTGGGATGTGGGAGGAAACCCGAATGCCCAGAGAAGTTCCACAATAGTCTTGTTAGTTTTGCTATATATATATATATATATATATATATATATATATATATATGCCGCTAGGAAAAAAATATAACAAGAATAAAGTAATAGTGTGGCGAAGATCTTGTATTTCAATTTCAATATTATATTATATATTATATATATATATTTCAATATTTCAGAATGAAGTCAAAATGTTAGGAGATGGAGTTGTAATATTACAAGAAAATGCAAATGTTATGACCAACAAAAGTTTAATATTGTGAGATTAAACAGATAGTGTACCTGTGTTAAGACAAAGAAGGTTGAGTATATTTTGAATTTATACAACTCGTTTAATGGGATTGTACAAACTTGTGTCTCTTCCTCAGAAAGAATTACACGCACTGAAAACACAGTTTTTGTTGGGTGTATTCAATCATCAACCAGAGGTGTTTTTAATAAATATCTAACAATATTAACAATGAAGTGTTTCGAAAGAAACAGCAGCGGATGCTCTCAGATTGTTTCCTTTCCATTTTGTCTTGTCTTTTCGCAGAAAGGTTTAACCCCTAAATCCCTTTAAACAATGTTCACGGTCCCTATCTTTGCACAGTGTTTGTTGTTGAGCTTAGAGTCACTTGAATCACAATTGCCACTGCATTGTTTCAACAAGTGACACCAGTGACATGCCCTGTATTCTGTCTAGACAGAGAGATAGAGCTATCTAAATGACGACCTGATTTTTTTCTTTTTTTTTAACTTGAGCAGAGAGTGAGATTCCTGAGCCCATTGTTTGGAAGACAGTCCCTGTCCTTGATGTCGACTCCGGGAGCAGATAAAATTCCCCAGAAGGATGTGTGTTTTCGCATTACTGAAAGCACTCCAGGAAACACATGGACTTACTGACCACCGATGAGCCGATTTCCATTTATTAGGCAGGAAATAGGGCAGGTACATACTGTAAAGTGCTGGTCAGCCCTGCATATTTGTGATGAATTATTGTCAGAATGTATCATACCAAAACAGGACCTGCAATCATGTCTAACAATATGATGGTTTCACCCATGTAATTTGGTGTAAATGTTAATTCTGTTTTGTATTATTATTATTATTATCATCCATCCATTTTCTTTGCCGCTTCTCCTCACTAGGGTCGCGGGCGTGCTGGAGCCTATCCCAGCTGTCATCGGGCAGGAGGCGGGGTACACCCTGAACTGGTTGCCAGCCAATCACAGGGCACACACAAACAGACAACCATTCGCACTCACATTCACACCTACGGGCAATTTAGAGTCTCCAATTCATGCATGTTTTTGGGATGTGGGAGGAAACCGGAGTGCCCGGAGAAAACCCACACAGGCACGGGGAGAACATGCAAACTCCACACAGGCGGGGCCGGGGATTGAACCCGGGTCCTCAGAACTGTGAGGCTGACGCTCTAACCAGTCGGCCACCGTGGCGCCATATTATTATTATTATTATTATTATTATTATTATTATTATTATTATTATTATTATTATTATTATTATTATTATTATTATTATTATTATTATTATTATTATTATTATTATTATTATTATTATTATGGGCCTCCAATTAATGACTAGTCAAGATAGTGAAGTCAGACCTTGCAGGTTTATTTGGATACTTCTTAATAATATGAATTATTGATAATAAATTCAGTGACCTGACTTTATATATTTTCTCCCAGATTAAATGGATAAAAATTCCCATACACACACACACACACACGCGCACACACCGTATTCTCTTCCCAGAAGTGTTGAAGTAGTGAGAGCTGTAAAAGTGGGACCAATGCCATGTTGCTTTCCTGTTTTAGTTTCTGCAGTAATCGACATAGCTCCCAATACATTGGTCCATATAGTGTGTATAGTGTATGTCACTCTATAGTGGAGCAAGTCCAATTTTGAAGTTCTACCACTAGCCAGAATTGCAATCATGATGACGTCAACTCCCCCATGTGCACACAGTGTGGCCACATTGATCGTCAAATCAAGTAGCTAGCTGCTGTTTTTTTTTTTTTTTAATGATCTCCACACTTTGAAAAATTAAAAGGATTTAAAACAAGTGTGGCAACATTCTTCAGTAAAGGGGAGCGCTCGTGCACCCACTCCCCTCAGCCTCCCACACACATTCACACACAAGGAGCGTTATCACAACTTATTATCGAAAACTCATATCCTCACATTGTCCCCAAGGAAAGCCGACCTCCCAGCTGTAGCTATAAATGTGTTCAAGTTCCCCAACCCCTTCGCACAAGACACGGCGCACAGGGCAGAACTGCACTTAAATTTAGGCCATAGCATTTAGACCTGCACTTCTTCCCAAGTATCAAAAATTGGACACTGTGCCCTCCTCAGCACTTATCCCATTCCCAACCTGTTTCTTTACTTTGTTTCAACTTTTTGGGATGCAGCTGTGGCCTTCTGAGGGAGGATGGTTGTGTAGGGGTAAGGCACAGACTGCTGTGGTGTGGGTGGGGGTGTTTGGATAGGCATAAGGCCAGATTTAGGTAAAATTTTCCTCATCACCATGGGGGCAGGATCCATTTCCCTTTACGAACTGAGTGTGTGTTGTCATGATTTGTGTTTTTGTTGTTGTTGTTGTTTTGTTTTTTGCACCTTCTACATTACCTCTGCTGCCAGACAACATCCACTGCAGATTGTATCGTCACAGTAATAATGAAGATGGACATGGAGTGACATCATAAATACTCAATGTTGCTGCATAGAATGACTGACATGTAGTCTGCCCAACGACTGCATGAACAGTGACGGAAAAGCCAGCCAATGACAGTACTATAGTCCGATCATGCAAGAAATTTCACTTGAACAGAAACCCAAGCCTCAGTGCAGTAGAGGAATACAATAAGATGAGGTGCTTTTTTTAAAGTAATAACAAAACAAACAAAGAAAGTAGAAGAAAGAGAACGTCTGGCCATCCAATCTATTGGTATTTTAGTCATTTTATTTTTAGGACACAAAACAGAGCAGTGTGATTCCTGATAAGATAAGTGAAGTAAAGTGAAAGGCTATCACTTCTTCTGCGTTATGTCATAACATGGCAGGTTTAACTATATCCTCACTCTCACAGTGAAAGTGCTGATTACATTAAAAGACAAATGATCTCTGATTGAGTATTCAAAATGTCTGAGCCTGCTGGGTTTTGTTTGTATGCATAGACCATGAAACATTCTGCATTCTTTTTAACTTTATGCAGTTATACAGTATGTTTCTTTATGCAGTTATACAGCTTGTTTCTTTTTCTTTTTATTTGACTCCATTTGGTCTAATTCAGGGGTTCCTAACTGGTCTCCACCTGGATCCCACATTTTTTCATGGTCATTAAGAGTTGCAACCAACTTCCATAGAAGTCAAAGCAAGCAACTATGTTTTTTTTCCATGAAAATATACTGACTGCTATGTATAAAATGTTTGACATAACATAGACATAAAAGCTAGCCTGCTAGCAGCTGTGGCTATGTGGTTAAGATTGTCACCTACCACTGAGGGGACCCTGGCTCAAGACACTGACTGGCAGAAAGAATGTGGGCAGACAAAACAAAAAAAACAAGTGTGTTTACTCTGTCCACTTCTTTGATCGGTCAAATCCAGAGGAAAAACTTTGTGTGCATATGTTCACTACAATAAAGTTGATCCTATTCTAGTAGATGACCTCGTGTTATCCAGTTCATAGTCAAAAGAGAATGTCTGTGCCATTAATTCAAGCAACAGAAAAGTCAATTACTTTGTTAGTCCCTCAATGATCATCTTAATTATGCCTGATTTTCCACGTGTCTATTTTATTTTTATTTTTTTTAATCAACTTAAGCTGAAATGTGAATTACAGCCACCATTCCATCGCGCTTCAAAGCAATTTGCCTTACTTATCTTCTTTTCAACTGACACGTCACACATTCAAACTAGGCGGTAGAGAAGACTAAAATCATCATTCAAGCCATTTCGCCTGTTTTCGCAATCCTTTTACCTTTGTCAGATGACATAGAAGTGTTTGTATACTCGTGGCGCTCCATCTCTTGATGCCCTGGGTCATATACGTCATCATTTTGACTACAAACATCAGCGCAAACTAGTAACGTCGATCAAAAAATGATCACGATATATGATTACTACGTGTGGGATGAAATCACCAGCCATTCCAGGAACACTACCAATTAGCAAAGCTGAAATGACAGCATGCTGCCCTAGCACTATTTATTTAAAGCGAACTGGTGTTTGCAGAATGGATGTGAGCACACCAATATTACTGTTGCTGTTGTTTCCATGTTCACCCACCATTCTCATAGTCTTAATACAGACAGTGTGCCACCTGGCTCTGTGGTTTCCTTCGAGGGTGGCACATCTGATGCATTAACATTTTTCTTCTGAAAAATATGTCACACTAATCTGTTTGAGT
Organism: Phycodurus eques; assembly: GCF_024500275.1. NCBI lineage: Eukaryota > Metazoa > Chordata > Actinopteri > Syngnathiformes > Syngnathidae > Phycodurus > Phycodurus eques. The sequence continues at coordinate 8,857,808 of NC_084540.1, read as the reverse complement.
GTCATTTTTTCAGAAACCTATGGTCTGGGCACTTCATTAAGAAAGACATATAACCCAATATGCCATGTTGATATACTGCAGTTCCTTTTTTGTTTTATGTTGTCTCTATCTGACTGCCAATCTGTTTGTCAGTCTGTCCGTCCATCCATCCATCCATCTTATTGTAGTGTCACCTATAAGTGCATCACAGACAAGTGTGTGAGTAAAAAAAAAAATCCGAAATTGAATTTCTCCTGGTATTATGGCTTCCTCGCACATTCCAAAACCGAGCATGTTGGATTAATTGAAGATTCTAAATTGTTGAAACTGTAGTTGCTGTCACGTACGTGGTTAGGGCGAGGGCGAGTAACGCAAGGCAAGAACATGGTGGACCCAATTGCAGGGAAGCAGGGAGGCAAGGCAGGAGTGCGGGAGTCTCCAAATAATAATATTTAATCTTCAAAAAGGGAAAACTGAACAAAGTCCCACAACAGATACCAAACCAAAGTAACAAAGAAACACTTGAATATCTAAAACTGAAAACAAACTATGACCTGTGAGTAAGACGAGGAATAGATAAGGAAAATGACACCTGACAATGACATACCGCAATGATAACGACAACTCACGACTATGACACGGCAAAGACATGTGACAACGACAATGAACCGACAAGAACTGAAAGAAACCAGGGAACTAAATACAAACAGATAGACGAGACAACGAGGAACACCTGGACAAGACACGAGTGGCTGGAGAGAGCTGATTGGTCGACGCAAAGTAGACGAGAACAGGTGGACACGACAACCTAATGAGCACACGACAAACATGGGACACAGGAAAACATGGAACAAAACTAAACACAACCCAAACCAAAACACAGACCGTGACAGTTGCGAAAGTGAAGGTGAAGGGTTGTTTGTCTACATGTGCCCAGTGATGACTGGGGACCAGTCCAGAGTGTACTATGCCTCTCGCCTGAAGTCAGCTGGGATAAACTCCAGCTCACAAGCCGCATAGAAAATGGATTGATTTCCTATTGGTCACCAACAGCTGTTATCAGACTTTTTGTGTGGTTCTGGTTCTCGCATACTGCAATATCACTCCTAAGTTCATTTGTTTTGAAACATAACCTTTGTGTTAGACATCTGCCTCCAGAGTTGCTTACTTTCCTCATTCAACTGAAAGTTAATTGTGCGGCTATTTGTCACAGTCTCTTATTTGTTATATTTTGTTTAATTCTTTATTTTAAAGCTCAATGATCGTCAGCATGTACTACTATTTTGTGTTAACCGAGCCAAGTGTGTGCTTGTGTTGCTGTGTTTTCAGTTTTTGGGACTACTGCGGGAGGTCAATAGAGTTCAAGACACAGAGGGAAATAGAGAGTAAAATGGTGGGAAGATGATGTCCCATGTTTTCCAGACATCACCAGCTTTTGCAGCTTGTTCCGATGTACGAGGGATGTGAGCATGTGATGTTTGTCATACTGCGGAGAAATGATCCCGCATAGAGGCCTGGGAGATTTGTCAAGTTCGGCATTATGAGAAGTTGGGCTTGGTGGTTGAGGGGGCCCGTGAATCCAGCGTCTTTTTTGTAGACACTCATGGGGTTGTTCAAAAGGGGCGCCTCCCTCTCCCGTGGTTGCGCGTAGGAGGGAGGTCACAGACCCACCCTCCCCATTGAGAGCACGAGCTGGCGGGGAAAATAACAGGGTGTGCTGGCCTGAGGGGAACACTGCGGTACCACCCTCTAATCACGCCTCACTTGCCAACAGACCAAAAAATGGATGTACTGTACTGTGCATACAATAAAACACACATACAGTACAGTTAACACATATTGTACACACTACTCCGGGGAAATATGTTTCTAATTATACATGATTGACAGAATCTTTGCACATTCTCATTCATTTTCTTTCTTTATTTTTTTTTTTCCAGGTCTGGATTCATTTCAGTCCAATCATTTTCACATCCTGCCTGTTTAATAACACCGCTGTCACATTGAGTCATCTGTGTGCGCTCAAATCGACTCCCTGGTAGACCTTCTGGTGCTGCAACCTGTTTATTTTTCTGTTTGATTAAGTTTTGTTACTTTTACAACCTCCACCAAGCACAAAGGTAGCTGATGCTTTCAACTGATTTCCACAGGGATAGGTGCATTGTCAAAAGAAAGGAACCAGCATGTAGTGCTCCACATAGATTACTTTCAGGCACAGGGTTCACTTCCTTGTCATTTGCGGTTTAATAATTGCCCTGATTGGTGCAGGATTTACTCAGCATACTGCACCCAGAGATGCTATCAGGTTACACATATGCCAGTCTCAAATCTTAACATTGAAGTCTCTAGCAAGTTCCAAGTCATTTTGTCTTACATGGGCCAGTGAAATCAAGTCAAATGTTATCTCGAATGTAGTCAAGTCTTGTGATAAATCAAGTCAAGTCACCTTATTAATGCAATCTTCCTGAAGTGTATAATCTTCATAAAGAGAGATGTCCGATGGGTTCAAATAATGATACAGTATCATTGGCCAATGTATCAAACCTCAACACTATGTATGCATAACACTTCTCAAGATAATGCTCTCCGATTCAACACCACTTCATCCTACAACTTCAAGGATTATTATGTCGTTGAATATATGAGTGCCAAGCCAAACTTGTTTTAGAGAGACTCCAACATCTGTCTGGTTGCAGAATATCACAATTCTTTCCTTTTTACAGGTTGCTGTTTATGCAAAATATGATATTTAAAGGTTTCTTGTCTGTGAGTCGAGCACAATGTGGCCGCAATGACTTCGCCAGGGCAGAAGACCTTCTCAACTGCGGCACTTAATGCTCAGTGCACCACATATTCTATTATAGTCCATTAAGTTTGAGACTTCACTGCTCTAGACTCCAGTGGCAGCATGCTTTACACCACTGCATCCAACGCTTTGTATTGCACTTGGTGATGTACGGCTTGGATGCAGTTGATTGACCATGGAAACCCATTCCACGAAGCGCTCTGCACAATCTTCTTGAGCTAATCTGAAGGCCACATGAAGTTTGGAGGTCTGTAGCTAATGACTCGGCAGAAAGTTGGCGACCTTCGCACTATGCGCCTCAGCATCAGCTGACCCCGCTCCGTCAGTTTACGTGGCCTACCACTTTTAGGCTGAGTTGCTGTCGTTCTTGAATGTTTCCACGTTCTTATAATACAGCTGACAGTCAACTGTGGAATATTTAGGAGCGAGGAAATTTCACGACTGGACTTGCTGCACAGGCGTAACACACTGGAATTCACTGAGCTCCTGAAAGCGACTCATTCTTTCACAAATGTTTATAAAAGAACAGTCTGCATGCCTAGGTGCTTGATTTTATACACCTGTGGCCATGGAAGTGATCGGAACAACTGATTATGATTATTTGGATGGGTGAGCGAATACTTTGGTAATAATGTGTATAAGCAACAATCAAGTCTGACAAGTTATCATGTCACAAGTCAAGTCCCAAGACTTTAACTTCCAAGTCGAGCTTTGTGTCTGTTAGTCAAGTTAATCAGTGACTCGAGTCAGTAAGAGTCCAAGTTGCAATGACTCAAGTCCCCATCTCCGGCTGCACCTCCTGTGGTGTATGTCATTGGATCTACGAAAGGCAGCGGACATTACTGCCACCGACAGGACTACACTGATTGACTATCATGTCAAAACCGAAAGGTAAGCAGAGCTACAGTGTTAGCAAAGATTGACATCAGCTAACCGTATTACAGGTATTAGCTGCTGATCACCAGCGCACACTCGAATGTTCGGCTAAGATGACGTGGGCGCAGTGTTGTATTTGTGTTTGGCCATATGTCCTCTGCATACACCACATTCACAGATCCACTACAATAACGAAGAAGAAAAAAGTATGCAATTACCAGGCAAGATAATCTGCTTTTTCATTTTATCGCATCCCTCCACTTTCACAAATTCTACTTATATCTTCAAAAGATAGTATAACGGGAGCATCGCAAGATTAATCTTGCTGTGTTTCTTGCTTACTTTGGCTTCTTGCACCCTTATTCCAAATGAGCACTAACCTTAACAAGGGCTGTTAAGAGTAGAATAACGTGAATATAGCATATATGGAAAGTATACCCTGGATTTTATGCAAAAAAAAAAGTTAGTTATCAAAGTAAGACTTTTTTTTAGTTTTAAAGGGGTGATCTACTTTTTACATCTTTGTCATTGGACAATGAAGACAGAATTTGTTCACACTTATCAATATTAACAGTGGTTATCCTATTTTTACATGTGTATAACATTTAAGAATGCTACAAATCATGCATTAATTTTTTTTGTACAGTCAATCAACATTAACGGCGGTAGTTTGATCTTGGAAGAGATTGGAGCCTATCCCAGCTATCATCAGGCAGGAGGCGGGGTACACCCTGAACTGGTTGCCACATACAAACAAACAACCATTCGCACTCACATGCACACCTACAGGCAATTTAGAGTTGTCAATTAACCTACCATGCATGTTTTTGGGATGTGGGAGGAAACCGGAGTGCCCGGAGAAAACCCACTCAGGCACGGGGGAACATGCAAACTCCACACAGGTAGGGCCAGGGATTGAACCCGGGTCCTCAGAAGTGTGAGGCGGACACTCTAACCAGTCGACTACCGTGCCCGGTTGCTTTTGTCGTATTATTAATCATTATTTCATCACAAACATGCACACGCACGCCTACACAAACAAAAAAACACGCAAACTTGACTGGTAGAATTTGAGCCACTTGAATGACAGACTGAGGGTGGACAGAGCAATGGACTTTTTATAGACCAGTGAGATTGAAACATCACGTACATGCCGCCGAAGTGTGGTCTGAGGAAATGGAATGGCTTGACATAGGTGATTTATAGCCGCACACACTTCAAATACATTTGGTTTTTTTGAGCTTGTAGTTTGACTTTCCTCTCACATGACTCCTCTCATTACATTCCAAGCTCAAAAGGAGGAAAAAAAGAACTTTCTAGCTTTTTTTTTTATTTATTTATTTTTTTTTTTTTTTTTTTAAAAACACTTGGTTTCCACAAAAGAAAGAATTTAGTTGAAAAGCAGTCGATCCCATGTAGCCGGTGCAGTGTGTGAGGGATTTCGGTATCCTGTGATTGTTATTTCTGCCAAGCACTAAAAGGGGCAAGAGGCTAAAACTTGAAAATGTTCATTCGGGTATTTGTGTATCTTTCCCTTAGGTCAATGAACACAGAGACAGGTGCTCAACTTTATTTGCAGCTTGGTACCATAAGACAACATCTGCAGTCATCAAACTATGTGAATACTCAGTATAAATGAATGCAATATCAGTTCAGAGGTCACGCTAAATTACAGTGAAACATAATACTGTCTTTCTATAAGCACAAAGAAAACTTACCTTGTTTCATTTGCCAAAGGTGCTAATCTAAGTTTCAAGGCTCGAACTCTGTTTCGTTCTGTGGCTAACATTTGAAGATTGACCACTAATAAAATAAAATAGATGAAAGCAAAGAACATTTACTTTTGGTGCGTCGTGAACATTATCTCATTTTCTAAATTGTTTAAAAATGACACATTTAAAAAAAAAAAAAAGACCTCAAATTTTAATAATAATTGGAGACTCTAAATTGCCCGTAGGTGTGAATGTGAGTGCGGATGGTTGTTTGTTTGTATGTGCCCTGCGATTGGCTGGGAACAAGTTCTTGGTGTACTCCGCCTCCCGCCCGATGACAGCTGGGATAGGCTCCACCACGCCCGCGACCCTCGTGAGGAGAAGCGGCTCAGAAAATGGATGGATGGCTAGATGGATGGACATATACCACTACATCTTTTCTGTATAGAATGTGAGTTAGCGTTCTTTATTACAACTTCTGGTGGTTCTACTTCTTTTCTTCTCATGTTTTTCTTCTTCTTTTACAATTGTTGTCCTTTCAGAAGAAAATCCACAAAAAATCCAAAGGGAAATGTAAATATCACATGCAGTTACTCATTTTATGCCGGCTGAAATGAGCTCTACCACTGTTATTACGACTACCACACATTATTTACGCGATATGCTGATATCATGTACGATGACGTTCGAACCCCAATTGTTTGAAATTGAGGCAACTTCCTCTGTACTTCCAGACCTTGTGTGTGTCTTCAAAATATTACTAATATAACATTTAGAGAATTATTAATATACCAGGTCATATTTCAGTTAATCTCTAACTTTTCTTTTTACGTTATAGTTTATGTGAACACATTCCACCATTTAGGATGATAAATGATTTGATGATATAAAGATGATTATACTCTTACTTTAATAATCTGAGTCTTGCAATTGTGTCTTGGCTCAACTCACACAAGATTAACATCAAAAATGTCTGCAAGAATTTCCCTCTGTACCACTGGAAAGACTCATTGGTACTCGGGGGTACAAGGGGATCATCACTTCATTCAATGTCTTCATTGTCCTGTTATCACGTGTGCTGGATAACATTCCAAATCCCTTTCCATGAAGGGATTAAAATGCCACACCAGGCAGAGATACTATACGCATTGTGCACACATAAAATGGGCTGGTGTGATAAATATCCTAACACATTAGAGGCGAATAGTTTAACACAGTAGTAACAAACTCAGACTGTATGGAAGCTTTAGAAGCATAAATGAGCCCAGCATCCAGTGACTTAAAAGACATGGGTCAATTCATATATACAGTGACTATATAAAGTCTACACACCCCAGTTCAAATGCCAGGTATTTGTGATCAAAAATACTTAGACCAAGACAAAACATTTCAAAACATTTTGCACCTTTAATCTGACCTAATCTGTACAAGTCGATGGGACAAAAATAAATATTTGCGAGAGGGAATGCAAAAATAAACAACTGAGGTAATGTGGTTGCGCAAGTGTGTACACCATCTTTTAACTTGGATGTGCTGTGTTCAGAAGACAGACATCATCAAGTGGATAAAATATGGCACAACAGTGATATTACCAAGAACTGGAAGAACTTCCAAAATTCAAAAAAATATGAGAAAAAAAATTAGTCAGAGTCTGCCAAGAGGTCGACAGCAACATTGAAGGACCTGCAGGAATTTATGGCAAGTAGTGGTTTAGTGCATTTTTTTTTAACAATTCAGTTGTTTAGGTTAAAGCTCACATTATAATGGAAAACATTTGAAATGATTTATCTTGGTTTCATTTTTTATATATAAAAAAACTGACGTCTCAACAGGGGTGTGTAGACTTTTTTTTATATACTATACACACTGTCCTTTTACTCAATGTTTTGGTTGTAGCGTTCAGTTACCGGTATTAGTGCATGGAATGTTATTGTATTTCTGTTCCACTTAAAAACAGTGCTGACCTGCTTATGCCTAATTCTTGTCCTACTAACCTGGGGTTGTGGTATGTACTGGAGGCTGGTGGTGAGTCATTGAGCTGCTCATGTAAGGCAGCAAGATGTCCTCAAATATTAATTTTATTTCAGAATGGCTGTGGTTATCATGCTTGTGTTATCTTGCAGGCAGCACAAATCATGCATGCTAGGTTAGGTTTGTTATCAAATACTGTAAATCAGCAGTCCCGAACCTTTTTTTCTGCAATGAAAAACCTGGTTTCAGGTAAAGCAATATTTTGATGGACCAGCATCGAAACACCCATCCATCCATCCATCTATCCATATTCCTCCGCTCAGGTGAGGTTGGGTGGCGGCCACCCTTTTTCGACTGAGGACCATGGCCTCAGATTTGGAGGTCCTAATTTTCAACCCAGCCGCTTCACACTCAGCTGCGACTCGTTCCAGCCAGAGTTGCAGATCACGGGTTGATGAAGCCATCAGAACCACATCATCTGCAAAAAGCAGTGACGTGATACAGATGACATCCAACTGGACCCCCTCAACATGCCGGCTGCGCCTAGAAATTCTGTCCATAAAGATAATGAACAGAATCGGTGACAAAGGGCAGCCTTGGTGGAGTTCAAGTCTTACTGGAATTGAATCTGACTTACAATGTGGACCAAACTTTGACACCAGTCATCAGGGGACCAAACAGCCCGTATCAGGGAGTCTGGTACCCAACACTCCCAGAGCATCCCCCACAGGACTCCACGAGAGATGTAGTCGAACGCCTTCTCCAAGTCCACAAAACACATGTAGACTGGTTGGGCAAACTCCCATGCACCCTTGAGGTCCCTGCTGAGGGTGTAGAGCTGGTCCACTGTTCCACGGCCAGGACGAAAACCACACTGCTCCTCCTGAAGCTGAGATTCGACTTCCTGATGGACCCTCCTCTCCAGAACCCCTGAATAGTTCTTACCAGGGAGGCTGAGGAGTGTGAGCCCCCTGTAGTTGGAAGACACCCTACGGTCCCCCCACCATGGTCTGCCAATCCAGATCATTGTCCCCAATTTCCATGCGATGTTGCAGAGGCAACATCGATGTTGCCCACGACACAAATGCAGACAAGCAGTACAGAACATGAATGCTTGGATGTGTTATAATGCAGCTCTTAATAGCTTTCCATTGGTTGATTGTCAGCCTGAAATTTCAATTACTTTATAAGTATAACACCCACATGTGCCACTCAGGAGGAAACAATTGTAATGATGCAACACCTCTGTCATCCCTGCGCTTTACAGTTGTATAATATTGCTTCTCTGGATATGTACTGTATCTAAATCCAGAAGTGCTCAGTACTGATGCTTGTACTATATCTTGCAGCACTCTGCGTTTTTACATGTTAACGAGGTTAACTCAATTTTAATTGAGGGGATCTTTAAGAAAAATAGGAATCTGTTTGTGCACCAGATGGTTTCACAGCTGGGAAAGTCACCAAAGATAAGAGTTCTTTCCTTTCATTGATGTTTTTCTTGGCTCCTCGCTGAGTTGAATCGATAACAATAACCACTGACATTGTGGCCTTGTTCGTACTTCCCATAACTGGAATTTCTTTGGTCACTTTCATGACTGAGTTCATCGTTTTCCCACATGCGCGAATAGCAAAGCATTATATCTCTAAAGCCTACTTTCAAAAGGATGCCTTGACTGACCACATTTGTTCAATGTGCAGATGACAGTTGAAAATTGCCCTGAGGTATTAATGCTGAGCCAATGTGCCAACATGTTAGAACCTGTTTTCCTTTTGGTACAGTTACTCATTGAGATTACATTGAGTGCAAATGGTATAGTATCTTCAAGCAGAGCTGTCACAAAAGACTATATAGTGTTAATGTCTGGCGGGTTTTAAAGGTCCTATCATTTCCATGACTCCGGCATTTAGAGCAGTCAACTGCTGGAGCAAACGCATGTGTTTGTGTATCCTGAGGAAGGAGAAGCTGCTATGGATCAGTTTGTTTGAATAACAGAATGGCAGCATGCAGAATGTCACACCTGGACCTTTTTATTTTTTATTTTATACATATATATTTTTTCCCTAAAATGATGCTTGGCTTTTTCAACACCTCAAAACTGTGTGATGTCATCAAAGGCATGAACTCAAAACAGCAGTCTTATGTGTTATACAAACGTTTTTGACACATGTTCTACAGCACCTTCCAAAACTTTGTGGAAGGTTTTCCCAAAATAGTGGGAGTTCCAAAGAGGAGACCAGCTCCATATTGTCTTGACCTTTCACTTAGTGTAGAAGTAATTGCAGGTTGCTTTGTAACACATTCATGCCTCTGTGGAGGACGAGTCTATAAAAGTACATACGTGTAGAGTATATGGGTGGAAAGTTAAAAAAAAATCCTACAAAATGCATAAACTACGGGTTAATGCAAACTTATTATAAGAGTATTAGCAATTGGATATTTTGCCTGGCAGTTTACAGAAAAATGCATCCAAATTAATCGGGAGAAGCTTCATCATGCGACAAGACGATGACCCAAAATACACTGCCAACACAACGAAGGACTTCATCAGGGGGTAAAAGTGGAAGGTCTTCGACCAGCCAAGTCAATCACCGGACCTTAACCCAATAGAGAATGCATTTTACCTCCTGAAGAGGAGATTGAATGGAGAAACCCCAGAAACAAACAAGAATTGAAAGAGGCTGCAGTAAAAGCATTTCAAATGAAGAATGCAACAGTCTGGAGAAGTCAGTGGGTTGCAGGCTTGATGCAGTTATTGCAAGTAAGGGTTATGCCACGAAATATTAACGGTTATTCACTTTAAGTTAATATAATAATGTCTGTTCCTGAACTTTTGTTTCATATTCATTTTTTGATTAGAAACTCAAATGTCTTCAATATACAACAAAAACAAAAGAATTGACCTTGGACCTTGCCGTTCCAATACCTTAGGAGGGGACTGTGTGTGTGTGTGTGTATGTTTATATATATATATATATATATATATATATATATATATATATATATATATATATATATATAAATGAAGATTTGTGGCTTTGGTTTTATGCATTTTACCACATTTAAGCCAAGCTTGACAACTGTTTGCTCTTGTCTGTTTGAATTACATTACATGATGCATGTAATGTGCACCTTCTTCTGTAAAAGAGACTTTGGCAGAGTATATTAGGGTTGCCATAAATTCACCACAGAGTAGAATTAAAACTGGGCCCAAATGTCATCCTGCAGTGCCCAGAGGGACAAACTGTCACAATCTAACAACGAAAAAAGAGTTCTAGACATCCATCCATCCATTTTCTACCGCTTATCCGAGGTTGGGTCGTGGGGGCTGTAGCCTGAGCAGGGACGCCCAGACTTCCCTCTCCCCAGCCACTTCATCCAGCTCTTCCCGGAGAGCCCGGACACCCTGCGGAGGAAACTCATTTCGGCCGCTTGTATCCGGGATTTTGTTCTTTTGGTCACGACCCACAGCAAGAGACCATAGGTGAGGGTAGGAACATAGATCGACCGGTAAATTGAGAGCTTCCCCTTTCGGCTTAGCTCCTTCTTTACCACAACGGACCGATACAAAGTCCGCATCACTGCAGACGCTGCACCGATCCGCCTGTCGATCTCCCGCTCCATTCTTCCCTCACTTGTGAACAAGACCCCAAGATATTTGAACTCCTCCACTTAGGGCAGGATCTCATCCCCGACCCGGAGAGGGCACGCCACCCTTTTCTGACTGAGGACCATGGTCTCAGATTTGGAGGTGCTGATTCTCATCCCAGTCGCTTCACACTCGGCTGCTAACTGCTCCAGTGAGAGTTCGAGATCACGGCTTGATGAAGCCAACAGAACCACAGCATCTGCAAAAAGCAGAGATGCAATACTGAGGCCACCAAACCGGACCCCCTCTACGCCTTGGCTGTGCCTTGAAATTCTGTCCATAAAAGTTATGAACAGAATCTGTGACAAAGGGCAGCCTTGGCGGACTCAAACTCTCACCGGGAACGAGTCCGATTTACTGCTGGATATGTGGACCAAACTCTGAATCCGGTTGTAGAGGGACCAAACAGCCCTTATCAGGGGGTTTGGTACCCCATACTCCCGAAGCACAGGACTCCCCGAGGGACATGGTCGAATGCCTTCTCCGAGTCCACAAAACACACGTAGACAGGTTGGGCAAACTCCCATGCACCCAGACTCTGCTCTGCTTCCTCATGGGAAGGCGTGTCGGTGGAATTGAGGAGGTCTTCGAAATTTTCTCCCCACCGACTCACAACGTCCCGAGTCGAGGTCAGCAGAGCCCCATCCCCAGTGCACCATCAACGGTGTTGATGGTGCACTGCTTCCCCCTTCTGAGACCTCGCATGGTGGACCAGAATTTCCTCGAAGCCCTCCGGAAGCCTTTCACCATGGCCTCACAGAACTCCTCCCATACCCGGGTTTTTGCCTCAGCGACCACCAAAGCTGCGTTCCGCTTGGCCAGCCGGTACCCATCAACTGCCTCAGGAGTCCAACAGGCCAAAAAGGCCCGATAGGACTCCTTCTTCAGCTTGACGGCATCCCTCACCGTTGGTGTCCACCTACGGGTTTGGGGATTGCCGCAGCTCTGGTCAGCCGCCTCAGCAATGGAGGCACGGAACACGGTCCACTCGGACTCGATGTCGCCCGTCTCCCCCAGAACATGAGTAAGGTTCTGTCGCAGGTGGGAGTGGAAACTCCTTCTGACAGGGGATTCTGCCAGACGTTCCCAGCAGACCCTTAAAATACGTTTGGGCCTGCCACGTCGGACAGGCATCTTTCCCCACCATCAAAGCCAACTCACCACCAGCTGGTGATCCGTTGACAGCTCCGCCCCTCTCTTCACCCGAGTGTCCAAGACATGCGGACGCAAGTCCGATGACACAACCACAAAGTTGATCATCGAACTGCAACCTAGGGTGTCCTGGTGCCAAATACACATGTGGACACCCTTATGCTTGAACATGGTGTTCGTTATGGACAATCCGTGATGAGCACAGAAGTCCAATAACAGAACACCTGATTCTGGTTCTGATCAGGGGGGGGGGGGGGGGGGGGGGCATTCCTCCCAATCACGCCCTTCCAGGTCTCACTGTCATTGCCCTCGTGAGCATTGAAGTCCCCCAGGAGAACGATGGAGTCCCCAGCAGGAGCGCTCTCCAGTACCCCCTCCAAGGACTCCAAAAAGGGTGGGTACTTTGAACTGCTGTTTGATGCATAGGCACAAACAACAGTCAGGACCCGTCCCCCCACCCAAAGGTGGAGGGAGGCTGCCCTCTCATCCACCGGGGTGAACCCCAACGTACAGGCGTCGAGTCAGGGGGCAATAAGTATACCCACACCTGCTCGGCACCTCTCACCGTGGACAACTCCAGAGTGGAAGAGAGTCCAGCCCCTCTCAAGAGGACTGGTACCAGAGCCCAAGCTGTGTGTGGAGGCGAGTCCAACTATATCTCGTCAGAACGTCTTGACCTCACACATCAGCTCGGGCTCCTTCCCTGCCAAAGAGCTGACATTCCACGTCCCTCGAGCCAGCTTCTGTAGCCGGGGATCGGATCGCCAAAGTCCCTGCCTTCAGCCACCGCCCAGCTCGCACTGCACCCGACCCCTATCGCCCCTCCCACAGGTGGTGAGCCCACGGGAAGGGGGACCCATGTTACCCTTTCAGGCTGTGCCCAGCTGGGCCACATGGGTGCAGGCCTGGCCACCAGGCACTCGTCTTCGAGCCCCACCCCAAGGCCTGGCTCCAGAGGGGGGGCCCCGGTGTCCCCCGTCCGGGCAAGGGAAAACTGAGTCCATAGTTTGTCGTCATCATAAGGAGTCTTTGAGCTGTGCTTTGTCTGGTCCCTCACCTTGGACCTGTTTGTCATTGGTGACCGACCCTGACAGGGGCATAAAGCCTAGGATCATTGGGACACACAAACCCCTCCACCACGATAAGATAACGGCTTCCAGGAGGGGAGTTCTAGACATAACTGACAAAAACCAGTGTGGTACTTTTTAAGGCACATTTATTTCCACAATCTAATTAAAGCTATCCAGTTCCCATCCACAGGTTTTATTGGTTTTAATTATCGCTGTGAATAATCTTTGAGGATGGCAGCTGCCTTATGGACAACGGGGACCACACAGAGTTGAAAAAAGGACCAGGTGGGTTTGTGATGGCATGTTTGTGTGTGGAGGAATGTCGATGTCAGCTTTGCCCTTGTCCAGAGGGAGTCACCCGTGGAATGTGTTCAACGTCACAGCTGAATGTGTTACAAATATCAGTTGGCCTGGTACCACCAATATGTGTGTGTGTGCGCGTGCATGTGCGTGTGTGTGTGTGTGAGAGATGGGGAGCCCCAACAAAAGCACGTGCAATGCTTAAGTAAGAGTTTTCTGTGGCAAATTGAGGTGCAGTCGGTTTTATTATTTTACTATATTGTTAGTGAACAGGCCAATGCCAGCCCTATGGGTGGCACAAGTCAGTGCAAACTGTAGGCCGGTCCCAAGCCCGGATAAATGCAGAGGGTTGCGTCAGGAAGGGCGTTCCGGCTTAAAACCTTGCCAAACAAATATGAGCGTTCATCCAAAGAATTCCATACCGGATCGGTCGTGGCCCGGGTTAACAACGTCCGCCACCGGCGCCGTCAACCTGCGGGGCGCCGTTGGAAATTCAGCTACTGTGGGTCGAAGTCAAAGAAGAAGAGGTGGAAAGCGGGTTCTTCGGCAGAAAGAGAAGAGGAAAACACAGAGCCTAGAACTGAATGTGGGGACTTTGAATGTTGGGACTATGACAGGAAAATCTCGGGAGTTGGTTGACATGATGATTAGGAGAAAGGTTGATATATTGTGTGTCCAGGAGACCAGGTGGAAAGGCAGTAAGGCTAGAAGTTTAGGGGCAGGGTTTAAATTATTTTACCATGGTGTAGATGGGAAGAGAAATGGAGTCGGGGTTATTTTGAAAGAAGAGTTGGCTAAGAATGTCTTGGAGGTGAAAAGAGTATCAGATCGAGTGATGAGGCTGAAATTTGAAATTGAGGGTGTTATGTGTAATTTGATTAGTGGCTATGCCCCACAGGTAGGATGTGACCTAGAGGTGAAAGAGAAATTCTGGAAGGAGCTAGATGATGTAGTTCTGAGCATCCCAGACAGAGAGAGAGTCGTAATTGGTGCAGATTGTAATGGACATGTTGGTGAAGGTAATAGGGGTGATGAAGAAGTGATGGGTAGGTACGGCATCCAGGAAAGGAACTTGGAGGGACAGATGGTGGTAGACTTTGCAACAAGGATGCAAATGGCTGTAGTGAACACTTTTTTTCAGAAGAGGCACGAACATAGGGTGACCTACAAGAGCGGAGGTAGAAGCACACAGGTGGATTACATCTTGTGCAGACGATGTAATCTGAAGGAGGTTACCAACTGTAAGGTAGTGGTAGGGGAGAGTGTGGCTAGACAGCATAGGATGGTGGTGTGTAAGATGACTCTGGTGGTGGGGAGGACAATTAGGAAGACAAAGCCAGAGAAGAGAACCATGTGGTGGAAGCTGAGACAGGACGAGTGTTGTGCAGCTTTTCGGGAAGAGGTGATACAGGCTCTCGGTGGACGGCAGGAGCTTCCAGAAGACTGGACCACTGCAGCCAAGGTGATCAGAGAAGCAGTCAGTAGAGTACTTGGTGTATCTTCTGGCAGGAAAGGAGAGAAGGAGACTTGGTGGTGGAACCTCACAGTACAGGAAATCATACAAGGAAAAAGGTTAGCTAAGAAGAAGTGGGACACTGAGAGGACCGAGGAGAGGCGAAAGGAATACATTGAGATGCGACACAGGGCAAAGGTAGAGGTGGCAAAGGCAAAACAAGAGGCATATGATGACATGTATGGCAGGTTGGACACTAAAGAAGGAGAAAAGGATCTATACAGGCTGGCCAGACAGAGGGATAGAGATGGGAAGGATGTGCAGCAGTTTAGGGTGATTAAGGATAGAGATGGAAATACGTTGACTGGTGCCAGCAGTGTGCTTGCTAGATGGAAAGAATACTTCGAGGAGTTGATGAATGAGGAAAATGATAGAGAAGGGAGAGTAGAAGAGGTAAGTGCGGTGGACCAGGAAGTGGCAATGATTAGTAAGGGGGAAGTTAGAAAGGCATTAAAGAGGATGAAAAATGGAAAGGCAGTTGGTCCTGATGACATTCCTGTGGAGGTATGGAAGCATCTAGGAGGTGTGGCTGTGAAGTTTTTGACCAGCTTGTTCAATAGAATTCTAGTGCGTGAGAAGATGCCTGAGGAATGGAGGAAAAGTGTACTGGTGCCCATTTTTAAGAACAAAGGTGATGTGCAGAGCTGTGGCAACTATAGAGGAATAAAGTTGATGAGCCACACAATGAAGTTATGGGAAAGAGTAGTGGAGGCTAGACTCAGGACAGAAGTGAGTATTTGCGAGCAACAGTATGGTTTCATGCCTAGAAAGAGTACCACAGATGCATTATTTGCCTTGAGGATGTTGATGGAAAAGTACAGAGAAGGTCAGAAGGAGCTACATTGTGTCTTTGTAGATCTAGAGAAAGCCTATGACAGAGTACCCAGAGAGGAACTGTGGCACTGCATGCGGACGTCTGGAGTGGCAGAGAAGTATGTTAGAATAATACAGGACATGTACGAGGGCACCAGGACAGCGGTGAGGTGTGCTGTAGGTGTGACAGAAGAATTTAAGGTGGACGTGGGACTGCATCAGGGATCAGCCCTGAGCCCCTTCCTTTTTGCAGTGGTGATGGATAGGCTGACAGATGAGGTTAGACTGGAATCCCCGTGGACCATGATGTTTGCAGATGACATTGTGATCTGCAGTGAAAGCAGGGAGCAGCTGGAGGAACAGTTAGAAAGATGGAGGCATGTACTGGAAAGAAGAGGAATGAAGATTAGCCGAAGTAAAACAGAATATATGTGCATGAATGAGAGGGCTAGTGGGGGAAGAATGAGGCTACAGGGAGAAGCGATAGCAAGGGTGGAGGACTTTAAATACTTGGGGTCAACCGTCCAGAGCAATGGTGAGTGTGGTCAGGAAGTGAAGAAACGGGTCAAAGCAGGTTGGAACGGGTGGAGGAAGGTGTCAGGTGTGTTATGTGACAGAAGGGTCTCTGCTAGGATGAAGGGCAAAGTTTATAAAACAGTAGTGAGGCCAGCCATGATGTATGGATTAGAGACAGTGGCACTGAAGAGACAACAGGAAGCAGAGCTGGAGGTGGCGGAAATGAAGATGTTGAGGTTCGCTCTCGGAGTGACCAGGTTGGATAAAATTAGAAATGAGCTCATCAGAGGGACAGCCAAGGTTCGATGTTTTGGAGACAAAGTTAGAGAGCGCTGACTTCAATGGTTTGGACACGTCCAGAGGAGAAATAGTGAGTATATTGGAAGAAGGATGATGAGGATGGAGCTGCCAGGCAAGAGAGCTCGAGGAAGACCAAAGAGAAGGTTGATGGATGTCGTGAGGGAAGACATGATGGCAGTTGGTATTCGAGAGGAGGATGCAGGAGATAGGCTTACATGGAAAAGGATGACGCGCTATGGCGACCCCTAACGGGACAAGGCCGAAAGGAAAAGAAGAAGAAGAAGAAGTTAGTGAACACCTTACTTTGCTTTTGCTAGATTTGAAGGAGCTTGTTGTTGTGTGTAAATAATTTAGAGTAAGTCATGTTATATTTGCAGTGAGAAGCCTAAGACAAACTTTAAACTCAACAAAGGCTGAATAAAATAAAATAAAAAATGTACCGGCATTACCAGATAACTAGCAACCCTTTACTGCTCAGTGACTGTTTTTTTGTCAATGTCTTTATGTCTCCAAAGTGTTCTGTCAATTGACTGTCTGTTGTACTAGAGCGGCTCCAACTACAAATTCCTTGTGTGTTTTTGGACATACTTGACAAATAAAGATGATTCTGATTCTGAACAATCCACATTTGCATGACTTGTATTAAAGATCAGGCATGTTTATTCACAAATTAAAGTGGGAAAATGAATTGCACTAGTAACAAAAGGGAGAACAAAAATCCTGGGTTTGCTCCTAATTGAGGTCTTCTTTGGCCTCACTACTGTACATAAGTTTTTTTGTTTGGTAGTTGTTTCATAATCCTGCTCAATAACAATCAGTTATGAAAAATTATCAAATACAGGTCATAATACTTGAAGTGAATGCACCAACATTGATGTTTTTGCACATAGCTGAGCTATGGCTTGCTTTACTCAGAAAAACAACAACATTAAAATCTTCCATCATCCATTTTTTTTATAGGGCTTGTTCTCATTAGGCTTTCGGGTGTGCTGGAGCTAATCCTATAGTTGACTTTGGATGAAAGGCAGGGCACACCCAGAACTGGTCACCATACAATTGCAGAGCACATACTGTACCATAGACAAACACTCACATTCTCACCTATGGACAATTTTGAGTCTTACTAAACCTACCGTACATGTCTTTGGAATGTGGGAGGCAGCTAGAGTACCAAAAGAAAACCCCCACAAGCACAGGGAGAACACGGACGGAAGTCCACATGGGAAGGCCAAATTTGAAACCAGGACCTCTTGATTGTGAAGCAAATGTGCTAATCACTAGCCAATCGTGCTGCAAGCCTGCATTAAAACCGTGTGCCTAGATTCTTAAGCAAAACAAACGATTCTTGCTTGACTCCCTCGTGTAAACACACACAGCGTATTTCTTTTTTGTCGTGTTGTGGCGATGGATCATGAGTGTTGAGAGAAAACCTGGCTTTGAGAGTCGCTGTCTGACCCCTAAATACACAACAGAGATCCAAGGGGTCGTGACCCCAGTGTTGTTCGGGGACCAGTTGGTTCTGTGGGTCTTCTCCACTCACAAGGGGACAGGGGTGGGGGTCAAAGCATGTGACCATAACACTTGCCTCAGATGTCAGGGAATGATTTACTGTGTTCATTGTATGTTGCACCAACAGCTTGGGCAAGTGTTACACCTTGAAAAAAATAGTATGTGTAACTATTTTTTTTGCATTGTTCAAAGCAAGCATATTCATAAAGAAATGAAATCCTACTCAAAAATTGTGAAGTTAGGCAGTTTTTCTTAATATGTTTTAGGGGTATCCAAGGTCTCTTTCCCACTGGCCTCAGAAATCTCTCACATTAAAAATTTGGAACGCCTGCTGATTTTTTCCACAATGTGTTTATTCACGAGCTTTTGACCAAACACAGCCACCACATCACAGAAACCTGCAACTTATTCAATTTCCCAAGGGATACATCAATAAACTTAACTCTTGACACTGGATTACTTTTTATGAATTGTTCCTTTGTTGCTGTTTGTATGACATGCTGTAGCACGCAGTGCCAGTCATAGGTGATGCCAGGAGGAAATTCATCATCTGGGGATGCAGTAACCAGAAAACAGGAAGTGGAATGTTTTAGTAGTGACCCCCACGTGTCATGCATGTGTGTGCGTGTGTGTGTGTGTGTGTGTGTGTGTATGTGTGTGTGTGTGTGTGTGTGTGTGTGTGCGTATTGCTATAAGAGGTCTAAAATTCAATATTTTATTATTCATTGGCTTTGTGTTTACATCGATGAAATGACATAACTAAGGTCTTCTTCAATGTATCATCATCTAACGAGCGCACTGAGTCTAATCTCCTGAAGTATGCAAAATGAAGAATTGAAGTGAGAAATATACTGGACATTTTCACTTGATCGTGGCTTTACAAATTCACAAATGTATACACAACAAATAAGGAGGTTTAGAAGCTGTTTGGTAAAATCATTTGAACGTGCGGCTCACTGCCTGAATAAAAAAAATTATATATATATATTTTTTTTTTGTGTTAGAGCTCCCTCTATTGAATATCCACAGATGATCAATGATTCACCAGCTACCCGAGATGCACATAATCTCCAAAAATAATAAAAACAGTTTCCAATCGAAAAACATATTTCTTAACAAATATAATAATTATCATTTAAATAGGCTTTCACTTTTCTACCTTCAAAGAAATCAAAGCACTTTAATACTGTTTCCTCATTCACCTACTGATGACGCAGCATCAGGAGCAACTGGGGGTGCAATATCTTGCTCAAGGACACTTGGACATGGTCATAGCGGCTCGACCCCACAAGCTTTGGGGTGAGAGACGAGTCGTCAAATGACCACTCTACCACCTAAGCCATTCCACCATTAGGGTGGTCACTGAAGTGGTGCAGAACTGCACTGCACTGATTTTGCCAGCACACGGGAACAATTTTTGTTGAGTTACATCTGACAGCTGTTTTTAACACATTTTTGGGTGCGGAATCCAAAACTGCTCTCAGTTTTTCTGTATCACTTCAAGTTTTTGAACAAAGTGAGAATAAAGTGGAACAAAGGAAATATTTACCTATGTAAATAAAACACTAAGATGGAATAGTTACAAGCTTTAAAAAAAAAAAAACAGCATAAAATGAAATAGAACTTATAACGGTACGACCATGGTTACAAGGTTAAGAGAAAGGCCAGCACAAATCCTCTTAATTGCTACTATGTCAGCTTTCTGTTTCCAGATATTGATAGTGATGATATTGGGAGCTGCACGCACCTCTCACCTTACTGTCTCAATTGTGACTGCACAAACACGTTGCCACGTAGCTGTAGATGAGTCCAATCGTAATCAGCTGGCAAGTATTACTCCAGCTAATCAGTGGAATTTTGCTTATCTGGGGGGTAAGCTGTGGAGGAAAAAGGTGCTAAAAAAAAAAACTGCAATTTTGGAATCAGCATGCCAATGTTAGTTTTAAACAGCATACAATTCTAACGCAACATAATTTGTTTTCTTCAAATTGTTCCCCAGTGTTAGCTACATAAAAAGGCCACAATTTAAAAACAAAATTAATAAAAAAAAAAAAACATATGTTACAAAGCGTACAATACACTATTGTGCACTGTAGTTTAGTACAGAATAGTGTTGTCTGTAGCGTACTGAAATATGGTGTAGGGCAGTGCAGGTACAGTGAATACATGTGATTATGGTATTGTATAGGTTAGTACAAGACCAGACTGTGAAGTATAGCTATAAAATGATATATGATAATATAGTCGAGTATAGTTCCTTAGATTTAATTATAAAATATCAGACAGGCATTGCTTATGCAGTAAGTAGTAAATTATATTACAGTACATTTGACTATATTATAGAATAATATACTCGTAGTGCAATGTAGTGGTATAGTAGTATATAGTATAGAAAGTATAGTGTAGTAAATCACATTCAATTGTGCAGAAGTGGTGTCGTGGAATGCTGCTTTGTTTCACATAGGTTGGTGGTTCGATTCCCAGTCAGTGCCCCAAAATCCAGCCACTACGTGTCCCAAGCCAGGATCAAAATTGATGGGTTGCGCCAGACAGGGCATCTGGCGTAACAACGTTTCTCAACAAACCAAGCGAGGGATTCGCTGTGGCGATTCCTGATGAACCAAAACCGAAAGTGACTTTCTATAGTACGTTATAAATTATTATGTCGTTGTTTCCCAACTTTGTTGAGCCCAGGCAAAAAAAAATTGAAAAAAAATATGGCACACCACCAAACAAAAATGTCCCAAACAGTGGATAAAACAGGTCAATTAAGCACTGTACCTTCTCCCATTTAGCGGAAAAAACATTTGTTCTGTCTCCCACTATATTTTGCTGGCATAGATAGTTGAAAAGATATATATTATTTGAAATAAATAAATAATTTTTCAGCCTAGTTAAGTCAAAATGGATCATTTCCCCCGGCACACCTGATGAGCTCACAGTAGGATTAATTGGTTTTAGTAAAGGAGGCAATACAGTATATTCTAGCAAATGAGGCAACAGTAAATTTGCACAACTTAAAGGTGTTCGAGAGTTTTAAATGCATTTATATGTTTCCAGAGCCATTAAGTAAATATTCACTTTCTCCAGTCGTGTTTCATGAATGGCTGATGTTCTCATTGATGCAAGACAGCAAGTATCGTCATCATCATCCTCATCCTCATCCTCAACATTTTCATCATCAGCATGATCATCAATAGTATTGATGATCAATTCGGTGAAACTACAACAGTTTGCTCTTCTACTTAGTAATAATAAAACCTGACTACACTTGAATTGATACTTTCATAATTGTAGGTCATTTTAGGTTTCTTATTTAGATTTACAAGTTCTTACGTAAGGTTACCTGAAGTTTGGTGGCCTTCACAAGAGACGACTCCCATTTCCGCCACAAGGTGTCACTACATTAGCTCCCCAATATGCGCAGGAGTCAACAGGTTGACAAAAAGTCACGCAGGACTATCTGTTCTATTACTGCCCAATTAGATTAGAAGTAAAGATCATTATTATAATATTTGTATCGCTGTGAAAATGAGTTAATAATTGGAAATAGAAAAAAAAAAAACATTACACAGAGTATTACTTCTACGGACTTTTCTATGTTTTTATGGACACAAATTTTTCATACTTAGTGGTATTTGCATATCATCCAGTCTATTATTCAGTATTATCCAGTGAGCTGCAGAGCTTCAAATGTCTGCTGAGAGTGGGACGGTGTGTGAAAACAATCTCACGCAGCTCTTTGAAGCCAATTCAACGTCTGAGGATGATAAACGCGCTCTTTTATTTATCGACCAAATCATGTGGACGGTCTCATGTTTTCACTAAGTAAGAAAGCATTTCAGCTGAAGTGGCCCATAAAGCATCCATCTTGTTATTGCTTCATGGTCCCCACGGTGGAGGCTCGTTTTGCTCCAGTGCGATCTCCGTGGCCAAATAATGTTGCGCCAATACACGTTTGACGGCAAAAAAAAAAAAAAAAAAACGCGACAGATGTTGAAAGTATGATTTAAAAATAGTAATTTCATGAGACAGAAATTGAAAATGATCAGAAACAAAAGAGGACTAGTAAATTGCCTTCCCCATTTTTGTGTCACATTATGAGGGATGCGCACCAATTTTTTTTACGTTTTATTTTTTTTTGGGCGGGGGGCTGCTTTGTACTTATTGAAAGCACTAAAAAGTACTCACGAAGGCCTGTTTCCAATCTGCAGACATGCGTGATGAATTTTGGAAATCATCTACAGCTTTACTGGTCTCGAAGAGCCCACCCAGCCCGGACCCGGTCCCTTTTCTGCCCCGAGGTATCAATACGATTAGAGGCAGGAAACGTGAGAATCCCTAACAAAGGCTTCCGTCATTAAAGCCAAACAACCAGAGGCCTCCTAACAATACCTAAAAAAAAAAAAAAAAAAAAAGTCTCCCCCTCTCTCCGGTGCTCGTTTATGTCGGAGCTGGTGAAAATCTTCCACTTTTCGCTCAACTCCATCACTCCAGTAGCCCGCTGTTAAACCCGATAAGATAATGCACACTTTGGCCCCAAAACCTCAAATCTCACTTTCCCCACAGTGGAGGTAAAATATCATTTCTTCTTCACTCCAAACATGGATTCTTAAATAGTATATATATATATATATATATATATATATATATATATATATATATATATATATATATATTTTTTTTTTTTTTTTCTTTTAATAAAACGCTTCTAGCTTTTGAAATTCAACTAAATAAATTACAATTAAACTTATAAAATAGTCATTTCCGTGTAATTTTTAACGTCTGAAAATGGCCAATTGTGGTGCGTCCTGCACATAACTTTGAGGGCGTTTACAGCTTTAAACTGCAGATAGTTCACGCAATGCATAATTGTAATATAACAATTTGTATTTTTTTGTATTTCAATCTAAATTAGGTTTGCATTTAAGTACGCCAGTGTAGGAGCCGAGTTGTCCCAAGTCGGTTTATGGCAAGCATCATTTACAGAGGGGAAAAAAGAATTTGGTGCACGAAAACAAAATGTGTTTTTGATGCCACAATGGGATAAAAAAAAAAAAAATCCATCTTTTTTTTCCTTGCGTTGGTCTTTTTTTTTCTTTCTGAATGGAATGACGCAAACATCCACTTGGCAGCGACGGCCAAATGATGAGAGTGCTTGTTTTTAACTGGTCTAGGCATCCTTGTTTTACCTTTCCGTCGTTTTCATTGGTCAGGAGCCTCTTCCTCGGGCCGAAGCGTGACATCATCACCAACCGAACTACACGACGGACAGCCAGCGGATTACAGATGATGCCGGACACCTTCGGAGGGCGCACGCACTTTTACGCACTTGTATTCCCCCATTTTAAAAGCGAAACTTTAGTAATAATTGGGGGTTCGGGAGTTTATGGATCTTCTGAAGATCAAGGAGATGCTGCTGGTTGTGCTCTCCTTTGTGCGCTCTCCCTTTTTGTGAATGGAGATGGGTCGTGCGTAAAAAGCGGACGTCCCTTTTGTTGCCATCTGTTTGCAGGTGGACATCTACTATGACATTGGGCTCGGAGATTATGGAGGATCTTGTTATCGACGTGGTGGGAGAAGGGCTGAGAGAGAACGGAGGGGAGCAGCTGGAGCCGGAGCGCACCGTGGATGCGCTGACACCTCACGGGGAGGAGCGGGACTCGGACTCGTGCAGCCCTCCGCAAGAGAAAGGTCCCGCGTCGGTGAAGCCTCCCTATTCGTACATCGCCCTCATCACCATGGCCATCTTGCAGAGTCCGAAAAAGCGCCTCACTCTCAGCGAGATCTGCGATTTTATCAGCCACCGCTTCGTCTACTACCGCGAGAAGTTCCCCGCTTGGCAGAACTCAATCAGGCACAACCTGTCTCTCAACGATTGCTTTATAAAGATGCCCAGAGAGCCTGGGAACCCCGGGAAGGGCAACTACTGGACCCTCGATCCCAACTCCTCTGACATGTTTGAGAACGGCAGTTTTTTGCGCAGGAGGAAGCGCTTCAAGCGGCAACATTTCCGATACAAGGAGCACCATCACGCGGAGCCCGGTGCACTGCACGCATTCCCGCATGGACACTTCGGGTTGGGGGCACCCGCACTCCAGCTACCCACTCTGGATATTTACCCCTATATGCATCAACATCAGCATCATCATCAGCATCATCATCACGCACCCATCCCACCTGTCAGCAGCATCCTGCCGGCTCTTTCCAGCTTCTTCTCCCGGAGCGCCATCACAGCCAAAGCCTTCCTCCAGTCGCAGCCGGCCATCGAAGCCTTCTCGGCGGCTCACTGCGCCGCCTACTCCGCCCCTATGGCTCCCGGAACAGCTTTCACGTCCCCGGCGCTTTTCCACCCGGCGGTGTCCTCACCTCACCTGCAGGTCACCTTGCAGCAGGAGTATCACAAGTTACACACTCGGCGTGGAACTTGTGAGCTGGCAGCTAAACACGGCGGTGATGACAATGAATAAACTATGTTGGGTGCATGCGCAGGACTTTGAATTTTCTCAGGTAACAAAGACAATTTTGGCAATCCGTAAAAATGTTGTTTTATTTTTTTATACTTGAACATCTATACCCTTTCTTCTTCTTCTTTTTTTTTTATTGGGACAAATCGGATGTTTAACTGACAGGTTTTCCTGGAGATAAATAAAAATGAATATCTAAACAGTGAATTCATTTGTATTTTTTTTTTTTGTTACGGATGTTAAATTACATTTTGTACGTATTATTTTGAGTAAACGGATTGGTAACTATGACAAATTGACAAAAGGGACAAAATTAATTAATCAGGCCTCGGGATTGCAATATTTTTTTCTCACAAAGGTTAAAATCTTGAAATAGAGTAATCGACGCATGCACGTTCTAAATTGTGATCTGATATTAACATTTAGACCATTAAATAGGGATGCTCCTTTGCTAAAATTGTATTAAAATGAAGCTGTGGATACGGTATAAGCTCTATGAGTTCTACATATCGCGCACACACTAACACATTCAAAAAAGGAGATGCTTCTAAACCTATTCATTGATGAAATTCAAGACTTACAGCAGAGCACAAAAAAGTATCAAACAGAAGAAAAATAGGTTAGGTTTGTGTTCTTTTGTCACAGTTAAAAAAAATGATTTAAAAAAACTTTTTTTTCAAAATGTTGCAAATGAAAAGACCATTTCAAAATTTTGAATTGTGAAATGGAATTATTGGAAAGGTATTAATTTCTGTAAATGATATTTATAAGGGCATAATTGTTGCCTTGATCTGTCATTTTATGTTATGTCATGCACCCATTACCAGGGCCAATCAAAGTATATTAAAAAAAAAAAAAAGAAACTTAATAAACATTAAAGTGACATAAAACAATCTCAATTGCCTAATGATATAGCAATATCACATTAACTGCATAACTGGTCCACAATTTAATATACAATGCTATATTAAATAAAACATATAGTCATTTGTTGACATGAACATCATTTAGCCAAGGACACATGCTCAAAATTATGTTCTATATAAATGAATGCAATATTTCCTCTCATGTGTACATGCAGGTACTGTATACATTCTGATGAGGTCATTTATTATTTCAGTTAATTTTAAGTCCATGCATAGAGCAGAGTTACGTTAAACATGACAGTAAAATGTTTATTTTACTGTCAAGCTTTTGCAACACAGCAGTATTTATTTAATGCTGGAGCGAGTCTGTTTTGACAGATAACTTCTTGGACAGGGCTAATGGGTCACACTATACACCCAATAATAGTAATTGAGTAGAATTTGGGAAACAAATAAAAAGTAAACAAGATTGGTACCTGATGGGGATTTATGAACATACTGCATACTTTCTTTTATTCACATTTCCTTGTCCTTGCCATTTTTAAAAAAAAAAATTTTTTCCGTAAGGGGTTGAAAAGTGAGAAAGATTCAAAGGACCCATGACTCACAGGGGCCACAAAAAATTATATTTCCAATTTTCGATTTTGAAGTGGAGGTTTGTTTCACATATCT
The DNA here is from genome assembly GCF_024500275.1 of Phycodurus eques. Taxonomy (NCBI): domain Eukaryota; kingdom Metazoa; phylum Chordata; class Actinopteri; order Syngnathiformes; family Syngnathidae; genus Phycodurus; species Phycodurus eques. Next base: position 8,831,639 of record NC_084540.1, on the reverse strand, counting down.
CTGGCAGTGTCCCAATTTTTCAACACTGTTTTTAATTGATTTAATCCAATCTGTTTTTAATGTTAGTGGGATTTCCCCCCCCCCCCCCCCTTTTCTTTGTGTCATATCCAAATACCTTATATATCAATGCTTAACTGTCTAGGAAGAACTGTGGTTAATATGCATCCATTATAAAATTAACATCAACCACTTCTGCAACCAAAATTTTGCTGATTGGAAATTTGAGGTCTAATAAATTCAGTGCCTAATATTGTTTCAGTGTCTCAATTAGAATGGGTGTATTTCAAGCCATAGATCAGATTTGTCAGAACCAAATGTTTTATGTCAAATTGGTGACTAATGAATAGTGGGAGCAAATGTCAGTCTGAATCGCAGTCAATATAGTCAATATAAACGTCATCATCAGGCGTCGGGACAGATCACTGATATGAAACATCAATGAATCAAAGATGGAATAGTTGTTGTTTTTCCCATAAATGATGAGCTTGTTGTTCTGATGGAGAAAAAGAGAAACGAGCAGACAAAACATTGTTGCAATGACTGATTGGCAGCGGGGAAAGGGGAGTGGGAGTCATGTTGTTTGGAGGGAGAGAAGCCGGTGCACCTGATAAAATAAGCACGATACACACACAGTGTGTGTGTGTGTGTATGTGTGTGTGTGTGTGTGTGTGTGTGTGTGTTTGAGTCATTTTTTTCATCCTGAAGGAGGTAAAACCCATTTGCCTTGAGACTTTCTAACTTCTTGTCTTCTTTTGCAGGTCACCGCGTCTTACGCTGTATTTAACTTTAGCTTGTTTTCATCAGAGAGCTGTAACATTAGTTACACTCGCTCGTTCCACTCCAAGAGCTGCATGAACAATAATGCTATCGCGGGAGATAATATTGCTCAGTTTGGACTGAAACAGGAAACAAGTTAATGAATTTAACAACATACACTAATGTAGTTTGAGGTGGTGCAGAACTTCAGAGAGAAGCGTTTTTTTCAAAAGAAGGCTTACAATGTTGACAACCATGCAATTCTAGTTGTAGTTAGCAGTGGTGTACTGCACTGCTGGTTCTATTATACTCAGTTAGCTAAATGTAACATAATTAGAAACATCTCTGAGTATGCTTGGAGTTGGCCCCAGTTTTAATTGGGTGGCCCATTGTCAGAGTAAAATGCTGTAATGTAAGCTATGTATAGTATAGACTACAATGGAGGAGAATAGAAAAATAATAATCATTATTTGTCTTTTAGCAGCGCCCCTTTAAGTAGTATATTATGAAGATTTACAAGCACACAAAACTATATTATATAGTATACATACAATGCAGTTAGAATTTAAAAAGTAAATAATTATATACAGTATGTCTTTAACTCAAGGCCCGCGGGCCACCTCTGGTCCTCCACGTCATTTTTTGTGACCCACGAAAGCTTACCACAAATTTTAAAAAACAAGCCATAAAAATGAAAACCAAATGCATGCGTACGTAAAATAATGGGGAGATTATTAGGGTTCTTGCATGGAACATATTATCAAAGGTTTCCCTTTGATAATATGTTACATGTTACACTTCTTTTGCCTCGTGCTTGAGCCACATACCTAATCCATAAACAAACACAGTGGTGCTCAGCTTCTGGCTAGCAGACGTCATGGCATGCCATGGCTATGCTTAAGAAAAAAAATACAAATGCAACTTTAAACATTTTCTTCTGGGTTCTTCAGATGATGTCACAGCATAAATCAAATGCCATTATAAATGTTTTTATAGCATAATAATTCAGCTTGTTCAAATGGTTACCATTTCACTTGTCTGCAAAACATTCATTCAAAAGAAATTATTTGTTAACTTCCCCCAAAATAAATATCCAAGCTAGTGCTGTTTCATTTTAAATGACATTTACATGGTTTTATTTTGACCAGCACCCTGAGGAAAACCATCACCGTGATGTGGCTGGTGATGAAAACAAGATGGACACCCTTGCTATTAGCGGTACAACTTGTAAGTACAATGAGAATGCGATGGTATCAATCGGTGTTGCATGAAATCATTCTTTTTTTTTTAGAAAATACTGATCATCAAGCAGGCGCACAGTCTTGTGTTTCTTATTCCTATTTTTTATTTTTTTTATGTTCCAGAGGAGGACACTTTGATGCCATACATTGATGTTTTGCAATTATTTGTATTACGCTGCCTGAATATAGTGTTATAAATGTGATTCCTTGATGATTCCTCATTCATTTGGTTCCCCTGCAACATGCCCACTTCCACGTGGACGGCCACATTTGTGACTTATCCTGTGCTCCTCCCTCTGACGTGGAGGTCGTTCATGAGGGGAAAGTGAGTCGATGCGCTCCCATTCACAACGAATGGCGCGGCCGTACCAGGCTGCCACCTTCTGCCAACCCAAACAAACAGAATAAACTCATTGGTGGAGCGCTCGCTCACCGCTATGCATCCACATTTTTGAGCCACAAGGGAAAGTGATGCATTATGGGATATACCCTGCAGGACCAGTCAGCACAAGAAAAACACTGTGTTGGTATTGTTTCTGAAGGGTTGAAATGTGTAATTTGGAATAAATTATCCTCACATATTTATCCTGTGAGAAGCCTGCTGCTGCTGCCGGTGCATTTACATTTGGTTTAGAGTTTCATGAAGTTAATTTGCAGAATCAGAAGGATGAATGCAAAGAAGTGTTGTGGTTTTGCAGTTATCATCAATAAATCCCTCACATTTCCACCGAGGCAGATGCAAGCTGAACTTCCACAAGACTCACAATTGCCAGAAAGAAAAATCACTTGAACCACTCTGAGGAGTTATTCAATTATAACTGCATTCATTGCTGCACCCCCCTCTGCTTTCCCTCTTTCACCAGTCTATGCGTTAACCTGCCAAGTCCATTAAAACACATTAAAACACACGATTCCGCTTTTGCACCCCTCTGCAGTCTAGTGCCTGGGAATTGATTCTGCTCGGGGTGGTGAAGCGGAGTGGGGTGTGTTTTTGGAAAAGGGGACCCCCCTCAAGCGTCAGTGCCAACACATGACAGTGACATATAACAGGAAAGCCACCCAGAAGGAGAATGATCTCACACCTCAGCCACGCGCTCAGAGGGAATGGGAGCAACTAGAGAGAGGGGAGATCTGAAGCATGGGGTTAGAGGGGACAATAAAACCTAATAAAGGAGGCAAGTGTGGCGAAAAGGACAAGTAAAGAGTTAAACAAAAAAGCAAGTCAATGGTCTGCTGAAAGGAAGAGACGCACTTCATTGGAAAATAATAATTTGTCCATGACATCTTGAAATACTTGCTATGCAGTATAATTCAATAATTTCCAAATAAACCTCTTAGACATTATATTCCTACCCTCAAACTGCGGTTTTGTGTGTGCGAGCCAATCCCCAAAGGAAATGCAGCGCTCCAGTAAACACAATTGCGTTCAAGGTTATACTGCGGATAGATCTTCTTCTTTACAAATGCTCAAATCTCCTGTGGAAAACTCAATCAGTGCTACAGCGACTGTTGACTGCCGGTGTAGCAACCTAAGACTTTAAATGGACTGTATACTTATTTTAAACGATGTGCTGATAATATTTTTCTTCTAAAAGTATATTTTTAATTATATCTAGACCATAATAGTAAACAGGCACGTTCAAGCTTATCTTGGATTCTTTGAAATGCACTATATAAGTCTTCGCTACTATTATTATCTGGCCGATACAAATAATTCCAAAACCTATTTGAACAATGACAGAGGATTGTTCAAGTTTTCATTTAGCAGGTTAAACAAAAATATGGCCTTCACAATTTTTCTATCAGACTCCCTCTGTCACTTGGGCTCTAAAGCGTTTGAATAATTAACTCAGATTATTTTGTTTAGAACAAATTAAGCGGAAAAACGTCTGGAGTAGATATCAGGTATTGAGTTGACAGTGTTCACAGTGCAGATGAAAAATGACAATAAACATACCGTGAAATCAACTCAAGACTCGAAGGCGAAGAACTATTCTTCAAAGGCCAAGCCAGTCGCCTGATCTCAACCAAATAGAGCATGCTTTTCACTTACTGCAGACCAACCAGACGGTACAAAGAAACACAAACAAGCGGAAAGTGAAGGTGGCTGCGGTGAAGGCCTGACAAAGCATTTCCACAGACCAGCATTCGAGTTTGATGTCCACAGGCGCTGCACTTCAGGGAGGTGTGTCTGTTTGATTATCAAAAAAAAAAAAAAAAAAATAGCCCAAAGCATTTTACTGTAATACTTATTGACACAATAAAAACTAACTAGGCTTTCCATAACAATAATAATTTACTGTGGGCCAACTTAGTCAAAAGGAAATAGTGGACGTATTTATGGATTCATATGTATTCATATAATATCTAAAGTAAACTGCTTATGTTGTAAAATCAAAATGAGTAAACTTTGTGAGTGCAATATGGTTCAGAGACAAGTGCTTCCTCATGCTGGCAGTGGAGCTGGTGTACAGAAGTTTCAGGTCTGAAAACCGCCAACAAGAAACATTTGCCTCATGACCTTCACCTGATCAAAGGCGGTGAGAGTGTGATGTCACCCAAACTGCAGCCCCTAAACCACTTATTTTACCAAATGAGAGCCATTGGCCCCACAAACAAAAAGCTAAACTCGGTCATTTAATCAAATGTGGAGCAGGAAGCACAATCAACATGTGTCAGAAAGGGGTCAGAGTATAACGACGCTGGCTGTTGTTACACTTGTACAGTGTGATGGCTGCTGGTCTACGGCCTAATGGGAGTCACAAACCCCAACCGGCTTCAGCCTGCACCTTCTGAAGGATCTCCAAGGAAGACAAAGTGGTCTACCTTCTGCATTAGTCACGGTCATAGAGATCTGGGGACATTAGAATACTACCTCGTTAACTGCAGCCCTTCCCTTTCTCTGTCCATTCTCTCATGTCTGCACATTATCTCGCCGCTGTCTCCCCCCCAATAAAGTCATGCAGCTTTAAAATGGATTTTAAAAGTGGTGTAGCAGAAGGAGTGCCAGAATGGGAAAAACATGGCTGAATGGAAGTACTGTAGATTAGGTGGGCTTGCCAAACCTCACGCTTTGTAAGAAACAAGAAAAAGAGCCTTTTAACATTAATGTTCACATTTAAGGACCAACCACACAGTGGAGGCCAATCGAAAATGCCACCCTGTTTGAAAGAGAGAACGAAATTCCAGATTGTCACCTCATGTCGGTTGTGGATGTGATGCTTTGAGTTGCGAGGGCCGGTGCGATGCCGGCTGCAGGAACCCAGGGAACTGTAAAGTTAACAGGCGCGCAAGCACCCTGTAACAGCAATATAAATCCACTAATTCAAGCCTTTGTGTTTGATAATGGTTGTGCCGTTGTATGTAGATGTGATATGATAGGATTGATTGAAGGCTCTTTTGTAGCACCGCCCTGCCACCCAAACAGTCGTGCGCTTCATCCTATTTTGCCTCTGTTGGTGGTCCCCGGTGGAAGCTATATTTTCCCCTCACTTCTCTCTCCCTCACTCCTTTTTTATAGCTAACACAAAATTGTTCCTAATTCTCTGTTGCTAGAGGGGGGTAATTTGTGGCTTTTGGCCGAGCGACGCAAGCCTCAAATTTGAAAAAGCTGCTGTGTTGAAGGCGCGCTGTGCAACCCAGCCGGAATAGCACTGGGGAAAGGAGTGAGAGAGGCAGTGGGCACAAATTCAATTAGCGAAATGTACCATAAGTTATACAAAAAGCCTGATCAGCATCAGAACGAAATGGATTTACAGCTCTCATTGCTTTTGTATTGCATGTCAATGCAAGTTTAACTTAATCAGATCAGTAAATAATCAGTAAATACTAGCCAAAATAATACATAGTTATCTGTGTTTGGATTGTATTATTGCCTCAGAAGCTTAAGTTAGTGAGTTAATGAGAGAAAGTACTTAAGATCAACTGTCTCAAGCAAATAATATGTAAATAATATAAGTACAGTACTTGTGAAAGTAAACTGTGGATTTGTCTCATAGTATCTCTCTGACCAGACTGCCTTCAACCAGCAGGGACAGCCATGACTTGTTTACATTTCGGACACTATATCGTCTCTATCTATAGCACTTTGTAGTTTTTGTAGTTGCATTTTTTATTTTTTTTCTACAGTTATACCACATTTCCTCAAGGGACGCCTCAGTTAAAAACCAAACCAAAAAAAAAAAAAACAATCACCAGATGAGTTAAATAAGCACCTTCACTTTTGGCTTCTGTTTGAGACAGCATTGTTATTCATTCAATGTATATAAGTAAATAGTGTCAAATATCTGTGACCTTAGTTCATACCTAAGCATCTTGTTGATTCTGTAATTGTCCCTCTGGAACGAGGTTCCTCTTACATTAGCAATTGTGAAACAATTCATGCAAGACAAGACCTCCACAGACTTAAGAACCCATAATAAAAGCTATAAAAAAAAAAAAAGACTGGTAAAAGATAATGTTAAGTTTTGATTTACAGAGGTCATTTACCATTATGTTTATTATTTATTGCAGTTGGAGTTTACAGTGATGTAGAATTGCACTATATTATACTGAGAGCTTTTTCTAATATTTTGGTTAAGTCATTGCAGCACAGTGGCCTTATTGTAAGCACGTCTGCCTCAAATCTACACTCTGACCTTACTCAGTGGAGTTTGCATGTTCTCCTCGTGCTTGTGTGGGTTTTCTCCCACATTCGCAAAACATGCACGTTCGGTTAATTTTCCATTGGTGTGAATGTGAGTATGAATGGTGGCTTGTCTGTACTTGCCCTGTGATCGACAGGCGACCAGTCCTCCCTCCTGCTCAGTCAGCTGGGATAGTTAGGACATCTGTCACCATATTGAGGACAAATATTTAAATCTGTTCTGTTAAGTTAAGAGTACAAGAGTACAGAAATGTTACAATAATAATAATCAAGTCAACTCTCACTTTATTTATGTTGTGCTTTGATAACAGCCGTAGCTGTAACAAAGCACTGTGCACAAAACATAAAATAACAATAATACAATCACACCATAGCTCCCTTCGCACTGGCACTTCACATACAGGAGGGAAAGAGTTTGATCCCTTGTTACTCACTCACATCTACAAGTAAGTCAATAAAACCTTTTAAATTTGACCTAAAATGAAATCAGGCTAGGAAACAAATAATCCATAATGCAAAATAAAAAATAGATTTGGAAATTCTGCTGACTTCAAGTCGCAAGACATTTGTATCCGTAAGCGATGGCGACTTGATTAGGAATAGCGAGGAGGTCCGCGACCCAACTTGTCATCTCGGTGGTTTTGCACATGAAACATCCCAACATCTCATATCCCGTATTTATAAGAGGGTCGAGCACTTTGTTAGTGGCAGAGGCAAACACATTACTGAGGATAATTTGGACTTCGTTCGTAACATCGTGCTCAAAACTTGTGAGAGTACATCCGGAAAAGCATGGAAATGCAGACTTGAAATCAGAATTGTCATATAGTAGGTGCAAAGGTGGTCCTGGACCACAGAATCGCCCATATCAGAAACTGCCCCTGGTGTTGTTGTTTGAAGCTGTTTGTAGAGGAGAGAGGAGCAAGATTGAAGTCGCCATTGACCAGTATGAGGACGCCGAGATTATAGATGTCACGATCACACCGTGCATGACGTCACTCATGTTTGCAGTTTGCAGTTTGAAGGTAAACAAGCAACTGTAGTTTTCTAACAGCCGGTCATTCGTCTGTTGGTGAGTAACACACAGAAAGAATGCTTCAGTCATCCAGTTCCATTTAGTTGTCCTTGTCACTTCACTTTATTTTTTAGCACCGACTCTCATCCCACTCCACAACTCCTCCGGGACGCACTAGGCTCCACGTTGCGAGAGCAGCAACTCACAGCCGTATCGTCGCAGACAGTCCAATAGCATCGACATTGGCCGCCCACAAAAATGGGGCTGTTGCAAACAAGCTCCCTCCTCCAATGAATGGTACGGCTTAAAATGCTGAAAACAACCCACAATGCTTTTTTACATGATGCACAATGAACCAAAAAAAGTGTGCACAGGTCTTTGATGTTCTCACTCACACTTTGATGATTCATAAGATTGATGATGCACTATTTAAAATGAATGGGCGAGTGCTTTACGCATGAAACTTCATGTGCAGTGCCAAAATATTAGAAACACAGAATGGTGCACTTCTACACCACTGCAAACTATAATCTTAATAATAAAAACATTTGTTAAATGAATACCTCTCTGACAGTTTTCAATTTAAACTGAACATTATTATTTTTTTAGAAGGAAGCATTATTGGTGCAATATGGGATCTTTTGCAAGTGCAGGTATCGCTAATGTGACAACCAGTGAGTGTGTAAGAAACAATTGACACTATAGTGTTCTGCAGTTCTATTTCCCATGTGTTCTTTGTGTCGTGCCACTACACATAATGGAATCACTGAGGTTGACATTAAACGTCCCGTACTTTGGATCTAGTCATAGAGTGACTTGAGTAACTATCAAATTGGTTTTGTCATACGAGCATCCAGAAAAGCCCCATCTGACAGCTACTTCTGTTTGACCCAGTTTTGTATCTGCTTTGACTATATTTGGCTAAGGCCGCCCCCCCCGCCCCCCCTTTCCTCTGATTGGTTGCCTCCGTGTCGAAGACCCACTCGTGAGCGCTTCCCTACTGACGTAGATAGATAAAATAGAGAAATTCAAATGACCTGATTTTAGGCTTCTCGGCAGAAAAACGTCTGGAACTCAGGAATGTGTGGACGACTTTAATTAATAGTTCACGTGTACTGAGGCACCATTGAGACAAGATTACTTCCCAAATGCGACAACATGTTTTGGCAAAATTCATTCTAGAATGTTGGTTGACCTTAGATTTTGGCATTTTGAAACCATTTTCCCACAGAAAATTATTTAATTCCAATTTTAATCGAATGTATTTGTTTCATGCCCAACCTGTTGTTACGTTAATGTTTTTTTTTAACTTCATAGACTGCGTTTTAAGTAAGATTTGTTTTAATGTTCCTAACTATCATAAAGTTACAGTTAAAAAGAAGTATACCATTGTACCGTAAAACTTTAAAAACAATATATTTCTTACTGTACCTTTGTACATATAGCATATGTAGCATATAGGAAAGTGTAATGGGAGGCTTCCATCAATCCATCCAGTTTCCTTATTGATTATATTTGGTATGGTCAAGGGCGAGATGGAGCCCATCCAAGCTGACTTTGGGCGAGAAACAGGGTAAAGAGAAAAACAATCTATCACACTCACACTGACAGACAATTTAAAGTCTTCAATTAACCGAGCATGCATGATTCTCGGAATGTGGGAAGCATAGGAAGAAACTAGAGTACCCGGAGAAAATCCACACAAGCATGGAGAGAAGATGGAAACTCGGCACATGAAGGCCGTAGCCAAGATTCAAACCCAGAAAGTCAGAACGTTGTGGGAGACGTGCTAACTGCAGGACAACCGAGCTGTTTGCATGTTGACTTGCATGTTGACTATCATATTTATTTTTTTAGTTATGTCAGTTTGTTTGTTTTTAATCTGTACTACTCGTCTTTAATTTAGATGCAGACTCTTTGTACCCTTATGAGGGGCATTAAAAAAAATACAAAAAGCCAAAGAATACCAAAACACAGAATTATTGTCCATCTGTCAATTGGAAAGGTCATCTTGCAGTCATGTAATTTTTGTTTCAGATATTCTGTTGACTAGATGCAACAAAATGAACAAACAAAATATGTTGGAGAGCATCTGGAACATGTTCTCCACTGGGGCTCCGCGCTCTTGAAAAACGGGAGGGGGTAGCATGTTGAGTGATTGCTGTCAACATGAGGACCTTAAGAGGTGCTCATTCATTTTGATTAACAGAGCCTTACTCAATCTCATACCACAGTGGTTCTCTTTCTCCTCAAGGGAGGAGAAAGGGAATCAGTCGAAATGGAAGTTTTTTGTCCCACGTTTTTTCACTTCCACCACAGTACATCATTACCTGAGTGTTTAAACACTTAACAGCAGTTTTTTAAAGTGAAAGAACATCCATGAGCAATGAGCAGATCAACATGAACTGGCACCACTCGAGGGAGCTGTAAAGGCCCCTGTAAACCAAATGAAGTCAGTAAATAAACATGCTTGTTGTCAGATCTCTGGAACAGCTTCAGAGGCTTTCAGCCCTCCATGTTTGAAAGGATGGCCGATAAGGATGGTGTGCAGCAGCAATGAGCAGCAAATTGGCTCCTACAAGTTGCTGAGTGCCTAATTTGACTAATGAAAGTGGCTTTGCTGCATGATTTATTCAAAAACATGACTGCATGAAACCACAAAGTTTTGACAAAGACATCATGGCCGGCCGGCCCAGATGGCGAGATTAGCATTATATTACAAATTTGAGGTGCGGTTTATTATTTTATGCAAATTCCCCAAGCGTCGCCTCTGATAACCACGCGACTCCCCCGGAGCCTACCAGTCAATCACAGCACAAATGACAGCAAATAACAGCAAAAGACCAAAGCTGTCAGCACACTGAGCATGCCTGTTTCATTTCACAACTTTACTGGATTAAAATGCTTTGCTGAAAAAGCCCTTCCTTGACCCATTGGCTGTAAAGCAACACTACAGGAGAATGGAAAACATGAGTAGTAGCAGCAGGGTTGGTACTACTCCAAGCTAAAGCAATCGATCAGTGAAAGTCCAGAGAGGAGAAAGGGGTTCTGGTGGTGCCGGTGAGTGGGGGGAGCGCGGGCATAGTTGAGAGGAAGCTGCAGGTGTGGGGAAGAAAAAACATAATCACATTTCAAGTCAAACAAACGCATCTCCGCGGATGGAGATGGATAGCGGGTCAGCATTCCAGTCCACGCTGGAGATCCCTACTGCATCGCCCCGAGTCCTCTGCGTCCGCTTGCTGCTGTTGTCGGGCCAAACATCTGGATGGAGAGAGGAAGCCGTGGAGAGGAGTGTGGAGGGTGAAATGAGAGGTGAATTGAGATTTGAGGGAAGAAGTGAAAGTCACTGTTAAGCGAATGCTGTGTTTATCTTCACGACTCCTGCAGAGGGAGGGGTGCACATCAGTGGGCTTGTGTGTGTGTGGGGAGGGGGGGAGGGGGGGTGGAGTTCAGCCTCTCCATCCTCATCTTCATCTGTTTTACCTCTTTTTAGGGTTTCTCTAACATGTTCCAGGCGGGTGAAGGTCAGAGGCTGCAGTAAATGGAGCAACATTCTGTCTTATGTTGCAGCCAACATTTAAAGCTTCTCTATCACCGTCCTTGTTCAGAGCTTCAGCCTACTAAAAACCTTGAATTTTTATTATTTTTCCTCTTGTCTACTTTGAGTTTTCCAACAGGGAGCCATAAACTGCTGCTCTGAGGGCACTCTGAGGTGAAGAGCTCTGAAGAAAGGCTGTGGCAGCAGCTTTGGTGGCGTTCCCATCAGAGGAGCGAGGGTAATAGAGATACATTCACATACACATTGCACCTTGGGAGTATTTGATCCCTGTGAACACCGCACGGCCTGGGGAGGACACGCTCAGTAAATTTCTCTCCCGTGCGCAACAGCAGCCTGAGCTTGTAAAAAGGTGAAATAAAAAACACACATATGACAGGTGCCAAAGTCAGGAATGTGGAAAAAAAAGTGCAAGGTGAAATATTATCTTGGTGCTATTCATGTCTCCTGTTTTTGTTGTTGTTGTTGTTGTTATAGTTTGGGGGGGGGGGGGGGGTAGGGGGAGGGGATATGTGCAGTACAGATATCATACAAATCTGAAAATGGATTATGATTATTATACACGTAAATAGATATTTTCGGTACTGTTACTAATTTCATGTACATTTCTATTGTGTAACTTGTATCAGCAAAATAAAAAGTAAAAAAAAAAAAACAACATTTTCACTGTTACTCTTGTGCAGTGTGGGCCAAAAGTTTCCATAAGTATTTTTTTAATCGTGTTTTATTATGTTTTAGAAGGAAAAGATTTCTTTTGGTAAGTGTGTATCGAAACTATTGCCCAGTTTTTGAAACGACAATATGTAATAATTTTACATTAGCTGCATCCAAATCATCTTAATGCTGCAATTATTAATCTAAGGTCAATTTATATTCGTATAGCTTTATATGGAAACAATGGCAATTTGGTAGATTTTATACATTAGGGAAAACCCCCTAACCTAACACACTTTGGGATGGAGAGGGACTGCAAGAACAATGCACAATGGTGGTTTATAGACAGTATAAAAAAATAATACTACCACTGATTTGTGATGATTAAAACTTTTTTCTTATACTAAAACAATCACAGTGTTTATATCCGGTTGCTGACAACTGGTGTTTTAGCATTTGTCCTTCAACTGAATGAATACAAGTTTACCACTGTTAAATTGTGTTGAACAACCAACTACTGTGCGTCTCATGTCATTCTTTTCCCCCATTTTTAAATGTTTAAATATTGACTTTATTCTGTTTTTATTATTTAGCTAATTGTTTCTTGAAAATGTTTTACTTCTTCTGTTATCTTAATATAGTTCTCAGTTTTAACATCATGCAATATGGTGATTGAATAAGTCTTTTTTGATTAATATAAATATAGCGTTGTTGAAAGGATTTTAATTACCTTATGTTCAGTAAAGCTGTTACATTCCACCATTTCTTGCATGCATGCATGTGTGGGTGGACAGTGGTTGTGCGAGAGTGTTTTTACTGCTTAGGGCATCGTGGAGGATTTATTTGAACAGATGTGAACTCCCAGTGCCAGGATGACCTCAGGTCTGACTTGGCTACATTGCAGCTGATCTCTCCACCCTGGAAAAATAACACACGCTTTAAAAGACTGACCTGTGGAAGAAGAGAATCACAAACAACAGAAAAAACACAGCTACTCTGCCCGTAATTGAATCTCATTGAAACCTTATCAGTGCTAGCCTTGCTGCATTAGGTCTCCGTACAGTAACCAGACTTACCATAAAACCAGAAGTAGCATTCCTTTCAAATATAGTATATGAAAGTAGATTTAGGAGGGGTTTATACCAAATGGACTTCAACAGAACTGAGTGGAGCATTTAGAGAGTGCAGGGGATGCCAGTAAGAGCCGTAAAGACAAAAATGTATGTGTCACGACGATATAAACGGGAGGTCAAAACCTGAGCGAAGAGTGGAGGGTCGACAAGGATGAAGAGACAGCAATGTTTGGAGAGAAGACAAGGGAGAGCTGCACTAATTTATACCCTGATAATTGGAAACAGCAGAGTCCTGCACCTGAACCGCATTCTCGGCCCCCGTGGCCAGCACCGCAGCTCGGACAACGTGGGAGGGTGATGAAGGCCAAGAGGGGGGTTAGAGAATTTGGAAGGGATGGAGGTCAGTGTCAATGGCAGCCTTGTGGTTTCTGGGACAGAATTGTGCGCATTGTTGAAGTACAATTAGCATGTAGAAACTTTCTAAGGGTCATATTGTGTTGTGACGGTACCACACATACACACACTATTAGGCTGGAGCTGGGGTTGGACCACCCATGCCTCAGAGCAAAAAGAGGGTGGGGGTCTTAATACTTAATGTGTCATGGTCACGATCAACATACAAGGGCTGACTTCAGCTGTCTTAGCTTTCTTGTTAAATCAACATGACAGTCTCCTCAGAAAAATAACATGTTGAGTCATAGCATCCGTTAATTATTCGTTGAGCTGTGTGAATATGTGCAATCATTTTTTTCAAATCCCGGGTGCTTGTGAGCCTGTGATATTTCAGTGAGTGATGGTGGATTCACATGTTGGCTGTGAGTGAGGTCTGGCATTATGCTTCAAAATGAAGTCATCATGGAATAAAGAGCACAAAAATGAGCGACGCTGCTTGATGGGTTTCTTATCTGCATGATCAGTTTGCACAGCAAAGTTACAAGTCTTAAGGGCCTTGGGCCGATTTGGGCTCTAGTTCTAATAGACAACTATGCATGCATTAGACAAAGCAAGACAGCACTACACCACCACATGTATCACAGAAAGTAGTGGAAGCTCTAAAGTTGAATATAATCTGTTCCATGATAGTGCAAATTCCAATTTGTTGTAGTTACAAAACATGTTTCCCATCCATCCATCCATCCATCCATTTCTCATTAGGTTGAGAGGCATGAACTTCATCATGAACATCATGAACTTGTCACCAGCGAATCGCAGACATTTTTTCCATTGAGATCAAATATTTAAATCTGCTGTGTTAAGTTAACGGATGTGCCGCAAGAGTACAGAAAAGTTAAAATAATAATAATGAATCAACTCAACTCTCACTTTATTTATGCAGCGCTTTGATGACAGCCGCAGCTGTAACAAAGCACTGTACACAAAACATAAAATAACAATAATAATGCAATCATAAATAACCAAACAAAATCTTATTTTCCAATCAAAACACACCATAGCTCCCTTCGCACTGGCACTTCGCATACAGGAGATAAAAAGTTTGATCCCTTGTTACTCGCTCACATCCACAAGTAAGACAATAAAACATTTTAAATTTGCCCTAAATTGAAATCAGGCTAGGAAACAAATAATCCACAATGCAAAATAAAAACTAGATTTTGAAATTCTGGTGACTTTAAGTGGCAAGCCATTTGTATCCGTAAGTGATGGCCACTTGATTAGGGATAGCGAGGAGGTCCGCAGCCCAGCTTGTCATCTCGGTGGTTTTGCACATGAAACATCCCAACATCTCGTATCCCGTATATATAAGAGAGTCGAGCACTTTGTTCGTGGAAGAGGCAAACACATTACTGAGGATAATTTGGACTTTGTTCGTAACATCGTGCTCAAAACTTGTGAGAGTACATCTGGAAAAACATGGAAATGTAGACTTGAAAGCAGAATTGTCATATAGTAGGTGCAGAGGTGGCCCTGGACCGCCCAATGATTGCACACCCCTGGCCGATCGTCAATATGTGTGTGTGTGCCCCCCCCCCCCCACACACACACACACAATATCGCCCACATCAGAAACTGCCCCTGGTTGCACATGTTGTGTGAAGCTGTTAGTAGAGGAGAGAGGAGCTAGATCGAAGTCTCCATTGACCAGTATGAGGACGTCGAGGTTATAGATGTCACGATCACACCGTGCATGACGTCACTCATGTTTGCAGTAAGCTAAGTTTGAAGGTAAACAAGCAACTGTAGTTTTCTAACAGCCGGTCATTCGTGTATTGGTGAGTAACACACAGAAAGAATGCGTCAGTTATCCAGTTCCATTTAGTCTTTGTCACTTCACTTTACTGTTTAGCACCGACTCTCATTCCTCTCCACAACTCCACCGGGACGCTTTAGGCTCCCCGTTGGGGGAGCAGCAACTCACAGCCGTACCGTCGCAGACAGTCCAATGGCATCGACCCACAAAAACGGGGCTGTTGCAAACAAGTTGCCTGTGAGGGTGCAAAACGATAAGCGCAGATACGATCCTCCTCCAATGAATGTTAGGGCTAAAAATGCTGAAAACAACCCATAATGCTTTTTTACATGATGCACAATGAACAAAAAAGTGTGGACAGGTCTTTGATGTTTTCACTCACACTTTGATGATTCATAAGAGGGGCCAACGTGGAAGTGAGGAGAGGAATGATTCTCAAAGAAAAAAAAAAAAAAGTCCAGAGTTCATCTATATTGTTGTTGTCTACGTATTACAGAGATGTGCGTCTGGCTGTACTGCACTGCAATAAATCAGATGTTTTGGTTCTATTGTCATCATAAGACCTTTCCTTATTTACGTCACCGATGCCACCTGGAGTTTTCTATCCAAGAGTGGAATCAGACATATGGACAGCAGATTGGTGTCTGAATCTGATCGTTTATTCTGAAAAGAGAGTAGGACAGGATTCAGATGTGGTAGGAACTGTTTTGTTTCCTTTTAATGGCACGGTGGTTGTCTCAGCTGCTTGAGGATGTTGAACATACTTCTTTCCACTTCATCGCTCTTAGTGACTGCCATCTCAATAGTTTGCATTCATGAAGGAGTGTGTGTGCAAATCATTTCCGAATCGCAGAGCCAAACACGCAAGTCCCATATGCTCTTCTACTGTAGTGGTTGCATAAGACATTTGTCCCATTATCTTCCCCTTTTTTCCAGCTCATATCTATTCCAGAGGATCAGGCTCCAAGCGCACATGAAAGCCACCACAATGCGCCTTCTTCTCTCACGATTTGTCTGTCACAACCCCCCACCCCCACCACCACCGGTCCTCACGCCCGGGCACAAACCATGCACAAACTGAAACACATTTGTGTACGAACATGTCACGGGAGGGATCGGCGGACAAGTGCTTTGATCACTACTGATGCGACATCCCCAACAGTGCCCAGAAACATCTGCAATTTTTCTTCTTGCCATTGATGACTTTGAGCGCAGCGGTAATTCAATTTATTTGACAGATAGAATACATGAGCTTCCCAAAAAAACAAAAACAAAAACAAACAAACAAACAAGCAAACAAAAAATGATGCAATAGCACCAAAACAAAAAACATTTGATCATTTCCACACTGATTCAACAGCTCTCTTTTGGCGTATCTGCACATCTTCATCTTATTTCCCCTGTCATGTTAACTTGGTGTTTCCTTCTCTCCTCCGTCTTGCAAGGATGAAGAGTTTCAAAGGAACCACAAAACAAATCAGAGGCCCATCCATGGTCACGGAGACCTTTCTTTCATTTCACATGAAGATTGAAGGGTATGTATACCCCTCGGGCCACAGGGGATCTCAGGGGCACCCAAGGGCCTTGTGTTTCCTTAGCTGGACCCAAAAGTCGAGCCCACCACAAGCGTCTCTTCCCTGCAATCGGCTCGTCCGTTGCATGCGGTCATTGGAAAAGCCTTGCCGGCAAACCTTGTTAGCTCAAGGTCGAGTGTGAGTGGAGTGTGTGTTTTGGGTTTGAGGAGATATGACAATAATGGGCCCTTAACCAGGAGTGATTATGTGTTTGGCGGAGAGCAGGCGCTCGTGTTGCTGCGATGAAAGTTGGACGCTTCCCAGTGTTGTTTTGCGGTGCTTCAGCTTTGGCACTATAGCGTAGTAATAGCAAACTGTAAAGTGTCTCCAAATAGGCTCCTATTTAAAGATTGTTTTGTGTGGTGGCACGGGTCAGTTCTCTGGCTTTTGTTGCATAGGACAAGTGGGTTTGTGGCTCTGCGAAAACAATTCCAGGTTTCTATCCTATCTACACGAAACATGTCTCCAATCTTCCTACTTGTTTGTCTCCAGCTCTGGTCTTTCTAGGTCTCCATTAAGCACCCTCAAATTTCATATGACATGACGATACCCTGCATAAGCTACATGACAGCGCACGGAGCTGAGTGACAGTTGATGTGTATGGCGCGGGTGAACGCAGACACACATTCATGTGGTGAGCGCAGGGTTAAGACTTGGTCCAATATAGCAGGAGAGGAGAAACATAGGCGAGGGTCAAATCTGTCTTGAATTAGATGAGTGTTACAACAGGAATAATACAATCACATCACCCCCAAAGCCCTGTAATACTACTGAAAGGTAGTATATCTACGTGTGCTGAGCTCAGCTCGTGACAAGCCTGTGACCTAACCACACACTGGTATACTTTACAGAAAAGAGGGGTCTCACAGCTTCAAAAGCCCCCCCCCCCCCCCCCCCCCCCCCCCTCCCTACACAACAATCCTTGCGCCCACTTACGGCCAACAGCACATGTCACTTTGTGTGGACCACATGATTCATCAATTGCTCTCAGCTCAGAGGCTATCTGACACAACAGCGCCACAAGTATACTAAGTTGTCTTGTCTCACCACACACCAACAGCAACAGCAACAACAACAACATCAGACTCAAACTCAAAGCCTATTTCAAGACTACTAAAGCCGACAAGCTGTACACTTTGGTTCAGAAATGTGTTACTGTACTTAAGTAGATTTTTTCAGCTATCTGTACTTTACTTGAGTACCTCAATTTTTGGATGACTTTTTAGTTTTACGTCATACATTTAAAAACAGTAATTTATATTCCTTACTCTGTAAAAAAAAAAAAAAAGACTTGTTACATTTTTCAACTTTAACCGATGATAACATCATTTAAAAAAAACCCACAAATAAATAACTCGAGAGATGTAAAGTCAACCATGTGTGAGATCTTGATTGATTGAGATGAAGCAAGATATTCGCCATCCTTGGCCTTGTTTAAGAGAATAGTTTGTTGTCAGCAGCAAGAATGAGTCATGGCAAATATGGTGGGGCTTGTGCCAGCCTCAAAACTTTCAGCTCGTGCTGTTCAAAAATTCTCTGAATAATCTGGAAAAAATTAAAAGAAAATACTCAGGTGTTTTTCACGCTGTTGTCATTAACTCATTTAGCTTTTTTTTCTTTGTCAGTTCACAGCAAAAAAATTGTTTTGATAGCATAAAAGTCAAGCCAACACTATCCATCCATCCATTTTCTGAGCCGCTTCTCCTCACTAGGGTCGCGGGCGTGCTGGAGCCTATCCCAGCTGTCATCGGGCAGGAGGCGGGGTACACCCTGAACTGGTTGCCAGCCAATCACAGGGCACACACAAACAGACAACCATTCGCACTCACATTCACACCTACGGGCAATTTAGAGTCTCCAATTAATGCATGTTTTTGGGATGTGGGAGGAAACCGGAGTGCCCGGAGAAAACCCACGCAGGCACGGGGAGAACATGCAAACTCCACACAGGCTCCACACACAGAGCGTCAGCCTCACAGTTGTGAGGACCCGGATTCAATCCCCGGCCCCGCCTGTGTGGAGTTTGCATGTTCTCCCCGTGCCTGCGTGGGTTTTCTCCGGGCACTCCGGTTTCCTCCGAAATCCCAAAAACATGCATTAATTGGAGACTCTAAATTGCCCGTAGGTGTGAATGTGAGCGCGACTGGTTGTTTGTTTCTATGTGCCCTGCGATTGGCTGGCAACCAGTTCAGGGTGTACCCCGCCTCCTGCCCGATGACAGCTGGGATAGGCTCCAGCACGCCCGCGACACTAGTGAGGAGAAGTGGCTCAGAAAATGGATGGATGGAAATATTCACTCATTTTGAATTTGATGCCTGCAACACGTTCCAAAAAACATTACATCACCTTTACTTTAGACAATACTCAATATGTCTTGGGAACTGAGGGCAGTAATTATTGAACAGAAAATTAAACGAGGGAATATTTGTAAAAAACAAAACAAAAAAAACAATAGTTTATTTAGCTTGTCTTTGTAATACATTCAATTGAATATGCTGTAGGTTGAAAAGGATTTCTATTTACAATTTACACAATGTTCCAACTTCTTTGGATTTGGGGTTCGTATATTATTGACGGTAAAATTTCATTTTTACTTTTGTACCTAAATACATTTCAGTCTGTACTGTTTTACTTTTACTAATTATCGGTGTTGAATCAGTACTTCTTCTTGTACCCGAGCCCTTTTCTACAGCGGTATCTGTACTTCTGGTTTAGAGTAAGAACGGAGTTAATATTTTTCCCACCTCTGGTTTTTGCACACTTTTATTAGGTTCCAGCTGTGAAGTGGTGCTGAATTTATGGGGTGGAACTGGACAAAATGCACTCCATTGATTAGTCAGCAGAGAATTGCTGAAGGGCAGCACGGTGTCACGAGTCATTATATCTCAGGTCTACATGAGATACAGTAAAGTCGGTAACACCTGCATACAACACAAATACAATATTTTTAATACCTCAAGGGCATATATATTTTATTATTCAGGATAGAAATATATAAATAAAAAATATGGAAATTATTTGTTTCTACTCTATTGATTTATATGTTTACATTTGACCTCTGGTTTGGTCCCAAGCTATACATAACAAATGGTGTTCACATATTGCATTGTATTATTTACAATCAAATTATAATAGTGTGAGGGTTACCTTAAGTTGACTTAAAAATAGTTAATTAAACTCCTTCACTGGTATGATAAAATATATGTCATTCTATGTAACTATTTTTAATACACCAATATGATTTGCAAGTTCCTTTCAAAGGATCCCAGGAGACTTTACAGCAAAGATTTTATTTGATTTTTTTTTATGAAAATTGTTGTTCTGGCCCCTTATTCTAATGTAAAATCTTGAGCAAAAGTTACAATTGTAGCTTTAAAGTGATAGATAAACTTCAGACAGTTATGGCATCTTGTATAAAAATTTATTTCTTATATGAATCGTCTGCGTTGTTTGACCAATAAATACTATAAATAGCTAGAAATTCATGTTGGTCCAGCAAACCTGAAAAACGGTGTGTCATTCCATACAGGAATCCATAACAGGATGAATAATACTTTATTGGGAGTTTTTTACGACTTTCAATAAAAATTCAGTTTAGATGGACACGTGCACACAAATGTTCCCCCACACACACACATACACACACACACATACACAAACAATTGCAGCCACACACACACTCGCTGGGAAAGAACATAAAAAGAGCACTAATGGGAAAAAGATGAGAGGGCTCCCAGTGAGCACACCCAGAGAGAGGAGGACAGAAAGCCGGCTGTTGGACACACTTACAGCTCTGGGATCAGATAAAAATGTTCAAATGTTCAATTGCTAAGATTAGCATCACGCTTTTGAGCCAGGCGGCTTGAGTTCTTCGAAAATACTGTCGCTGATAAATTAACTGCTATTTTCACCTTGTTGCTGATGATCTGCAGCAGGTTTTGTTTTTAAATTAAGTGAACAAATAACTTGTGCATTCAATTAATAAATATATTTATTGGGCCGAATAATTTTGACATCCATAGTTAAAATAATGTTTTGGGGCAAATAATTTAGAATTATTATATATAATTATTATAATTTATTTATTTTTATTAGATATGTGCACTTTATCTGACATTGGGTAAACAAGCAGAATTTCAAATAAATCTAATGCATCAAAAGAAATCTAAAAAAAACAAAAAACAATAATGCTCTGAAACACTTTTCTACAGGGTGCCATTAGTCGATTATCAATGATTTGTACATTCAATTGATTTATTAACACACTATTAAGACTTATTAAAGAAGTCTTAAGAAGTCAGAGTGACATATTGCTTGCAACATCGCAAGCTCGTATTTAGTTCTATACTGCAATGCCCATTTGTTAGAAATAAATTGCATTTAAATATCAGTTATATTTATTACACTTACATAAAAGTCCCCTTTCCAAATATTAATAACATTGTTATAACCAATATACAAATCCCTTATAAATTAAATCACCCTTTTTGTGACATGGTACCTAATGCTGATTTATGATTGACTTTTTCAACACTGTCAGACATTAATGTAACAGTATATTTATGACTGTGGTTGTGCTGCTGTGTTGTAGGAATGCACTGCATTATGCTGAGAGGTATTTATAATACATTATTTTCTGTACTTTACTGTGCTGTGCTGGAGAAACACTACCACTACTACTATTACTACAAACTACAACCATATAGTAATAAATATATAGTTAAATCAACAACTCTGTGCATGTTACGGCAAACTTTTGAAAGAGCTCTTTGTAATGACTCTTCTTAGAAGTTGCAGGTTTATCTAACGTTTTTGCGGCCTCATTATTATTATTATTATTACACTTTATCCTTCCAGGGCTAAAATGAAGTTATGGGATTGTTAAGCAAATGTATTTACTCTATGAGTAGACTATTTGGAATGTTTTCTTTGGACTACAGTATTGTCTGTTTTAAGCAACCTAGTCTGTAGCGTTTAATCATAGCATGTTATTTCGGTGTAAATCAGCAGTAGGGAGAACGGCTTACTGCTGGGAAGGAAAAAGTGTGTCATCTTGTTTATTTTCCTTTGGTTTGCTGTCTTTGCGAGCCCATAGGGTGAGATGATAACAGAAAAATATCACGGCGTCCACCATCCCTCACATGAAGGACTGCCCCCAAATCCGACAAGGGACCACAAGGACCTTAGAACAACATTTATCCACCAAAAGAGAGGAGCAAAACTTTCAGCCAGTGTGTTAATGATGGCTCACTGGTGATTCCCTCTCATGTTTGTTCAGATTTTGGTTTTGCTCAGACACACAGCCACAAATCAACTGCATGTCCTTTTTTTTCCCCTCTGTCTTTTTCCCCCTTCTTCTATGAAGTCTCATCTTCCAGCGTCACACTGACCACCATGTCTGCTCCCCACAGGTGGCTGAAGTATTCAAGTCTGTACTCAAGTAAAAAAAAAAAAATAAATTCCTCGTGTAAACATAAAGACTGGTAAAAGAAGTATTGATTAATTTACATAACGGTAAACAAGTACAAACTCTGAACTTAAGTACAAAATTTATATATATATATATATATATATTTATATATATAGACTTGGTACAACAAGGGGGGGAAAAAACCTCATCACACAAAATAGTTCTCCGCTTTGATAAACTCATGTAGTGATTGTACTGAGAAGAAGAGAAAACACTGGACACAGTGTCAAAACAATTATCAAATGATAACAAGTGAATTACCAGATAACTAGCAACCCTTCATTGCTCAGTGACTGTTTTTCTCAATGTCTTTATGTCTCGAAAGTGTTCTCTGTCAATTGACTGTCTGTTGTCGTACTAGAGCGGCTCCAACTCCCGGGAACAAATTCCTTGTGTGTTTTTTGGACATACTTGGCAAAATAAAGATGATTCTGATTCTGATTCTTAAGCTCTCAACCAATCAGTTTAAAGAAGTGACAATTAATCGGTTTCAAGAGGTAACAAGCCTATTTTGATTTTTTTTTTTTAAATGTAAGTAGAAGAAAGTAAAGATATCTGTTTTCAAATGTTGGGAGTTAAAGGCAAGAGTCATCACAAAAATAACATTAAAGGAAGCATTTGTAATTGTACTTCATTACTTCCCACCACAGCTGCTCCCTGACTTTTCTTGATATGTGCAACACTCGATTAGACATGCTTGTATGTTCCATCTTAAAGCAACAATAAGTTCTTCCATTTTCGTCATAATGCTTCCCCCGTCTTATGCCTGCTGTGTGTCCACTAAGACTGCGCATATTTGGACAGGTGTTCTATTATATACATTTGCTTCAAGAGCTTTAGTGTGCTATTTCATCGCTGTTTCATAAAGAGAAAGAGGCAGGATATCCTGACTGTTGATACGATATTCTGCATGTGTAATCCCTAACAATAAAAAAGTGTTTAGCACCAATTTTCCTTTATTTTTTAACTTTCCCCCCCCCGAGATTCAGACAACTGCGGCGGTCACATCTGGAAGACAGATGTAAAGTCCCAAAGCTTTGACTCTCTCGCTCCTTCTAACTCACTCTCTCTTCCTCATATCAGTTTTTTTCCCTCCTTCATCCCTCTCTTTGGGAAACATGAGAGCAGGGCTAATTCTCCCTCACTCTCCCTCGCTCCCTCCCACAAGGCCGGACCACCCACATTCGGAAACGCCTCGCCATTCCCGAGGAAGAGCTTCCAACTGAATGAGAATGAGAGATGTAAGGATGGGCCACGGCTGATGGTTTTAGCAGAGTATCAATTACATCATTGTAGAAGTCATAACCTGCTATTGTGTCAGGAGGAATGTCTGGCAAAGATGGTTCCCATTGCATCAGTAGTCGTCTGTGGAAATTATGTAGCATAAATCCCTACACCACAGCCATCTTTAGAGTCTCTTCATCCTCCAGTGTTTTCCAACTACCAGTAAACATGCATCTCAGAATATCAGATATCAACACATAGCCTTTGACTTGACATTGTTGGAGTGATCAAATTATTCTAAAAGTCCACCATCTTGACTCTCTAAAAACAAACATTATTGATTGTAATAGACAGAAATGCTGCCGTTGCATAGATAATCAGTTTCCAATCAGAGAGTTATTAAAATGTGTGATTCTTACTGCTGTGGTCAGCCCAAGCCTCCATGGGGCCCTGTAAGCAAAGTTTGAATTTGGGGCCCTCTATTTCTGCCAATCACAGGCGTTTCTCACCTGTTTTCTGGGGCACCCCTAAGGAAATGAATCCCAGCACCCCTAAAATTTGTGAGATCAAATATCTTTTCCCAACTGTATGTCATTTTTATACAATCATACACTAGTTCATTGAAACATCATATACTGTATTTACAACAGTACGTTTTTTTCAAAGTGATACCAGTGCGAGTATACACGCTTGAGTACTCACAGATACCGAGTACTGATACCACTAGTACTTGAGATACATCCTTGTGAGGATAAGCGGTACGGAAGACGACATCGACCCTTTCTTTCTTTCTTTCCGACGCACATGATGCTTCGCCGATGTGGCAAACTGCACCAGTGTGGCGCCAACTACTGGCAAGGAGGACTTACTTGATTTGTTTTTGTTTTTGTTTGCCTTAAGTGTTGGTGACTGGTATCGGTAGCCTTCACGAGTACCCGATACCTTGAAATAAGACTGGTATCGTCCTGATACCGATATCTAGTATCGGTACTCGCTCATCCCTAGTATTTGGTATTTTTACGACGAGGGGCCGGTTAAAAAAAAAAAGCACACTGTTCATATTTATGTAGAGGTACAGCTGTATCAAAAATAAGTTAATAGGGTTACATTGTTTGTTTTATAAATCCAATACATTCCTCTTTTGCTGTGGCTGAACATTTAAAGAAACCTTATCAGAGTCCATGGTTTAGTAGTAACAGACTTTCTCAAAAAGTGCTATGCTTCTCTTTCATATATACGTGCATGAAATTCCATTAAAATATACAAAACAGTGAAATTTATCTTCCCCGCGGGAGCTCAGCACTCCTAAACCCCCGATCCTAAAATCGTCCCTGCTGCCAATAATATTATTGATCATTTTTTTTTATTACTCCTTGAGGGATTATGATGAGTACTGTCTAATGAAATAAAAGCCAAATTATTATTAGACAAGATCGCACTGGTTGTTAATTTACACAACATTCAAAATGTTAAAGCAGTATTTAATATCACCTAAGCCTTTAAAAAACTGCCACAGTAAGAACAACAATAACAATCAGAGAACAAATAAATCACATAGAAGAGAGGCACCTAAAACAAGGTGACAAAATAAAAATGTAATACAATGTTAACTAATTAGGTCTTAACATAATGGTATATATGTAAAAAGGTTTGGTTTTTTTAAAATCACAATAAACTACCCTCATCCAAACAGTTGACTTGCTCTTGGGAACCGGTTGTGAGGTCCTAAGCAGGTGCTTAGTTTGCTTTTGCCATGGGCCACTCTGACTGTGGTTGAAGTTTATTCTTGTCCATATGTGTGAACGTGAGTGTGAATGGCTGCCACCCAGTCCAGTGTGTACTCCACCTCCAATTTGTCTGTGACCCAAATAAGGACAAGCCAAATGGATAGCTGGATACTTTACGGTAGCGTACAACTGAACTGCGCCATACGTTTTTCTCATATTTTCATCAACTTGTTAAGCTATGAGTGAATCCAAATATTAGGAATAGCTCTATAACTACAAACATAAAATATTAGCCATGTTGTTTGTTACATATACTCCCTCGTGGTGTCAATCAAAATTCAGTTTTGAAAGTCCGTTTCGAATATACTGTACTAGAACTCTTGTTTTGTTGTTTCTGTATTTGACTGTGTGCGTCTACCCAATATTGTGGCCGGTGAGCATTATGGCTCCATTTTAAAGGTTTGTGTCGCCACCACGTGGAGGTTTTCTACCAAAATGCATTTAAAATGTTACTAATACTTTCTCATGTTTTAGGAATTCGGAAAAATGTTCAGTGGTTCGCGGCACGGTGGCCGACTGGTTAGAGCGTCAGCCTCACAGTTCTGAGGACCCGGGTTCAATCCCCGCGGGGCCCCGTCTGTGTGGAGTTTGCAGGTTTTCTCCGGGCACTCCGGTTTCCTCCCACATCCCAAAAACATGCATTAATTGGAGACTCTAAATTGCCCGTAGGCATGACTGTGAGTGCGAATGGTTGTTTGTTTCTATGTGCCCTGCGATTGGCTGGCAACCAGTTCAGGGTGTACCCCGCCTCCTGCCCGATGACCAGCACGCCCGCGACCCTAGTGAGGAGAAGCAGCTCAGAAAATGGATGGATGGATGGTTCAGAAAAACATGAGAAATACAGATGTGTGTGTGTGAGTGAGAGAGAGAGAATCATATCTGATATTCATTTTCCAATTGCCAAGTTGTTGTAAAGTGATTTCCTTTCTTTTGGTGAACGTGTACCGGTATGTGTCCATTTTGTTCTGCAAAGAAATATTTTTCATTTTTTTTTGCTTCAGTTGCAATTTAGAATTTTGATTTTGGACTTGATGTACAATGGATCCGCAATTAATAAAGCATTTACTAAGACTTTATGAAGTTACAGAAAAGTAAAATGACTTGGACAACATTGGTTGACAAACTTGAAGGAAATGAAACTTGAACAAGGCAAGTAATCCAATCGTAATTGCTTTTATTAACGGCTTTTATCACGGTTAAAAACAGCAATGACATCATACAGTGTTGTCATTAGAAGCTGGTTTCCATGCTGCAACGGGTCGTGTCAGCTGCTGAGCTTAGTAATACATTTGTGTATGCTGAAACAGTGAAAGGACTTTAAGGTACAATGTAAGGCCTAATACATTATTTTGGCATCATATACTCCATAAATATAATATATTTATAATCCTATATATTATTTGCTTTTGTGTGTTTTTCTCCTGGTCACTTCGGTAGCCACAGAGCCCACAGTGGCACCCAGCACGCCTCCAATGGGCCCACCAACAAAGAGCCCGACCAGAGCGCCGAGCAACGCCTCCCTTCTCACCATAGCGGGCAGCCACTTCAACCATCCCAGCAACTTCTCCCAGAAGGCTCCGAGAGAAGAGGCAGCAGGAGAGGAAGGTGAGATCATGGAAGAGGGTAAAAATTCATGTAGGTCCAAATCTAAGTCTCCTATGCTCCTTTCTGCCTCTTCCAGGACTTCCTCCATGTCTTGATCAGTCACCTCTGAGTCCGCAATTGATGAAGGCCCCCCATGTGCTTCCTCCCTCCTCTGTCTCACTATTTCAACCTGCCTCTTCCTCACTTGTTGACTAACCTCCTGGTACAGAGGGCAGCTGAAGTGCTGAGCCTCGCTCTCTTTCACTGCCTGTTCAACTTTCTCCAGCATCTCCTCAACAGCTTTGCTCTCCTCCTGTTCTCCGCTGTGGGTCTCCAAGGCGTAATATCGACCGCCGCATCTTTCCAGCAGCATACGGAGGTCCTTGCGCCACGTCAGGAGGTAATCCTCCAACCTCTCGTCCTCATCCAGCTCGTCCATGTTGGTGAAGAGGATGATGGTGTTTCTGGTGACGGCAGAGGGACCTAACAGCTTCTCTAGGACATCAAGTGCTTTGGTCTCTCCATCGGCTGGCTGGTTCACAGGGACACACAACAAAAAAGCATGCGGCCCCGGGCTGGATAAAGTGATCAAGGAGGAGATGTGTCTTCTTCTTGCGTCTGCATCGCAGTCTGAACTGAACCAGTCTGGACTGGAGACAACCAGCACCTACACAAACAAGACCAAGGTCAGAGCTGGTTATGTACGCTTTTGCTTGAAAAGTATTGTGGAGACAATGATTCTGGTTGACACTGTCTGAGAGGTGTTAATGTGGCAATGTGTTGACTGTTGCGGTTGTAGTATGATGTGGTGTACAACTGCGCTGCATCCACAGGTTGCTAAATTGTGCAGGAATAGTCAGCCTCGATGAGGGAATGTTGGGAGAAAACTGCATCATTGCAGAATATGAGTATGCATGTGATTGGTTGATTCTGAACACAGCCACATCCCAGTTGTAAGACGAAGTGCACTTTTTTTTTTTTTTTTAAATACTTTATTTGAAATGGACATCACAAAAAGATTGGACACACCTAATGCACTGCTTTAAGTGTTTCAGCACAAGTGCTAACTCTCAACACTTGGGTTCTAGAATTTTTATAAGAGTACACAGATGTAGATACAATACTGACATGTTAATTAGATCTATTTGATATCAGTGCAATATAGAAAGATTGGAAGCCACTTTAAAGGAGAAGCCGCAGTGTCCAAAAGAAGTCTTGAACATTGCGTGTGTCGTGTCTCGGTCTTTCTTACCGGTCTGCCTGCAGTTTCCCCTCTGCGTTTACTACACTCTTGGTTGTCTTCCCCCTGATGGTCGTCAGGGAGGCCCAAGATGCTGCAGACCGTTGACCGCCCTCCTGTCCCGGTGCGGCCCAGCACCACCAGCCTCAACTCTGCGCAGGAGGGAGAAGCAAAGCGTTGGGCGTTGCTCACGCGTTATTAAAAGAAACAATCTGATGTAACGACCCGCAATCGAAAGAATAAAATCAAATACTGACAACTTGCGTGATATTAGCGGATATTACAGACATGTCAAAATGATATCCGAGTACCAGCGTCCCTTCACTTCGATAGTTGAAAAGGCATCATTACGCAAACTTTTCTAACGTCAAGCTAAGTCATAGCTTCTTTGTTTTTTGTCGTCGATGCAGCGGTTCAAATGTGACATATAAGTCGCTCGCTGTGACCGACCTGTTTGTGCATCAGAAGCGGACATGTCGAGCCGTTCACTGTTCACGTTCATTTAGCGAGGAATTAGTTGGGGACGTCGCTTCCTGATTCCTGCAGGATGACTCGCCCTCTGAATGGTCTTCTACCACATTTCGCCAGGGGGGCGCAACGCCGACCATTAAGGCTACTACTACTTTTTCTGACGACTTCTTAATTTTGCTTCCTAAATTTGAACACGGATATCTGTACTTTCTACTACTTTGTAAGAACAGGCTTGTTACCCCCCCCCCCCCCCAAACCTCTGTGAATTATGTGTCTCCGAGAGCATTAACAATGATGCAACATATTGGGAAAAGCAAAACATTCTCCTTTCATGGCCTTCAAAACAATTGTTTGGTGTCAGCTCCAAGAATGATTTGTAATGAATGCATTGTCTTGTCTCAGCTTGAAAACCACCAGTTTTGACATTCAAAACATCCATCCATCCATTTTATGAGCAGCTTCTCCTCACTAGGGAGCCTATCCCAGCTATCATTGGGCAGGAGGCGGGGTAGACCCTGAACTGGTTGCCAGCCAATCACAGGGCACATACAAACAAACAACCATTCGCATTCACATGTTGCCAGCCAATCACAGGGCACATACAAACAAACAACCATTCGCATTCACATGCACACCTACGGGCAATTTAGAGTTATCAATTAACCTACCACGCATGTTTTTGGGATGTGGGAGGAAACCGGAGTGCTCGGAGAAAACCCACGCAGGCACAGGGAGAACATGGAAACTCCACACAGGCGGGGCCAGGGATTGCATCCCGCTCCTCAGAACTGTGAGGCAGACGCTCTAACCAGTCGTTCACCGTGCCGCCACATTCAAAACATCTCCATCTAAACTGAAAACACAGGTAAGGTGTATTTTCAGTTATTTGTTAGTTATTTCACAATGTTCGCAAAGATATGGAGCATGTCTTGATAGAATGTCCAGTGATTTTTTAAAAAACATTTGTTCTACTGCACACATTGAGTTCTAACTTTTCAAAATGTTTGTGGTTAACAGCAAGAATAAATGACAATTAAAAAAAAAAGAAAGCAGCATGGTTTATTGGCTAATTACCTCTTGAATTAGCAATTGTAAATATAAAAACTGTTTTAAAAGCCCACAATTAAGACAATGTTGCTTCTAAGGGTGGCAATCAGCATTTTCAAATGTACAAAACAGCTGGGAGTGAAAACCTTTTTACATTGTTAAATGGGGGAAATGGTAAAATGAGAACTATATTACCTTATGTTAACACATTCACTGCCATTGACGGCTTTAGAAGTCAAATATCCATTTTAACTGGGAAGGCTGGCAGTGATTAATGACTAAAAGGTTGCAGATGTTCTTAACAAACCATTTAAAAAAAACACGTGCAAAAGCATTACCGTACACATTTAGTAGCATAAAAAAAGAATATTTCATACAAACCCACACTGTACAGCCACAATGAAACTAATTGGTAAGACTATTAACAATAAAATGTTTCTTTTAAAAGTCTAACAATGACAACATACATAATCTTTTTTTTTTTTTAAATACAATTTTAAAAACATGTTGGGACTAGAAGACTATAAATATTTTCTGTTGCAAAGTGTCAAAGGCTACTAAATAAAGTCCAAAATGCTTCTGTTCAGGGCCTTGACCTTTCACAGCAAAATTCCTCCAGCTTGCTTGGGGTCCGTCACTCACAGCCCAGGCATGATGTAGGCAATGTTGTCCAACGTGTTTGACTAACAAGCAAAACGATACCCTTGTTAGAAAACTGTGACTGTATAACACCCAAAGGACAAAAAATAAATAAAATGATGAAAACATTATAATAATAAAAAAAACTAGGCCAGCAGGTTGTAACTTTGTGTTGGCATGTTACAAAATATAAAATCTTTATTAATGTAATACTATACCAGCACATTTCGGGGACATCCATTTAACTGCGGTATTTGAGCAGTGAGACAAGTCAGAGGCCCCAGTGCGCACAAGATGGAATCAAGAAGCACAGAGAGGCTCCCAGACACCGCCACCATGCCCTAAAAAGCACAAACAAAATAAAGTTATTTAAAGTATTAAAATAAATACAATTTCGGGATGGTAATGAAATATGCTCTTTGCAAATACAGTACATTCAATCCTTTTCACATCTGCAAACATGATGTACCAGCAACCTAGGGCTGGGCCATTCATCAAAATTAAATTAAATTCATTTGGGAGAGACCCTTGAGAAGCAGCATTTCATTTTCGAAGGGTCCCAACATAAATACAGAAAATACAACAGTATACAAGAAACATATGGCTTTATCATTACCACATGCCCCACAACGGGATTTCGATTTTGACTTCTCATGATAAAAGTTTTTAGAATAGAAGAAAAACTATTAATATGCTGAATGGTGCGGTGTGTGTATGAAAGTTCCTGCATTTTGAAAGCACTCTGAATGCACCCGTTACTTGCAGTAAGCGTGTGACACGTTGTCCTGCCCTCCCTGAGCAAGCTTTAAGATATTTATTGACATCCCAGTTGAAGTTTTACAGTAAACTAACTTAAAAAAATAAATAAATAAAATAAAAAAATTAAAAAAAAAGAATTGCCGGTACACAAATTGCATATTTAAAAACAAGACATGCAGTACTTCATTTTAGAAACACTGCATGGTTAATGCTAGCACTCAATGAAAAACCCTATTGATCGGCTAGCAAAAATGAGCATTAGGGAGGGATTTACCTTCAAATAACGAATATTCACACACAAATTTTATAAAGTCACATACAGAAAGGTAATACAACAATCCTCAAGGACATATATTGTTCCTTTTTTTAATAGAATTTTCATCCATCCATCCATTCAATTTCCATACCACTTATCCTCACTAGGATCACGGCCGTGCTGGAGCCTATCCCAGCTGACTCTGGGCGAGACAAGGGGCACACCTTGAACTGCTCGCCAGCCAATCGCAGGGCACATACATACCAACAACCATTCACACCTACAGGGAATTTAGAGTCTTTAATTAACCTACTGTGCATGTTTTTGGAATGTAGGAGGAAACCAGAGCACCCGGAGAAAACCCATGCGGGCACAGGTGAGAATGTGCAAACTATACATAGGCTAGGCTGGATTTGAACCCACGGTCCTCAGAACCGTTGTCCTGTTCGGCTGTTTGGTCAAGCAGAATGGAAAATTATGCCGGAACAGTTATACTGTTTCACAGTGGAGTTTTTAAGCTTCCGCTGTGGTTTCTTAGTATTATAATTGAGGTTTATTGAGAATCAGACTTGATCACTCGAACAGAATAAAGTTTCTAGAAGGGAGAGAGAAACAAAGACAAAGCACTAATTGTAAACAGGATGAGAGAAGTAAATCATTACATTATGTACAAGAATGAAACATTAAATATGAGTGTTGCATAGGGCTGTAGTGCTACACCCTGTGAGGGAAGGACAGGACAAGATAGAACAGGACAAGGACAGGAAAAGAAGCATGCAGGACAAAGGTCGTGTACAAAGGCTGTACAAGTGAAGTGTGGTGGTATTAATTATGTAAGTTACAAAAGTCTACAGGACGAGAGTATAAATCAGGGGATACACAAGCGATTTGCATATTCATAAGTTATGTGTCGCAGTAAGTGCCCCCACACCCACATTAATCAGTGATAAGGTCCGATACTTTTCCTGGAGAGTGGGGTCTTTACCTGGCTTTAGTATTAACTCAATTGAAGCTGTGTTCATGTGGCTACGTATTCTACCTTTATCGTTTATCTCATTGACTGTTCTGAAAAATAGAGGCGCTAGTATTGACCATAAATGTTTAATGAATTCAACAGGGATTCCGTCTGAGCCAGGCGCCCGTCCCGGTTGCATATTTTTTAATGCGTTAAGTAATTCTGTGATGGTTAAAGGAACATCAAGTCTGTCTTTAATTTGTGTATATAATTAGGGATGTTTCGATCCTGAATAAGAGTTTCAATTTCTTTTTGATCTGGGTTGTTTGAAGATGCGTATAACCTGCTATAAAAATTTTAAACAATTTCATTTATTTATAGCGGTGACTGTGTACAGTTGCCGTTTGAATCTTGAATGCCTGGAAGTAATTACTTTTCTTTATTGCGCTGAACTTGGTTCGCAAGGAATTTTCCTGATTTATCGTACTCAAAGTTAGTGTATCTTAACTGTTGTTGTAGAAAATCTGTTCTTTTTGATAAGATAACGTCTAATTGCTGTTTTGCTTTTTGAAGTTGGTTTCTAAGCGCATCTATCGGATTAATTGCCTATTCTTCTGTGAGGTGTTTAATTTTTTCCTCAATTCCATTTTCCAATTTTTGTTCTTGTTTTTTCTTATACGAAGAATATGATTTGATTCGACCTCTCAAAACAGCTTTCCCGGTTTCCCACAACAGACATGGGGATATGGTTGGGGAGTCATTGAATTTCAGAAACTCATCCCATTCCTTCCTCACGAAAGAATCTAAATATGGGTCCTTCAATAGGGACGTGTTGAAGTGCCATGTTGGTGGGGGTCCCAAATTTAATTCAACTTTTAGATTGAGAGAAATTGGTGCGTGATTGCTGATGATGATGATTGATGTATTTTGGGAGTAATTCTTTGAGCTGCCGAATTGTTTGCAAGAAAGAAATCTATTCTTGAGAAAGAGCGGTGAACTGATGAGAAAAATGTGTATTCTCTTTTTGTACGGTTTTTCAGCCTCCATATGTCAGCAAGACCAAAGTAGTCCATATACTGCTATAATATATTGGGGCATTGTGGCTGATTGCTATTTTTGAGATTTGAGCGATCTATTAGGGGATTTAGCATAAGGTTAAAATCACCTCCCATAATAATTGTAGAATTGGCTGACAAGCTAATTAACAAGTGTGAAAAGAGCAATATTCTTTCTAAACTGTGAAAAACGAGTTATATGAATAGTTTGCCACTTTTTTCTTCAACTTTTTATCTTAATGTGAATCTCCCAGCGTGCACCACACTGCCCCTAAGAGGCCAAGGCACGCATAGCAGGTATTTATTGTTTAGCATTTTATATTTCTATTATTTTAATATATTATTTTACTTGTTACTAATTTATTTTCTGGTTTGTCTTTTCAGTTATATACTACATTTTTAAATCAGTGCATATTATTTTTTCCACAATCGTCCAGCCCTACAGCAATCTGAGACATAATAAAGGTTTTAGGGTTGAATGATTTGTGAGTCACTGAAAACGTGTATCAAATATCATCATCATTATGACTAGTTTTCTACAGTGAGAAAATAGCAGTTAAGAAAAAGATCAAACGAGAGCGCACACAGACTAGGCCAGAGGTCCTCAATAGTTGGTAAACGGATAATGTTGTGCTTTGAAACAAGAAAACAGCAAAGCAGACATGGTTAAAGATGTTCAGTTGTTTAGATTGTTTATTGATTAGTCATACCACATGCAGCAATTAAAAACGTTCATTTATTTTTGTATTTAGTTTTGGTTTGGTTACCACAGATTTTCAACAGCATTGTTTTAAATGCAAACATGTATTTAATGTTTAATTAGTCCTTCCAGTCCACTGTGAAAATAAAGAATTATCTTTTTCATTTTATTCCGACACATACTTGGTGACGACTTAATTGCATTACAAATGCATGCTAATTATTATGATGACCTTGACTTGAGATTTTAATGAACACCTCTTTACCCGTCAACCGAGAGCACTGAACTACCAATGTGTATATGCCTACTGGCGTAGGAACCCACCTCTGTTTCCTGGAGCCGGTGGCCAATCAGGGACAGGGACTCACCGAGCAGCTGCAGGTGAGCGGCTGCATCGATAGGATCAACATCGGGGACTCGTGCAGGAGAAAGGGAGACAGTGGCTGGTGCTCTGTTGGGTGACACCATACCTGCTTTGGCTAAGAAACAAGATATGGTCATGAGAACGACAACTTCTTTCATCAAGAGTCAAGTTCCAGGCAAGAGTTAGTGATACATGTGCAGTACCTTTGCCTTTGCTTTCATTAGAGCACTTGTGTTTGACTGTGGTAGCCTCAGCCTTGTTCTGTTTGTGCTGCAGATACTGAGCTTTCTGCCTCCAAAACTGCAGCGGTAACACAAGAAACAGTTATGACACAAACAGAGACAACATAAGGCTGCATCTTTTCCACATTACAGTTTTGGTCAATGTTATTGGCACCCATGATCTTTGACAAATAGCACCTGGACAAAACACACAAAAGTCAGGCAAACATTCCCAAGGTGGATGAGGCCAATTCTTTTGGGGCAATGCACAACGTTTTGTATATAGCAACGAAATGACTCCCATTGGGGGTTGTGGGGGATACTGTAATGACAGTATGAGGATCTATCAGTATTATTACGATATCACTAAAAGAAATGGAAAGCAAAACATTACAGATACACCTAAAGCATTGAAACAAGTTATATTTTGAATACAAACATATTAAATCAGAAGCCCCTACTTTTAAACGTAAGAAAACAATCACCCCAAAACATTTTCATGAAGGAAAGATCCACAACAAACAGAGACATAAATGTCTTCTCTTTTTGGTCACATGAATGTAAACGGGAAGGTTTGCTATATAGACTTGCGAGTGAAAAGTGAGTAAAGCACCACAAATACTGTATATGCTACATGGTGCAATACTAGCCTTTGATGATGACTGTAATAATTAACTGGACAATCTAGTAGGATACAGTGAATTCCTGTTACATTCCAGACCCTCCCATGAATGGTAAAAGTCTGCTAGAGAGCTTAGATTTAAAATAATTTACCTCCCACATGCTTTAAAAACATTTAAACATTTAAAATGTAGTTCAAACTGCAAGCATAAAATGTACAGAAATACAGTGCGCATTGAAGTGTCTTTTGTGTAGTAAGTATCTGTAAGTGCCTTTAAGAAGCAGGGCTTGGTGGGGTGATATGTGATGTCCGGGCATGAGCTGTGTCTGATAGCAGCTCCTGCGTGACAGTGAAAGTGTTTGTGTGCGCGAACGTTAAATCGTGATCTAGCGGAACACTGCATATAAATAGCAGAGTACACGACTGGAACACATTATCCACATTCACGCAGTGAAAAGAAAATGCTAGCATGCTAAACCGAAGATGTTTCCATCAACAGTCTTGATTTTTCTGGCCGTAGTTTGTCACGATCTTGGCTTGTCTCGGTCTTAGTCTTGACTCGGTCTGGACTCCCAAATTTCTTGGTCTCTGTGAGTTCTGGTCTCGGGCAAAGTCTTGGTCTCTGATAGTGTTGTCTTGAGCACAACACTCATAGGTAGGTAAACCATGGTTAAATACAAGAAAAAAGTTTCTGAAGAAAACAGTGTTTAATGCTATGTAAACTACATTAAAAACAAACATCTCTCACGCGTCACAGAGGACAGTTTGTGATCGTGTGTGAAGATGGTAGTGATGTTTTACAGCCCGGATGTGATGACACTGTGCATAGGTTCAGGAACAAAAGTCCCATTAACCAGGTAAAATAAATATTTTGACTATTATTTTGCAAATATATCAGAATCAGCTTTATTGGCCAAGTATGTTGCCTGACACAAAAGGAATTTGTCTCCAGTAGTTGGAGCCGCTCCAGTATGACAACAAACACCCAGTATGACAAAATATACATTTAGGACATAAAAAACACAATTATGGAGAGCCATCAAGTAATGAAAGTGTACCACTAGTGTGGTGATGCTAATATAATGCCATTGTGCAAATGATGCAGTCATCATGCAATTTAGAGCAATTTAAAGTGACTAATAGTGCAATAATCTGTTTTTGATGTTGGGTGGAAAGTCCCTCATTGATTTTCCATTCAGTTGTAAAGTGGTCAAGTGGATAGCTAACGGTCAAGGAAGCCGTGGTGTTTGTTGGAGGCAGAATTATTTGAGTGAGAGGCAAAATGTTTCTTCCATCAGTGAGAGGAGAGAGTGAGAGGCAAAATGCTCTTCCATCAGATGGCAAAATGTCACTCCTCCTCCCACATTCCCAAAACAATGCTCCATTTGGTTGACTGAAGAGTGTAAATCAGTGGTGTCAAACTCAAATTCACAGTGGGCAAAATTAAAAATCGGGACGTCGCGGGCCAAACTCAATATTTAATGAAAAATCACTGCGATGTGCATGTTTCCCTTCTCTACAGATATGTAGCGTTAAAGTTTATCATATGACAACAACCTTACATTTTGCTTAAACACTGAATCTGGAATAAACAAACTTTGATATTATAAACACAGAAAGACATCAGTGGTATTTGTTGTTTTGTATTTAAGTAAATAACATGAATTCTTCTGTCTCCCCATCTTCTATTTATCTATCTCCAACTACCTCTCATTTTTATGTAAATCTTATTGCAAAGGTCAACAACAAAACAACCCAAAAAAATAAGAATGTCCATCAATAAAAATCCAAACTTCAAACTATTAACAGTCGTTAATCATCATCGGAATTGATGAAGGGCATTAAAAAAATAACAATAATTCAATTATGTTATATTATTTGTTACAGCCACGTTGCTCTGCACAAGACAAACAGGTCTGTCTTTTATTTTAGTGAACAGAAAATCTCCCTCCCACGTGTCTTGGAAGTTAACATTTTTCCATCTTTCGTTTGGCTATTTTTGGGAAGGAGAAGTGTAAATTTGCTCGAGGAGACTGGTAGCATAGTTGCTAACGGCTGCAACAGAAAGGGAAGGGGCGGTTGCCGGTCTAGACTGATGGGCCAACACACTAGCAAAGCATTCTGGGATTTGTAATATTAGAGGCGCATGTGCTATATACTGGCGGGCCAGCTCTAATACACATTTGATATGGTCTTGTAGGCCAAATATAATTACATCGTGGGCCAAACTTGGACCCCAGGGCAGAGTTAAGACATATGGTGTAAATTGTGTTACAATTATTCAGTGTGAATGGTTTGCTTTGTTTGTGCCCTGCGATTGACTGGCAACTAGTCCAGCTGTACCTCACATGTCCCCCAAAGTCACCTGGGATAGGTTCTAGTGACCCTAATGAGGACAAGCGCCATAGAAAGCCTTTTTATTATATTCTGATTATATACATTTGGCACATCAGATTGTGTACATTATATTTAAATTTAAAAAAACAAGGGTGCCAATAATGGTGGCCAGTACAAATAAAATAAAATAAAATAAAATAAAATAAAATAAAAAGGACAACTCGCCAGTTTGTCTTTTTCCGGCATCCTCTTCCATACCTCTCCCAACTTTTTGCTTAGTTCACCGAAAACTGCAGGGTAGAAATACACACATTCTTGCCTTATACATATGAGTGTTATTACAAGAAAGTGATACTGTCTTCAACAAATGGTATACCTAGTCCTGGCTGCTCAGCAGTTATGTTAACTCTATACTCCTTGCAAAACACCTGATATGCAGATGCACTCTTCTTCTTGGGCTGAATGAAGACAAGAACCAAGCATGTGACAGTCAAGGCAGCAATATACGTAACGTGTATGCAGAACAAAATGTGGATCATCATTTGCTGTGCAATCTCATGAGCTCTAATATATTAGATTACATAACCTTTATTTGGTAGAATGAACAACATTTCAGCAGCAATAGTGGTTACAGGAAATTTAAAAAAATAAAAAAGGCTCAAGGGGGACACAAAATGTACCCGCTGTATGTGGTCAAGCTCATTAACATAATGTACTTGACTGAACCTGTACACGGTGCAGAGGAAGTAAGAGATTAACACAGTGCTTCTCAAATCACCCAGTCCGGACTTGGCGCTCTTCGCCACGACTTTGTAAACAGCAGCAGATTTGCTTCCTGGAAGTTTCTCTCATGCTAAGTTAATAAAATACTAACACATGAGCTGTATCAAAAATCCTTGCTGTACAGGACTACATTACAGGACGAACGTCAACGAGGTCATCGTTTGCACCGCACACTATATCGTATACTTTTAAGCTATATTTGGCTTTTACAATAGTATACAGGCAAGTCCTAACTTAGAGTTGCTTGCCTTTAGTGTAATACTACTGTGTGCCGCCACATGCCGAGAAGCACTGAGGTCTTCTAGAAGAGATGCAGTCTAATTAAGAGCAACAAGAATAGGACGCCTCTTTAGTGTAATACAGTACCACATCTTGCCATTTTATTATTTATTGTTACCAAAGAGCAAAGACAATACAGTTGAACTCACTTATAATTACATGTATTGCTCTGTGACAGAAACTGCTTTCCTGGACACCAGAGTGCAAGTAAACATTACATCAAAAGGAGAAATAGACTCATTAAAGAAAGGGTTCCAGAAACTAAAAATTAACTCGAGTCAAACAAGACATTTGATTCTCTACAAGGGAAGATGGGGAAAACCTATCCATGTTAAGAAGCCCTATATTTGCACTATGAGATTTTTTCCATGCCTTTTATATCTACTATATGCCAGTGAGCATTGTTGTATGCCCGGTATGTGTTGCTGCGCCGTGTGTGTTAAAGTGGCAGTTGTTTAAACATTTGTAATTACTGTAACAGTGATGCTAATTTCAGTTAGTCTGTCTATGGCGTTTCACATGTGTTAGACAAAATTGCATGGTTTTGTTAAACATTCCAGTCTTCTAAATATTTTCGACAATGTTTTTCTCATCATTTATACAGTACACTTTAAGTGTAGGGAATGAAAAAAAAACAGCTTGAAATAAGCAAACAATCTATGAAGGCGAAGAGTCTTCGTTTCCTCAAAATTATGTCATACAAAAGCGACCATGAGAACAGGCGCGAAGGAATAATTTAGAAAGTGTGTAATGTATTAAGTTTAAATGTACTTAACAGGTATGGGAGGGGTAAAACTATTTAAAACGTTATATGGCATCTCTATATCACAGATTTTCACCTATTGTGGGAGGGTCTGGAATGTATTCTCCACGATAAACAGGAGTTCACCTTATTTGAAATTGTCAGAGGTATTCGTATGGCATTATTCTTAAAGAAGTTTTATTATTTTTCCATAAAGTTCTTGACTGTCATTAGCTTGTGCAAGTGTGCCTAATGTTGCAAGCCAACTCAAACGTCATCATGCAATGGGAGGCTTACCTTATCTTTATCCTTGTCATGCTTCTCCCGATCTTTTTCCTCTTTCTTCTTCTTCTTCTCCATCGCCCCATCACTGCCTTGATGGTGGTGTGTAGGGATGGGTGTGCCCATCGCATACATCGGCCCAACAGTACTGTGAGAGACGGTGGGATGGGAGTTGCCATGGCTCTTTGAAGAATCTGAAGAATAACAATGAAGGATTAAAATGCTGTTTTCGGACATGCATAGTACACACGGGAACACACACAAACACATATGTATATATAAAAGCTATAACACCTCCAAACCCTTTGTTGTGCTTCTTGTCCTTCACACTCTTATCCTTGTCTCTGTCTTTCTCTTTGTCCTTTTTCTTCTTGCTTTTCTTGCTCTTTTTCTTCTTTTTTGACTGGTGCGTATATGAGTCATCTATAACTAGTTCGCCCGCCTCCAGCTCTCCTCCCGACGACGAGCTGCCTTCGCCCATGCCGCCTCCATAATGACCTTGGCAGAGAGCACAACATTGAACGTTCAGTTACAAGTAAAGTATGTTAATTTGGAACTACAAGGTTGCATCATTGTGAATGCAAACCTTTGTATTGTGGAACTACTAAAGTCAAAAACACCCCGTGGGCCATTTTTTTCTGTTTTCAAAGCATTTTTCCACTGAAGAACATTTAAACAATCCAGGTAAAAACATTATTAACCATAAAGGCTAGGGCTTAAGTAACTTTTTTTTATTTTATTTTTTTTAAACCTGTCCTGTTCAGCTGCATGGGCTTGCAGAATGGTGGATCTGTATGCCTTTAGTGCTGGAACAGTTTTGCTGGCCAACAGGGGAGTTTGAAATAAGTAACATTTGTGTTAACTGTCTACAGAGAAATAAACCACCATAATACAACCAAATTAAGTAAATGTTTGATGGCCCCAGAGAGGATAGTGCCAAAGTCCAGTCAACTCGGATCACACTGGTTAATGTGCTCGGTCCATTAAAAATAAATAACTATCTTAATGTTGGTGAAAATAATTAAATACACTATTCACAAAAGGTTAGGGATATTCAGATTTAGAAAAGGAACTTAAAATGCAATTTAACCCTTAACCCGTCCCCTAGTCACAGTTTGAGAGTCTGAGTCAAGTCACTCGTGTGTCTTAATGAAAAGTATAATGATGAGTCCATGCAGCATTGTGTGTGGTGGGAGAGTGTGTGACTCTGCTTAACTACAGACAACACTAGTGCCTCGTCAAATAATATTTTTTTTTGTTTGTCAAAAAATAATTCACACGTTGTTAGACTTCCATTTGAAGGTAAGTCATTTAAATCCATTATATTTACTTACCTGTTGGCTTTTGAACTATTGCATACAAACCGAGGATATCTGCGGTTTTTTTTTCTCTTTACGTTGCTATGATCCATCCATCTATCCATCCATTTTCTGACCCGCTTATCCTCACAAGGGTCGTGGGAGTGCTGGAGCCTATCTCAGCTGTCATCAGGCAGGAGGCGGGGTACACCCTGAACTGGTTGCCAGCCAATCGCAGGGCACATACAAACAAACAACCAGTCCCACTCACATTCACACCTATGGACAATTTAGAGTCTTCAATCAACCTACCATGCATATTTTTGGAATGTGGG
This sequence comes from Phycodurus eques, assembly GCF_024500275.1. Classification (NCBI taxonomy): domain Eukaryota; kingdom Metazoa; phylum Chordata; class Actinopteri; order Syngnathiformes; family Syngnathidae; genus Phycodurus; species Phycodurus eques. The sequence goes on along the minus strand of NC_084540.1, from coordinate 8,790,466 downwards.
AGGAAACCGGAGTGCACGGAGAAAACTCACGCAGGCACAGGGAGAACATGCAAACTCCACACAGCCGGGGCCGGGGTTTGAAGCCCGGTCCTCAGAACTGTGAGGCAGACGCTCTAACCAGTCGTCCACCGTGCCGCCAGTTGCTATGATGCATATCCAAATTGTAACACAATTCTAGTACTTGGACAGGATTTACACTGCACGGTTTGAACAACACAATTCCGTTCCTTATTTATTTTTGGCACAATTTGGTAGGTGATCACACAGCCATGTTATAATGATGGCCACCTAAGTAAAAATGGATGCCATATAATTAATGTGCTCTTACCTTCCACTTCCACCTCTTTGCCCACTACCGGCAGAGGATCTCGACTGTGTTGTAGCTTCTTCTTGGGGGACTTTGACACCTGTAACCGCTCTCTATCCTTCTCTTTCTTGCCACTTACTTTGGATGAGTGGTGTGTTACTGGGTTACACTCAGTTTCCTCTTTCTCTGGTGACATAATCAGTTTCATTTTTAGCCCATCAGCCTCCCGTAATGTTAAAGGCTCCTCTTTGAGGGATCCACCGTGGAATAGCGATGACTTTGAGGAAGATGAGGAGTGCTTCTTGGAGGAAGCTGACGATGATGATGAAGACATGGGGCGGGAATGAGAAAGAGAGTGGCTCCCTTTGTTTCCACTGCTGCTGCCCTCCCGCTTACGGTCTTTTGAGGAGTGTGAGGACAACGAGGGATAAGAGGGTTTTCTGTGTAAATTGGGACTGGGGTCAGATCCTGTGGCCAGGGGAGAGGTGATAGCTTGCAGAAGACCCATTGCTGTATCTGCTGGGTGGGACGATGAAGGGGAAGAGAGAGTCGGAGAGCGGTCGGCAGATTTGTGCTTCTTCTTATGGATGGGGTGGCCTGAGCCTTCATGTTCTAATAAGTCACACAGAGGCACAGTATGAATATGCCGTATTGCCTCAAATGGCAACCCCTACTTTTACAGACGCAGTGTCTCATTGTGTTGTTAGATCCATCAACTTCAACTAACCTCTGTAATAGTAGTCATCACTATATTTCTTCTTCTTTTTGTGTGAGTCACCTCCAAGCATGAATAGCTCTGAATCCTAATGTGTAATGACACATGTAAAAAAACACAAAAGTTAAAATCTGTACCAACCCAAAAAAGATATAATGCCCTCTGTAATATTTTGCAAAGATCTGGTTACAAAAATTCACCTTTGGGCGTTTCTTGGAAGACTTGCGGACCTGAGCTGCTATCTCTTCCTCCTCTCGCAGAAGATCTTTGTATGACCTCCTCTTCTCCCTCTGGCTACGACCAGCGACAAGACCCCTCTCTCCATCTATCCCAACATCTAAAACATTTTCAATTTTTATAAACATTCAACACAAGACCAGTAAGTTTTTAAAACTACAGCTTTGGACATAAACAATCACTTAACAGTAATTAATCAAGATCTAAAACAGTGATTCCCAACCAGAGTGCCGTGGTATGTTAGTGTGCCATGAGAGATAATCATGGGTGTAGCGGGGAGTTATCCAATTTCACCTAATTTATCTGAAAATTATGTTTATTAATTACAAATATGTGGTTGTTACTTGTTAATGTATCTATGACAATGGCATAGTGAGAGGGCAGAACACTTAAAATGCTCTTCCATCAGATGGCAAAAAGTACAAGTGTGTATCCACCTGCCACTCAAATAACTCCTGCGAGAATATCAGCTATGTCTTAAACTAAACAGATTGACATTTCACAGAGTGTGTAAATATGTTGAGTAAATTGAGACACGATAATTACTTCAGAATTCGCACTCGGTTTTAAATGAGATTTTTGTTTTGTGGCGACTGGAGTCGTAAAAGTTTTGTAATATAAAATTGGTGATTTGGCTCAATAATGGTTGGGAAACTGGTCAGTAATGCATTTTATAGTCATGTAAAAATATCATTACCCATTTCGCCTTTGTTCTTGATCTCTTCAAAAGCCATTGCTATTCAATATATAATTCATCTACGATGTGGCAGGCAGGATAAAGGCAGGATGTGGACCTGTGTAAATATTGATAAGCAAGTTGGGTGTTCAATGTTTCAATAAACATAGCCCAGTACTAACAATGCATGCATGTAATTTATTAGCCATTAACAACTTCTTTGGCTCACCTACAACATTGCACAGATATTACATTACAGACACCAAATTCAGTTACATTATCAGCTCGTGAAGATAATTGTCACACAGAGCAGTCCACCAAACACAAGCGTGCTTGCTAAAAGACTCACGTTGGGGTTGATTTTAAGGATACCATGTCCTCGTCGGTCACCTATAGGAGTACAGACAGTGACAACTTAATTTCCCGCCTACTTTTCGTAACGTTACACAAACACACCCCTTCTCTCATTTATTGACCACCCGGCTTCCCGTTCCTTGGCATTTCCACCACTGCGACGCTCCATGCCGTGAGTGGGCTCGTCTTTCCGGCGTAATAGTCTCACGACAGCCCGGTGCTTTCGAGATAGCGAGGCCGCAGTGTCCATTTACAAAGCATTATAATCACGCAAACGTGCATCCAGCTACTCTCATATCTTCACCTTCAATATTGCTCTCGTCTTCATTTCAGAAACTAGCAGGTCAAGGAAAGTATGTTTTACAAAATGAATTACCTCAATTGGGTCTCCAAATTACGCGGGCCCGGTCGCCATCTTTATCCCGACGAACAACAATACGTCTGCGCTGGAGGCGGGGCTTGTGGTCTGCAACGAATCCACGGCGAGGCGAAGCCACAAAAAAAAATTCACATTGCATGCATACTCTGCGAATGTACTCTACTTCATTTTACATGAACGGGTACTATACTGTTAAATTAAAATAAGAGAGCCACTTATAATCACTTAAACGATTCCATTTATTTGATCAAACATACATTTTGACAGTACTTTTACACTTCAATTAAACATTAACATGCAGTGCAAATGGGAACTATCCTGCTGATTAAGAAACCCAAAGCACCAAAGTAAAACATGGTTGCTCATTTAGTTTAAGTAATTAATACTTAACATAGGCGAGTAATAGTTTAAAAAAAAAAACAGGGAAAGGCAGGCACAGGTTGACGCATCATCTAACTGCATTTTTTCCCCCTTTTTTTTGTGCCCTGATGTCCAGTTTTATGTTCTGTGATGCCTTCTAAGGTCCAATAGCAATAATTTATGAATGATTATTGGCTGAAAGGGAATAAATAAAATGGACTTGGAATTACATGGAACTAAGGATTGCAGATTTACCTTTCAGAAACCTTGAATGAGTATTACGTTTTGGCACAATAGAGGTAGCTTTGTTCGACACAGCCTTTAATGTGTCAATTTTCTTAAGGTTTTTTTCTGAAAACAAGACATTATTGGAAGTCCACACTAAAGATGCAAAGTAACAATAAATCAGGAGGAATATTTTGGTCTAGTGTGTAGAAGAACATTTAAATGAAATGACAATGAACAGGTTTGCAATTAACAATTATTTATATTCAGCACATGGACCACTTTGAGATTGTTCAAACATTAGGGTTGGGCATCGCAAATCGAGATTTATTTTAGTCTTCAAACCGATGACGACAAAAAAAAAAAAAAAAGCTCAACATTGGGTTAAAACTTCACCGTAACAACTTTACGCCACAATGAATTGGGACAAAATTCACATAAACGTTGTCTCACAGTATCACAAACACTAACCTTGTGCCTAATCGGTGGGTCAGGAAAGGAATCAGGAATTCGGTTCCATCCATAAAAAATAAATAATTAAATACATTTAAAAATAAAAAAATCCCCTGGCCCGTGTGAAGTCAGTTTTTGTGCCAAAATGCTGAGTTCCGGTGGATACCCTTCAAAACGAAAGGCTACAAACTTAAAACAAGAAGTCAAGTTAAAACTTGCACATATAAACCATTTGTCTTGAAACAGAATACAGTGGCAGCTACATAGCATTGTTAAAATAAATATTTTAACAATGATATATTTAACTTTTAGCTGAAACATTAATTAATGAATATCAAGTCAATTGGGTTAGTTCGACACACATTGCCTTTCAGTTCATAGGTTTGATATTGATACTGGTTATAAAGAACCTCGAGTCAAATATTAATTTTAAGTCTATGCAGCGGGCTGCTAAGAATATGGAAGTTCATAATTTGGACACCCTTTATTTAAACCATGCAAACGTTTTTGACCCAGCCTCCTAAAAGAATCGGAATTGAGAGTGGTTTGGAAATGGAATCGAACTAAGGAACCGGAATTGGAACCGGAATCACTCAAATTCAAACGATGCCCAACCCTATCAAACATACAGGAAAATATTTTGATAGCATGATGAGGTTGTACACATTCATTTCTGAAGTTTTCCATTTCATACATGATTTTCATAGGTCTTCATATTCTTTAACCTACAACCTTCTCCCTTATTTTCACAGACTTGAGTCATTTGGGGGAAAAAATTACTTTAATTGTACACTACAAAAACTGTCCCTACTTTGATGAAATAATTTGTTGAAAGAAGACAAATTTCTAGAATTAGAGGAACTCTGACTGACATTCATTACAGTGGTACTGTATCTGAAATTCTAGTCCAGATTACGAACAGAGGTATAAATCAGTGTTCAGGCTGGAGGAGCTGAGGCTTGCTTTATCAAGGGAGCAGGACTCAAGTTTCTTAATCTTCTACCTATCTCCCAAATTCTGTTTCTGAAGGCTGAGTGAAGTAAAGCTGGCCAGTAAATCAGTCACCTCATCCACCTAAAGAAAGACCAGGTAATTTTGTTGTTGTATTGAAAAAGATTTGATTGATTCATAATTGTAATAAATCATCAATGCAATGATTTGCAATTTTATTATTGTATACATCTTACTTGCTCTTTGGTTCGTGTGTGTTGCAGCTGGGAGGAAATGTGCTCCAGTCTCTCTTTAGCTTCACTTTGGCCCATTAGGTTTAGATACTCCCTCAGCATTTGAATAATCTGATTGGGAAAAGAACACATTAATAAATTATCATCATCATCCTCATCATCAGAACATGCATAAAAATGTGGAAACTTGCAGACATCTCAGATTTTTATCTGATACCCAAGAGGCAATAAGATAATGAAGCACAAAGGAGCTCCTTATCTAAAAATTTCACAGCTTGCATATTTTGTGTTTGGGGGGGGGACGTTCACATCTTTTAAGGTTTGCCCTCTTTAACAGAAAGAAACCTTGAATACAACAAAGATTGTGTTCTCTACCTGTGTGACTTCTCCTCTCAGGGTTTCTAAGCTACGAGAATCACCTTCCTGCAGAATGTTAAGTTTGGAACGTGCAAGGTGTAGAGGGGTCCGGCCAGCCCGGTCAAGGGCGTCCACACGGGATCCTTTGCAAATAAACAGGATGGCTCAGTTGTCAGTTACATCATGAATATTCAGTATCCCAACAATCATAACATCTGAAGGTAGTCTACATTTAAGTTACTGTCATGACAAAACGGCAACAGAATTATGTTATTATTGAAATAATTCAAAATAAACATTACATCATCCTATACTCGTGAGCGGATCCAGAGGTTTTAATGTCTTCAATGCAATAGGTGGGCAATATTAATACACACAGAGTACTAGTGTCTCACCTCCTCTTAGCAATGTGGTGATTACAGGCACGTGGTTTGTACAGGCCGCTGTAGACAAACAGGTTAAAATGATCATGTAGAAACAGAAAATTGCATGCTTAAAAGCTGATGACAGCATTATTTTATTTCTAAAAACTACATAATCGTGTATTTTACTATCTAGCCATTCTGCTTAAGTTCGCAGGTGAGCTGGATCCAATCCCAGCTGACGTTGGGTGATAAACGGGGTACACACTAGACATGCCACCAGTCAATCACGTAGAGACAAATAACCACTCACATTCACACCTATGGACAATTCAGACTAAACTTAAATGAACCTAATACGCATATTTTTGGAATGTTCGAGGAAAAAGAAGGGTTTGTGAAGAAAACCCATGTAAGCAAGGGGGAACATGCAAATCCTCATACAAAGTCCAGAGCAGAGATTCGAATCCCAAACCTCAGAACTGTGAAGCAGACGTTCCAACCACTCGTTCAACTGCCCATGTTTTATTATATATTTATTAATATAACATGTGACACTGGCACAGCAGTAGAGTCACAGGAAACCCATGCACTGCAGGATGAAAAGGTCCCTTATTCTCTCTTACCCAGATGGAGTGGTGTATTACCCAGACTGTCACGTTGGTTGGGGTCAGCGCCGTAGCTCAGCAGTAATTGCACTGCAGACATAAATAGGGATATTTCTTGATTATTTAGTAGTTAGATCCTGTTAATCAAAATCCATTCATCCATCCATTTCCTGAGCCGCTTCTCCTCACAAGGGTCGCGGGCGTGCTGGAGCCTATCCCAGCTATCATCGGGCAGGAGGCGGGGTACACCCTGAACTGGTTGCCAGCCAATCGCAGGGCACATAGAAACAAACAACCATTTGCGCTCACATTCACACCTACGGGTAATTTAGAGTTGTCAATTAACCTACCATGCATGCTTTTGGGATGTGGGAGGAAACCGGAGTGCCCGGAGAAAACCCACGCAGGCACGGGTAGAACATGCAAAATCCACACAGGCGGGGCCGGGGATTGAACCCTGGTCCTCAGAACTGTGAGGCAGACGCTATAACCAGTCGTCCGCCGTTAATCAAAATAATGTAAAAAATAAATAAATAAAAACATTTTGTGGCTCTGAGATAAAACCGTTTGGTCAGAGAGCTGTTACATAAAAACAGATATTTAAATCTAACTGATGCAGTAACTTCTAATATTAGAATTATGTTACAAGACAAATATCATTAATAGGATTAAGGTCAGGGTTTTTATAAAAACTTATGTTGGACCCCATTACTTAATTTTCAGTAAATTAAATTTTACTAATATATTAATCCATTAGGGGCGGCACGGTGGACGACTGGTTAGAGCGTCAGCCTCACAGTTCTGAGGACCCGGGTTCAATCCCTGGCCCCGCCTGTGTGGAGTTTGCATGTTCTCCCCGTGCCTGCGTGGGTTTTCTCTGGGCACTCCGGTTTCCTCCCACATCCCAAAAACATGCATTAATTGGAGACTCTAAATTGCCCATAGGCATGACTGTGACTGTGAGTGCGAATGGTTGTTTGTTTGTATGTGCCCTGCGATTGGCTGGCAACCAGTTCAGGGTGTACCCCGCCTCCTGCCCGATGACAGCTGGGATAGGCTCCAGCACGCCCGCGACCCTAGTGAGGAGAAGCGCCTCAGAAGATGGGTGGATGGATGGATTAATTCATTAATACATTTTCCAGTTTCAAGTTACTTCGGTGACTAGTGTGGCCCCACCTCCTTTCTTTAACAGAATTTGTCCCAACAATTTAGCCCTGTGTGTGCATGTTTCATACTGACGGGGGGGGGGAATTCACTTGCACAAAGACAACTTGAGAGATGAAAGTGATCTCAGTGTAGCCCTGTGAGAGAAAAAAGGCTGAATTTGCTTGTGAGTGTAATGATATGAATCCCTGGTATGTATAGAATGATGATGTTCACTCTCTGACTTTGTAAGTCTCAAAACCCAATTTTTACATTCATACAGTGATAGTTTATGTAGTATATGTTTATGCATGTATGTATGTATGTATTTACAAATGACAGTGTTTTATCATTATTTATTTATTGAGGATAATGTGACAGACTTGGCTAATGTGTACCTGACCAGCCCCTGGACACAATCTTATGATCAGCAACTGCTTCAGTAACATTATCCATCCATCCATCCATCCATCCATTTTCTGAGCCGCTTATCCTCACTAGGGTCGAGGGCGTGCTGGAGCCTATCCCAGCTATCATCAGGCAGGAGGCGGGGTACACCCTGAATTGGTTGCCAGCAAATCGCAGGGCACATACAAACAACCATTCGCACTCACATTCACACCTACGGGGAATTTAGAGTCTCCAATTCATGCATGTTTTGGGGATGTGGGAGGAAACCGGAGTACGTGGAAACCCACGCAGGCACGGGGAAAACATGCAAACTCCACACAGGCGGGGCCGGGGATTGAACCCCGGACGTCAAAACTGTGAGGCAGACGCTCTAACCAGTCGTCCACCGTGCCGCCTCAGTAACATTATGTGACCAAATATTTACATTACATTGATTCATTGTAATCAAACTGAAAACGAAAAGCTTTCAGCAGACTCTCATAATATAATACCAGTCTTCAACTTACCGATGCTTTCATTGCCATTGCAGGAAGAAAAATGTAAGGCCGTCCTTCCCTTGTCATCTGCTGCACATGGGTCTATGTCATCCTGCAGGAGCTTACGAACTGGAATAACACACTTATATTGATCAAAACAGCTTGTTCTTTATTTCCTCATGTTTTTTTTTTTTTTTACTGCATCACCATTATATTTGTACCTGTGTCAATGTCATTACTGTTTGCGGCGTCCCTCAGTCTTTTTACAGCTGTGATGAGAAGATAGTCAAAGTAAATACTCTGCTTTTTGAGAGAGGCAAAGGCATCATATTGCAAAGAGTTAAAGAACAAATCATCAATTTAACAGTCTGAAGTGATGCACTTTTGAGAAATAAACTAGAAACTTTCCACATGCATACTCACAGCCTGGGGCAATTTAGGGACCACTTCCTGAACAGCCATGAAGTACGTTACATCTTTACATATTTAGTAATACGTCTGTGATGAATACATAGTATTTGCCATTTCATGTGTTAACCGTGGCAAATGTTATCTTCTCGTTTAAAGGTAGCCTGTGATCCGAATAATTACAGAGAAAGTCAACGTAATTGTTCATAAAAACACTGTCTCACCATACACATCTTTACCAATGGGGTTCCATGAGGCTCTTTGAAAACGCCTGGCCCTGCTCCCGGTCATCTTTCCCAGTTTGTTGGTCACACCACCAGGTCCAATCTCTGCTCGTCCCGGTTCCCATAATAAGTGCAAGTACCGAAGTTCTTTGTCGTCTCTCTGTCCGACTCGCCCCAACAACACTTTGCTTTCTCCAATCCCATTTAATCCAAATCCGACATTGGTGGCCCCGTCGTCCATTCGCTCCACACAGCCCGGATGCGCCCCTTCCTCCGCCTCCCTTGTTTCATGTTCGGGACCTGGTTCGACTATGTATTCCCCCTCGGAGCTTGAAGGGTCATTATCTGGTGAAACGACTAAGCTCCACTCGTCCATACTTATTTTCATGACATGTGGGAGCTGTGTTTACAATACACTTGTTAGCACATTGTTGTCTGAGCAAAAGGAAATAATGTCGCCATTGATATATGTTTCTATATATATATATATATATATATATATATACACATACATATATATAGAAAAAATATATATATATATAATATAGTGGATGTGATATCTACCCCGAGGAAGAGTACCTCATTACGGCGCGTCGACACATCCAACTAACTCCTCATTAATATGTTTCCGTCTCTGTAAAAGTATTTCAATAATAGGAGATCTTCCCGTCACAACGTCAAAATGTCTCCTGTTTCGCGTTTTCCGTTTCTAACTAAAGTAGTAAAAGACACACCCATTGAGTAGTCGCAACCACACGAGTAAAACTTTAACAAATCCCGTTCCACGTTGTTCACCTGATCCTATCCAATGAGAACAAGCAATCAGGCAGCCAATCACAAAAAGACTGACGACTGCATGCATGCATCTGCGCATGCGTATTACGTACATTCAACTACGGGTAATGTGTGAAGGACGTGAACAGTTTTAGTTATCCTTCTTTTCTATCCTCTTATTTTCACCTTAATGTGAACTGCTGTACATTCTACGTTTAAGTTCCAACCCCCCCGCCCCCTCACACACACTTACTATACTTTTAAATACACTATCTAGACACATATTGCTTCTTTTAATAGTATTAGTAAATACCTGTGCGGCAGACGCTCTAACACCCTGGTTAGAGCGTCTGCCTCACAGTTCTGAGGACCGGGGTTCAATCCCCGGCCCCGCCTGTGTGGAGTTTGCATGTTCTCCCCGTGCCTGTGTGGGTTTTTTCCGGGCACTCCGATTTCCTCCCACGTCCCAAAAACATGCATGGTAGGTTAATTGACAACTCTAAATTGCCTGTAGGTTTGAATGTGAGTGTGAATGGTTGCTTGTTTGTATGTGCCCTACGATTGGCTGGCAACCAGTTCAGGGTGTACCCTGCCTCCTGCCCGATGATATCTGGGATATCCAGCACGCCCACGACCCTAGTGAGGAGAAGCGGCTCAGACAATGGATGGATGAATGGAGTAAATACCTGTGTGGGTGGGTGTGTGTGTGTGTGTACATATTTTGTGAAGAACACGTGAGTTTGCAAAGCAATGGTAGGTAAAATGATAATTCTGTGAAGCAAGTTAGGTATTCCCCCTAACTGCTTTTAGTGACTCTTGTATTGCATTACCGCACTGTGTGACAAATGATCAAACTAAGATAAAACAGGGACAATCATTCTTGGCAGTTGCAGTTAAAAATTATTAACATCTTACTGAATTTTGGAATGTGAGACTCAACCCATGACAATAAAAAGAAATACCATTGTTTATTGTTAATATAGTATGTCTGTGTCATGTGAAGTAATTGTAAATGACCAACACAAGACACCACACATTTTAGGATCTCTCACAGTAAAGAGTCTCCTACCGCAAACCAGAAATCCAGCATATTACCCAGTTGAACCCAAGAGACTGACTGGGGGAAAAAAATAAAAAAAGAAACAATTGGAAGAAGCAAGGCTATCTGTTTGCTTCTCTGGTAACGAGCTACATTACAGTGGTGATTCCTTGCCAACTCATATAATTTCTGGACGCAGCGAGTTGGTCCTGCATTTAGGAAGTCCAGCAACAGCATGACTTTTAGTTCCCTTCCTGATTGGGTATCGCTCCATTCCACAATCATAGATTCTGGAGCACAGATGACACCAGTGTTATACACAACAGGATTTCCAATTGGAACTATTTAACAGTTATGATTGTCGGCTCCGACAGATTTCCGAACATATCGGAGAGGGAAAAAAACACTATGGGGCTTTTGCTAGCCTTGGCCGAAAGGGGGAAATCTATCTTTATGTATGCATACCAGACATAAAGCTTATGTAAGGAGTGAGAAACCTAAAATTCAAACTGGTAAAGAAAAGGAACAATCCAGGTTGTTTGGATTCATAGGTGCCTGAGGTAGCAAAACAGTCATAAGTCAAGTCTGAGACCTGAAGACATGGAGGCTCCAGCTCGTGCCAGGTAGTTCGTAAATGCAGAATTAGCCGCTGATGTTTCTGCATGCTGTTCACCAGGCGAAGGCCCAGTGGAATGAAAATCCATCAGTTTACTTTTCTGGGTGATGCCTTGCTGCTTCAAGTATCCTTGGCGACAAAACAGGGGAGCCATGCGGTGGGTGAGAGATAAGCGGAAACATGATTCTACAAGATGGAAGAAAACGCAACAGTCAGTGACCCAACCTTGGCTGTTGGTATATTCTATTGTTTCTTCTTAAAGCGGGTGACACACATAAAAATAATAATTAAAAACAAAAAACCTGACCATAGTTTTTAAATGTGAGAGACCTCACACAAGATAAGAAACAAAATGGCAAGTGCCGATTACTGCTCTTACAGTGTGTGGTGTACTCGAGATGGGCAAGATAGCACTCCACACACATACCAACATTCACCATTCACCAACATTCATAAGTCTTCCTCCCCCACACCGAATGTCTGTGATAATACTAAGACTGAACTGTGAGGCACACAGATGGGATTCAAATTATAGGTTATATGTGTGTACCCCACTTTAGATCCAACAGGTTGGACTGCTCTACCTGCATAGAAGGCTCTGAGGTCAGTGTTGACGCAGTGTTCCAGGAAACGTCGCAAAGGCTGGATGTGAGATATGGGGCCATCCCACTCAGTGAGGAAGTCTTCAACCATGTGATGAATTGCCTTAGGCCTTGGTAAAGGCCACCGATGTGGACGGTTCTTCATTTCTTCCTCTAAAGTACAATACAGGTATATCAGTCAGCTTCCTCCATACAAAATTTGTTACCTCTTAAATGGCAGTGCCAAAAAAGTGCCATAAACCTGACGGAGCCACCAAGTTTTACTCACCAGTGGGAAGTGTGTCATAGTAGTATAAAACCGGGTGTAGAAAGCTAGATTTCCAAGCATTTGTCCAGTCTGTTACTGCCCTGCCTCCTCCTAAATAGTCAATCTTCTTTTTTCCATACTGCATCACTAGAATCACCAGTCCATGCTCAGACACCTCATGACCCGAAAGAGAAGAGAACTGAGGCAAGGCCTGGAGTGGGAATTCTTCCACATACTGGCAGTAAGAGCTTGGAGTCAAATAAAGGAGACAGGAAAACAAAACAAGGTATTAAAGGTGCCATATTTTACCAAACCAACATTTTCTAGTATTTGGGATGGCTCTATGGAGCCTCAGTAAACATAATATCAATTAAAATTGTCCACGCATTCCTGAGTTGCAGGCATTTTTCTGAGAGGCCTAGAATCAGGTCATTCGAATTTCTCGAGTATATCTATGTAACTAGTGAAGTTCTCCGCCTACTTCCCCGCTTCCGAGCCAGCGCTGGCAACATAAATGTGTGCTCTCACAAGTGGGTCTTCGACACGGAGGTAACCAATCAGAGGAAAGGGGGCGGTCTTAGCCAAATATGGACAAAGTGGATACAAAACTGGGTCAAACAGAAGTAGCTGTCAGAGGGGCCTTTTCTTGGGCAAAACCAAGGTGTTTTTTTTTTTTTAAATGAAATTGACACTTTTAAAGAAAGTCCATGTTAGAGAGTCAATCTATGGAAGTTTAAACGGCCCAAATGTGGGATCTTTAACAAATACAATAGATATATTATATCTAAACCATAAAACATATCCAGATTATTGAACCGGTATCAAATTGACATGGTTTTTTGTTTGTTTGTCTTTTTTATGCAATTTCAGTCAGACTAAGGTGTGTACAGTACATTTCAGTTTGCTTGAGTTAAAATGCCTGTAATGTAAAAAGGCCATGTTGCCGAAACTGAAATGACCAGTGGGCAGATGTTATGAAATCCATAAAACATAATTTACCCTCTCAGCAATATCACATCTCCCAGTATCTCAAACATCTGGTAGGGCCCAGAGGCCTCGCCCACCCGCTTCAAAATTGCAGACAGTAGCTGCGTTGTCAACAGTCTTGTAGATGGCCACGGTGTTCTATGGTAACGTTGCTCAAGCAAATGATGCACAGCTCGCACTGAGATGCAAACAGAATTACAGAAAAAGCATGTTTCAAATGCACGTTGCAAAGTGTACTTCAGTATTGTGTATCACCATCATTGTATCATCAACCAAATTAGTGAAGAATAAGCGATAATGTTCACCTGTGTAGCGAAATCCATGAATGAAACCGCCAGCTGATGTGCGGTAGTCTCTGGAGTGAGCAGCAGTGCCCAGTACAAACAAACCAGGCGTGTCATGACCTTCATACCAGGCCGTCACCCGTGGCAACCTTCCTTTTGCATTTTTACTGTTGAGTGGACAGGCAGAGCTGGGGAGATATTTGTATTTTAGCATAAACATTATCTAAAACAACAGCAGTGACTATTCCTATACTGACACATAAGAAGGAATTTCTGAAGAACAATGTACTGATGCCGAAATTGACACACAATAAAAAACAATTATCAGTTTACTATAAACATAATTTATCACCAACAGACACACATTTGCACACGAACAAAAAATGTAATTGGTTAAAATTGAGTTTGGAGATACTCTTTTGCCAATGACCAAAGCCAGCGTGCTGTAATAACTACACAACAATGTCAAATCTTTTCCGTACCTAAAAACAATAACTGCACATTACTTGTACCTGGGCGGCACGGTGGATGACTAGTTAGAGCGTCAGCCTCACAGTTCTGAGGACCGAGGTTCAATCCCCGGCCCCGCCTGTGTGGAGTTTGCATGTTCTCCCCGTGCCTGCGTGGGTTTTCTCCGGGCACTTTGGTTTCCTCCCACATCCCAAAAACATGCATGAATTGGAGACTCTAAATTGCCCGTAGGTGTGAATGTGAGTGTGAATGGTTGTTTGTTTGTATGTGCCCTGCGATTGGCTGGCAACCATTTCAGGGTGTACCCCGCCTCCTGCCCGATGATAGCTGGGATAGGCTCCAGCACGCCCGCGACCCTAGTGAGGAGAAGCGGCTCAGAAAATGGATGGATGGATGGATACTTGTACCTGTCAAATATGCTGAAGTTGAATCGAAAGCCAAGGCATCGGATCACACGATCGTAGGGTTTCCGCAGGGAGAAATTGTCAATGTGATACCCAAGCAGTTCTTCAGCTGTCACATCAGATTTGTTCTTCTCAGACTGGTTTTGTATGTACTTATTTATCGTCACATATAACTGTCCCTTCTTCGCTTTGCCTGATTTCCTCCTGCCATCATCCTTTTGTTGAACAATCACTATTCGCTCCAGGCTGGCTTCTACCAACCCATCAAGAGACTTCAGCTGGTATGTGTCTATGAGTTCATTATTCACAGCCCTGAAAAGACAAACAAAAGGTCAGGTCATGTTACAGTATGAAAAGCTCCAGTGCAAAACCGTTACAGAACAACATGTAGAATGGTAATCCTCAAATAACAAGAGGAAGCTGGTAGGAAGATTTTAAATGAATCAAATGTTCATTATTCTATTGATTGGATATCTTTTGGCTCAAAACGACACAAGAAGGCAGAATTTGGTCTGTGGTCCTACCTGAGATCTCCAACATAATGTGTTTGCCAGGCCAGTCGGACCGGGCTGCGACTGACCATGTGAACCCGACTCGCGTGTCCTAAGATGCTCTGGGCTGTTTCAAAAGCAGAGTTTCCTTTGCCCAGAATTAGTACAGCCTGGTTCTTGTAGTCCTCTGAGTTTGTGGAGATAGATTCATAGCCTTCGACCAGGTCAGAACCAACAAATTCTACCTCCTGAGGAACCCACAAACCGGTGGCCACCAGAAGAACCCTGTGAGGCAAAAACCACAATGTGAGTTTATGATTCTTTGGTATGTGAAGTTTTACTCTCAAAGTCAGAGAATGGCAAAATCACCTGCATGTGTACTCCTTTCCATGTTGATCAGTTAGGATGTAACTTCTTCTGGTGGATGACACCACTGCCCTGATCCTTCCAATATCCACGCCATACTGGACCCTCAGCCCGAGCTCCCTCTCGAACATAGACAGGTAGAGTGGGAAGGCATCAGCCGGCGGGTAAAACTCACTGCTTACTTGCCGGAATAAGAGCTCTGGTTTATCGCTCAACAACGAGTTCCAATCATGGCGGAGATTAAACTCTCGGTTTTGCCGTCCAGTGTGGATCTTATTGATGCTGATGAGCTTCCTGTGCCGGGGATATCTTGACATGAAGAAAATAAAGGGTGAAACTGATATGTTTCAACACAACAGCGGAGACAAAACTCTCTCCACCTACTTTTGAAAGAAACTGCCGGGCCCAGAGTTTCTCTCCAGGATGATGTAATCTCTTTTGGCTTTGGAAAGGAAGTAACCCATCTGCAGTCCGGCAGGCCCAGCTCCAAGGATGCAATAGTCACGATGGCAAGTCCCATTGTGCCGGTGATCATCTCCAATGCATTTGGTCACACTGGTTAGGATGAAGAGGATCAAACATGGAAGGCTGGAATCCATAACCTGTTGAACCAGAGATGTAAAAGTGTGAATGACACTGCTAAGAGAAACAGTCATTGAATGACTTCAATGTCCATCCACTGCAGTCTGGTTTGGTGCTACCACAAAAAGAAGACCAAATCAAATTGTAGCTGATGGTAAGGACTGCAAAAAAAGTGATCATGACCCCTGACCCCCTACCTACCCCAACCAATCTTGAGGACTTGCACACTGCAAGAATCAAGAACTATGAAGTAAAAATTGTCTTGGACTCCTCCCACCCTGGATACCACGTTTTCCAGCTTTTCTATTAGATAGGTGCTACCAATTACTGACTGCATACTGTAAATTACTGTCACAATGACACTTTTTTTAATTGACGACTCAAAATTGCCCGTAGGTGTGAATGTGAGTGCGAATGGTCGTTTGTTTGTATGTGCCCTGCGATTGGCTGGCAACCAGTTCAGGGTGTACCCCGCCTCCTGCCCGATGATAGCTGGGATAGGCTCCAGCACGCCCGCGACCCTTGTGAGGAGAAGCGATAGACTGTTTTTCTTTCTTTTCAAGTGTTACTTTCTTTTAATTAGTTATGAATATGAAGCATTAATATATTGTTGTATACAGTATATGATATACATTTATAATCTTTTTAAACAGCCTTAAAACAAAGCAACAATTCAAAACAATTTCTGAATTTTTGGGTGGCCAGTGGCCCTAGTATCCCACTGGAATACATCTGCTCCTGTATTTAGCAGAAGCAAAAACCCATCTCCACATTCATAACCATAACTAGAGCAATCTGTACGGAGCTGACTTTTGGCGACATAGAGCAGAAAGTGGAGCAAACAATTACGATTCACACTATTTACTGCTGTAATTGAATTATCTGTATTCATTGGCGTGTTATGCACATTTGATACTACTTTGGTGATGTGTGATTAGTGGAAAATGATGGGAAGTGAGAGAAGAGAACTTCTCTTCTCCTACCCAGCCAACGAATGTAGAGAGTAAATCATACAATGCAAGAAAATGACATGGGCTATGTCAAATGTGAATTTCAGTAGGTGCCCCGGGCTGCTTAAAAATGGACGACCCGGCCACAAATCGTGCCCAGGCCATTGTTTAGACACCCCTGTGACACCAACTACCAGGTGTAAATTCCTTGAGCTGTTTTTAACGCAACCTAACATAAAGATAATTCTGGCACTGGCACACCATCAGATGATACATTCAACAATAATAAAGCAATGCAGAATCGACCAAAACGTACAAGAATCCTCATGAGACTCGGGACAAGAATCCCCGGCTCTCCTTGAACTCTCCAGCCGCTGTTATGTCACTCTCTTGTGGATTCGGCGACTGCCATCGTCCGTTGAACCAGATGAACCGTGTGGTCAATTGAAAAGGACAGCGAACCTGCATTACCTTCTAGAACAGCCGATCCCTTGAACACGACATCTGCGGTGCGGAGAGAATCAAATCTATGGAGATTTCTACATTTTTATGTATTTTGTTTTCAACCGCTTGATGAATGTGGGAGAATGTGTTCCCTCCCGAGAATCGTCAAGCACCGCCCATTTTCTCCTCCGGTGGACTTCTGCCCGCCTATCTAGGCGTGGTTATAAAATGAAATACTGTACTGTAGAATAGAATAGTATGGAGGACCAAGAATGCCAAAATCAGATAGATAGATAGATAGATACAGACAAACAGAGTGTGATGGAGTATTTAATCAGTTCATTATTGATTTATTTATTTTGTTAAATATTTATTTATGTCAATATTTATGTACTTATTTCAATTTTTTCATGATTTCACTATTTAACTATCTGAATAGTATGCTGTGGAAGCACTCTGCGGACCATTTTGCTGTAAGATGCAACTAAAAAAATTTAAAAGCATATTAAAACATCTGTACGTTATTTAGGGTAAATAAGAGGCACTTTAAATGCTGGCATGTGTGTGCTGACTGCCATTTAGCAACAGGAGTTGGAATGCGATTCTGAACACAGCCACATCCCCATTTATAAGAGGGTGTGCACACTTGTGCAACTTCATTATCTCAGTAGTTTATTTTTACTTCACCTCTCTAAGAATTGTATTTGTTTAAATTGATTTGTATCGGTTAAAGTTCACTAACGGTCGAATTTTTTGTGAAGCGATTTATCTTGGTCTCATTTTTTTTAAATCACAAAACCTCGTCATTTGAAATGGGGTGTGTAGACTTTGTATATGCAGTGTAGCTTCCCTTCGCCCCCTTTGTATTATTGACTGTGTTAACAAAAATACATCTAGACGTGAAATCTATACAACTGGCGATGTGTGCCATTTGTTTTTGTTTTTTTATATGCTCAGTGAGTAAAGTGCCTTGGGATATATTTTGCTGTGAATTGTTGCTTTATAAATAAAATTTACTTATTCTATGATCACATTCACATACAGGTTTCTGCACAGGCTTCTTCATCCAAAATTCAAAATCAAAACGGATAATTTCTACCATGTCACGTTTTGCCATTCCCCCCCCCCCCCCCCCCCCCCCACCTCACTAACATATCTGCAAAGTCATGTTATGTTGCAAGCAAGCAGAGTCATGTCATTCAGCAGTAACACTTCCCATTTTCTCAGCACCTTCAGCACATTATGCCTGTGTATAAATACCACACAGTGGATCACTGAGGCCACAGTGGGTCACAGGAAGCAACAATTGTCAGAGGCTGTATTCATTCAAACACTCTTATGTTGCAAAGACATTGATAAGGTAAGATATATTTATATGTAGAATCTCAGTTGTTGCATATGCTTTCAAATGTACTGCATTAAACATAAACCTGCCTCTGTAGATGGAGACCAAGAAGAGCGCAAGGAAATATGACACGGGGGAAGTGTGCAAGTATGATGCTCAGTCTCAGATTACAAAATTGCTATGAGTGAATGAATGCATTTAAAAAAGTTCTCATGGTTGTGTACTGTATTTTGTGCTATCAGTGATTTATCAGAGCAGATTAAAGCAGCCACAAAAGACAACCACGAGAGAGCTGAAAATACAGAGCTGATGCTGAGTTACCAAAGGGGAGAGATCACCCTGCCACAGTACAAGGTCAGTTCCACACCAATTCCTCCCAGATTATATAAATTCTGTGTCGGAAGACGGATGAGGCATCATTTAGGTTGAGACAGCTATGATCGAACACAGTAGTTAAATGTGTCCTAACCTTGGTTGAGCCAAAGCATGTATTTTACACAAGAAAACAATCTCACAGCACTCTACCAAACAAAAATGTCACAAAAAAAGGATACACAGATTATGTGGTCTCCCTTCTGCCATTTAGTGGAAGAGAATTCAATTGTTCTACCAATCATTATACATCGTTTGCATACATAGATGAACAAATTATGTACATATTTGTAATTAATAAATGATTTCCGGACCAATTAAGCCAAACTGGCACACTAATGCAGGAATCACTGAATGTGAAATAAAACTACTTTATGTATCTGTCAGCTCCTGCTGTGTTCCCTCCATGAGATCTACAAGGTGCTAGAAGAGGAACTAGATAAGAATTCTTCCCATCCAGCGGTCGCACCGATATACTTCCCCCAGGAACTTGCTCGCCTGGAATGCCTGGAGAATGACCTGGAGCATTTTTTTGGCCCTGATTGGAAGGGGAAGATGATTGTTCCTGCGGCCACACACAGATACACTCAGAGGCTACGACAGGTGAATCCAAAATGAGCTGTCAGTCAGTCCCATACTGTGTTTTCTGTGAGTTAAATTCACTAATGCCAAGTTCTCTTTTGCAGATTGGTAAAGAGAAACCGGTCCTCTTGGTGTCCCATGCCTACACTCGATATCTTGGGGATCTGTCAGGAGGACAAGTGCTGGGGAAAATTACCCAGAAATCCCTCAAACTGACAGGCAAAGAGGGCCTTTCGTTCTTCTTCTTCCCTGGTGTGAGCAGTCCTAATCGCTTCAAGCAGCTGTACAGGAGCCGCATGAACGGCATTGAGCTGACCGAGGAGGAGAGGGCGGCTGTGCTGAATGAGGCGGTTGCAGCCTTTGAGTTCAACACCCAGGTGACCATTTCATACTAAGCGGGTTGTTGTGGGATCAGTAGAGGAACTAGTTGATGCAGCTTATTGAGGAAATATGCTGACATCTTTTCTTTTCCACCAGGTTTTCGATGACTTGCAGAGGCTTTTGTATGTCGCAACAGAACAATCTAAGAACAACTCGGCCAGTTTTCCATTTCCTCCACTCATGCATTTCACCGTGGGGCTGTGTGTCACACTGGCTACTATTGGAATGGGAATGTATATCTTGTAGTATCAGCCAACACCACATGGACCTATACCACTTTACTAATCGCTTTCAGCTAATGCAGCAAATCTTATTGAAATCAAAACCAGCCATGGCTTTTAAAATGTCAGCATTTGTATTTGACTGAACCTACTGTATACACTTTTGTTACATTTACTACTTCCAAGTGATATTATTGACTTCAGATTTTAGAGTATGTATTCCTAGAAACCAAACAGAAAACAGGAAATAAACTTGCTATGGGTGAAAGAGGAAAATTTGTTTGCAAGCATTTAATTTAGTTATAATTATTTTAATTTAATCTGCTGGGATAGGCGCCAGCACTCCCTTGTGAGGATAAGCGGCTCAGAAAATGGATGGATGGATGTTTATAATGCACGCACTACATAGGCAAGGACAGGTGGGGCAGTGACTGCAGCCCCGAGCTACGTTTCGGCGTCTTGCTTAAAGGACACAACATTAGTCAGAATGCACATGAGCATCTTTACAACTAGTAGCAATTCATTTTGCCCGCAGTGCAATTCAAACCATGAGCCCTCGGTTCCCAAGCCAGCCCAAGAATGTCTGAACGAAATCTGATCAGTAACACTTGGAAATCTCACTATTGTCTGAATATTATTTAGTAAGCTGATTGCATTCATATTTCTGATTTCATTAAAATACAGCATATAGAAAGTATACGGTTCCCATTATTTACCCCTTCTGATGCGTTAGTGTCAATCTTCAACAATAGCAAGGTTGCCAACGTTGTTAAACTCTGATTGGTACATTTCAAGTTAATTCACTGTATAATAGTGTTTTGTTTAAATAAACAAATAAATAAAATGTTTGAGGGGTTAATACTGCTTCTTCCTGGGTGTGAATAACTAATGTGCAAATATGTAAAATATGATAGCTAACAGCTACACACAAATGACAAAATGAAAACCTTTACCCAATTATTTCTCAAGTGTAGATGTAGATAGAGTGCACACATCAGGTGCTTTTGTGTGCAGTTTCATTGCTGATATAATTTTAGTGATACTGTATGTTAATGTACCCTTTTTAGTTGTTTTTTCTTTTACAGTGGGGTATTTAAATGTACCCGTTTAAGTTATTTTTTCATTTTACAATGGGGTATGTTGTGTAAACAATCTGGTTTTACAGACACCTTGCATTCTAGAATGAAACAAATATTGCATGACTAGGCAAATTGCAATCCCAAAAACAGTTAACCAGTTATTGAAGTCTTAAGGGGAAGAAAGGCCAACAAGCATTTGCAATTACAACATTTTATTTATGATTTCCAATTTTTCTTTTTTTACAGGGCATGCAGATATGTGCGCTACAAAAAAAAAAAAATCCTTGTAAGAGCAACAGCTGGATCCTTACCTTAAAGGTTTAGATCCATTTACCAGCACAGATGATCACAAGGGCAGATATGACGATTTTAACTTGCGAAGACAACTACTTCCATCAATATGTATGTGACAGAGAACAAAATCATCTACTTGACTCTGTAGAGTACTTTCCTCTGCATGCGGTGCTGAAGCTCACCCCTCCTCAACATCAGGTGTAGGACTTTGTAGATGGCGTGGTCAGGATATTTCTAGCAGATCACATTGGAAAAAAAACAAAAAAAAAAACAAAAAATTTTAAAAGCTCCTCACAAACAAAAAACTCAAGTGATGGTTGAAAGTGGCAAAATAGCCGCTCTCCAGCATGTGCTAACCTTATTTTGTTGGTGTGTTCAAGTGTCACTGCACTTTCCACCTTTCAACTGACCTGTTTGGCGAAGTCTTGGATGATACTGTGCTCGGACACCTGGGAGCCAATTGCAAAGCGTCTTTTTAACTGCTTCTCAATGCGGGAAATCATTTCCTGGTCCTCTTGAGTAGTGAAACCTTCCACTCCTGTGTATCAGAATGGAGCCGCATATATTAAAAAAGTAAACCCAAGGGATCATATCATCCACTGACGTATTATATTTAAACGTGCTAGGCTAAACGCAACTGGTCGCACGTGCGTACAACAGATTGGGGCTGTCAGCGGTTCAGCGCCTTGCTAAAGGGCAGATTGATAGACCTCGGGAAGAAAACTGGCACATTCCCTGTATTGGCCGGACCACTACAGGTTGTTAATTTTACTTTATGCTTTTTTTAACATATGAAAGTAGGGCTCAGGACTGCGACCCTCTTTTCAGTGTGTGTGTAAGTAAATATTTTCTGTGGTCGCACTTTTGCGAGTGCATGTTTTAATGCTCCCTTTACACAGTCTCACTATATAAAGACATGGCGGTTGAA
Organism: Phycodurus eques; assembly: GCF_024500275.1. Lineage (NCBI taxonomy): Eukaryota > Metazoa > Chordata > Actinopteri > Syngnathiformes > Syngnathidae > Phycodurus > Phycodurus eques. Next base: position 8,768,128 of record NC_084540.1, on the reverse strand, counting down.
AGTCGCTGTCTTTTTCACTGCTTTAGTCAATCTCCTCCACCTGCACGCTCTCTTTCTGAAGATAGAGCGCTATTTCATAATTATGAAAGGTGAACATTCGACGAGAGCGAGCCTTGAGTGGCGGAGCGGTTGTGACCTGCAGAAAGTCGGTGGTCACGGAGGGTCCCTTCCATCGTCGAGCGACGAGGGGCCACTGACAAGGGTGCAGTTAGTACTGGTACCCAACTCAGATTCATAATGACATCGACCAGTCCCGTCCACTTTTTAATCACCCCTTCTTCCTGAAGCTGGATGTCCAACTTGGCAAGAGAGACGAATATTACAAGCCCGACATGGAACCCATGCTATCTGCTTCTCGTGCAAAAAAACTATCGGTATAGTTATATATTTTGTTGTACGTTTGTAAGGCTGAGAAGGGCTGGGAGCACACAACTCTGGCCTTACATGTTGCGAGTTATATAAATTCCGCCTCTTAGTGGAAATTACACACACCGCGTCACACTCCCCACACTGAAAAACTAGGTGTCTGCTCAACTTAAAATTAAATATCAATTTACACTGATAGTTGTATATTTCTCTCTACTTACCTAGATAAGTCTTGTGGCACGAACGTAACACTAGCAGAATTGAAATAGCTTCAAAATATCTGTGGAAATAGTTACATCTTTTCTTTTTAAACTTTGAACAAACACCGAATTCTGTGGCTATGGTCCTAAAATCAGGTAACACGCAGTGCCTGTTGTATTGTTCAGAAAAAAAATAAACAAAAAAATTAGAGCGTTTTTCATATATAAAACGTTTTTATGCTGTATGCACCATTGGGAAATCCTAACAATACTACTGTTATTTAGAATGTAACCGTCATATACAGTTTCCATAATGATTTTTATTTATGTAAATGTCATTGTTTAAACTTCAGTTCATACACAAATGTTAACATATTTTGCCGTTGGCATGAAGTTTTGGCTTGTGATTAGCATTTCCATCATGCACGACGAGAATTGATCAGGTACGCAATTTATTTTATTTTTTTCCAATAATTCATTATTGTTTTGGCCATGATTTCAAATTTCTCCAATTCCACCCAAACAATACCCCCACCCCCTCACACACATACACACACAAACATCATGTGCGCTGGTCACACCAGTGCGACCAGTATAAACATTACTGTAGAGCCCTGGTAAGCCATTTTCGGTGCGTCAAGGCAAACAGCATGATGTACTTAAGATGTAACAGCACAACTGCAACTAAAAAACACCTGAAAGGCTGCCGGAGAGCGCAGCATCCAGTGTGGAAACTTGGAAGAGTCGCAGCGCTTCATCCACTTCTTCCTCTCCAGCCACAGCCTGCAGCTTCATTTTGGCCAAGGACTCTGCAATACGCACCACAGCCTCCAGTTGCCTGGAATAGAGCAGAGCCAAAACTGATAAAGAAGCAGCCCAAAATGGAACGGAGCAACAGAAACATCAGTGGGTTTTCATTTGTATGGTACCTTTAATGGACATCCAACATTGGGAATACGTGGGACACTAAGAATAACTTACAAGATCAACAAAAGGATGTTAAAAATTGAAATGTGTCTCTGCGACATGCTTATACGCACTTTCTTCGAACACTCCTTGGTGTCAATCTGATACATGGATGGAGTTCACGTTTTTCTTAAATGCTCCATTCTACCAGTGCATAAGAGACTCAAATGTCTTCGAAGATAAATGATGTATCTGCATTTTAGGAACCTTTATCACATTTTTCCTTAAGAAAAGGGGGTGGAAAAAATGCATATAAACACTGCATACTGTGAAAACAAAACAACTTTCACTTAAGAAAGATCTCGGAATAAGACTTCTCTGGTAGTGTGTTCAACAGCTTTGGGAGGTAATTGGAGAAAAAAAAAAAAAAATTCTCGACCTTGTTGCGGTCTCTGGAAACTTCCGAAAAAACAGCAGCAGATGGTTAGTGTTCTTACACTCATGAAGCTAACGAGAATTATGAACGAACCTTGGTCCTTAACCACTAGGGGTTGACCAAAGAGGAGGAGGAGGAATAATTAATACCTGACGGTGATTGGGATGGATGCTCTTTTGTCTGTTTCTCTCTCATGCTCTCTTGCGCCGCTCCTCATCAGCACATATCTGTTTTTCAGCTTCTCAGCAGCAGCAGGAGAGAGACGAGGGCCACATTTACTGCAAGGAAAAATTGTATTGGTGAGCATTTCAGTAGAGAACACTCATCTGGCTTGAGGGAAGAATGTAAAATCTTAGGACTTACGCTCTGGCAAAGGCAATGTACTTCTTAAAGGTGGCCAGTGGAATCTCACCCTCAACGCCCTCCGTCTGTGTCTGGGCACTCAGATGAACGTTCATAACGTGACGAGCCAATGTCTGCAAGGCGTAGAGTGGGCATTTTGCATTTTTATACTCAGAAACCTTAAGGATGTGTGTGTTGAAAAAGAAAAAGATTTGCCAAAACATGACAGTAAAAGAAGTCACGCGAGTCCTGTTACCATGTCCCTCTGATGATCATGAGAGTCTTTAATGATGAAGATCATGTCGAATCGGGACAAGATGGTGGGCATGAAGTCAATGTTGTCCTCCCCCTTGGTGTCATCCCAGCGGCCAAAAACAGAATTGGCAGCAGCCAGCACGGAGCAGCGAGAGTTCAGAGTGGTGGTGATGCCAGCCTGGGAACAGTCGATGATTTGGTCTAAGTTGTGAGGGGAGGTCACTCCATCGCAGTGGGGCACACATGCATCATCAGTAGAGTGACGCAGCAGAAGCATGCTGGATCTATAACCCAGAGCTGGATGGATCAAAACCATCCTCCGCTAAGTACTTTACCTACCCAAATGATATCTAACCAATCACTCTACCTTGGCGATGGAGATGGTCTGTTGCTCCATGGCCTCGTGGATGGCAACTCTGTCATCTTCTCGCATCTTCAAAAATAGACAACACGGTTTGTTTTAAAATTGGAAATTAAGACACTGCTATTGAAACTTACAGCTGTTACCCCATATTCTTTGCAGGACCTTTTGCCTAAAGTCATGCAGGATTCTGGCCATCTAAGGTATCTAATAGTAGACATACTATATCAGGGGTGTCAAACTCAAATTCACAGTGGGGCAAAATAAAAAATTGGGACAACGACGCAGGCCAAACTCAATATTTAATGGAAAATCACTGCGATGTGCAGGTTTCCCTTCGCTGCAGAAATGTAGCGTTAAAGTTTATTATATGACAACAAACTTACAGTTTGCTTAAACACTGAATCTGGAATAAACAGATCAGCTTGCCGGTCTAGACTGATGGGCCAACACACGTGCAAAGCATTCTGGCATTTGTAATATTAGTGGCGCATGTACTATATACTGGAGGGCCAGGACATGTTAGATGTTAATGTCCATCAAGATCTGACACTAACCCACAGACATGCATTGTAAAATATAAACCCCAATCTTACCTTGTCAAACTCGTCAATGCAGACAACACCGCCATCAGCCAAAACCATAGCTCCACCCTCCATGACGAACCCACGGGTAGTCGGGTCCCTCAAAACAGAGGCAGTCAGACCAGCAGCACTGCTACCCTTTCCTGAGGTGTAAACCTGAAGTTGCACAAGACAAGCGCTGGCAATCAATTGATTCACTTTGTGAATAATCAATAAGTCATGGAAATATGGGCTTGTAATTACGTAGTACAAATATGAGTACAGTTATCCCTTGCCTATTTGCACCAATGGCAAATTCTCATATTCACGTTTTTTGTAACCTATCCTATTCACTGAAAAACTCACCCCTTCAATGCCACAAGATGGCGACAAAGCCCACAATAAAATAAGCCATTTATTTTTAAGGTTAATGACATGACCACCCTAGTCACAGAAGGGCTACAGTCTAATAAGAAAATAACATTTACCCCAATGGGCGAGCATCTTTCCACAAACTTGAGCAACTGAGACTTGGCTGTACCAGGATCTCCAAGCATGAGCAGGTTTATGTCTCCCCTGCGAGTGAGTCCATCAGGCAGCCTAGAAAAAGGATGTGCACATGTATAAAGCAATCATTTTGCCATTTGACGACAACAACAACACCAGCCTCACCTCTTCCTTGAACCTCCAAACAACAGACAGGTGATGGCCTTTTTGAGATCATCGCTGCCGTAGATTGAGGGCGCAATGGAGCGAGCCAGAGAGGTGTAAACGTCAGGAGAAGCAGCCAGCGACCTCAGCTCCTCCTCTTCCTGTGGAGACACGGTCCCAGTAGCACCCCGACCTGGAGGGGACACAACACTTTACCACCTTGTTGTGGTCTGAACAAATAAATCAATTGGGTACACAGGTATCAATTGGGTAATTGGGTACACAGGTATCAATTGGGTAATTGGGTACAGAGGTTCATTTCTTTCTTTTACCTGCCCCTTCTGTGTCAACTTGTATCCCAACTACTCTCAGGTAGGATGCCCGGATCCCCACACCAGCACTCTTCTCTCTGCCTTTGGACTTCACAGCAGCAGTCTTCTTGATGGAGTAGATACCCATGATGGTTACTCGGTTGCCTGGGACCACACGGTCACACAGGTACCTGACAAAGGAAGTACTGTGAGTTAACAGCCGCACACAAAGATTATTGTGATTTTTTTTCCCCATTAGTATATTCAACTAAAATATTATGTCACAAACTTTCAACATTTATCATTCCGTGTACTTTCACCTATTCCCTGATCCTCAATCATGCAATGTGTCTGTGTAGGCATACACGTGGAAATTATGCATTTAGTCAGAGGTAAGGTACGGTTTAGTCCGTAACATTTTGGATAAATTAGTAGTAAAATCAGTAGTTTTAATGCTACGTACTTTTTACCTTTGAGCATTTAAGTTATGCTACTTTTAGAACATTAAATTGAACTACATTCCACCCGCTACATGTATTTTTACCTACAGATATTGTTGCTTGCGCAATCTACTTTGGTTCACCAGAGAGACTTGTCATGACTGGTTCCCCAAGCCAACATAACTACGAGTCACGCTTGACTTTATTTGACTAATCAAACGGGGTCAGGCAGTCATGTGACTTCTTAGTTTCTACGACGCCAAACAAAATGAAAAAATTCCAAAGTGATTCATTTAAGTGTAGCTGTCACGGTCTGTGTTTTGGTTTGGGTTGTGTTTAGTTTTGTTCCATGTTTTCCTGTGTTCCATGTTTGTCGTGTGCACATTTGGTTGTTGTGTCCACCTGTTCTCGTCAACCTTCTGCCTTGTGTTGACCAATCAGCTCCCTCCAGCCACTCGTATCTTGTCCAGGTGTTCCTCGTTGTCTCGTCAATCTGTTTGTATTTAGTTGCCTGGTTTCGTTCACTTCTTGTCAGTTCATTGTCTTTGCAGTATGTCATTGTCTCTATCTGTGCCACGCCCTAGTCACCAGTCATGTTTTGTTTCCAGTTTTAGGTTTATTCAAGTGTTTCTTTGTTACTTTGGTTATCTGTTGTGTGACTTTGTTTAGTTTACTTTTTCCATGTTTGCCTTTTTTGGGGAAATTAAATATAATTTTTTGGGGACTCCTGCCTTGCCTCCCTGCACTTGGGTCCTCCAGGTTTTGCCTTGCCTTCAAAAACCCTAACTGTGACAGTAACATGGCAGTAATCTATTTTTACCTCTCAGGTGGGCTTCAACTCACCGGCGACCCAAGTAAGGACAAGCGTTATATAAACTGAATGGATGGACCACAAAAAAAAAAGAACAGCTCTGTCATCTGTGTCTGCTTAAAAATGCCCACAGTTCACCCTACTCCACTCGGAACTTCAGCAACATACAAGAGGCTGCCCTGGTCTACGTTTGCAAAATGTAGTGTTCGGTGGCATAAAAGCAGCAGGTCAACAACTGCACATGAATGCAAATTGCACTTTTGGGCATTCAAAAGGAGAAGGGAGACAAAGCATTCCCCAATGGATGCACAGCCTGAAGATAAAGATGTACATTGGCAGCAAGCACTCAAACTTTTTTCGAGCAATGGAACGGATGTCGGTATTGCTGATGATAAATGTGGGTCAATTCACCAGTCAAAGTTCAATATCATCAAATTATATATAATTATTCATATCTGCATAGTGAGCCTATTGTGCTCTCTCATATGTGAACAAAAAAAGTTAATTTTAATCTTTTATTGTGGCTAAACTTGCCTTCGTTTATTCATTGTATTTAAAAAATATTGTTTCAAAGTGAGTTTGTTGGGCACGGTTTTATTTTGCATACTCCCATTTTCTATTTTTGTTTATAGGACATGCACTATTTAAAAAAATAAATCAGAAGTTACCAGATTCTCAGTACTTGAGTAGTTCTGTTTGTCACTGAATAATTATTTGGAGGACTACTTTTTACTTGAGTAATATTATTCTAAGGTAACAGTACTCTAACCACCTCCGATTATAGTATTCATGTATGCATGTACATATGTTGGTATGTACTGTATGTTGGTATTTCGGACTGCACTTCTTGGTGGATAATTCATCATAAAGAGATTAGCTTTAACTTCTTCCTATTCATTTTTGGACCAGTAATGCACATTGTTTAAGTATGGGATATCGACAAAGATTTTTCATTTCGTTGTTCTATCAGTTCAAACGTCGACTCAAAGAGCCAAAAAGAGTTGATTGCCAGATAAAAATTCTGACCTGTCACAGTAGAGCTGAAGGTGTCGAGGCATTTCTCCATGGGGTACAGCATCTGGAGATTCCTGCAGTCTGAGCGTCTGAAAGTCAACACAAACGCAGCGGTCCGGCAGGATGAAGTAAGGATCCATGGGGCACTTAACTCTTGCAGTGCTATCACTATGGAAAGAGAAATTGGTTTATAAAACCTGCTGAGTGTGCTCATTATTTGAGAATCGTTATTTTCCGAGTCATGCTTACTTGTTGCACTTGCGAGGAAGAGCGTAGCCCTGCAGGCCCGGTGGCAGAGAGATGTTGCTGATGACGTGACGACAGCTGCGACACTTCAGACACACCTTGGTAGCCTTGGCCTTCACTGGGGTGGCTGAGATGATGATGCCGTGCACTTTCACCAGACGAGACACCTGTTCTGACTGCAGAGGACAGTATTGACAAATTCAAATTATCGGTAAGCCACGTGAGAGATTTAGTTGTACTTTACCTTAAGGCTGCGGATAGAAGCATGATGTGCGTCGCTCTTCAGCATAACTTGAATGTCCTGCACAGTCTCTTCTTCGGCTGGACGTGGACGTGTCACCTCATCAGCTACCTCCTTAGCAGCCTCCTCCAACTGTTAATTACAGTCATATAGTTTAATAGGTGGCGGCACAGTGGTCGACTGGTTAGAGCGTCAGCCTCACAGTTCTGAGGACCCGGGTTCAATCCCCGGCCCCGCCTGTGTGGAGTTTGCATGTTCTCCCCGTGACTACGTGGGTTTTCTCCCGGCACTCCGGTTTCCTCCCACATCCCAAAAACATGCATTAATTGGAGACTCTAAATTGCTCGTAAGTGTGAATGTGAGTGTGAATGGTTGTTTGTTTCTATGTGCCCTGCGATTGGCTGGCAACCAGTTCAGGTTGTACCCCGCCTCCTACCCGATGACAGCTGGGATAGGCTCCAGCACGCCCGCGACCCGAGTGAGGAGAAGCGGCTCAGAAAATGGATGAATGGTTTAATAGGTAAGTTAACAGGATGAACAATGTCCCCTTATATTCACATGGCTGAAGTTCAAATTAAGCGTCTTACCAGTGGCAGGTTGTCAGAAGGCAGCTTGTACAGACAATCTGATAGATCCTCATCAAAGCTGGCGAGGTCCTCCATCTCTACCTCAATGCAGTACTCTCCAAGGGTGTAGTGTCTCTTCAACTCATCTCTAAGATACAGAAATGACAACTGAATGAACAGTGTGATGCTGAAAAAAATCATGCGCTAACAGGGGGCTTAGTGTGGGGCTCATTCGTGTAAAACATTGAAATGTAAATTACAGTCCATGATGGTGTGGAATTAGGCATCCAGGAATGCGTAAACGTGGTTCACACATTTTCAATGAGAAGCTTTTGTTTAAATTTGTAGTGGGACGTAACGAAGTACAAATATTGTAACTACATTGAATTTTCAGGTGTCTGTAATTAATTTATTTCTTTTACTGACGAGTTTTCACTTTTATTCCCTAGATTTTTTTTAAACAAATCTGTACTTTCTACTCCTTACTTTGTCTAACTCGGCTCCTTACGTTTTTCAACCTCTGCGGATGACTACACAACGTAAAAGATTCACTTTTGTTCCAAGATACAGTATCTCCCCATGCATGACCCTATTTAGGATTATTCCCTGTTGTGCAGTTACCAAAACAGATGTGTATAAAATTGCCACTATAAAATTACTTTTACACTCAAGTACAGTACAGAGATTCGGTAAAGATGAATCAGTACTGCACTTTTACGTGAATCTTTCTTACTCAAGTATGTATCCTCCTACTGATGTACAGAGTGTGAGTAGTTTTGCCAAGTCTGCCGATTTGTCATGAGTCTCATTTCCTTTGAAAATTATTCGTCACGTGGAACAACTATCCGAGCTTGTTTTATTACTCTTTTAGCGTTTATTGAATTACAAGGGACTTAATTTTGCGTTGAAAAGCCCATCTACCTGTATTTATATGTGAAGCCAGTTCGGTCGGTTCCCACTCTAAACTGTCGGAGAAATTCACGGAACCGTTTCTTGATCTGAATCCGCTTTTGTCCCCCTTCATCTGGGCCATGTCCTTCTCCCCCTCCGAAGCTGTCACTGTAGTAAATTCCAGGATCGTCAAAGCCAGACATGTTGCAGGTTGGTTTCCTATTGAGAAGAAAAAATCGGCACCGCCGTCAACTTGTGCTAACAATGGTGCTGATCACTCTTTTCGCGGCAAAACAGACAGGAAGAAGTTGAGTTTTGCCGCGAGTCTGTCGCGCGGACTCGGTCGTTCTTGCCTCTCATTGGCTGACAAGAAAATTGGCTTGATTTTATTGGTCAGATCGCAGATGCAGGAAGTGACATCTATGTGGAGGTGGTCCTCATTCAGCGTTTAGTGGCGCGAAAAAGACGAGAGACCAAGGAGTGACGTAAATGACGTGCGCCATGCGGCTTTCAACCCCATTGTGAAAAAAAATCCCGCTATAAACCTATTGTGAAATTTGGGATCAAATGGCTTTAATAATAAAATACAAATTATATAAATGCAAGCACTGTTCATAATGATGATTTTAATAAAACAATAAAAATGCTATAAATTCAGGCAGTGTTCCGAATGTTTAAGGATAGTAGGTGTTGTAAACCGATGTGATCAATAGTAAACTGTACACAGTATGTTTTGCGTTTGCGTTATCCTGTTTGTTCTAACTGGAAGTAGCATTTGTCTTCCAAACCCCACCAGTTTCAGCTGAACCTGTTAGTCCAATTTTTAGAGTGACAGCGCCTCGTAGTGGTCAAGTTGTAAAATAACAGTGTCTTGGCTGAAACTACTTTGAGTGGTTGGAGAATTACATAACAGAATAATACGGACACAAAAAATATTCACTCTCTATTTAGGTAGCTGTACATACACTTGTGTAAAAGCCTGGTAAAAGTAATGATTGAACTTCTGTAGTTGTGGAGAAAAATGCACTTTAAAATGTATTTAAGTACAAAAATAAAACTTTTTTTTATGCTGGCAAAAGACAATGCAGTATCAAACAATTTTCTTAAATAAGGCCACAGATGGGAATATCTTTCTTCTCTGAATTCCTGGTACATGTTCCTCCATTTTGCTGCGGTCCCACGCAGTTGTGTCTGTCTTATGAGACCCAAGATCTCATTCACAGTTGACAACCTCTCTCTATTTATGTCTTTTTGTTGCTCTTGTGACGCCTTTTGTGGAGACTGAGGGGGGAAAAAACAAGCATTTTGATAAAATGACAAAAAGAAAGTACAGACAGCTGTACAGCTGCTGTAAAATTATATATATTGTAATATATATAATACACTTTACATTTGTCCACACAGTACATATGTATACAGTATGTACATTACAGTATATACTTTATAATTATTGTAATATACACCACTGGTAGAGCTCATCTTATTTTAAATTATTATTTGATGGAAACCACCACAATGGTTAAAATCTGTATTTTTCTCCCTATGTGGGATTTTTTGGGGGGTTAAAAAAAGCCAGATGATGTCATCTGCTTCTGCAGCAGCAAGAGAAAATGCATCAGCAATATATTTGTTTCCTGTTTAGTGGGAGGCACATACAGTAGGTGTGTGTGACTGTGATATCGAGAGGTGGTACACTCTGTAGTTCCCATGGCTGTATAAATGTTGTTTACACATCCTGTTTTACCATCGCAGCTCCTTCAACTTTAATAAATTATATCATACTGAAATATATTATCTAAAATATCAAAAGTGTTCCATTCTGTCAAAATGCATTTCAATAAACCATAATCATTAGGCAAAGTGAAAGAAAACTGAGGAGGAACTTATTGTGTTGGTGTCAGAGAGATAAAAAAAAGTTGTTGGCTGTGGGAAAGTGGCATCACACTTTGACACCAGTCCCATGAATGTAAACCACAGTCACCACCAGAAGTTTCATGATTTTTTTTTTTTCTATTTGAATGATTATAGCTTAGAGGTAACAAAAACAAACAAACAGAAAAAAATGACCATCTCAAGAAACTATCATATAACCCAAGAAACATCCATCCATCCATCCATTTTTAACATCGCTTATCCTGGTTAGGGTCACAGGGCGCTGAAGCCTATCCCAGTTGACTTCGGGCAAAAGGCAGACTACACCCTGAACTGATCGCCAGTCAGTCGCAGGGCACATATAGACACGGACAACCAGTCGCACTCACATTCACATTCACACCGTCACTGAGTGGGAACTGAAACCACGCTGCCCGCACCAAAGTCAGGCGAGTATACCACGACACCATCAGTGATCCAAGAAACAATCAAAATAATAATGATTTTAATACAGAACTTAGGCAGGAACCCTACCATGAAAAGTAATTTCTATGTGTTTAAAGAATTAGTATAATTTATTGTATGAGTTTCAATTTTGAATTGAACTACTGTAATAAATGAACTTTAATGTTCTGGTTTGTTCAGATGCACTTACTTGACTTAAACATGCGCGCCTACGCCAGCTCGTCGTTCTGCCCCCCTGGACAGAAAACTAGAAGGAACAGGAAGCCAGAAATTCAAATTTGAATCTGAATCATAATTCTGTATTAGATATGAAGTACATTTAAAAAATAAATAAACAGTGTAATCTGTTGGATCTGGAGTTTAAGAAAAGCTTTTGCTGACATCTTTTTCCCTTTTTTTTGATAAAGAAATATATGCTATGATGTTATTTTTCATCTCTTCTGAGGCTGCAATTACTTATTTAAAAAGTTGCAGTCACTTCTCCCAATTTGCTGTAGGAAAAATAACAGCAGAATAGAATGTACAATGGATGTACAATTGTGGGAGATGCCATGAGCAATTGAATTGAACAAAATGAGCAAAAAACAAAACACCGGGAGCCACAAAATCGTTTTTACATCTAAAGTGAGGAAAACGCTGCATATATATATATATACATACATACAGATATACAGATAGTTTTTTATCTGTATGTATATCTATAAAAAAATTGGTGTGCTGCAGTTATTAAATCAAGGAACTGCTACAGAGAACGCAACATTTTATTCCTACATGTAACAAAAGCATTTTGAACTCTTCGTTGAAACTTACTTTCAAATAATATGGTCAATCTCTTTTTAAGTCTTTATTGTATTTTTGTATTAAGAAAGGCCAAACTTTAATTATCCACCTGCAGGCAACCAAAACTGCCATCTTTTTCGGGTCCATCATTTTATCGTGTCTGAAGCGTGCAGTAAGCTGTCAACTTGAATTTAAAAGGACTATTTCACTTAACAGTGTGAAATACACAGTATACAGAATGTAAAACAACAGCCAATTAGAATATTTATATTTCCTTTTTTTTCAGGGCGATAGACGCCTTCATTTTCAAGTTGTCATCTGTGAGGCGTGAGCCACGTTTGGTTTTAATACTGTTTAGTGCATGTAGCACATAGGATTAAATGTACTGTTTTCTTCAGAAACTTTCTTTTCTTGGCTTTATTAGTGGTTTACCTACCGGGGGTCTAATAGGTCAATAAATCCTGCAGCCAGGTGTCACACATCGGCGCTTATGACCCATGAGCGACCAAAGATTTTTTAAAAAATTGTTTATTCTAATGTCACTAGAGCACCATAATCTTTACATTTAGAATTGCATTTGAAAAATGAAAAAAACTAATTCAACTACTTAAATTTAAATTAAAAAATATTTAAATTAAATACTACAGTTTGTGTTTTTATGCCCCAAAATGCCATAGTTGAAACACTAAAATGTGGCAGTTTTTAAAAATGTTTTTATTTGGATATAAATAGGCCCTCAGAGCGTTTTAAAAGTGTAAAAAATGAGTGTCTTTTTGAAGTGCAGTTGACAAACTTTCAGATATTTGCAAACGGAATAATCCCTGACTCGTGGACTAGATCCATTACAGGTCGACGGTTGTGTGTCGCCCATGCTATACGTATTTTATATCGCTGCCTCCACCGCTACTCACGTGAATGTTTAACAACCCTAAAAATTGCCATTTTACAATCCATTAAATTTAGAATTTGTATTAGATAGAAATGAAACATACATCCATCCATCCATACATTTTCTTCCGTTTATCCGAGATTGGGTCACAGGGGCAGCAGTTTAAGCAGGAAAGCCCAAACTTCCCTCTCCCCAGCCACTTCGTCCAGCTCTTCCAGGGGGGTCCCGTGGTGTTCTCAGGTCAGCTGGGAGACATAGTCTCTCCAGCATTTCCTGGGTCCTGGGTTTGTGGGTCGTGTATGGAACACCTCACCAGGGAGGCGGCCCGTGGGAGGGGGGGGGGGGGCATCCAAACCAGATGCCCGAGCCACCTCATCTGGCTCCTCTCAATGCGGAGGAGCAGCAGCTCTACTCTGAGCCCCTCCCGGATGACCGAGCTTCTCACCCTATCGCTAAGGGAGAGCCCGGACACCTTGGGAAGGAAACTAATTTCGGCCGCTTGGATCCGTGGTCTTATTCTTTGGGTCACAACCCACAGCTTGTGACCATAGGTGCGGTTAGGAACATACGCAGATCGACCAGTAAATTGAGAGCTTTACCTTTTGCCTTCTACACCACGACAGACCGATACAGAGTCCGCGTCACTGCAGATGCTAGCACTGATCCGCCTGTCGATCTCTCGTTCCATTCTTCCCTCACTCGTGAACAAGACCCCAAGATACTTGAACTACTCCACTTGGGGCAGGATCTCATCCCCCGACCTGGAGAGGGCATGCCAACCCTTTTCCGATTGAGGACCATGGTCTCAGATTTGGAAGTGCTGATTCTCATCCCAGTCGCTTCACACTCTGCTGCGAACCGCTCTGAGTTGGAGATCACGGCTTGATGAAGCCTACAGGACCACATCATATGCAAAAAGCAGAGATGCAATACTGAGGCCACCAAACCGGACCCCCTCTACGCCTCGGCTGCGCCTGGAAATTCTCTCCATGAAGGTAATGTACAGAATCAGTGACAAAGGGCAGCCTTGGGGGAGTCCAACCCTCACTGGAAACGTGTTCGACTTACTGCCGGCAATGCGGCCCAAACTCCGACACTGGTCATACAGGGACCAAACAGCCCGAATCAGGGGGTCCTGTAGCCCATCCTCCTTGTCATGGTCTGTGTTTAAGTTTAGATTATATTTAGTTTTGTTTTCCTGTGTCCCATGTTGTTCATGTCTTGTGTGCTTGTTTGGTTATTGTGCCAACCCGTTCTTGTCAGCCCGCTACTTTGTGTCAACCAATCAGCTTCCTCTAGCCACTCGTGTCTTGTCCAGGTGTTCCTCGTTGTCTCGTCAGTTTGCCTGTATTTAGTTTGCTGGTTTGTTTCAGTACTTGTTGGTTCATTGTCAATCTCATTTGTAGTCCGTTGCTGTGAGTCACATTTCTCTTGTCATGTTATGTTTTATGTTGTGAGTTTACCAGTAGTGTTTCTTTGTTACTTGCAACCTTGTTTTTTTTTTGGACTTTGTTAGTTTAGTGTTAACATTTGGCCGCCGCCCGGCTCACACAGCACCCGACCTCCTTGGCCCCTCCCACATGTGGGGCACCCATGGGAAGACAAATGAAGCACTTACAACAAAAATGTCTTTTATTTTAATTATACAATTCTATGATTATGTTTACATTTTTCTGTACATTTTTGTTGCACACCTCACAGAAAAACAGAGCACACACTTTACACATGCATCATATCTTTTTTTAAATTATTTAAAAAAATTCACCTAAGTTAATACAGATAAACCTTGATTCAGGAAGACAGTAAGTAAACATCTTTAACAAAGCAATATAATTCTAGGCATGTTCCTTTTTCTCCATCCTCTCCAAGTTTCTGTTTCTTAGAAAGACAGCTTGCCGCAACCACGAGGAGAACACAAGACATTGAACCCCCCCCCCCAGTGAGACATGAACCCACCAAACCCACCAGCCCGTCTTACTTCCCTGCACTCCTCTCGTCTGCTCCCCCAAACAGCCCCTCGGAGAGACTCACGAGCCCCCCACCGTACCAACCACAGGGTTGCGAAATGCTTCTCTCCATGCACATCAAGGCAGGCGCATACTTTTGTAGGCTGCTCACAGAAGATGTGGACAAAAATATGTAATGGCTGCTTTGGTTTCTTTTAATTCACTCAGTGATTTGATTTCAATCTTGGGACAGAAACTTGTCAAGATTTAATTAATTCATATTTACAGTATATATTGAAGCAATTGCCTTTTTTATGATGAAACTTTGAATGGTAGTCTGGCAGTCAAGTATATTTGATACTTGAAGTCAGCAACCCAATGGGGGGAAAAAATGTGATGTTGCATTTCCTCCCAGTTCTGCCTACCAACTGGCATTTTGTATTCATCATGAACACCATGTATCGTCTGCATGCAGGCAGAGTTTGTGTATCTTGTATAAAATACAAAGCCTAACAGTAACAAAAACAAGTCCATATCCACTTTTACTGTACTTTTATAGAATGCCTTTTCAGTTACAGGTATGTTATTTTTTAATATGTTTTACAAGCTTAAATCAAGTCAGTATTATTGGGTCACAGCTGTGTGCTTCTATGTTGCAAATCTAAATAAGATTTTTTTATTTTGCAATCTGCTATTACGAAGTGAAGGATTTCGATGAAGCCAGGTTATTGGACTTCTGTCCCATCTGTTTTGACTGATAATTGCAAGACAGATACTCATTTACATTTTTGTTTGTCATGATTAAAGATTTGTTTTCCCTTAAATTAACATTGAGTTAATGTTTCCATGTTAAGTTAACAATTTCCTCAGATTGATGCTAAATAATAATGCCAGGCTATGATTCAGTGAAAGAAAACCCCTTCCTCACTTTTGTGTGGGTTTATGATCATAATACTCAATCTGATGATGAGATGTTCAACCCACAGTAAATGTAGATGTATATTCACACCTAAAGTAACTCAACTATAGTTGTATATCTAGATCTATATTTCTTAACACACAACTGATTAAATCCCATATTTTGTACTTACAGTTCAAATCAAAATATGGCATCATTTACAAAGTAAAGAGGACACTGTTTTGAGGTGCGCAACCACTTTGGGGTTTTGTTTTATAGCAGGGATGCTTCTCACAATGCTCTCGAACTTTTCAAAAACACATTCAAACTTTGGTGTGTCATCAACAGACGTGTGTTGGGTGGAGAAAAGAGGACGCAACTGACAATGCTAGAATTGCACTCGACGTTCATCTGTGCATTTGAGAGGTAAGGACAGCAGTACTTCAAGACAGAATTTAGACAGTACTTTTTGTACTATAACCTAACATTTGAAAGTTGTGTCTTTAAATATTCATAAATGTCAGATTGTGGTATCATGCTTAAATTTATAGATAATCAACATTATGTGATGGTGTTTTGTGGTGGAGGCCGTATTGAGAAAATTATCTGATATCAAAGGTTTGCGGAATTATATGGTGACAAACGATGTCATGTCTGAGAAATGCTCTCACAATTCATATAGTTACATCCAACAAAAAAAGCAAAATCAGTAAAAGTTTGGTTTCAAATTGGTAAAAATTTGGTTAAACTCACATTGTCAGAAAGGTATTCATTTGTTTATTATTGTAGTTGTAGTTTGCAAGGGGATAGAACTATTAGTGACACAGTCAGAGGTGATTTGAATGTTGGCTTTTTAAAGATACCTTCCAGAAAAAAGCGATTAAAACATCTCTAAAGATTCGGAGCAGTTTTACACCACTGCTAACTACAACAATACAAGAACAAACATATGGACCCATACAGTATATCTTCAAATTTTTGGGACAGCTCTTGGAAATGTTGTGATGTAACCCAAATTTGAAAAATACATTTGTTCATTGATTATCAAAATGTGCTTTGCTGTTTTGCTAGCTGTCCAAATAGGGTGTCTTAAGTGAACTATGAAAGTAGTTAATTAAAGTAGTTCAGCAGCAGTTTTTCAGCTACAATGCGATAACAGCACACAGGGGGGGCTCTCCACCAAGCGCATGTTTGGCAGGTGGCGGGCTTGGTTGGAAACCTCAAGCTTTGGCATTTCAAACGAACATGCACTCGCAGGTGTGCAATGGTTGTGAGCAGTTTTGTCTGACTCCTCCAGGTCCTGTCATGCCGCGGTCGTTTCTTGTGAGGAGTAAAAAGACTCACCCCCCTGGTTCATCCAAAGACTTCTTCAGACAGCAGGATATATCTCATACTGATAAAGGTCAGCCTGTGGACCAAGTTGGAAAGGACTCCGAAGATAATGTGCGGGCTGTTTTCCCTGAGGAGCTTCTGTCTGAAGTCCATTCCCCATGGGAGGGAACATCTTTGCAGAATCAATGCTATCTTGCAAGAGACCCCCCTTCATCTGGTAACTTTCCTAATTAATTATTTTGATGATAGCAGATAGAATTTTCTGAATTTTTGCAAAGAGAACAAAGCACCTCAAAATATAAATAGGAGTCAAAGAAAAACTGTCATTGTCATTTCTTCTTCTTCCAGTAAAATCCCCTGCGAATAATACTAATGCAGTGCTGGACTCTACGTGGTCAGCAAACAGAAAACAGACATCTGACAGAGAACAACAACTAGAGAAACTGGTCTTCATGTTACTCCACTGCAAGTCACATACAGACCTCAGCTCTCCATTCAGCCAGTGTCCTCTCTGTGAAAAGGTATAATGGCTTCCATGTATGAATTCACCTTGTGTGAATACGAAACCAGAGAAGCAATTGTTACACAAATCAATCACAGCTAAATGGTGAATGAAAAACGAATGTAGGAAGGAAGTGGTTTTGATTTTCATTAATTAAAGAGTAACTTCGGCACGGTGGACGACTAGTTAGCACATCTGACTCACAGTTCTGGGGACCGAGGTTCAAATCCCAGCCCCCGCCTGTGTGGACTTTGCATGTTCTCCCCGTGTCTGCGTGGGTTTCATCCCAAAAACATGCATGGTAGGTTAATTGAAGACTCCAAATTGCGTGCGAATGGTTGTTTGTTTCTATGTGCCATGCGATTGGCTGGCGACCGGTTCAGGGTGTACCCCGCCTCCCGCCCAAAGATAGCTGGGATAGGCTCCAGCACGCCTGCGACCCTAGTGAGGATAAGCGGTAAAGAAAATGGATGGATGGATAAAGTTACTGAGTACTTACTTATTTAGTATTAATGGGGTTGTTGTTTACAGTGGTGTTGAACTGCATTGCAACATACTCAGACCTCAGCTCTGTTTCTAATATTTTGGTGACCATACTTACATGAGAGGAGCACATAAATGATTAACACTTTGAAAGTGTCATCGAAAACCGAGCATTATCGTTTTAGAGGGTTAATTTTTTACTCAGCTTTTGTGTTGAATCTCATTCGATTGAATGTCTGGCAGTGAGAGTATCTCTGTACAGAAAAATCTACTCTGGGGGTCACAAACATGGTACCTGCACCAGGTAGCCCTCAAGGACCACATGAGTAGCCTGCTCACCAGTGATGGGACATTGTGATTTCCTAGAAATGTTGTACATCATTTGAAAATGTGAACACTTGTAGGGATTCATAGAAATACAATGTTGCATATTGATATTTATCCATTTCCTACTTTTTAAAATGATTATTGATCATTATTGTGAGAAATTATTAGCCTTATCAGTGTCTTTGCATAAATGCATTTCCCTTATTAATAATAATATATAATTAAAGGTAATTTGAGCAAATTTCGTATTTGAGTGTATCAAACTGGTAGCCCTCACACGTAATCATTACCAAAAAAGTAGATCTTAGCTTCAAAAAGGTTGGTGACGCCTCAATAATCTGTCTTTTTCCCTCAGTCTCTTTCACAACTCGATCTGCAGTCTCATGTCAGTAGCGCCTCTCCTGTCCCTTTGATGAGGTCTCCAGCCACAGAAATGCCTTCAATGACTTTCGCATCAATTGGGAGTTATGGCAGAGCAAAGGTAAAGGTAGAGCATGTTTGACGAACTGTCATGTTTTACATCTTCTCTTCCCAATACAGGGGCGAAACTTTGGCTGCAAAGTGTGTGGAAAAATGTTCAAGCGCTCATCTACACTGTCCACACATCTGCTCATCCACTCAGACACCAGGCCTTACCCGTGCCAATACTGTGGTAAAAGGTTCCACCAGAAGTCAGACATGAAGAAGCACACCTTCATACACACAGGTGAGTTGCAGTAATTCTGGATGCTCGTGTACTAGTGTCTGATATGTGGTTGAGTGCACTTTGGCCTCTTCATCCGCACCCAGGTGAGAAACCACACGTGTGCAAGGTGTGCGGTCGAGGATTCAGTCAAAGCTCCAACCTCATCACTCACAGACGGAAACACGACAGCCAGCCGTTCAGCTGCCCCAGCTGTCGCCACAGTTTCCAATGCAGTGTCGACCTACAGCGCCACCAAGAGACTCTGTGTGGCTATGGAAGCATATATGCTCAGAATTGACGCAATATAATATGTGCCGCATGACGATGTGCATGCTCAAAAGGGATAGCAATTAAAAAGTAGATTGATTATAGTAGCTTTGTGTAGTACAAATGATGCATTTTTCTTTTGGTTTTGTGTTTTGTTTTTCATTAAAAGGTTTATGTCCACTGGCATGAGATGAATAATTTACCGCATTGCTGCATCAATGATTTGAAAAGAAAATGATGAAATATTCTGCAAACTAATCACTAAACTATTGGCTTCTTTTTTCCCCAGAATATGTCATTATGTAATTTTCGACGAAGTACTTATTGTTGGACAAGAGAGAAATTGAAAAAAAGCACATTATATTAATATAGTCAACAAAATAAATTTTTTTTGAATGGCTACATGTACTTTGTAACATTTAATTCACTATTACTAAGCAACAGAAAGTTTATCGAAAAGCCTGGGAACATAATGTCAAACTAGAATCTAGCAATTCAGTATATCTTTATTTTTAAAGTAGTATTAAGGATATATGCCTGTATAATGGTATTTATTTTTGTCGATCCTAGGCTATGGCTCATTGTGAAGTGTAATTTACATACAAGCCACAGTGTTATAAAACAAAGAAATGACCATAAACATATATACGTTATAAAATGAGGAAAAATAAATAAATAAATAAAGCCAATAGGTCTCCGGGATGGTCCAATATTTCTAAGGAAGATGATCTGGGGTTGCAATGGCAATGACAGAGCCACTGTTCAGCCATTGTAATGAAGCTGTTCATTGCTTGAGGAACTAGTGGCTTTTTTAAAGACATTTTTAAAGTCTCTGGGTTCAACCATCCATGAAAATGATCATGTTTTCTTATATACTGTAAATGATTAAATACAGTGGAACCTCGATTTAACGGATTAATAGGAGGGGAGAGTCACCCGTGAGAGCCGATTGTCCGTTATATTGAAGCACTTTGAAGCCATATGCACCCATAATACTGTACAGTACTCAATTATTTTGTGCTTTTTTTCGTGGACTAAAACGCCCAGTACAATACAAAGTGAAATAAAGATTTAAAAAAAAAAGCTTAAAAATATTTTAAAAAACACGCTTGTGTGCTTGACGGTGACATTGTTGGCGTACTCATAGGCGAGTTGAGGAGGCTCACTTTCATGGGCCGCGAGGAATTATTGTGCTTCCTTTTTCCAGATCCTTTACCATAGACGAACGGCTTGACAGGAAAGCTGTTACTGTACCAAAAATAGCATTTTACAGACTCCAGAGACATGTGTGTCGTATTCCTCTTAAACACCACTGCCATGCTGCTCTCACTTTGCACAGAGCTTTATGCAACAGTAGATACTCCTGCCATCATAGCCACCACGTCAATGTATTACATTGAAATGTTGCCAAATTCAACATGGATGCCACATAGGCATGGGCATGTCTGTTGGCTGGATCTAGTCATATTTTATATCTGTGACCCGGAAATACGTATGTCCCACTCTCTGCCTACAGTGGCCAATTCTGGTATTGACAGACTTGGTCAATGTCAGTTTAAGTGACTAACTATTTTTGGACTCCAGACGGTCCGTTACTTCCGATATCCGTTAAATTGAGGTTCCACTGTAATGTTCCTTCTATCGTGCTTTTTAATATCAGCCGTTCAGGCAATGTTTACACAGCATTTTTTAAATACATGTATCTTATGTTGATGTTGAATACTTTTGATTCTATATAGAACCTCAATTCCAATGAAGTTGGGACGTTGAGTTAAACATAAATAAAAACAGAATACAATTATTTCCAAATCATGTTCAACCTATATTTAATTCAATACACTACAAAGACAAGATATTTAATGTTCAAACTGATAAAATTTATTGTTTTTAGCAAATAATCATTAACTTCGAATTTTATGGCTGCAACACATTCCAAAACTGCTGGGACAGGGTCATGTTTACCACTGTGTTACATCACCTTTTCTTTTAACAACATTCAATAAACGTTTGGGAACTGAGGACACTAATTGTTGAAGCTTTGTAGGTGGAATTCTTTCCCATTCTTGCTTGATATACAGCTTCAGCTGTTCAACAGTCTCCGTTGTCGTATTTTGTGCTTCATAATGCGCCACACATTTTCAATGGGAGACAGGTCTGGACTGCAGGCAGGCCAGTCTAGTACCCGCACTCTTTTACTACGAAGCCACGTTGTTGTAACACGTGCAGAATGTGGTTTGGCATTGTCTTGCTGAAATAAGCAGGGCCGTACATGAAAAAGACTTTGCTTGGATGGCAGCATATGTTTCTCCAAAACCTGTATGTACCTTTCAGCATTAATGGTGCCTTCACAGATGTGTAAATTACCCATGCTATTGGCACTGACACAGCCCCATACCATCACAGATGCTGGCTTTTGAACTTTGGGTCCATAACAGTCCAGATGGTTCTTTTCCTCTTTGGCCCGGATGACACGACGTCCAGAATTTCCAAAAACAATTGGAAATGTGGACTCGTCGGGCCAAAGAACACTTTTCCACTTTGCGTCAGTCCATCTTAGATGAGCACGGGCCCACAGAAGCCGACAGCGTTTCTGGGTGTTGTTGATAAATGGCTTTTGCTTTGCATAGTAAAGTTTCAAGTTGCACTTACGGATGTAGTGCCGAACTGTATTTACTGACATTGGTTTTCTGAAGTGTTCCTGAGCCCATGTGATGATATCCTTTACACATTGATGTCAGTGTTTGATGCAGTGCCGCCTGAGGGATCGAAGGTCACGGGCATTCAATGTTGGTTTTCGGCCTTGCCGCTTACATACAGTGATTTCTCCAGATTCTTTGAACCTTTTCATGATATTGTGGACCGTAGATGATGAAATCCCTGAATTCCTTGCAAGTGTACGTTGAGGAACATTGTCCTTAAACTGGTCGACTATTTTCTCACGCACTTGTTCACAAAGAGGGGAACCTCGCCCCATCTTTGCTTGTGAATGACAGAGCAATTCAGGGAAGCTCCTTTTATACCCAATCATGGCACCCACCTGTTCCCAATTAGCCTGTTCACCTGAGGGGTGTTCCAAACAGGTGTTTGATGAGCATTCCTCAACTTTCTCAGTCTTTTTTGCCACTGGTCCCAGCTTTTTTGGAACGTGTTGCAGCCATAAAATTCTAAGTTAATGATTATTTGCTAAAAAAAAAAAATCACGTTTATCAGTTTCAACATTAAATATTTTGTCTTTGTAGAGTATTCAATTAAATATAGGTTGAACATGATTTGCAAAATATTGTATTCTGTTTTTATTTATGTTTAATACAACATCCCAACTTCATTGGAATTGGGGTTCTACTATTGAATACACTCAGACATTATGGTGAAACACGATGCTCTTTTAATGCATTGTATGTTACTTATACCGCATTAACATGAGACAGTCTGCAACCAGAAATATTCTCTAAACTATAGCTCATTGATATTCCCTGTTATAACACAGATATTGACAAATGGTGGTGTAGGCCATTTTGAATTTGGCCTTCAGTTCATTTTCTGAGGATGTAAATACATAATCCTGCATGTTTACACCTCTTTTCCTGTTTTAAATAACCAGCAGCAGTGAACACCTAGGGCTCTACATTCGTAGACTGTGGAACATGCACCAGAGCGCTAATGGTGCGCATGTGTGCCGCGTTTAAAGGGTATGCGATAACCCGATTCGATTAGAGAAGCCTGCTGTGGTAATGCCCACACCAGCGCAGACGTCCCATTTTAAATGCACTGGGAGTACACCTCTTCAGTTTGTCGAAATCCTGAGAAAGAGATTAAACAGAACAAACTGTCTCGTTTGAACGATTTGCAGGTGCTCACCAGTCATGACACATTTTCTGTAACGGCTGATGCCAAAGTTTTGAGATAACAATCTGTGAGGTACTCTGTCCCATTTACCAGTGGTGGGTGGTGCATTTGGTACCATGGCCTTCAGCGTGGATTGATCCAACTTCATCCACCTCTTAATACCACCACCACTATCATGTCATATTCATAGAAACCATCAATGCTATATAAACATGCAATTTAACAGCACACAACTGAATTGAGCCATGTAATTACCTTATAACACAAAATATATATCATACTCACTATAGATGTTGATTATTAAATGTATTGTTTGCAGATCATGACAGACATGTTTTGCTAGACAAACTTGGCTTGACAAACTTGGCTGGAAAAATGCTGGTGTCAAATGAATTGGAAATCTGATTAGTTAAAGAAACATTCCTATTGCTAATATAGTTTTAGTTACATCGGCCAGCACTACTAATTCTGAAGGCTCTGGACAGATTAGATTGATATGGCAACACATAGAGGCTGTAATCTGATTGGACAAAAAAATCTAACATTGACATACAATACTGGAAGCAGTGCATCCAAGCAGGCTACAAATAGAGGATAATAAATTGGGACTAAATTAATCAAATTTTATGGAACAAATATAATGTAAATGTAGGTCAGTGCCTCTGATAGTGTTCAGGCGCTGACCGCTCCCCATTGCCATTGACATAGGGGCACCCACGCACCAGTAGTATAAAGACCAGAACAGACCTGAATCACCTCTGGTCTTTAAGTGAAATGACTGTTTGAATGGACCTACAGTACCGTATATGAGCATGATAGCATCCAAAAGAAATAACATTTAACACAAGAATCCTCATCATCAAGTTTACGGGGCGTGGTGGTGGAGTGCTTGTCTCTCAACCCATAGGTTATGGGTTAGATCTCCGGTTTCCTCATGACCGTGTCAAAGCGTCACTGAGCAAGATCCTGAAACCACAGCTGCCCCTGCTGCAGCGCTGAATAAATGAAGCCAGTTATCTCACCTTTATACTGAGCTGGTCAACTCATCTGAGAGAGAAGGTGGACCCCACGGGCGGTGACCTCCAGGTGTCTGGTCTGTTAAGGAACCCTCTCCTTCAAATGGTATCTCACGTGACACTTACAAAACATACACACATACATCTATAATGAATACATGCACTTAATGGATAGCTATGAAACGTGGCTATGATACGAATCTATATATTTTCAGTAGAGAACACTCTGAAAGATGTATAAATTCATCAGTATATTCATTATTGTCTTTGTAGAACTGTAGCACATTAGCTGTTTCTAATATTTTGCTCTTCTCTTTATATATATATATTTTTAAATATATATGAACTTAATTGGGGAGTTTGGAATTTAAAAAAAATAATAATAATTTGTCATTATTGGTAAAACTGTCAGTATGACATTACAGTAGTCTAGTACATGAGGAAAATGATCTGTGAGAAAAAAAAAATCTGCCCTCCTTGGCCATATCACGTATAGATTTTTAAGAAACCATCATGCACAAGGAAAAACATCCTACCAGAGATGACGGATGAGGTGTCAATCATTCTCGTGCACTCACAGGCACACTCACATCGGGCACATCCCCTCAGGCATCCCGTTGTTAAACTGTTTTATCTTGAGCTAAGTGAAGTGAGGCTATTTTCAAATATCGCTATCAGTTTTAAAACTGCAAACTCCCCCTTTGATGTTGGATGCCACTAGAGTGTGCAGGTGTAATGTTGTGTTTATAATGTCAAAGTATTGTACATTGAATACAGACTTCTCCAAAATACTGACCACAAAGAGAACAAAGGCACTGAGACAGACCTCTTAATCAATTATTTAGTCATTCTGCATTATTCTTTGCTTCCAACTTTTCTGGGAAGTTTGGGGAAGGCCCATTTCATTTAGTAAACAACACTTTAAAACTGTAGAGGGATTCTGCGAACAGCATGAAAAAGAACATCTCCTGCCTGCTACTTTACCCATTACACATTTCACAACACATTTTGGTTATATTGTTCTTATTACCTGTATAAGTGAAGATGCACCACAGCATCCCCATCAAACTGACACCCATTACAAAGGTTGCAAAGGCGATTCCTATCATTGGTCCTGTCTGCAATGAACCACCTCCAGATACTATGGGTTAGATTTCAAATAAATAATTGTAACCCAGAAATATGACCAAATATTCACTAACCTCTTGCCTGTGGTGGGGCAGGAATGGCCAGAGGGGAGACACTGAGTCGTTTGCTTCGCTGGCCTGTGGTGGACTTCAATGCTTTATGTGCCAATGAGTTAAGAGGCTGGGTGACCACCATGGGCCGGGAGAGGTTTCTAATCTCACACTGCAGATTGGGAGCAAAAAAGAAAGCCTTGTTCATAAAATATCTGTAAAAGCTTTAGACAAGCAATAAAATCATATTACAGGCAAATCTATATATATATATTATTTATTGTAAAAGTTTATTTTCTTTAATTGATGTTTCACTAAATTCATTCGAAATCAGTTTTGTTTCCCTTTTACTAGGCATAACTGATATGATATTTTTTCAAGAATTCTACCCAGCAACAAATGACCATAAACGTGTGACATGAGAAAAACAATCAAGATAATTATTTTGCCGTGTGGTATGTTGCTGCGTTTGCTATATATTTCAGTTGTAACGTTTTATAATGAATCACATGAAGTATTATTTTGTATGATACATGTAGTTGGTTCTTTACCTTCTGTCCAAGTGTCCTGGAAACAAGTGGAGGAATATCTTTAGCATCTGGACATTCTTTCTTTACTCTTTTCTTTGTGGGTTCCCTTGTTGTCTTGTCAGAGACACAGAGGTGAAGGCTGCAGTGGAGAAACTGCATGGAGACATTGTAAACTGGCCGGAGGATGAAACTAAATCTTAATGGCCGTATAACCGTTTCCTTCCTCAAGGGTCCTTCTCTCCCTTTTTTGCCGGGTTTGGATTGATGGGAGACACTTTCGTCTTCGTCACTGATCTCCTTGTATCCTTTTTTATCTTCAAGTCTGTCTTCCATCTCCTCCTCCTGCTCATCAGCATCTTCTGTCTCCTCCTTAACTTTCGCATGCACAAAGGTAAGTGAGGGGTCTGCAGGACAGTTGTTGCTTATAACAGTCCAGAAGGTAGAGCTTTTGGGGTCCGACAGAGGCGAAACGACACACGACTTCACCTCAGCAACGTCTATGAAGGGCCCCTTGGCGGAAATCTGCAATAGAATTATTTTTTTTTTTTGATGAAGCAATGATATAGACACATTCATCAAAGTTAAAAAAAAGTTTAAAAGAGCCATCGCAGGTGAGATAAAAAAATTAACAAAACAATGAGGTTATTCTACATTAAAAGCACCACACAATATTCCATGAAAACCTCCGCATTTTCAAAAGGGAAACACGAAATGAATATAACCACCTCGACATAAACACGCTGGTCTGCAGCAATGACACATGGTCCAATGCGTCGCTGCTTGTAGCTCTCAGTGACGAAAAGCTTCAAAAGAAGCAAAGGCCCAGATTTGAGTTTGGGTGTAGAGATGTGGAGTGGTCCCCGATCAGGCAAGGGAGCCCAGGGTACCTGAGAAGTATTGACATCACCAGCAGGACCTAGTTGAGGTGTGCTGGCGACTTCATCCAAACAGCTAAACTAGGAGGAGAAACACCATACACATTATCACTGCTGAAGATATCCCCAATATTTTTCCCATCTTAAATCCTGTTAAATTAATTAATTACAATCAAATGATGGTTGCCATTATTAAATAGGAATTTGGAATTCTTGTACTGTACAATGCCATTGCATGTACAGTATAAATCATTACCAGATTTGGGAAAAAATCAACATGAGAAAGAATGATTTTTTTTTTTTAAGTCAGTATTGTTTTCTATGTTTTCTCTTGTACGTAGTGATAAACTGTCTTAAACCTACAACTTGACATAAAAATTATACACTGTGGTGGAAAATATATCACAATTGACCAACAAATTGGATATTATGGCATTGAATTCCTGTTGTATTTTAGTGATAAATATGTTACAATTTGATTTCAATTTACTGTACTACAGGTATTGATCTAGTGTGTGGACTTCACTGCCCCATATGAACATACATAGACAGACATATGAACAAGCAGTTGTCTCACATGTATGGCAAGTGAACTTCTGGATGTCCAATCAGTCTCATTATGTGACAACATGGTATGAGGCTGGTCTTTCCATAACAGCACCTAACCAGTGATGAAAGAAGAAAGCAATACGCTGCATGACATGATGAATGATGGATGGCACATCACCACATATTGCAGTCACATACAGACTCTATCAACAAATACAGTGGAGATAAAAAGTCTACACACCCCTGTTGTTATATTAAGTTTTAAGAATATAGACCATTTCAAAACTTGTTCCCATTAATTGAGTTCCACAGGTTATAGGTTACATAATGGTGCAAAATAAATTTGAATAGGGTTGTGGAGACCTTCTATATTCACTATCACTTCTACCTCCTGCCCATGTTCATTTTCCATTCTTTCTTTTCTCTTGCACAACATCCACTTTTAAGGTGTTGTTCTGGTCAACACAGCCGAAGTCAAGAGTTTCACTGGGGCAACTTCCAACAGTGTTTTTTTTTTTTTTGTAATCACATAATGGTAAATGTACTGAATGAGATTGGTTTGCCCTCTTCTATAAAATCCATTAGCCATTCTGTTGTGGAAATGTTCTATTATATATATTTTTGGATAATTTGTGTTTGACAAAATAGGCCCCAGAACCAAATCCATCTGCGCACAGGCTCCTTTTGTTCAAGGGTAGGCAACACTGTACTGATTAAATGTATGGATCATAAAACATATTGTGTGTGGCCTTGGCAGTCATCAAAGCTGCCCCTAAATACTGTATACAGTGGTGCCTGAGATACGAGTTTAATTTGTTCCTCGACCATGCTCATAATTCAAAACACTTGCATCTGAAATCATCTTTCCCCACAGAAATGAATGGAAATGCCATTAATCCATTCCAGCCTCCCCCTAAAAAACTAACAACAATGTTTGTAATGTTTTTAATTAAAAACAAACAAACAAACAAACTCTATACTATTGCACTTGGTAAAAGCATACAGTAATGATATGCCTGTGAATAGTGTTATGTGGTCTGTCTATATATGCTTCAGCACCTTTTGTGTTCAGATCTCAGATATCATATTTTCTGAGCCGATTATCCTCACAAGGCTCGTGGGTGTGCTGGAGCCTATCCCAGCTATCTTCGGGCAGGAGGCGGGGTACACCCTGAACTGGTTGCCAGCCAATCGCAGGACACATACAAACAAACAACCATCCGCACTCACATTCCCACCGGGCAATTTAGAGTCTTCAATTAACCTATCATGGATGTTTTTGGGTAGTGGGAGGAAACCGGAGTGCCCGGAGAAAACCCACGCAGGCACGAGGAGAACATGCAAACTCCACACAGGCGGGGCCGGGGATTGAACCAAGGTCCTCAGAACTGTGAGGCAGATGCTCTAACCTGTCGTCCACCGTGCCGCCCACCACATACAGTAGATGCTAATTGTCAGCCTGTGTGCCTATGGAGTTTCCCATTGTATGTTAGCATTCAGGTAGCAGAAGCTATGAGGTTGCTTTGCTTTGAATACACCACAGGTTTCTCTTTGTTTTACATTTAGTTTGACAGTAACCATCGGCTAAGAGTGGCAATATACAGATTGAAGCTTCTTTTTTACCTATATCTACTAATTATATATCTGGCAATTGCCGCTTGTGATAAGTCAAAGCAAAAACTTGATTGAAGGACCGGACCTGGATAACTTCCAAGTCACTCATATCTTTAGGCACCACTGCATTCAGCATTGGGTGCAATTAGACAACAAAGTACAATATCCATGAGCTAATATTTCTGTTCTGTGTACCTCACCATGTTTTTGTACTGCACCCGTTTAGTATGTGGCAGGAGCTTCCCCTCAGTCCCGCAGGAAATGACTGGGAACACCAACAGGAAATGACTCCCATTGGACTGAGCTTGGCATGTTGGGTCCCGCAAAGTTACAGCAGAAACTGGCACAGACAAAGTCTGAAAGAAATAGATGTGACATGTTCTGTAGGCTTTCTCTACTCAGTAGTTAGGTCCAGACAGAAGCCAATGACTAAATCTGTACAGTATATCAATGATGTTGCAAAGAGATTATTTTATTTTTGTCAGATGAAGAAAGAAGCAGGTTGCTGCCCATACATGCATGAACTACCGATAGACTGTTTAAAGACCTGCAGTGTGCGTTGGTCCACTGCCACACTCAGGCGTCCGTCTTCACACTGCACTGTGAAACTGTCTCGGTCTCCTTCTGCTCTACCGCCGCCATTGAGCCATTCTCTCAGGGGACGCTCCTCAGCCCACTTAGGCCTCTTGGCAATGGGCTTCATTGCTCCAACTACATCTAAAATATAAATAAATATGGCTGACACATGGCAACATACACCAGATAAAAACAATGGCTTTTTTCTGTCATCATTTACATGTTTAAGCTTGTAAAACTAAGTAACTTCTTCATTTAATCAATAACAATGTCAAAAGACATGTCTTTCTCACTCAGAAGGCAGAAGGGCCAAAGTACTGACCTGTAACAAGCACCTTCACATTTACTGCACGTACTGAGGTCAGTGGTAGATCAGTCTGTAAGTACTTGGTTGTAGAGTGGAGGGTTGAAGATTCAAATCTTGCACCAGCCCAAATGTTTAGAATTTAGTAATAGTTAATTAGAGAGATTCTAATCCACACTGAGTGCTTTCAATCTGACACCTACCCTTTGCGTATACGCTCTTGCAAACCATTTGTGCATTATGGAAATTCGATCAGTGAGTGTGCAATTCATTTATCCATCCGGTTCCTTTAATGTCTGTTCTCATTAGGGGTGCCGGTGAGCTGGAGCCTATCCCAGCTGACTTTGGGGCGAGAGGCGAGGTACACGGTGGACTAGTTACCAGTCAATCGCAGGGCACATAAACAACCATTCACACCTACAGTATGGACAATTTAGAATCATCAATTAACCTAACATGCTTTTGAAATGTGTTTGAAAGCTAGAGTTCCCGGAGAAAACTCACACAAGCACGCTCCACACACACTGGTTACTGCGGCTTCCTCCCATATTCCAAAAACAAG
Organism: Phycodurus eques; assembly: GCF_024500275.1. Classification (NCBI taxonomy): domain Eukaryota; kingdom Metazoa; phylum Chordata; class Actinopteri; order Syngnathiformes; family Syngnathidae; genus Phycodurus; species Phycodurus eques. Next base: position 8,738,032 of record NC_084540.1, on the reverse strand, counting down.
CATATTAGATTCATTGAAGACTCTCAATTGTCTATGTATTGTGAATGTGAGTTTGAATGGTACTTCGTCTACTGGTGTACTGTATGTGCCTTGCGATTTACTGGCAACCAGTCCAGGCAAACCCTAGTGAAGACACACAATATAGAAAATGGATGGATATCAGAGAAAATTTTGACTAACTGTGTTCCAAAATAATGAGCTCATCAGGGTAAAATAGGATGGAGCGATAGTCACTTGTGATTACCTCCATAGTGCCTACAAGCCTGTGGGGATGTGCTACAATCTGGACTTGATTCAATAATTTCTGACCCAAAATAGTATTTGGACAATTTGCAGAGTTAATAATGCCAGGATTTAATGAACTGACATTACGAAAGAGTGATTCATAAACACTTGATTATGGTTTGCAATCTTTGTGTGACAAACCCAAACTTCACATAACATAAATGGAAACAGGAGACACACACAAGGGTCCTGACCTTCCCTGGTCCCAGCCAGCTGGATCACAAAGCGATTGGCCCGGTCAGCCTCCGTGTACGATGTCACATTGTTGTAGCCATTGTCATTGGCCCACACAAGCAGGTCCGGTATGGTGGACAGGTCGGGGATGATTGTAGTAGTCAGAGTCAGTTCGGGCTCAGGAGGGTAGGGAGGGGAAACACTATTAGAGGACTGCACAAAAAACACAGAGACATGGACAAAATTATGAAATGTTGCAAACGCATAAATAGTGCGCCATAGGATGTCATACAAAAAGTAGATCCAGCATTTTAATTTTCTGCTGGTATAAAAACAAAGCGTGCACCCTTACATGAATAAAAATGTAACCCTGGACGCCGTGAGCAACAATGGCCCAATTGACTGGCACCGAACTGCTGAGAATCAGCACCACCTTTTGTCTCAAAGAAGTGTCCGAAGGGGGCACAAGCGACACAATCACCTCCACCTGCAGTGAGCTGGAGCAGACATCTTTCATTTTGTTTGGTGCGATCATACCACCTCCTGTTTTTTGAAACATAAGAAGAACTTGATCTTTGCAGCCAATGTTTAAGACTCACCCACAGAGTCCTGAGCCTGCTGAATAGAGTTTGATCACGTAGACCTCTAGGTTGTTTCCAGTTGCTGCTGAATGGTCGCAGCCTTGTATTTCTTGTGGTTGCAGGTCCGAGGTCATGTAGTTGTTGGAGATAAACATTGACTTAAGATGGCACACAGGAGGCTGAGTCAGATCTGCAATGGGGAGATAAAAATAGAGATGTTTGAATATTAATTTAATACTGTTTATGGGACATTCCAGAATTGGAGGTCATGTTCTGCCCCCCGTGAAATTTCAATCCAAGTGTATCTGCAGTAAAGTGATTCCAAAATCCATCCGTCCATTGTCTGCACTGCTTTCCCTCACAAGGGTCGCGGGCGTGCTGGAGCCTATCCCAGCTATCTTCAGGCGAGAGGCGGGGTATACCCTGAACTGGTCCCCAGCCAATCGCAGTGATTCCTAAGTATTATTTTAAATACCAAATAGCTCTTGAATGCTCCCTAAATTTGCTATTTTCTTCAATCTCGTTCGTCCTTTTTGATGACCGACTGACATATCAAATATAATAATGATAAAATAAGTTTTATATCAGCTTTTTTTGTATGATTTTGTTGATTTCGTCCTTGTTTACCACTGTCCTATTTTAAGTTGTAGTGATTATGTTGTGTCTTTCAACAAACATACCACCCTGTTAAAATCTTTTTAGTCATCTAGAGGAAGAAAAAGAAGAAAATGTGAGCTACATAACTCAGCAGAAATGAAATCATCAATCTAATTGCTCCGGTCATGGAATCAAGGTAAGTCCTTTTCTATATTTCATATTTTTTTAGCCATAATAGAGTGAGTCACGCAAACAAACATAACTGTGTTACTCGTACTATCAGAAAAAGACATAATAGCAATTTGCTATTAATTACATCACTAAGTTTGATGTAATTAATAACACTATCATTGATTTTCAGCTCTTTTACTTCCAACCCTGTTATTGTAATAATTATAGTAATAGTCAAATTAAATTAGCACTCAAATAAAATGTAACTATTGAATTGTAAATGATTTTTTCAGAAATATTTTTGAAATATGTTTTTCAAGTGGCTGAGTATCTGTAACAGGGGTGCGCCAAACACAACACATGACAAATAAAATACTAGTGGTTGATGGTGGTGAATCCAATTATATGATTGTTGATTACCTGCTTTTCTTGAAAACATAGCATAAAATTTACAAAATAAATCATTTGTTATTAAAAAAAATGTTGGTGCTTAAATTGTCCTCCAATTCTGGATTGACCCTAATTTGGTGCGAGATCAAAGTCATGGTTGATTCTGCAGTGGCTCACCCTCTCCCAGTCGGACATACACTCGGTTTCCATGTGTAACGTGTGTCAGAGAGGACAGGTTGCCATGGTGTTTCAGAGCCCAGTGGTACAGCGCGCGCGGACGGAAAGGGACCCAATGTAGCGGCCGGACACGCAAGCGTAGAGTCTGGGACTGAACACTGGAGTTTGAGGACACCTTAAAGATTGTTTAAAATGAGATAAGCACAAGAAGAGGAGTCATAGACACTGTTATGTGGATGTAATGAATTTGGTTATCATGGCTTCCTTCCACAAAAAGACTGTATGCAATAAAAACATCCACAGAGTATTTGTTTGGAACCAAAACAGTTTTGGGTCTTACAGTTTTTCTCAATTGCTGAGACACATTTTATGAAACCCTCAATAACTTCCTCTAAACTGGAAACACAAAACCTCAGAGTCTTCCAGCAAAACCACACTATTGCCTCAAAACAGACCCTGAGTCAATCACAATGAAACACACAAATGAACAGTCATTACGCACAACATAAATTAAAGGAAAACACAATGATGAGATCATAAAGCTGTAGAAATACAATATTTCTCAATTGCTAAAACACAAAAATCTATTGTATATAGACTACTGCTCATGTGGAGAAAAAAATAAAATAATATAAGACATTGATCAATAAAGATTATTTCTACAGTTTTATGTTTTCCTTTTTCTGTGTTATGACTGTTCAGTGGGGTTCTTCCTTATGATTGGCTTAGGTTCTGTCTTGAGACAATACAGTAGTTTGGTTTGGCAGGAAGAGTCTGTGGTTTTGTGAATGTAGTTAAAAAAAGCTTTTTGTGTTTCCAGATTAGAGAAAACGATGGAAGGTTTCGAGAAATGTCTTGGCAATTGCGAAAAACTGTCTTTATTGTTCACATTAGAAAGTCATTTTGCAAAACAAAACACAAATCATGTTTAGAACTTGAACACGAAACAAAATATTATGCCTACAAGTATAATGGAAAATGGACACATTGAAACACCTTTTTTGTGTACAGAAGTGTAGAGAGTCACACTGTAAAAATGCACGTAATGATAAGACATCATCTCCTCGACGACATCTTACTCTTACTCTGCCTCTCTCTCTCGCTGATTGTCTCTATCCATAGTGAAAATTCAACAATCGGTGCTCACTGAACTGGCTTATATTGGTTTCTTCACAACATTAGCCACAAATTGTGATCAGACACCTGTGCTTTCAATTGAGTTTCACTTTTGCTATACAGTATGTGCTTCCCTTTATGCAACAAGAGTACGTCAGAGTTGTGTTTAACTATGCGAAAAGTGCTTACGGTTGTATAAAAAGGGTGACCAATTCACTAAGTGGGTTCAGGACACTGAGCATTTGGTTCTTCATACAATAAGGTTTTATGTTTTAGCAATTGAGAAATACTGTAAGTAGGTTGCACTGACCTTCACTAGCACAGGGAGGTCAGGGGGCAGTCTCTCAGCTTCCAGCCTCCAGCTGATTGGTTGCTTGGAGCTGAGTAGTAAGTGAACTTTTCTCAAACCCGACTGGCTCAGAGACAAGGGCTTCAACAGTACTGTGACCTGTGGGAAGGAAAGGGCCACAGCTAGATTTATTGTTTTAGCAACGCTGTGAAAACCATATTTAACTAGGACTTAACAGAGCACAGACCTGTACCAATTAAGGTCGAACTTAACACATTCCGTGCCATGGATGTTTAAATTCATCAACTGAATCTAAACTTTTACTACAACCGATGTGTGGAAAAGAGTCTGGTCCAGCTTGTCTGTGAAATTCAGGTTTGTAACCCACTGTAATGGCTCACAGATCATTGCATTGCATCACTTTGGATTTGAGATCAGCACAGGTTTATAGTTGAAGACAAAGACTGGGGGAGTAAATCTCGGTTTGCCACGTCAAGTATAAGGGAGAGGAAGTGCCAACACGTTGGAAATTCGACAAGTTTACCTCAAACTTCAACAGAGTATGTATATCTATGTATAAACAGAGTATATGTTGCGGTAGTTAGTAGAACGTGAGTCATGTTTGTAAGATTTTTTTTTGCCGTTCACTGGTTGAATAACACCTTGTAAAAAGTTACATTGGAGCCAAGCGGTTAGTCAGTGTCACTCACAGCAAGTTTCTTAGTTGTATATCCTGAAAAAAAATATTTGGATCAAAATCCCTTTTCAGTCTTGTTTTTTGTTGTTTTATAGTTGGAGGTGTCACAAAAAGATACCTTATTAGCATCAAAGTCATTGTTCTGTCTGACATGTTTCTTTTCGCAAAAAAGCTTGTTTTCTCCCCCTTTTGGTCGGGGTGGGGTTTTTAGTGAAACCAACCAAGTGTTCCATTGCTAATTATTAAAGAACTGAAAAACCTAGAGACATTTTCTTTCTGGTTTTGGCTAGTTTGGTGCTTATATTGTCAAAGAACACAATATTTTGTGGGACTTGAAAAATCAGCCAAAATGCTCAAAAACAACAAGCAATATGTACAAATTTCCTTTGAACATGGGTCACACTTTCCTCTACTTGTTAGTTTGGAGGCTGGTTCATAAAGGATGAAAAACACTTGGACTCCACCATTATGATTGTGGGTCCCTTTGATGCTATGGTAACCCAGTGCCAGGGTATTAAAGATGAGTACTACCATGTTGTCAGGGCCACTGGTTACTCTCCCCACTGCGATGACATGAGTCTCCTTGTCCCCACTCTCTCTGGCAGCACAGCCTGGGCCAGCCTCAAACTTCTCCAGCAGAGCCTCAACTGGGTGGAGCGCCCCCACTTGAGCCACGGAACATTGTCTCTCTTTACTGGAAGCTGTGGTGCGACCGCATTTTCATTAGCGGAGGCATTTCAATATCGTGTCCGTTCTTTAGAATAAAAATGAGCTCCGACTGTCATCGTACCTGCCCGTCTCCTCCAGAGGAGCAGTACGCAAAAAACAGTCCATCCAATTCCTGGCAATGAAGGCATCATGAAATGGTATGTCAGTATGGTGCAGTGCAGTTCTCCACCACTGCGAACAACCAAAACAATGTCTAGTTAAAATAATACCGCACAGTCTCTTAAAAGTGAAAAATATCTTTGGAAAGACAGAATCTTTAATGGAGTACGGATTATATTGTGCAGTGAATGTACAGTAGGTGTACGTAATGATAGCTACCTCAAAATTGATGCCTGATTTCATAATTTCTAATGAATGATAGAGAAGAGAAGAGAACAGAACAGAAGAGGATATTTTGTTCTCCAGGCTGGGATGGTTTGTTAATGCTCTCTCAAAATACAAATACGAGATAAATTTGACTAGAAATGTAAATCTTTACAAACTGTACTAAGCTATTATTTTAAAATCAAGAAACAGTCAATAAATATTTTGGCATGGTGGACAAATGGTTAGAACGTCTGCCTCACAGTTTTGAGGACCGGGGTTCAATCCCCAGCCCCGCCTGTTCGGAGTTTGCATGTTCACACCGCGCCTGCGTGGTTTTTCTCCGGGCACTCCGGTTTCCTCCCACATCCCAAAAACATGCATGGTAGGTTCATTGAAGATTCTTAAATCGTCCGTAGGTGTGAATGTGAGTGCGAATGGTTGTTTGTTTGTATGTGCCCTGCGATTGCCTGGCAACCAGTTCAGGGTGTACCCCGCCTGCTGCCTGAAGATAGCTAGGATAGGCTCCAGCACTCCCGCGACCCTTGTGAGGATAAGCGGCTAAGAAAATCGATGGATGGATGAATCAAAACTGTGTTATTTTGGTAGAGGTAACATGTTTAACAGAGCTCTTGTACTGGCGCTCATTAGTTTGCATTTGTAACTAAGATTGCGCAATGTTTTAGTTCCTTAAAAGACTGCCCTCGATAATGTATGTACATACAGTATGTATAACGTTCAACATCGAGGTTAGGAGGATAAACACATACTTATTCAGAATTATCTACCAAACATACAGTTACTTACAATTTATTTGCTTTTAAAATACATTTCCAGCTAGATTAAAAAAGGATATAGCTGCATGTTTGCTTTGCATTTCAAGTTCATTTTAAAATTTTAAAACACCCTTGCCAGTAATACCCCAAAAGCTGAACTCACCTGGGAAGGAGCTGCTCCAGCTGCTGCTTCTGTCGTCTTTGCAAAGACTGTCTCCACAGCTTGATACATCCCCACCCACCCCACTCACTTCCTAAACACACAACCACGCACTCACACACACCCTCCAAATCCTGCACCAGCGAGAACACTCACCTGCGGGCTGCTTCAATGCATCTTTGCAGCTGAGGTGCAACTTGTTGGAAATATCTGTGAGTGGAATTTGATGGGACACTGTGGGATCTACAGTTGAGGAAGAGGGCGGGGAAGTGGGGGTTGCTCCAAAGACAACTGATAAGGGGCAATGGTGTGAGTGTAAATGTCTCCCAACAGAAGTGATAACAGGAAGGACAGTGAAGGAAAGAAGGTGGACTTGCTTGTTGCTTGACTGGCAGCACATATATTTTGAACGCTTAAGACAACAAATAAAGTTGGCGGTTATCCATCAATTACTCAATCTATTCTTTGGTTTACTGTTAGGTCCAGAGCAATTTGGACATTGACAGTGAGTTTTTATGATTTGGCCTTGATACACCACCACAGTTGATTTGAAATAAAACAATCACCATGAAACATTTTTTGTTACCAAACCTCCATTTAAAATAAATTGAACAATAGTTTAATGAACTATTTCCCTTGACTTCTGATTCCAAAACTAGATTTCCATTTTCTGTGTAAATGTAAGATGATGCTGAGGCAATTATCCATTTATAAGGCTTTCACAGACATAATGGCCCTCTGAGGGAAACCGTTACTAAAATGTGGCCAGCTACAAAAAAAAACTTTTGCCACACAAAGATTATCGTGATCACCGCAAATCCGCTCTATTGTATTAAGAGCAGACATTTGACTCAGCCATTTAACAATATTAAATGTAAAAAAATAAAAAATATTACATTTCATAGTACCTCACAGTAAGGCAACTGGCCTGACAAAGTATCCCCCTGAATAAATTGTTCAAGGGCTCCAGATTTCAGGTAATCATTGACTACAAATGTTGGTGGCTACATTTACAATTATTAAATTGTCAAAATACTTTTTAGACCTTGGAAAGGTCTTCCTAAAGTGGCTGCAATCCCTGAAGAGTAAATGAGAGACCTGTATTTTTGTGAAACTTAAAACTAGAACTCTTCAATCACATCTCGATTGCTGGATTTCAAATCTGTTGTGTTTGTGGGTGTATGAAGGAACAATAATAACAACTCTGCACTTCTGGACCAACTCATACCTAACAGGGCTGTTGGTTAAGGGCACAGAGGACAATACACATACTGTAGATATATGTGTGTTCACACATTTCAGATGAAATAAATAAATACATACATTTTATGTGCTTGGTTCAAGCAGCAATATGAAATAATTTGCCTTAACAGTTTCAAAATTATATTAGCACTGCATTGGCATGTGTGCCATTCCCACGACAGCCATGGATAACCTACTGTACTTTCCATCTAAGTAATATTGGTGGACCTCTTGTGTTGCCTCGTTGTATTGTTGCGCAAATGTCATTACACGTATATGTTGTCGGAACTTTGCTGCACGCAAAAACAATCAATGTTTTCTTAAATATGTACCCAGGGGACGTATTGTCCTCTAAACGGCAAGGTGAGACCTGCTAGATAAGCAATTGGTCAAAAGAATACAATTGCCCTCTTTGAACTAGATATATCAAAGACAAGATAGTTGAAACAATAACTCTCTTACATTGCACTATGCTGTATGGTGAAAATGTCTAAGTAAGGTACTATTAAAAAAATACATCGCAGAAGTAACCCATATTTGAATGCCGATCTGGATAAAGATAGAGACTGAGGAATTCATTTTCACCTTTTGCTGATACAGTCCAGTTGCATTGGGGTAAAGTGTGGCAGTGATCCAGAAGATGAAGCTGCAGTGACTAAAAAGTTGCTGTGTGTCAGCTGGCACAAATGTGCTTTACCGCCACCTACAGGAATACATTACAATGGAGTCAACAGACTGGTCACAGAACCATAGTGAAACCATCCATCCATCCATTTTCTGTCCCGCTTTATCCTCACAAGGGTCACGGGCGTGCTGGAGACTATCTCAGCTATCTTCGGGCGAGAGGCGGGGTACACCCTGAACTGGTTGCCAACCAATCGCAGGACACATACAAACAAACAACCAGCCCCACTCACATTCACACCTACGGACAATTTAGAGTCTTCAATCAACCTACCATGCATGCTTTTGGGATGTGGGAGGAAACCGGAGTGCCTGGAGAAAACCCATGCAGGCAAGCGGAGAACATGCAAACTCCACACAGGTGGGGCCGGGATTTGAACCCCGGTCCTCAAAAACTGTGAGGCAGATGTGCTAACCAGTCGATCGCCGTGCCGCCCATAGTGAAACTAAGTGTGAAAATAGAAAAACCAAGTGGATCCTGCACACACACACACGCAAATGCATGCACACACACACACACGCGCACACAGTACAGTACCTACACTTACAGTTGAAACCAGATGTTTACATATACTATATCTAAAAAGGCACATTCTTCTTTTCTCACTGACATGAAATCAGACTGAATTTTTTCCTGTTTTAGGTCAATTAGGATGACAACAATTGTTTCTATTTGCTAAACAACAGCATAATGAGAGGATTTATTTATTTATTACAATTTTTCATTCGTTTCTTGAAAGTCAGAAGTTAACATACAGTACATTTCATTCATAGTTGGTACCATTGCCTTTAAACTGCATCACTGGAGCTTTGAGCTTTGGATATCCTTCCCCACGCTTCTTACATTAGTTGGCAGGAATTTTGGCCCATTCCTCCCAACAGAACTGGTGTAACTAAGTCAGATTTGTAGGCCACCTTTCTCACGCATACCTTCTCAGATCTGCCTATACATTTCAATAGGATTGAAATGCGATGGGCACTTTAAAACATTGACTTTGCTATCCGTTAAGCCACTTTGTAACCAGTTCGGCAGGATGCTTCATGTCATTGTCCATTTGGAAGACCCCTTTACACCCAAAATTTAACTTCCTGACTGATGCCTTGAGATGTTGCTTCAGTATTTCCCAAATAATGACGCCATCTATTTTGTGAAGTGCACCAGTTCCTCCTGAAGCAAAACAAGCCCACAACGTAATGCTGCTATTCCCGTATTTCGAAGTTGGGATGGTGTTCTCCGGCTTACGAGCTGCCGTCTGCCTTTCCGCCAAATGGAACGATACGCATTATGCCCAAACAATTCAATTTTAGTTTCATCAGACCACAGGACATATCTCCAAAATTAAGGTCTTTGTCCCGGTGTCAATTTGCACACTGTAATCTGCCTTTTTGATCAATTTTGGGGGGGAATAATGGCTACTTCCTGGCAGAGTGTCCTCTCAGCCCATGTCGGTACAGGAATCATTTCACTGTGGATGTCGTCACATTCTTACCAGCTTCAGCCAGCATATTCACAAAGTGTTTAGGTTTTATTCTTGGGTGGATGATATGCACATTTCATACCAAAGCATGTTCCTCGTCTGGTTTAACTGTACATCACTCAACCTCACAAACTGTTTGGTAAGATGCTGAAAAAAACTGGATTTTCTGTCACCACCAAAGAGAAGAACAGACCATGATTTGAACTTCATGTTTGGTTCACGTTTACTAAAACACATTTAACCAGCAAATTATACAAGAGGAAACAGTGCGAAAAATAAAATCACCAAATTATCTTTTATCATTGAATATGATTTCATTTGTTGGCTGAAGAGTCGATTTACACCCATTGAATTATTTTTTCCCAAAGACTTAGTTTGACATTCTTTGTTTGCCAAACACAAATGCATTTCTATGTAAAAGAGTGGATTAAAGTAATGCAAACTAAAACAATGTTGACAACACCTCTTTCACAGCAGGATAGGAGCGAGAGAGGATTTCATACCATTACAAACGTGTCATCTTTTATTAAAGAGCATCACGCGTTGTCTCTCTGACACAATCAACAGAAAGCAACAGAGTTTGAAGGACAACAAGCAGATTTTTGTTTTTTTTCTTTGCCGTCCCCAAGTGTTCATTTTGAAGTTGCACATGATTGAGGCTGACACCGTACATTCATAACGACAGAGCCTGGGTCACGGCGACACATAGCAGCAGCACACAGCAGAGACAAAAAGACAAGACGGGAGACAAAAACCTGCCGTGATGATAATCAGCTTCCGATTGTTACTTTTTGGCTCATTGAGCATTTCGCTGACAATGATGCCGATTTGTCATTGACTCCACACAGTGCAGTAAACAGGAGGACCAGTCAACTCAGTTGCTACATAATCTGGATTATCTTCAGTTATCATCTCATCTTCCTCTAAAAGCCCCTCCAGATTGTCTAAAAGGTCAGCAGGTCAGTGACACTGCAGCTGTGTGAGACACGCGATCACATTCTGGCTGACACCCCCCGCCCCCGCCGTCTTTCACACTCACGCACACACTGGGCCAAGCCAGTTGTTCATCCCATTGAGTTCCTGCAGTCAGATATCCCATCCTCATCTCTCTCCTCTTAGAGTCTGAGGCTGGCAGGGGTCATCCACTAATCCGTAGACCCTAGCAGAGGTCAGATACATAGTCAAAATCCTTAAAATAGGCCTGTTCCTTGCGGGAGAGAGTGCGTCGCTCGCGGGGCGGCGTGAGGGTCGCCGCCTCGGCTGTAAACTCCACATCGAAGTTGCTGACGTCTTCTTTTCCTGTGATGGTCGGGACAAAAGGAGGAGAGACTGTCCGATGAAGGAGAGCCTCCCAGTCCATATCCTAAAGCACAAATGAGTTTTGGTTTAGTCAGAGATTCTCATTCCACTCTAGCATCCACAACGACCATTCTTATTTTCTTTTTTTTTTTCTTTCTTTTATTTTCAAGAGTGACAGAACGAGTTAAAACTCACTCTGAAGAAAGGCTGTTTTTTGACATCCTCAGCATCTTTTTCTCCAGAGCCCAGCCGCCTCTCAGGATTCCTTCTCAGCATCTTACAACAGAGCATACAGCATAGAAAAAGTTAAACCACATCAAATGAAGGTTTATAAATGTATCTGTAACCTTGCATTTTTATATCCTGTCTACTACTCCCACTTTTTGCCATTTTTTAAAATTCTATTGATTGTTCTATCATTAGGATTTATAATGTATTACTTACTTTATATCTTGAAATTTGAAAAGGCAACGATAAATGCAATACATACGACTACTCCTCATAATACAGATAAATACTACTACTATTAATGCCCTCACTACTTCTAATATTAATGTTATAGGCTGGATGGTAATGCACATGGTTAGCCAATTTTTGTTCTCTTTGTGCGTCTGTAGGTTTTGATTGATTGATTGCTTTTTATTTAACATATGAACATGAAACAGAAGATATTATAACAGAAAGTAAAAGGAAACATCAGGGTTCAGGAAAAGGAAATTTTAAAAGAAAAGAAAGAACATCTGTTTTCAGCACAGCTTACATTCAAAGGAAGAAGGAAGTAAAAAACAAAAACAAAAAAAAACCCATCTAGTCGTAGCCCATTCTCAATATTTTGACTTCTGTCATGTTAATACAATAATAAGTTGCTTCATATAATGTATACCAAAGGAACAAAAACAAGAAAAAAGCCCCTCTGTTTCCAGCCAAATTTTAAAAACATATACGTTTGGTTTATTGAAGACTAAATGATCAGCAACTACAATATCATATTGTTAAAAGAATAATTCTGACAATATCACTCACGACTGATCATTATTATCTTCTTAATGACTGAATTTGTGAGACAGCTGTTGTACAGGACCTGCCTGATATGAAAACAATAATGTAGTAACTTCAATACTTCCAACATGAGTTAGTGAGAAGCTGCCAAGTACAAATCTCACCCGTCTCATAATTCCAATGGCCTCGGTTGAGAGGAAGCGCGGGTAGCGAACTTCATCATTCACTATGCTGTCAAAAACCTCCTCTTCATCATCACCTGGAAACGGAGACTGAAAAAAAGAATGGATGTGTTTATTCTCCTAAAGTTGTGCTTAGAAAGATTGGCACACCTGGGCTGAGCGGTGCTGAGCGTTTTTAGCCACCTCTCACCTCTCCAACCAACATTTCATAGACGAGCACCCCCAGGCCCCACCAGTCGACTGCTCTTGTGTATGAGGTGTCTGTCAGTACTTCTGGGGCCAAAAACTCAGGGGTCCCGCAAAATGTACTGGTCCTGTCCCCATAACCCATGCCTTAGTAAAAGGAAAGAAGAATGGTCACGGTTAAAAGCATACTTACATTATGCATTGTAAGGGATGGAAGCTAAAAGGATTCACCTTCTTTACATAGACCAAAGTCGGCTATTTTTACAAAACCATCTACATCGAGCAGCAGGTTGTCCAGCTTCAGATCTCTGAGAAGGAAACCAAAGTGAATTCATAGACAAATACACATGTAGCTGTCTTTTTTTGAAGCTCAAGACTCACCGATAAACAATCTTATGGTCATGAAGGAACTGCAGACCCAAGACCACACAGGCGGAGTAGAACCTGTCAGACATGGTGGACAAGGCCACAGACTTCAACAAAAACATAGCTTCATAGTAACATTCATTATGTGCACACAGCACGAAAGTGTAACATCTAACATCATGCTATCATTCTCTTACTGTCCTCTGTAATTCTTCTCTGCTTTTTCTTTTCTTTCTGTCTCTCTGTCCCCTCTCAAACCTTGTTCCATCCGTTCCAATTAATATCCATCTTAAAACAAATAACAGATGGACCCCCCCCAACCCCCTCCAAAAAAATAAATAAATAAAAAAAGCTAAGTGATATTTTAATGGCCATTTGTTAGTTGGCTTCTGAGGAGGATTATGCGGATTACAATTTTTCTGTCTGGCTCCAGAATGGAGGGGGGGGGGGGGTTTATAGTCTTGTGTGCCACATATTATGATTAATGTTAATGAGTTACTCTTTATGTATTTATTCATTTTAAAGTTCCACCTTGGTGGAGGTCTGTGCTCTCCTGAGTGTGATTCTAGTTGTATGATTATTAAATGAGATCCTGACACGCAGTGTTAGAACTCACACAGCACGTGGCTCTGAAAAGACGTCTGCGTGTATGTGCATCATCAGGTCCCCTCCTGCAGTGTACTCCATGATGAAACACACATGTTCTGGCGTCTGAAAACACGCAAACAGGTTGACCAGGAATGGGTGATGGGAGCTGTTGACGGTCTCAAAGATCCGCTTCTCGCACATCAGACTGAAGCAAGACAAGCAGACAGACGAGAGGAAGGAAGATGAGATTGAACATGAGACGGTTTTTAGATTACATTGCAGGGATCACTATTAAGCGATGGGCCTGTGGGCTTCATCATTACCTTTCCACTTCATCCCGCGTGACGATGTCTCCTTTCTTCAGGGCTTTGATGGCGTACAGGCTGCCTGTCCGCTTGTATTCCGACAACAACACCTGCAGAGCCCAACAAAAATGTTCAATACACATTTTGAAACAATAAAACACAATTACAAGTCAGTATACCATCAAAATTATTATGATTTGGAGGTAAAATGACCACTCATTTATATTCAGTTGAATTATTTACTATATTTCACCACAAAGGGGCAGCAGATATCCATCAGATATGCAAGTGTTTTTTTTTTTTTTTTAATTCTTATTCCAAATGTGCTTAGACGTATCAAGCACAATATTGCATTTTGTTTTTGCCTCCACTATTTCCAATATAAAGCAATTCGGCACCATCTGTCGTCACAATAGGCAAAGTGGTAAAAAAAAAATGAATTAAAAATAAAAAGAGGCTGATAGTTTTAAAAATGAGCTTAAGGGTGTCACTCAGCAAATAAATGAATGAATGGCACGTTAATACCTTGCCGAAGTGCCCCCTGCCAAGCACTGCTATCAGCTTGAAATCCTGCAGGCAAACAGGCAAACCTCTGCTTGGTCTAAAAGAGAGATTAAATAGAGATTATATGCATGCATGCAACATACTGTACATACATACATTTCTCATTCGTCATTTGATTGTTTGGACTGTTAGATCTCAGCAAATGTGAAGGTTGTTGAGCAGTTTACAGTATCCACCGTTTTAAGATTGATTAATGTTAACGTTTATTTCTCCAGTGTGAAAAAGAAAGAATGTCATTTTCACATTTACGATGCCAGCGCTAGTCAAGTCTTTCTCAACCGTGTTTAAAACAATTTAAGTGATTGTGCTGATAGTAAAGGATTACTGTACAAAAAAATGATGTATTGCTTCATCTTTAAACCTCAATGGTATCAATGAATGTTGTGCTGCTCTTTGATAAGGACAATTTCTGTTTACTCAGTGTTTGTTATCTAAGTATTCATCATTTACCAGCAACATACGCTGTAATTCACAGTACAATGTGTTATTTATTATTAAAAAAAAATTTTTAAAAAGAAAGGGCTCAACCCAAAAACATATTGTGTGCAGGTGTGAGTTTCTGGTGTCATGCTGTGTTGGCCATATTGCAATAGGATCCGCACAAGGTTTATGTGCAGACATACAGTGAGTGCGTTGGACGAGATGTGTGTTTTTGGCACCTGCGCAATGAGTCCCAGGACTGTGATCTGGTTGGGGGGTCAGGAACAGGAACATCCGGCATGGAAGGGGGCTCGATGACCGCCGTCTGCTGCTATGGAGACCGCAGAACGAAGCAGGGGAAGAAAACACGATGAGACAATGGGAGCACAAAGAAAATACAGGACTAATTAGAAATAATATGTTACAACGATTTTACAACATGGGTGTCCAAACTACGCAGCCCGCTGTCCGTTTTTGCAGACTGTGGCATAATACTAAAATTTACATCCTCAATATTAATAAGCGCTTATCTAGTTCAGACAAAAATGCAAAGAGACTATTTTGAATAAAAATAGTCACAACATTTCTAGTTATAATTCCCCGATGAATAAAGATCCTTCAGGTACAGCAGCAAATTGCGTGAATCGCGATTGCTTGCTGTAATACAGATTGCTCTTATTTTGGTTCTGAATGCAAAGATTCTCCTGCTGCTTAGTACATACATATATATATATATATATATATATATATATATATATATATAAAATCACACACACATACATACATAGTATACATACACACACACACACACACACATATATGATTTCTTACCATATCTTTACCAAGACTGATCGATTGGTTTTAACATGTTAAAGAATGTCAAAGTGGTCCTTGCATCCTTCGATTTTTCTATACAGTTATGTGACCTTTGGAAGAAAAAATTTTGGACACTCACAATACATCTGCTACAAACGTCAGTCAAGGCTGATAAACATTTTAATGCTTACCAGCCCTTAATGCGTGGCAGATCCCCCTTGCTGACCAACGTGCTGGCTGCTGGCACTTCCCCTCACCCTGTCTACTCCCCTCCTTCCTCAATGCTAATTAATTCCCTAAAAACACTGTCATTAATTTCTTAATGCTCCAACCTCTGATGAATATGCCATCTGCCACAAGCCTTTTCCCGCTCCAACTCGCTAAATCTGTGACCTGTTTTTTTGTTTAATTACTTTTTGTGGGTGGACAAGTTACAATAAAATTTTGGAAACATTCCATGGGAAGTTTATCTGAGGAATTCTACAACTAATTCTATTCTATAACTATTCTGTTGGATATGTGTGATGGAAGAATGCAGAGTGAATGCAGGGGTGAAAGGGATGGATGCATAGTGCATCAATTCTGGTTGTTTTAAGCAATATTTTGCTGGCCAAGCTAGTTCCCGAATTTTTTAATGTAATTTATTCATCAAAAATATTTGACTCAGTTTTCACTCTGCTGTATATTTTTGTTGTACATCACACAGAGAGACACATCCCACACATACAGGTATGGCAAGAGAGCTGCCAGACTGATGGTTCTCACAAATGGTGTTGCACCTTCAAACTGAAATTTTGGGAGGATGGTGTTCAGTGTCTTGCTCAAGTGCTAGTGCTGCTCCAAATTAGCTATAATTAATTTGCACTTATAGACAAACCTGTAATTTGCAACTTTCCATTTTATACAAAGTAAGTGGTATCAATTGCCATGTAGTCACCTTAATTCCCATGGAGCATTTATAACATGGGGGAAAATTCTGGAATTGCTATCCTATATTATGCCTGTGTTTATTCTCCTTCATACAGGTCATCTCATTCTCTGGGCATTGAATCGATTGTAACTGGACTGTTCTGATTGTCTTAGATGATGTTTCACCTCTCCTCCGAGCTGGCATCCTCAGTCCCCTGCAAAATTCTTATTTGCTTTTATTGAGCGTGAGAATGTCCATATTGCAACAGCAGAAAAAGCCATTATACAGAGGGCAACTGAATTTTGACTCTCACGTAGCAACCACTGCAACATAATAAACACACAGTATTACTAAACTCAAAACTGTCTAACTGAGCATGAGGATATTTATAGCTTTATAGCTATTGCATTGGAGTTTTCATAATGTTGTGGCCGCTCAGTGTATTTACCATGCAATAAATGGAAAACCACTAACATTATATATCATTTTTCTTACATCATACTGCATGAACTATTCATTCAGGTTTGTTTTTGTCTTTCATGTTAGCGGAATAGTAGCATGAATAGTGTACAGTTTTAGTTTAATGCACTGGAATGACAAAAGACATTGTATTCTTGTCTATCATTCCCAAGAGCACTTCCCATGTTTTCTCTCCTACATGGCCACTCTCCATTGATTGTATTCCTCTCACCATGAAACTCAAAGGGATTTGGTTTCAATCAAATTAAACGTCCCCTCTATCCAATTTAGACTCATTAAAACTGTCCAGCTTTGGATTTGGGCTTTGTCGTTTCTCTAATTATTCCTAACTTTCCTTTCCTGCCAGCAAATGTGTGACTTTCTGCTCAGTTTCTGAGCCAAATGTTTCAGATCCAAGAGAGGGGAACTGGAACATGATAGTGTGAAGACGGGAAACTTCGTCTTTGACCCGCACTCACTCACCACAGCGGTAAAGTCTCCGATCTCGGTTTTGAGGGGAGATTCTCTGTCCAGAGTTAGCTTTTCTACAGAGATTTCTCTGCAAACACAACAACACTAAATGACAGATTCTATTCAACGTATTTTATTAACGGGTAAACATTTAAATGCAAAGTATGGAAACATGTTTAAGTTAAATCACATTACATAAGTACAGAGGGGTTCCTCGGTTTACCACGCAGTTCCGTTCCTACAGTGACAATGTAACCCGAATTTGTACATCAGTAGGAATGCGTTAGTGGAGGCGGATGGCCAACAAGGCACGGCCCGCCACTGGATCTCATCCCACGTTAACAAAGTAGTACAGTTCTGATTACAGTAAATATTTGGATAACAAAACACTTTGTTGCCATAAATATAAAACAATCAAATGAAAAACAGTAAGAATGTCAGCAACTGAGCGTTCCTTTTTGTGGTACGAAACAACATATTCTTACGCCGCAACCAGTTTGTCCCCTTGAAATGTCGTACGGTGGCACAGTCCTAAACCGAGGACCCCCTGTTAAACATGTTAGACGTTCAACGTCAGACTCACCACTAGCATGGTTTTCAGCCCTCAAAGTGAAACAGTAAAATGCAAATAATGCAAGACATTTTTGAACACGTGTTACTGGTCTGGGTGGATGGGCTTACCCAGGGCTGTGTGTGAGTGTATTGCTTGAGAAACCAGGTGCGTATGCAGGTGGATTGCTTCCACTTGGGATGGCATTCCGCAGCAGGCGAACCCATGTACTGATGTCCACGTTCATCTGGCGAGCACGCAGGAATGCCTTTCCTGAGACAAACAATGTAAATAACTAAAGATATAGTGCAAGTAAAACTACCTTCTTGGTAGATTTGTATTCACATAAGAAAAGAGGTGATTTAATTCATGCGTCTCAGTCAAGCTACACACTAACCACAGGTACACTTGCATTTGGTGACAGTTCTTTCTATTTATTGAGCAACATGAGAGGAGCAACCTGCTTGAAACAGCTCGAATGAATTAATGTGTCAGCTAGAATTGATAATTGTTGTCTATTCTCTCTTTCTTCCCAAATCTGGGATACAACTTTTGAATTTGATCTTATCAAATTGTATAAGTCAGTCTACTGTTGTGGAAAGTGAGCGTATGTTTATGATACACTGACAATACTATGCAAAATTGTCAAGAAAGTTTTTACACTTCTAAAAAGTGCTGAGTGTGTCGCCCGCGATTGGCAACCAGTCGACGGTGTACCCAATTTCTCAGCCAAAGTCAGCTGGGATAGGTTCACCCACAACTCAAATGAGGTCAAGCGCGATAGAAAATGAATAGATGAGTTTGTAGCTTGGTCATGAAGACATCAGTCTCGCAATATGGGAGCATGGGTGTGCTTGAAGACTTCTTTTATGCATTACTTACCCACGATTAGACCTTATTAGATTATGCTGATGTACCTAATAAAGTGCGCGGCGAATGCGACTATTATCGGCAGAGTTCCGTACAAATGTAACACATTAATGCAACTCTACGCACACATTGAGCACGTACAATGAATGTTGAAAACAACATTTTCATCTGTTTGATATTTATTTTGATAAGCGGCTGTTAACATTTAAATGCATAACTGTGTCTTACATGCCATTCTAACTCATTGTTGCTGGTGAACAATGTGTTCAAATAGCAGAGCTCCCAAGGACTTAAAGCTGCATTGTAAGCCAGCAATCATCATCTCGACTATGTTGCTTGGAAATGCATCAAGGCCATCTGCCACCCCCTATGTGGCTCCCATGTGAAAGCTTACTAGACTTTACACCGATTTTATCGGCCTTATCGATATCGGCCGATATTTAGCATTTAATGCTGATCGGCTTTAATGTCATAATTCGCCGATCCGATCAATGACGTCATTGATTGGCTCCGCAAAAGACATTGACTCCGCCTCGCCGCCGTGCACAGTATATTTGAATCCCAAAGCTAGTTTATTTTTTTTTGGCGTAGTCCTGTAAATATCTGACGGCCAATAAAGTTATAAAAAAAAAAAAAAAAAACATGTCGGCGGTGTGGAACAGACAACACGTCTGAGACATACAACACGTAATAAGAGTACAAGACAAATTTGCTCTTTCAAGATTGTACAATGTCAGAGTACTGCAATAAAATCTTGTATTCTGATACCACCGCATCCTGTTTTTTACGATCATTGGGCTTTATCTTGTCAACTCAAATGCGACCGGATACACTCTTTACCGTGGCGATGACAACAAGAGTGGATCACGCAGACTGTAGTATGAGGACAAAATGGAGAAAAACGTGTGTTGGTGGTCACGAAGAAGAAAACGAACTGCTCAGGACAGGAGACGACGTTCGTTTAAGGCTTGCTTGAGGTATGTTCATGTACTTTTAATACGATACGGCTCGCAAGCAGGCAACAAAAACGATATGTAGCCTAGCGAGTGAGTGGTAGGATGAACGCTTGTACGTAAACATGCCGCCGTATCATGCTGTAAAATTTTCGGTGTGGGTGAAATAATTTAATTAAAAATAAAGTAATTTAATTATAGTAAATTAGGACCCATTATTTCTGTCATGTTGTAATGTTGGTTTGACCTGACTGATTAGAATACATGACCTGAGTAGAGCAGTGATTTCCAACCTTTATGGAGCCACGGAACATATTTGACAATTGAAAAATCTCACGGCACACCAACAAACAAAAATGTCACAAAAGGTGGATACATTAATTACTGTATTTACTTCCTGCCATCTAATAGAAGACCATTCGTTTGTTCTGTCTGTCACAATGCCTCACTGGCATAAATAGAGGAACAACATTTTTTTTGTAAATATAATTTTTTGAGCAATTAAGTACACAAGTATAAACAGTAAACGAACAGGTCATTTAAATACACATTGCTCCATCTTGTGATCGGTTATCGTTTTTTAAGCTCGTTGATTGGTGATCAGTGATAGTGTAAAGCCTACAGCTTACCTCCTATTTTGAAATAAACATACAATGCAACATAACACAATTGACCAGTGTTGGTCTGTGAGCTCTGAAGCGTTACCATGCTGTTTAGAAAATACATTCTTTTGTCTCTGGAGTCTTCGTCCTCTCTCTATTACTGGATTGAAAAAGGTGACCTGAAACAGAAGCTTAAAGTTAACGAATGGAAAGTGAAGG